>NC_084798.1:172401534-173023184 GCF_963169125.1 Humulus lupulus | reverse complement strand
TACAAGGAAGTCATAATTTGCATTTTATTTGTTAGAGCACTCCTAATGAATGCTTTACTCTATCTTTTAAAATACCTTCCCAAAACATACATTTTTCTATTTTACCTCTAAGTTTTATATTATATCATATCAACTTCTCTATATATTTCTCTACATCATTTAAATATTATATCTTTAAATATATTTTATTAATTAAAGTAAAATAAAATAATTGAAAAAAATAATAATAAATATATATATTAAATGAGAGAGAGAAAGCTTATAAAGAAAAATAATAATATTAAAATATTATATAAATGATATGTAAATATTATGTAAATGTAGATATAGATTAATTGGAGTTTGTGCATATCTATTATAAATATATGTATAAAGGAGCTGATGAAAGATGTTTTTGTGAGTTTTAGATAAATATTATAGAGAAAGTGTATTACAAAATACACCACCAAAACATTTTTTTTTTTTTTTATAATTTACCTCAAACTTTTACATTATATCATATTTCAACTTCTCTATTTTTTCTCTACATCATTTAAATATTATATTTTTAAAAATATTTTATTCATTTTAAGAAATAAAATAATTAAATATAATAGTCACACTCATATATATTCAAAAGTTTATAAAAAAATAATAAAATATTTATAGCTTGATGAATAGTGTTTCACTACATATGGAGAAATACTATTCATTTAGGTAAAAAAAATATAACTTTACATCACCCATTGGAAAATTATTTAACAATTTTTTTCTATATTATAAAGATTAGACATTTTACCTCCTCCATTGGGAGTGCTCTAGACTAGTATAGAGTGATGATACAAGCCATTTTTATTAAATTATAATGTTTTATTAAATCTGTATTTATTTGAATAAGAGAGATGAGATGGGAGGGAATTACATTAGGCGAATTGACTTTGTTGTTTCATTTAATTTTCCTTTTGAGATAAAATATAATATTAGTATGATGGGCATTATATTTACACTATGATAATATATATAGGCACCCCAATAATTAAAAAATTTAATTTTTAAAATCATTTTTAACATTTTTTCTCAATATTTTTTTTGACATTCTTTAATTTCGTTTTTTTTGTTAATTTCAATAATTTTATTTTATCTCGTTTTAAAAAAAAAATTAAAAAATTAAGTATAATTTTTAATAAAAAAACTCTTAATTTAACAAATTATACTTATTTATTATATATCTTAATAAATATGAGAAATATCTTAGTTGGTATTTCTTAATGGCAAATTTGAATTTGTCACCAAAACTGGACTTACTAGTATATTTTATTTTAATTGATTTCAGTTATTAAACTATGTTTAAATTTTAATTGAGTGAAAAACTACTTGAAGGGTGCATGACTCTAATAGGAGTTTTACATGTAAAAGAATACAGAATTATAATTTTATTTTAATTTATAATTATTTGTTATTTAAAAAACTTTAGGTTAATTTAGAGGTATAAGAAATATGTAAATAATCATATGCTTTTATTATCTTCACACATATATATTTATAATATATATTAATTTATGTCATATAACATATATTATAACTCCTTCAAATAAATATAGATTTTATAGTACATTGTTTGATATTTTTTATAGTATAACACTAGATAGGGTATTGATAAGAGTTGGATTCCTAATAAGAACAAATTGTCTACCAAGTACATTAATTGTGACAGTCAAAATCCCGTGATCCGTAAGGGGAAAGACTGGGTAAGCTGTGCAATCCCACACCGCCTGGGGAAGGTCAAGTGTAATGATTCTAAGACTGTGTAGGTATGGGACTACACAGTCGAAGATGGCTTAAATGGATTGATGGGTAATACCTATATCAGGAAGGTGCATCTTCTTTTCGGTAGCCCATTACTTGAGAACTCCATGGTTAAG
The DNA here is from genome assembly GCF_963169125.1 of Humulus lupulus. Taxonomy (NCBI): domain Eukaryota; kingdom Viridiplantae; phylum Streptophyta; class Magnoliopsida; order Rosales; family Cannabaceae; genus Humulus; species Humulus lupulus. The sequence continues at coordinate 173,021,283 of NC_084798.1, read as the reverse complement.
CGTGCTTGGCCTGGAGTAATCTAGGGATGGGTGACCTCCTGGGAAGTTTTCCCAGGAAGTGTGCGAGTGAGGACAAAGCACGCTGGAAAGACTTGTCTTGGTTTGTAGGGCCAGTCGTCATTCTAGAAAGCAGCCATAGTGATGTGGGGCGTCACATTAATGGATTGAAGAACTTCATTAGATTATCAAGATGTTACTTAAATGATGACAATAAGATTCGATGTCCATGTGCATGTGTATTGTAGTAACCGGGGTTACCTTTCTCATAGACTTCTTTATTTTTGTGTCTATAAGTTGTCTAAGTTTTATAAAATAGATTTAACTTGAGTTGTGGTGATAGAATAATGTTTAATTTTTTAAATATTTAGTCGTTATGATTATTATAGTATAATATAGTTATAATATTAGTTGCCTTGTTTGTTGAAAAAGTGAGATGATCGCATAGAATAGTTTAGAAAATTAATTTATTCTATAAGTTGTAAATCCTATAATTGGCATTTTTATAGAAATATCTTTTTCTTAAAAGATAAAATTGGTTGAATTAGTGTTTCCCTTTATTATAATATTCGGAAATGTTTGTTTCCCTTTATTATAATTTTTGGAATTGTTTGGTTTCCTTTATTGATATTTTCGGAAAACCACTTTCCTTTTGTGTGAATTTTGGACAATAATGTGCTTCCTTATTTAGCATATATTGTCTCTTTTTGTTTATAAAGGAAACAAAGTTTATTGCAAATATTCGGTACTTACCCAAAGTTGTTTTTGGATTATTTGCTGATATATTTTCGTGCAGCTCAAGGATTGCAATCAGGAAACTGGTTCTTAATGTCATTAATTATTGTTTCCTTTTTGAGCTTGTTTTGATCCGACATAGGTCTGAGCTGTCCCCACCGATATCGCATCTGTCGGATCAACATCTTCTAAATAAGGCAACTCTTCGACAATCAAGAATATCTTCTGTGATTCTTGCCTTTATTAGAAGAATTCTTTCTCTGCCTTTGTGAGCACGAAAAAGACTCTATAAATAGGGCTCTAAAGGCAGTGAGATAAATGAACTCTTTGGTGCATTATTTGTGAGCATTATTGTAATATTTGTGAGAGTTCCTCTTTGTATTCAAGATCATAAGTATTCACGTGATCTTGTAGTCATATGTGTGTTTAGGTTTTAGTGGTGAATTTATACCATGTTCGTGAGTGAATACACATTGTAATTTGAACACAGCGTTTGTAGTCTTCGGGAGAAGATTTTTTTACAAGCCTTGCGTCGGGAGGATGCAAGCACTCCCTGACCATTGAAGGGAGTTCAAGTGGTTGTGCGTTTCAATCAAGATCAGATTAGTGAAGAGAAGTACAACAAGTTGCGGCAAATCTCAAGAGGGAGTCTTGTTTTGTTTAAGTCAATGTTTTTGTACTTGTGATTCTTTATTAATTGGTTTTATTCTCTGGGCGTGTCCCCAAGGAGTAGGTTATCCGAAAGGGTTTCTGAACCTTGTAAAAATTCGCTGTGTTCTTTATTCTTTTGAACTGTTTTTTTATTGTGTTCAGTTTCTGTCGTGACAAGTTTGGTGTCTGTCCCAACAGAACTGTATTCTGTGTAAACAGTTAATTACCATTCCGCACTTTAATTAATTCACTTGGTTTAATTAATTTGGTAATTACTAAAAACGGAATTTCATAAGTTAACTTTATAAAGAAATTAAGCATAGAATCTACCATAGTTAAGGGATGTACTATGGTTGGGTTAAGAAGTTGAGTCTAGATTAATCTAGGATTTAAGTTTTAATTTAAGACTTAGTAATCAATTAGAATATTTTAAAATATTCCTTAAGAATTTTGAATAGTAGATTTCGGTTGTAACTAACTTGATGATAGTAGAAGTATCTAAATGTTTTGGTTAGTTTGAGTTTAAATTATTAGTCATGAGATAATAAATTAAAAATAAGGTAGGTAACCATTTGGTACCTGTGTTTTTACAAAGTATCATTTTGGTACTCTTTGTTTTCAATAATGTTTATATGGTACCTTGTATTTTAAAATCGTACATATTTGGTACCCTAAACTAAAATTTAATTAATAAAATTTTACCAATTTAATCAAATTGTTGTCAATTATGTAAGTTCTAAATTTAAATTTAATTACTTAATTACATATAACTGATGACAGTTTGATCATATTGACAAAAATTTATCTATCAAATCTGAATCTAGGGTATCAAATATGTATAATTTTAAAATACAAGGTACCATATGAGCATTATTGAAAACAGATGGTACCAAAATGATACTTTGCAAAAACATAGGGGTACCAAATGAGTAAATTGGATTTCAAGTATGGATTAAATTTAGTTTATATAAGAAAATAGATCAAATATGTTCAGTTGGAATGAATTTCGGTCCTAGCATTAAAATAGGGATTTGGATTCTAGAATATTATTAGTAAGGAATTGAGGGATTAAAACATATATATTTTCTAGAATTTCAGTAATAATAAAATATTGGAAATAGTGGTTTAAGTTCAAAAGCATATATTATTAATGATTTACTAAAAAAGATGCTATTGATAAAAGGACAAATTAAATAATTAATTTGGTAGATATTTGTTGTTTTAAACTCAATGTTTCGGTTAGTCTAGAATATTGGAGTTATATGTCAGATAGTTATTCACATAGATGATTATCTCAGTAGCATTAAGTAATATGATAAGCCTTTTTCTAAATAACAGGAACTAAAATAGAGAATTTTGGATGGGTCCTATAGATTAGCGAGATGGAATAAGTTGAGATATTTGAGGGAATTTAAAATATGTATGGTTATGAGTTTAAAATTTGAATGTGTGATAGTATATTATAAGTCGGCATAGAGAAAGAGTGAGAAAAATAAAAGTGATCTGAAATAAAGAAGAGACAAGTAATACTCTTGTCATCTTTGTGCTTGGGGTTCTCAACTGGTAGAATATTAAGGTAAGATTTTGTACTTCGATGATGTAAGGATATTTTTTTGAAAGTCACTCATGGTGATTAATGTCTATATTAGGTTTCAAGTGACAAATAGCTAAGGAAGGCTGGTGTATATTATCACAATGATACAGGGTATATTTTATATCTTCATATTGTATTATGTATTAGGTTTAGATTCTTTTGGTTATTGGATATAATATGGATTAATGTGTGTTTAATTTAGGGTCGTAGCTATGCGATCTCTCACATCAGTTATTCATATTCTCGAATTTCTGAGGTAAGGAAAATTAGGTGTGTAGATGTTAGATCTACTATTTAATATGGCTAACTTTTCAGGTACATGGAAATGGTAAGGGTTGAGCACTAGCGCGTGGTTTTAGGCTGTGGAGGCATTGTGGTATAATGGATTATGGAGATGTCCAACCATTATAGCTCTTATTTGTTTCTTTGTATGTCCTGATTTGCTATTTATGTGTTTATGATGTGTTTATCACTAATGTTATGATTGCAGAATATAATTTATGATATAGATTTATGTGTGATCTTTAGTATGAATGTGATATAGGATAGATTGTGACTTTAAATTCTATTATGATTCTAGAATTGAATGTGAATTTTTTATTATGAGATTATAATAGATTTCTGTATGATTTGTTGTCTATTTTCCTTACTGGGCTTAGAAGCTCATTTCTTTCTTTTATTTTTGCATATTAAGGTAACCTTAGATGGCCGGTGGCGAGCGGTTTCCCAATAGCAAGATTGGTGTGAATATTTGGGGGCTTGTAACGCCCTGGATAACCAAGACCGTTACACTGTGTGTTTAAAATAGTGCAGGACTTGCTAATCAAGTCTTTCAAACGAAAATGTAATCCTATAGTCATAAACATGTAGAGTTTAAAATATTTTGGTCATAAACAGATAATTCTCATTTAAATGATTGTTTAGTACATGGGATCCCAAAATAGGGTTTAAAAGACATATTTACCAAAAATTCCAAAAGTTATAAATAACCATGGCCATTCTCATGGCAAAATATTCATTTTAGGTTTCCGTACCTGTAAAAACCCTCGACCGTGGCGGCCGAGCAGCTGACAATGTACACCTCACCCCCAGAGCTCTCCAACTCATGGTTGAACCATTAACCATTGCCTTTACTTGCACCACGTAGCACCTGTGAGCCGAGGTCCAGCAAGAAAACTCTAATGCATAGCATAAACAAAAATAGTAATCAGATAACTCACAAATCATTAATCAAATACTCAATCGCATCATTCACATAATCAGTGATATCAATCAACAAACCAATAATTAATCATCCAGATAATGAGCATGCCATAATTACCAGATTAACATCAATAAACATGTCACACAATATCTAGGGTCGACGCCCTTAGGCCGCACCCTTTGTTTAAGTCACTGTCTTCGATTCACTTAGGCCGAGCCCAGTGTTCAACCCACTGACTCTGGCTCGCTTAGGCCAAGCTTAGTGATTATTTGATTAACCTCAGCTACCAGTGGCCGAGCTGCGTCCTGTGCGCAAATATTGATTCCGACACTCTTAGGTCGTTTATCACATGTCCCCATGGCATAATACCATCTTATGACATCACATACAAGTATAGAGAACTCTTAGTCCCAATATAACCACATAACTGAATGCAGTTTTCTTACCTTTAATTCCGAGCGCTTTGGCTAAATGAGATGACCCTCGAGCACGATCCCATCCGAGCCCTAGCGTACACCTAGTCACAACCGCAAAGTAGAACCATCATTAAATCTTAATTCCGTAACCCAACTTTAGGACCAATCCCAAGCCCTCAGGAAGCCCAATTCCACCAAACGGGGTGGTGGAATCGACCCTCGAGCCTCCAAGAAAAAACCCTAAGAAAAATAACCCAAACCCACTTCTGGAGGTAGGGTAGCGCTACAGCGCTACAAGGTGGGCGCTACAGCGCTACAAGCAGGGACAAAAACCCCCCAGGAAACCAGGCATAACGCTCTAGCGCTCTAATGCTAGCGCTACAGTGCTACAACTAGTAGCATGCAACTTCTGAGTTTTTCCTTCAAACTTTCTCGAGCCAAGGCTCTACCAAACCTTATCCAACCTCAAAATTAAACCTACAATTCACTATAGCTCAACCAAATCAATCCATCAACATCAAAACCTAGCTAAAAACATCATCAATCATAAAAAACTAAACTTGAGCTCAAAAGCTCAAGAACATCATCCGAAAACCAGAAACCCAGAAATTCAAAGTTAGAATTTGTTACCTTAGCTAAGGGAATTCGACTCTAGGTTGCTTTCAATTCCTTTCTAGGCTTTAGTTCCTCAAATCCCCAAGCTCAAGTCCTTAAATTCCCATCCATAATCCAAAATCAGAATTCAACCTCAACAAAACTTAGAAATCTCAAAAACAACCTTAAACCTTACCTTAATTTGAGAATTAATTCTAGTTGAATCTCTTAGCTTCCCCAAGGAGCAACACTCCAAACCAAGCCTAGACTCCCTCTGAGTTCTTAGCTTCAAAATCCAGAGGAAAGGGTGAGAGAGAGCAAATCGTATGGGAGAGAAAGAGATAGGTTTGGTGCTCTGTTTTCTTCCTTTCCTTTTCTTTCCTTCTGTTTCTATCACTTTCTACAGCTTCCACTAAAAACATCAGATATAACAAGTATATCTCCTAATAGGCAAAAGACTCTTTTACCCTCCCATTTAAATCCAAGCCTTCTATTCACTCTAAGGGCATTTTGGTCATTTATTCTCAATTCCCGCTAATTCCTCGAGTGTCCCTAATATTTACCACTTAATTCCCGCCACCTAATTAATCACTAATTATTTTTTCCCCAATGCCTAATAATCTCCAATATATTTCCCAAATTCCTAGAAATACCCCAAGGCTCCCCCGAGCCGGGTATAAACCCCTACTGTGACTATTTCGCCAATCCGCTCACTAGGACCGTCTCGAGCCACATGCTGCAAATAAATCCACATAATAATGTGGTCTCATCAATTTATCATATATAATTATATTTATCCCCTCAACAGACCAAAATTACAAACATGCCCTTATGAACAAAACAGGGCCCACATGCATACTTAATACTCATAAACATGCATCTAATCATATCCATATACTCAATTAATCATGCACGCCATATAATCATGCATTTAATCATTTATTCACATAAATACCAATTATGCCCTCCCAGCACACTAATCAAGGCCCTTAAGCCTTATTAGAAATTTTGGGTTGTTACAACTATCCTCTCCTTATAACAATTCCGTCCTCAAAATTTATTCGAACACCCATCAAGTAATAAATCTCACACCCTTGACCATAACTCCAGAGTCCAATTATTTACCTTTAATCCTTCAATAACACTCTGAATAGAGTGACAGTCTTGTTCCATAAGATCTTATCTTATAACTGTAATCTCATTAACCTTTCCTCGCCCAAAAACTCGGCTGAAATTCTAGAGTCTACTTATCTCATTAGCGATCATTTTCCATCTTGTTATTAACAGCAATAAAACCCATAAGCCACCATCCACACCAAGGTAAGGAAAACTTGTAGGCCCCTGGCCTAATCCTTGGTACGATCTTAGAACTCTTATTTAATCGGGAATCAAACTCCCTTTTTCTTCCCCAGACTATCATACTCTTTCTTGTCTGCAATGCTTGGAGAATTACAAGTCTCCCGATCTGGAATTTCATGTTCTAAGACTTGAACCTTGAAACCTCTTATGTCCTTCCAGATGGGCAGATGCTCCTTCCCTAATGACTCTCATAATTTTGTTGGTTTTCCCCTGAACCAATACTGAACCATAATACTCGTTGTCTTTTGTTTCCTTACTTAAAATCAGCACTTCATGCTTCCTATTTTACCATATCTTATTTTGTGTCACTTCAGCCGCAAGTCAGTATTAACCATTGTGATTGTTCACCAAAGGACTATACTTTTCTTGATATCCTAGACACTTACACATTCAATGCGTAGTTCTTTTAAATTAACCATCAATCCTTCCGATTGCCATTTTATCTGTAGACAACCAATGATTCTAGGTTCCAGCCTTATTCCCTTCATTCTCTATTTCCTTTCTAGATCTTGGAAAAAAATTAAAGGGTCTGAGCCCAGCATTCTCAATTACCATACTATGTCTCCCGCTCACATGAACCAAAGTTTGTTAACTCAATCTGCTGAGTTACAACCTTCTATATACAATCATTCTGCAATCCACCACTATACCATTATATCATCCAATATCCGAATATTAGATCTTATCACCCATTTCAACTTCCTTGTTACCATATGTCTTAGAAAGTAATACGATGTTCATTTAAAATCTCCCTCTCAACACCTGAGTCTATCGGATCACCCATCCGATCTTCATCTCTTAAATCATACTATTATGGTAGGTTTCTTGACCATCCTCACAAGATCTTCTTTCTGAATTTCATTGCCCATAAAGACATTTATTTATCCACAACCCATCATCGGCGCCACATCAATCCCAATTGTTACCGTATCTGACCTTGCTGTAATACGGGGTGTCCTATCCAACCAACACAGACCATCCCAAATAAGAGATCAACTTCCAAACTAATTTCCCTCTTGTACGGTCGAGGATTTCTAACATGAATTACCCAGTAAGTCTTACTGGATTCTGGTCTCAGGGTTATTCCTCTACAAATGACCCAGCGCTCAAATCTCTTACGCTATACCTTCACCGTCAACTTAATATTCTCTGTATACTGACCATGTTCCCATTCTTTCACCTATCGTGAGGCTCAAACCATCATCCCTTTAATCTATATCTAGGCGCATCTCAGACTTGATGCACCATTTACTGTTTCATGTTCTTAAAACAGAGTCAAGGTCCCTCATACTACCCTTCTGTAACCATCCATTTCACATGGACTTCGATACCATGAGGTGTTAACCAATCCTTATTCTGTCTTTTGAAAATATGATGCAAAGTTATCCATTCAGTCTACCCTTAGGTTCTTTTGTCATTCTAATCTCTGATATGGCCGTCCTCCAAAGATACTTATGTAGTAGATGACGTGTTCACTAGTCTTGTTGTGCTTCCTATCCTTCAGACGTTCTTTAGCAATCTCTCTGTGGCTTCAGACTGAATCTCTTCATACCTGATCCTTTCTCTTTCTGTAGCATGACCATGAATACCCTTGGCAAGATTGAAATCGACACCTTCTGGAGCCTTACCTGTAATCTTGCTTCTTCAGTCTTAACATCACCAGTGTAGTAGTCGTTCACATTCCGCTTTTATCTGGGGAGTAACCCAACACATCCTTGACGACCCTAGATGTGACTTATTCATATCATTCCTGTACTCTCTACTTGTCGAACTTACCTGTGTTGTTGAAGCTTAAGTCAATTAAGGATCTATACTGGTAATCCATCACACCCCACTTGGTACAAGTGATAATTCCTGAAATGTCTCTTTCCTTGATCCTCAGCTGGTAATAACCAGATCGAAGATCAATTCCTGAAGACATTGTCCTATCTTGTATCTGGGCATTTAAACTCTTTATCCTTAATAGACAATGATAATGAATTCCATGATACAACGCTCTGTCTAATCCATCCCTAAGCCAAAAACCTCTTCAACTGAACCAGTAATTCTTTCTGCCAAACTAATACCATTCTTCATACCGTCCTCGATACCGATTGTCCATAGCCAACTCCTGAAGCGTACTCAACAACTCTTTACATACTCATCTGAATCCCTACTGACCACTTCAGCTTCCATTCAATCCAACTTATACACTTCAGGTGATGTCCCTCACAATCCATGGTTGTCTCTTAACAAATTAGCTCTCACCCAGGTCCGTAACAAGGCTCTCACATGACAGGCTCAATCACTTTCACTATGAATCTCTTTACTACTTGTATTATAATTCCTCGTTAAGGAGTTTCTAATTCATCCCCAACAAGCACTAATATCTCAATCCCCTTGTATAACAACCTTGAGGCATGTACTTCATATCTGAATCTTTCCTGGGAGATACGCAACACTGAACTCTTCTAGCTCGTAATACACCAAGAGTGAGGACTATCGGATCAACTGGTCACCTCAGAGGAACTAGCCTCGGGCTTCAAATGTAGCAAGACATTCCAGTCTTCCATTCTCTAATCCTGGGCAATCCCTAATCGAACCTAACGTACTGAACCATTCCATGTAGATAGCGTGTCCTTATCTGGCATCTTTCCAGATGACATCCCCTGCTTCTGGTGCATACTGAATAACTTCACTAAGCCTCATCACTGTTCTGACGGCTATCTGGTAAACTATACCTCTTCCTATCTGTTGACTGCGTTTTTAGCCAACGACGTGAGAACGTCAATAATGACAAGCCTTCAAGAGAAATAAAAACGACACAGACGGTTTAATAAAGAAAATAAAGAACACACAAGAGATTTTTATAGTGGTTCAGCCCCGATTGTCGGTAATAGCCTAATCCACTTAGAGTTGTGATTTATAGACCTATACTCAAGATCAGATGGACTGAGCCAACTGAGTTTCTTTAGTACAGATTGTGAAAATACAAGAATTCTCTCTAATTTCAGCACTTTCTCTCTCTAGAATAGACAGACCCAATTTTCTCTCTCTAGAAAGAAGAAGCAGAATAAGCCCCCCTCTCATCCCATAAGCTCTCTATTTATAGGCCTGGGATTCTCAATTGATATCCCCTTATGATAGGGATATTTTATTATATTTATTACATTTAAACATTCAAAATTCGAAATGTAACAAACCCCCAATTTGTGGGAAGAATGAGAGATTCCCGCATATGTTGTTGGAGCTGTGTCTGACTTAGTCTCCTCTAGCTAGTTGGTCCACCTCTTACTCACTACCCATGCAAGTGCTGGTTGAACATGCATGGTGGTAGGATATGCATGGTGGTAGGACATGTTTTTGGTGGGTTGAACGTGCATGGTGGTAGGACATGCACTTCTCTCCTCTAACATGGCACTCTCCTCTAGCATGCCATGTTCCCCCTTGAACCAATCTCCTTGGCTTCTCCTCGGACCAAGGTGGTCCGAGGCAACCTCCTTGGCACCTCACCTTGGACAACATTGAGGCAACCTCCTTGGCACCTCACCTTGGACAAGTTCAAGGCATTCTCCTTTAGCATCTCCCAAACATGTCCGATCGAACATTGTATAGGCTCTCCTTATCAAAATCTAAGTCTCCATTCTCTTGCATGAGACTCCTCCTCCTTAGTTACTTACCTTGGACACGTTCGAGCCAACACTTAGAAAACCTTGGGAGGCTTACCTCCTACACACCCTTGGGGTCTCCTAGGACCACGTCCTCCTTGGGGTCTCCTAGGACCACTTTCTCCTTGGGGTCTCCTAAGACCACTTTCTTGAGTTCTCCTCGGACCTCATCCTTGGTTCTCCTAGGATCACTCTCTTGGGGTCTCCTAGGACCACATCCTCCTTGGGGTCTCCTAGGACCATTCCCCTTAACTCTCCTAGAATGCATTCCCCTTAGCCTCCTAGGATGCATCTTCCTATTTTTTGGGTATAACACTATCAAAACCAGGAGACAAAGAACTATTAGGGGCTCTTCTGTTTCGATTACTGAGTATCTGCCCTGACCAAATTCGACCTATGGGATTACCGTCATCCGCATTTCTTTCCCTTCGACATTCACGCTCCATACCTCATTCCTTATGTCTCAAGTACCATGGTCCTCCCTGCTGTCCAAGCACAGATGAAAATCTCATGCACCGGAGCGGCCCTGATGCTCTGGGTCATCCCAGAGTTTAATCCTTAAATGAATCATTATCTCCGGCTACTTCCGCTTATATCAGTCTCCCAAGCGAATCGACCAATCCACCAGCTTATTGACATACAATGCCGTTGCCTTAACATTCTCAACCAAGTTCATAAACTTATTAGTCTCTGTAGCTCAGACTACGTCTTTATAACCTCTTTATTGAATCACTGCCTAAATTCCTCTCAACCCATTATGACAACATTTTGAGTCAGAGTACTACTTTCAGACATTCTTCTGCCACAACCACTTAGTGCAACCACTCTTGTCACAACCTATCACCTTCATGTAATCAAGGATGGGGTTAGCTATGCTCATCCTCTAATCAATTCCTAGGCAGATCCAAACCTCCCTCAAAACCAGGGAATAATGCCTCTGAAACCTTCCATATAGTACTCTTATCTGTCTATACCTTTAAGTCAACCAACACTGGTGCCCCTGTTGTTACACTATACAAAACAACTCTTTCCCCAGAAAAACCCGCTGTTTCACTCATCTAGTCTCTTCTATCAGACCTCATAGCTTACTCACATACCAGTGTATGTCTACTGCGACCTTCAGGGCAGATGGAGGGTTCTAATCCCTATCTATCATCTGCAACCTCTACTATAACATTACTAGGTCCACTTAACCATTCTGAGCATAAACAATCTGAATTTATCCGCCATTATAGGCTAAACCCCTCAGCCCTGATGTTCATATCCAGAACCATCCCACGGGCAGGTCCAAACAATCACAATAACCATACACACATAAAGCATAATAAACACCAATCTACATTACTATGCATTAGCTAACAAATTCATTGCTACTAAATGTAATCATGTTCATCATGCTTTCCATATACCAATAAACAGATAAAGCATATAAATTCAATTTATACAATTAACCACATGTAATCAATATACAAACAATTATCCAAATTGTAACGCCCTGGATAGCCAGGACCGCTACACTGTGTACTTATAAAGGTGCAGGACTTGCTAATCAAGTCATTTAGTCAAAACGTGTCACTAAACCATAAATGTGCCACGGTTAAAATGGTTTTGGTCACAAAAGATACATTTCATATATATTTAAACAGATTTACATATGGGATCCCAAAAGGAACAATGTTTAAAAGTTGGTTTACAAAATTTCCACAATACAGACTACCGTCAGCCACTCTAAGGAAAAACAGACATTTATAGCTCTTCTATTCCTGCTATCCTCTCAACCGTGGTGGTTGAGCAGCTGGTCATGTACATTCTGCTCACAGAGCTCTCCATGTCAGGGCTGATCAAGCTTACCCTTGCCTTTACCTACACCACGTAGCACCCGTGAGCCAAGGCCCATCAAGAAAACATAATATACATCACAACAATCATAACAAGAGAATAATCCTTTAAGCATGATTAAACCCTTAACATTCCACATTAATAGCATAACATGTAATCAGAATCAAAGATGCGACCAATCATTAATAATAGTCAAATCACATAATAACTAGGGCTGAAAACTTAGGCCGCACCCTCTGTTTACCCCACTGATTCCGGCCCGCTTAAACCGAGCTCAGTGCATAATAAGCTGTCCTCGGCTACCAATGGCCGAGCCGCGCCCTGTGCGCAAGTGTAACATTTGGCACTCTTAGGCCGTTGGTTTACTATTTGGCATAATACCATCCTTTTCAAAGCATACATATTAGGGAACCCTTAGTCCCATTACAAATACACAACCGGGTGTAGTTTTCTTACCTTTGGCTTCCAAGTGTACTAGCTACAAGTGATGCTCCTTGAGCGTGATCCGATCCCCGAGCCTTAGCTTGGCACCTAGTCACAACCAAGATAAAGGATACCATCAATAATCTTAAAAGAGTTCCTAGGCAAAGTTCTAGTCTTCGGAACATTGAACTTCACCAAACATGGTAAAAGATTCAATCCCGAGCACCCTAGGTTAAATTCCCAAGCCTAGAATCTCAAAATCCCAAAAGCTCTTAAGGGCTGCGGCATTAGCCACCAATGTCGCGGCATGGCCCCAACCAGAGGCCTCATAATGCCCAAAAACAGACAAGGGCCGCGGCCCTACTCAGACTGTAATGCCTCGAATTTCCTAGTAAGGGTTAGGACCTTGATTAGGAGGCCGGGAGGGCCATAATTGAATTATGATGCTATTTAATGATCATATGCATGTTTATGTGAATTATATTATAATATGATGATAAATGCTGCATATGGGTGTATTTATAATTATAAGGGCATTTTGGTAATTTGGCCAGTTGAGGGCATAATTGTGTATTTTCATGCATGCGGGTGAGTTATGATTGGTACCACATTATATGTGGATTTGTTCGAGCCTTTCGGCATGAGACGATCATGAAATGCAAGTGTTCGGTCTAGTCATAACGAGTTTAAGTTCGAGGCTCGGGATGAGTCTCGAGGTGAGTTTAATGATTAAAGCATTACTGGGAATTAAAGGGTAATGGGATATGGATTATTGGTATGTGATAATATTGAGAATAGTGGGAATTTGAGAGTGTTAATTATGATTAACAAAATAGGTGTGAAAGGACGGTTTTGCCCTTGGTGGCTGTTAATGTTTTATTTTAGACCTAAGGGCATTTAGGTCTTTTCACCCTTAGAGATTGATATAAGCCATTAAGGCTGTAGAAAGAAGAGGAAACCAGAGTGTTGCCTTCCTTCTCTCCCGATGGTCTTTTTCTTCCATTTTCTCCTTGGATTTTTAAGCTATTTTTGAGGAATCAAGCCAAGGAACCAAGCTGGGATAAGCTAGGGTTATGCTCCACCATTGAAGAGGGTGTGTTGCTGAGATTGAGGTGAGTTTTTAGCCATTAGAACTCTTGCTTTTGCTCTGTTTTCCAAGTTAAGCTCCAGTTGGTTTTTGGGTTGGAAAGTTGGGAATTGGTTGGAGTTTTGGCTAAGGATCTTGGGGTTGTGGTCCCTAGGACATATGGAGGTGGTATTTGGGTTCATTTGGGACTTAATTTGATGTTTGGAAGCTTTTGGATTGGGTTAGAAATGGTGGAATCGAAGGAAGAGAATTATGGGAATTTGCTGGCTGAAGGTAGCGCTACAGCGCCCAGTGTAGGGCGCTACAGCGCTACCAGCAGAGGAGGCTAGGGCGGTTTGGTTCTGAGTATAGCGCTGGGGATCTAGGAGGGTGGCGCTGTAGCACGACCCTATTTCTTCAGAACCCTGTTTTGGGTGTTTTGAAGGGTTTTTTGCTCGGGGTTTCAATCCTTAAGGCCCGGGATCGAATCTACTCACTTTGTGGGCATGTTTCGAGGTCCCGAGAGTGGGGTTTAGGTTGAGACCCTATCTTTGATGATTTTCATTAATTGGAGATTATATTTGGTTATGACTAGGTGACCGCTAAAGGATTAAGGATCGATCGTTCTCAAGGGTCGTTCTTGTTCTAATTCTCGCTCGAACCAGAGGTAAGAAAACTGCACCCTGTGTAAATGTGACATGCATGGTTATTCTGGATGCATGTTGGATTATTAAGTGTGTCATGCATGATTATTGTTGAGGCATGTCAAGTGGTTGAATATGATGCATGAGATGCACGAGAAACATGTGATTAGGGCATGTTATGGTTATTGAATATGAGAATGTTCAGAGCTTGAGCCTCTGTGTTTATGCATGGTCCTAATTATACTGGTATTTGTTAAGTAAGCATGCTGAATACCTTGTATTCAGATATTGGATATGTGATATATGTTTGGTGGCATTGCTTACTTGTATATGGCACTGACTAGTCAGGGATACTGACCTAAGAGTCAGAAACGGCATAAGCGTCCTGAACGTAGGGCCGAATGAAGATTAGATCTAATCGATATCAGCGTTGAATGGCTCTAAAGCATTAACGCTGGATCGACCCTAAGGTCGATGAACTTATAAGCGGTTGCCTAGTCTAAGACTAGTTACTGAGAGCCAGGGCCTAGGTGACTGCTTGTCACATGGATAGGGAACGATGTTCCAGGGTTATGACTCTATGGTCATGAGGGAGGTTATGTTGGTGGCTAATCATCATGCACCTATCCTATCTAAGCTAGTGAAAGGATCACTTATCTGCTCGATTGGTTTATGCTGGTGACTATTTCACCAGATACCTATCCTGCCTAAGCTAGTGAAAGTATCACTTATCTGTAAGCCCTGGTGACCCTATCGTCTAATGGCTAAAGGGAACTATCCCCATCATAGTGACTGTACCATTGTCACTCTTCTATATTTGGACTGAGAGTCCTGGATGATTATTATGATCATTGGTTGATGTGTTATACTCAACGTTACGTGAACTCATTTGCCTGCTGAGTAGGGCTATATCTGCTAGGTGTGTGCCTTATGATCTGATGACATGTTATAACTGTTCATGAGCATATTAAGTTTTCTTGCTGGGCTTCGGCTCACGGGTGCTATGTGGTGCAGGTAAAGGCAAAAGAAAGCTGGACCATCCTTGAGTTGGAGAGCTTAGGTGATGATGTGTACATATGCAACTGCTCGTCCACCACGGCCGAGGTTTGAAGAGGAACTAGGGTTGAATCCTGTTTTGCCGCTTAGATCGGCCTGTTGTAAATATTCTCATAGTAGACTCTGAAATTATAATTTTGGGATCCCAATATATATATTAAACATTTTGATGAAACGTTATATCTTATCCAAAAAATTTAATCCCTAAACTGCTAATCATACTTAGTTACACGATTTTGGCCAAATGACTCGATTAGCGAGTTTAGCACTATTTAGAAGGCACACCGTAATGGTCCCTGGAGTTTAGGGCGTTACAACTTGGTATCAGAGCGAGCCAAGGTTTGTGGTTCCTGAAGACAAGCTGGGCATGTACACTCGTCACTGAAGATAGCTTCACTCAGGGAATGGTAACTATTTTTGTAGTTATGTGCTTAACTGCTTAAATAGAATGTAAATGCTTTACCTGCACATTGTATTAGGGAGCATGAGATTCTGTTAGAGCTTGGCTCTTGATTATATGATTATATGCTCCGTGAATATATATATGATTGTGATCATATGATTACCTGCTCTGTGAATATAAATTGTGATATTTTCATGCTGGAGTTGGAGGCATGGTATGAATGTTGGAAGAGCAGGGATTATGATTGATATGTGAATGTCGTGGGCATGTTTTTAGCACTGCAAGTGGTTTGTGATTGTGGTGTGGTAAGATTTATCCCATGGGGAAAAGCTCTTGATATGCTCATCATGATTAATGGGTTAAGTTATTGACTGCAGATTCAATCAGCAGGTTTATATTCAAGGCAGATAATGAGGCCTGGTGGTGGTTATAATGAGGCTGGGGGTTATAGCCAGGGTATCAGTTCTTCATCTGCTTCTATGAGTTTTCAGCAGATGGTTACAAATTTGCAATCAAGATTGCAAAGGCATGAGGAAGAGATTAGGTGTCTGAAGCAACAATGGAATCTGTTGGGGAGCACTTCTTCCTTTGTTGTGCCAGGAGTGGCACCAGTTTTGGCTCAGCCTAGGGTTGAGAACAGATGGGAATTCCTTTGTGGAAGATTCCAGAAGTATTACCCTCCAGTTTTCGAGGGAGGCCTAGATCCATTCAGAGCTGAGCAATGGATGGGCATGATCAGTTCCATTCTTGATAGTATGGGACTGGTGGGTCACAATAGGGTGATCTGTGCTACATGTGTACTGCGGGATGATGCCAGACGTGGTGGGAAGTAGTATCCCAGACACGAGACACAGCTGTGATGGACTGGAAAGAATTCAGGCAGCTGTTTAATGAAAAGTATTATTGTGATGTAGCTAAGACCGTTAAGATGAATGAGTTTCTGAATCTTGTTCAGGGCACTGCATCAGTGACCGAGTATGTTACTAAATTTGATGGGTTGGCCAAGTTTGCTTTTGAAATGGTACCCACAGAGGTAGCTCGGAAGGAAAGGTTTATTCAGGGATTGAATCCCAGAATAGTGCAGGGCATTAGAGTTGCCCCAGTGCATGAGGCCTCTACCTATGCTCAGGTGGTAGGGAAGGCTCTTGCTGTTGAGAGCGCATGATATCAGATTGGGCAGCAGAGTGCCAGGGTGCACAAAGCTCAAATAGTGGTACCTCCACTTATTGGAACAAGTAAGAATAAAAGCTGGAAGACTCGTCCAATATGCACGCGGTGCAAGAGGCGTCATTTGGGAGAATGTCGAGCAAGGGCATGTTACTCATGTAATATGTTTGGACATCATAAGAAGAATTGCCCAATGCGAAGGAAGGATGAGCAAAAGGGGATGGGCAGCTCGACCCCAGCTCGAGTGTTCATTCCAATGCAGTCGGAATCAGAGACTGAGACTAGTTCCTCAGGGGTGGCAGGTCAATTTTCTAGTTCTGAGTTTCGAGTTATGCTGTTTGGCTTTGGTGCCATGCTATTCCTTTGTTAGTGCTTATAAAGAAGGGCATAAAGATGATATAGATAGATCACCTAGTTATGTGGTGATGGGGAGGCATTATTGTATTGGTGACTTAAAAGATGAGTTGGGTTATGAAACAAAAAGAGACTTATCAGTGATTTTAATAGAGCTGGTTATGACTGGCTTTGGTTTAATCTAGGATATGAATTGGTTAAGTAGTTATGGGGCAATGATAATGGCAAGGAAGGGATAGTAACTCTTGGGCTTGAGAGTGGGAAGCCTGGTGGTAGTTGGCATGGTGCATGGTTTTGTATGCTTATGACATTTGTAGTGAGAGCTAAAGTTTTGTTGCGGGGAAATGCATAGAACTCTTAGCTAGTGTGGTGGATACCACTTAGATCATGCCAGTGAGATCAGGACAGACTGGACTAGTCTGTGAGTTTCTGGATGTGTCCACAGGACTTGCCAGGGTTTATTTTATACGAAATGAGACTAGAATAGTGATCGGATTAGTGCCAGGAATAGATTCAGGTTTAAGGTACTGTTTTGAATGGCTCAGCAGCGTTGTAAGAACTAAAGGTTTAATTATGGAGTAAGATGGGATTCTTTAAGGTGGAATCTTGGATTTGGTTAGCACCAGTTAGAGATCAAAGAGAAAGTTATATAAAAGATTGTGTTTGTATCAGATAAGAGCACTGCGAGTGCTGAATATGTCTTGAGAATTGGTTTAGTGCCTGTGTTTGTGAATCAGATGAATCAGTTGAACCCTGTTTTGCCGCTTAGATCGGCCTGTTGTAAATATTTTCTCATAGTAGACTCTGAAATTATAATTTTGGGATCCCAATATATATATAATAAACGTTCTAATGAAACGTTATATCTTATCCAAATTTTTTAATCCCTAAACCGCTAATCATACTTAGTTACACGATTTTGGCCAAATGACTCGATTAGCGAGTTTAGCACTATTTAGAAGGCACACCGTAACGGTCCCTGGAGTTTAGGGCGTTACACAGACCATGCCGCGGCCCGCCCTCCTTCCTCAGCACACATCAGCTTCGAAGGGCCGCGGCTCACCAAGAACAATGCCGCGGCCCGACCACTTCGAACCCAGAAAAACCTCAATTTTTAACTCTCAAACCTCATGCAAACTCACCCAAAACTACCCCAATTCCACAACTCAATTACCCAAAAACATCCCACAAGATTCCAACAACACAACCCAGCTGAAACCTAGTCTAGAAACCCATTAAAAACCTATTTCAATCACTAAAACTTTCTAACTCATGAACACAAAACCCAACCATGGAAACACCATAACTCAACCATTAAACCTTAAATTCGAGCTTACCTTAACTGCAGAACCAATCCTCCAAGAGCTTTCTGAGCTAACTTCCAAGGTTCTAGCCTCAATTTAATCTTCAAACCCAAAAACCACATAGAACACACTCAAAATCACATAATTTCAACCACAGAAAATGGGATTCAATGCTTACCTCAACCTTGATTAAGTTCCTTTGACAATCCTTGAGCTAATCCTCTAAATCCCAGCTTTAATCTTCAGAATTCCAGCCACAATCCTATGTTCTATGTTTTTCCTTTGGGAGAGAAAGAGAGGAAGAGGAAAGAGTCGGTCTATTTTATTTTCTATTGTGTTCTGTAGCTTCTTAAGTCTATCCTTAGGCAATTAAGCTAATCCCAAAGCTCGGGGTACCAGAAACGTCCCCGAGGGAAAAATGGTAAAATTCCCCAATATTCCCACCTAGACTTCCTAACCTCAAATATATCTCCAATTATTTATTTTCATAACCTGGTAATCTAAATAACCACCCGATACTTGAAATACCCCTTGACTTGTGGGAATATTAGGCCCGTTGTGACTTTCTTGCTATCTAGCTCCCTAGGTCGCTTCAAGTCGCCCGCTGAAGATTTACCCACATAATAACGTGGTTCTCACAAGTATAACATTTAAACACATTTATATACATATAATCATACAAGCATGCTTATCATGTAATCATGCATTAAATCAATAAATTCACACATAAACCAGTTATGCCCTCCTAACATGCTAATCAAGGCCCTTAAGCCTTATTAGTGATTTGGGTCGTTACACAAATAATCATCCACATGCAATAGCAATGCTAATAAGCATGCCTCAATATCATCACACAGCAGTCAAGGGCCAGGCCCTATCAGAATCTCGTGCTCCCTATTACTCATACAAATTAATCCCATTCAAGCACTTAAGCATATAATCTCATGTATTCAATTATGAAACCCAGAGTCGAGCTTGTCTCTAGCAGCAAGTGTACATGTCAAGCTAGTCTTCAGGAACCCTTAAACCTAGACCGCTTTGATACCAAGTTGTAACGCCCTGGATAACCAAGACTGTTACACTGAGTGTTTAAAATAGTGCAGGACTTGCTAATCAAGTCTTTCAAACAAAAACGTGATCCTATAGTCATAAACAGGTAGAGTTTAAAATATTTTGGTCATAAACAGATAATTCTCATTAAAATGATTGTTTATTACATGGGATCCCAAAACAGGGTTTAAAAGACATATTTACCAAAAATTCCAAAAGTTATAAATAACCATGGCCATTCTAATGGCAAAATATTCATTTTAGGTTTCCGTCCCTGTACAAACCCTCGATCGTGGCGGCCAAGCAGCTAACAATGTACACCTCACCCCCAGAGCTCTCCAACTCATGGTTGATGTAACGACCCAAATTCGCTAATAAGGCTTAAGGGCCTTGATTAGTGTGCCGGGATGGCATAAATGGGATTTGAGTGAATAGTATTTATTTGAATGAGATATTATGTGATTAATAGTGCTTAAATGATATTATATGATAATTGATGATATTATGTGATAATATGAAATAGACATGTCGTATATGTGAGAACCACATTATTATGTGGATAGCTCTGTAGCCGGCGACTCGAGGCGATCCTAGGGCTAGATAGCGGGAAAAGTCACAACGGGGTATTATAATTGACTTTGGACAAGTCAAGGAGTATTTTAGGTATCGGGTAGTGATTTAGACTATCAGGTGATGAAAATAAATAATTTGAGATATATTTGAGGTTAGGATGTCTAGGCGGGATTATTGGGGGATTTTACCATTTTTCCCTCGGGGACGTTTCCAGCACCCCGAGCTTTGGGATTAGTCTAATAACCTAAGGATATACTTGGAAAGACTTAGAAAATACTAGACACATGAATTAAACCGACCCTTTCTCAGCCCTTTCTCTCTCTTCTCTCTCCTAAGGAAGAACAACACTGAAATTTGAGGAGGAATTACTGGAATCAAGCTTAATCTTTGAGGAATTAAAGGGCTGAATTAGAGGTTGAGCTCAAGAACTAATCAAGGACTGAATTAGAGCCAAGGTAAGCATTGATTTTCGTTCTATGGTTAGGAACTTTAAGAAAAATGGCTGAGTTTTTGATAATTGTCATTTTGATATTTAAGGTGGAGTTTGAGGCTTGAAACTCTGAGGATAGGCCAGGGGATCCTTGGAGAAATGATTCTACAACTGAGGTAAGGTTCAATTCAAAGTTTGATGGTTGAATTTTAGAGTTTCCATGGCTGGGTTTTGTGTTTTTAAGTTAGGAAGTTTCAGTAATTGAAATGGGTCTTTGATGGGTTTCTAGCCTAGGATTCAGCTGGGTTGAGTTGTTGGAATCTTGTGGGAAGTCTTTGGATAATTGAGTTGTGGATTTGGGGTGGTTTTGAGTGAGTTTGCATGAGGTTTGGGAGTTAAAAATAGTGGTTTTTCTGGGTTCGAAGGGGTCGGGCCGCAGCATGGTTCTTGGTGAGCCGCGGCCCTTGGAAGTTGAGTTGTGTTGAGGAAGGAGGGCGGGCCGCGGCATGGCCTAAGGAATGCCGCGACCCTTACCTGTTTTTGTGCCCATGGAGGGTTCTGTCTGGGGCCATGTCGCGGCATGGATAGCCCATGCCGGGGCCCTTAAGGGATTTTGAGATTTTAGGCTTAGGAATTTAACCTAAGGTGCTCGGGATTGAGTCTTTTATCATATTTGGTGAAGTTCAATGTTCCGGGGACTAGAACTTGGTTTAGGAACTCATTTAAAATTTTTAATGGTATCCTTCATCATGGTTGTGACTAGGTGCTAAGCTAGGGCTTGGGGATTGGATCGCGCTCAAGGAGTATCGCCCGTAGCTAGTACATCTAGCAGCCAAAGGTAAGAAAACTACACCTGGTTGAATATTTGAATGGGACTAAGGGCTCCCTGATATATGTGATTGAAAGAATGGTATTATGCCATGTAAATTGTAAACCAATGGCCTAAGTGTGCCACGGTTAACTTGTGCAATTGGCACGGCTCGGACACTGGTATTCGAGGACAGCTTATTATGCACTAAGCTCGGTTTAAGCGGGTCAGAGTCAATGGGTTAAATAGAGGGTGCGACCTAAGGTCTCGGCCCTAGTATTTGTGATTGTTGATTATTATATTTGGCTATGAATGTGATTAATGAGAGTGTTGAATAATCGAAGTATAGATGAAGTTATTGTACCTTGAAATATGCTTATATGCTGTGGGTTGAATATTTGAGCATACTTACTAGAATATTTGTTTGAAAATATTGTATATGCTGTGTATGTTGTTTTCTTGCTGGGCTTTGGCTCACGGGTGCTGCGTGGTGCAGGTAAAGGCAAGGGCAAGATTGATCAACCCTGAGTGGAGAGCTTTACAGGGTGACTGTACATGTCAGGCCGCTCAACCGCCACGGTTGAGGAGATTACAGGGACGAGAGGACCAGAACCTTGTATTTTGCCTTAGTATGGCTAATGTTTACACTTAACTGTTGAATTTTGTAAACCAACTTTTAAACATTGTACTTTTGGGGATCCCTTCTGTAAATTGTTTATAACTTATAAAATGTATCTTTTGAGGCCAAAATGTCTTTTAGCCCTAGAACACTTTAACTAATGACACGTTTTGATTAAACGACTTGATTAGCAAGTCTCACACCTTTATAAACACACAGTGTAGCGGTCTTGGCTATCCAGGGCGTTACAGTTGAACCATCAACCCTTGCCTTTACCTGCACCACGTAGCACCCGTGAGTCGAGATCCAGAAAGAAAACTCTAATGCATAGCATAAACAAAAATAGTAATCAGATAACTCATAAATCATTAATCAAATACTCAAGAGACCACATCATTCACATAATCAGTGATATCAGTCAACAAACCAATAATTAACCATCCAGACAATGAGGATGCCATAATTACAAGATTATCATCAATAATCATATCACACAATATCTAGGGTCGACGCCCTTAGGCCACACCCTTTGTTTAAGTCATTGTCTTCGACTCACTTAGGCTGAGCCCAGTGTTCATCCCATTGACTCTGGCTCACTTAGGCCAAGCTCAGTGATTATTTGATTAACCTCAGCTACCAGTGGCCGAGTCGTGTCCTGTGCGCAAATATTAATCCCGACACTCTTAGGCCGTTTATCACATGTCCCCATGGCATAATACCATCTTATGACATCACATACAAGTATAGGGAACTCTTAGTCCCAACATAACCACATAACCGGGTGTAGTTTTCTTACCTTTAATTTCGAGCGCTTTGGCTAAATGAGATGACCCTCGAGCACGATCCCGTCTGAGCCCTAGTGTACACCTAGTCACAACCGCAAAGTAGAACCATCATTAAATCTTAATTCCGTAACCCAACTTTGGGACCAATCCCAAGCCCTCAGGAAGCCCAATTCCACCAAACGTGGTGGTGGAATCGACCCCCGAGCCTCCAAGAAAAAACCCTAAGAAAAATACCCAAAACCCACTTCTAGAGGCAGGTTAGCGCTACAGCACCACAAGGTGGGCGCTACAATGCTACAAGCAGGGACAAAAACCCCCCAGGAAACCAGACATAGCGCTCTAGCTCTCTAATGCTAGCACTACAGCGTTACAACCAGCAGCATGCAACTTCTGGGTTTTTCCTTCAAACTTTCCCGAGCCAAGGCTCTACCAAACCTTATCCAACCTCAAAATTAAACCTACAATTCACTATAGCTCAACCAAATCAATCCATCAACATCAAAACCTAGCTAAAAACATCATCAATCACAAAAAAGCTAAACTTGAGCTCAAAAGCTCAAGAACATCATCAGAAAACCAAAAACCCAGAACTTCAAAGTTAGAATTTGTTACCTTAGCTGAGGAAATTCGACTCTAGGTTGCTTTCAATTCCTTTCTAGGCTTTAGTTCCTCAAATCCCCAAGCTAAAGTCCTTAAATTCCCATCCATAATCCAAAATCAGAATTCAACCTCAACAAAACTCAGAAATCTCAAAAACAACCTTAAACCTTACCTTAATTTGAGAATTAATTCTAGCTGAATCTCTTAGCTTCCCCAAGGATCAACACCCCAAACCAAGCCTGGACTCCCTCTGAGTTCTTAGCTTCAAAATCCAGAGGAAAGGGTGAGAGAGAGAGCAAATCGTATGGGAGAGAGAGAGATAGGTTTGGTGCTCTGTTTTCTTCCTTTCCTTTTCTTTCCTTCTAAGTCTATCACTTTCTACAGCTTCCACTAAAAACATCAGATATAACAAGTATATCTCCTAATAGGCAAAATACTCTTTTACCCTCCCATTTAAATCCAAGCCTTCTAGTCACTCTAAGGGCATTTTGTTCATTTGTTGTCAATTCCTGCTAATTCCTTTAGTGTC
Source organism: Humulus lupulus (assembly GCF_963169125.1). Classification (NCBI taxonomy): domain Eukaryota; kingdom Viridiplantae; phylum Streptophyta; class Magnoliopsida; order Rosales; family Cannabaceae; genus Humulus; species Humulus lupulus. Next base: position 172,997,436 of record NC_084798.1, on the reverse strand, counting down.
CCTAATATTTACCACTTAATTCCTATCATCTAATTAATCACCAATTATTTTTCCCCAATGCCTAATAATCTCCAATATATTTCCCAAATTCCCAGAAATACCCCAAGGCTCCCCTGAGCCGGGTATAAACCCCGCTGTGACTATTTTGCCAATTTGCTCACTAGGACCGTCTCGAGTCACATGCTGCAAATATATCCACATAATAATGTGGTCTCATTAATTTATCACATATAATTACATTTATGTCCTCAATGGGCCAAAATTACAAACATGCCCTTATGAACAAAACAGGCCCACATGCATATTTAATACTTATAAACATGCATCTAATCATATCCATATACTCATCTAATCATGCATGCCATATAATCATGCATTTAATCATTTATTCACATAAATACCAATTATGCCCTCCCGACACACTAATCAAGGCCCTTAAGCCTTATTAGCAATTTTGGGTCATTACAAGGCCGTATAGCCGAGTGTTATTATTCTTGGGAAATTATGAACTTTATTAAATGTTGCCTAGTTTTATATTTATTCTAGTGTAAAGACTATTATCTATTGTTTTTAAACCCGAGTTATGTTTATTTTAAATTATCAATAAAGAAGACAACATTTTTTTTACGATTTATTACGTTTATTTTTCAACATATTTATTTCTACAATTACAACAAAAAAATTTAGGTTATTAAAAATGGTATCAGAGCCTTGATCAGAAGTGTGGCCAATGGGGACGTCGGACCCCTAAGGGGGGTGATTGTGATAGTTAGAATCCCGTGATCCGCAGAGGGAAAGACTGGGTAAAAGCTGTGCAATCCCACATCGCCTGGGGAAGGGCAAGTGTGATGATTCTAAGACTGTGTAGGCATGAGACTACAGTTGAAGATGGCTTAAATGGATTGATGGGTACTACCTATAACAACAAGATGCATCTTCTTTTCGGTAGCCCATTACTTGAGAACTCCAAAGTTAAGCGTGCTTGACTTGGAGTAGTTTGATGATGGGTGACCTCCTGGGAAGTTTTCCCAAGAAGCGTGCGAGTACGGACAAAGGACGCTGGAAAGACTCGTGTTGGTTTGCAGGGCCAGTCGTCATTCCATGAAGCAGCCATAGTGACGTGGGGGTGTTACATGTATGAATTTATAATTTTATGACTTGGAGACAATTGAGCGTCATATCTTCGTAAAATGATTTTATACCCAGTATGTTAAATGGGTACATCACGGGAGGATACTTTAGGTGAAAGTGATGATGACGATGATGTTAATGATATCGATGATGTTGAAGACGCCGATGGTCTTGATGATTTCAATGATGCTGAAGACAAGGACAATAATTACACTAGTGATGATGATATGATCCCAGCGATTGAAGATTTAACTCAACAAGACCCTACAAAGAGTAATTTTGCGAACTTTGGGAATTCAACTCACCGAAAAGAGAAGGGGCACAACTTTCATAACATATTTGCTGAAGTAGAAAAAGAGTTGTACCCTAGATGTAAAAAGTTCACAAGTTTAACATTCATCATTAAACTAATGCATATAAAAGTGTTGACTAGTACTAGCATCAAAGCGTTTGACATGTTACTCAAGCTTCTTAAGGAAGCATTTCCTGATGATAACAAAATCCTGAATACTTATTATGATGTTAAGAAAATATTGCATGATCTTGGTTTAGGATATGAAACAATTCATGTATGTGAGCATAATTGTTCCTTATATTGGAAAGACAATAAAGATGCTGAAAATTGTCATATTTGTGGTCATGAAAGATATAAGTTTAAAGGAACCAAAGGCAAGAAAATACCACATAAAAAGATGCATTATTTTCCAATAACTCCACATTTGCAACGACTTTTTATGTCAAGACATACATCATCAGATATGAAGGGGCACAAAGAAGAACGTGTCGATACTGAAGGTGTACTTAGACATCCGGCAGATGTAGCGGTTTGGAAGGATTTTGATAAGCAATATCCTGATTTTGCTAAAGAACCTCGAAATATTAGGTTAGGATTTGCAACTGATGGGTTTAATCCTTTTGGTGATTTATCAAACTCGTATAGTATGTGGCCAGTAATACTGATGCCATATAACATGCCGCCATGTATATGTATGAAACGAGAATTCTTAATGACGTCATTACTAATTCCTGGGCGTCGTGCTCCTGGTAAGGATATAGATGTCTATTTACAACCCTTAATCAAAGAGTTAAAAGAACTGTGGGAGAAAAGGGTACAAATCTTTTGATGTTGTCGACAAAACATACTTTACCATGCGTGCTGCTAAATTATGGACAATTAATGATTTTCCTGCATATGGCACTGTGTCTGGGTATAGCACTCAAGGGTATAAGGCATGTCCTATTTGTGAGGATGACACATCTTCATTTTGAATTAGGGGTAAAATTTGTTACATGCGACATCGTCGATATTTGTGTGCTAAACATGAGTGGCTCACTGATAAGGAGTACGATGGTACAATTGAAAGACGGTTTCCCCCTGGAATATTAACAAGTGATGAAATTGTAGATAAATTGGATCATCTGTGGACATGTAGGCCAGGTAAATATGTCGATATTATGAATGATGATAAAAACCAAATAAAAAAAGCAAGTTATGAAAATAAAACAAATTGGAGACGTAAAAGTATATTTTGGGAATTAGAATACTGGCCTAAATTAAAACTAAGGCATAATTTAGATGTGATGCATATTGAGAAAAATATATGCAACAGTGTTCATGGAACAATATTTAGCATTGATGGGAAATCTAAGGATACCGACAATGCACGACTGGACTTACAAGATTTGAAAATTCGTAAACAATTGCAAATGAAAAAGCAAGGAAACAAGTGGGTGAAACCAGCAGCTTGTTATACGTTATCAATGAAGGAACGTAAGCAAATTTGTGAGTTCTTACAATCTATCAAATTTCTAGATGGATATGTGGCAAACTTGTTTCGCAATGTTAATATGAAAGATGGGAAGATAACTAGGTTGAAAAGCCATGATTGTCACATATTATTACAGATGTTGTTACTCATTAGTGTCAGACCATATTTGAAAGAAAAAAAAGTGGTGTGTGCGATTACTGAATTGTCCTTATTTTTTCAAAAACTATGTGCGAGGACATTGTATGTGAAATATTTAGATGCTTTTGAAGAAGGCATTGTGTTCACACTATGTAAGATGGAAATAATTTTCCCTCCTGCATATTTTGATGTAATGATTCATCTAGCGGTGCACTTGTCAATGGAAGCCAAGTTAGGAGGTCCGGTACAAATGCGATGGATATATTCAATTGAAAGGTAATATAATTTAATATTACCTTAAGAAATAATATATTTGAAAAACAATTTTTGGATTTTTATTAAGTACAAACTATGTACTAACGCATATTAATTGTATAATATTTTAATAGGGAAATAGGTCATTTGAAAAAGTATGTAAAGAACAAAGCTCGCTCTGAAGGTTCTATAGCTGAAGGTGTTGGAAAAACATATACAAGATCTTTATTTCTTTTCATGTATATCTAATATTAAACAAATTAATATGAGATAACCTAGAACATGTTTCTAAAATTGAATTTAAAGAGAAACAAAGATAAGAATACTTACAGTATACACAACGGAATGAAAGAGTCATTCTTTCAGTTTCTCTAACTCTTGTATCCATTCGGTCGCAGAGTATTATCAAGAAACTGAACCATTCTTCTAATTTCTTCACAGTCTTCCAATGTATCCTTATAATCACCTAGACTAGAGTGAGAAATTCTCAACACATGAGATAGATACAGAGAGAAGAAGAGAAAATAACTACGAGGCTTAGAAAAAGACTTGTGTTTAGAGAGAATCTAAAACCTAAAAGAAAATCTGACTTGTGACTTGTAAAACTTGTTTTTGACTTCTCTCTAAGAACTCCTTTTATAGACTCAATTAGGCCATTTAATTGAATTAAAAAATCAATAAAATAATAGACATGGGCTTTAGGCCCGTGAAATTTCCCATTTGATTATAAGCTCATTGGACTTAAAATCAAGGCATGTATTATTTTCTATTAATTTAATTAATTAAATAATTATTTAAATCCTTTATAAAATTAATTATTTATAATTTAAACCTTGATTTAAACTTATTTATTAATTTAGATACCAATTTATTTTAATTAATAAATCTGCCCTAATTTATCTTTTCTTCTCTAAATTGTATAACTCTGTGAAACTATCCAAAATTGACCTGGTCAACTTTGATAATTCTAATTAAATAAATCAATTGAGACTATCTAGATGAATTTATCCAAGGTACAGTGGGGACCATGGGCCTATGAAATCAAGCTCCAGTAAGTTATCATAAATCTAACAAATAAATTTACTAACATATTAATTCCTCGTGACTCCACTATAGACTCGGAATTGCACTCTTGAATTCGTAGAACGCTCTATAAAAAATATAGATACGCTATTAATTATCCATCGTTACAACCACAATTTTCACTCAATCCTCTATAGATGGTCTACAATGAGATAGGACTAAAATATAGTTTTACCCCTCATTGTATTTTATCCTTAAAACACTTAGTTCCTTGTAAATGATATTTCAGTAAACTAATTTAATTATTGAAATGAGATCTCTATCATTTAACACCTTGAACCAAACTAAAAGGAAACTATCGTTTCACTTCTTCATCAGAAGCTATAGATGTTCATATCTATGATTAACACTCCCACTCAATTATACTACCGAGTTCCCAAGATGTAAGTATGGGCTAGTCCGTAGGGTAAGCTGGTAACGAACAAGTCAAAGAACTCAAATAATTCAATCAATTAGAATACTAACCACTCAGAATTGAGATTTAATTTACCTATGGTCAACTATATGATATGACTAGAGTAGATAATAACGGTATATTTACTTATCTTATCAACTATCAATATCGGTCCAGTCGGATGTAACAAATACATCCGATCTTATATACTTTGCTAATGTTCTGGAAAGAACATAACAATGTAATGTGTAAGTAGATCATATCGTAGATTGGCAAGTCAGTGTAAATCTTGTGCACTGACTAATCTTAGGACTCACTTATTTTGAACATATAATCAAATTTATATTCCACTGTGATTACATCAATATAAATAAGATTAGCTATATGCTCGGGATTTAATAGAAGTTTATATTAAACAAATAATCATGAAAATAAAACATGTGAGCAAAGTGATTGACCAAGTCAAAAAATTATTTCTATTATTTTATTGATAATAAAATGAGATTACAAAGAAATAAGGTTTTCATTAGGGCATAAAACCCCAACAGAATGATATATTATTAGTGAGGCATTAAATTTTTGTTCAATGTATCTTCATGGCATAGAAACCTGCTTCAATCGTCCAGATCGAAATCCAGATGAGGTTGGGGTAAGAAGACAATCAACACTATCTATATTCAATATGCCAACTAGACCATTTGGAAAACAATCATCAATCTCAACAACTGAAGGACAACGAATATGGTACATTGTGAATAAGACCAAGTTAATTCAGTATTCTATTTAGACGACATAAAAAGAGGTAAATATTGGAAAGCAGTGCAAAAGGTATTCCATCGTCATATTTGGGAAATACCATCAAAGCCACAAGATAGTAATTATGATGATGTTGGACTCGTTACTACTAATCGTGAAGCATATCAAGAAGAATCCTCAAGCGACATTGATATTACCTTTGATTCAACAAATGTTGATGATATTCTTATTCGGCAAGATATTGACAAAATTGAAATTGATGATATTGATTACAATCAATGTCAAAACGAATTAGACAATAAGGATATTGATGAAGAAGCATTACTTAGTGATTCAGAAGATGTAACCGATAATGATGAAAGTGATTTAAAATCAATGGTGTGTAAGTATTTTTTTAATAAATGAATTTAATATTTTTTATTATATGCAAATAATAATTTATTATTTTTGGTTTTTATTAACCAATGAATAGTAGGAGACTCTTTAGCTCTAAAAAGACACCACTAATACTCCATCATTAATACAATCTCCAAAACCTTTAACACCTTCTATTGATTGTCCTTCAACAATACCATTACTTGATGAAACACAAAAATCCTCACAAGGTACAAAGTATTATTATTTGTCTTACACCAATATAAATATATAGTACAATTATATGAAAATGTGAAATAGTTCTTACTAATATTATACAATTTTTTATAGAATCAAAAAAGAGAACTCGTGGGCCTACTCGGGGAGATCGCACAAGTCGTGGGTTAAAGGATGGAGCACCTAAGCTAAAAAATTCTTATGAAGTGGGGGAGCTTCAAGTTTATGGCACAAAAGCTGCTAAGTTTGCAAACACTATTGGTGTAAATGCACGACATCATGCTCCGCTACAATACAGTGGTTGGAGTAAAATTCCACCTATGGGAAAGAAAGTTGTATATGCTCGTATACATGTATGTTTATATTTATATATTCACTTTATAACTTCTTTTATATAGATAATTTTATTTATATCTATTCCCAAATTTTTGCAGGATTTATTTGACTTGGACTTTGGGAAACATCCATATCTTGAAATAATTTGTGATCATTACTGCTCAGAGTGATGTAAGGATTATCACAATAGATGTCACAAGCATTTTACCAAAATGATCAAAGAAGGAAAATATCCATTACAACATCAACCTAAAAAATTGGTGATAAGAGATTCATATTGGAAATGGATGTGCACCAACTATTTCTCAAATGATGAATGGAAGGTGTCATAATGTCTATCTAGTTCATATACATTTTATTTTATTTTTATTTTTTAAGAAAATATTAATGTTAATTTTTTTTTGCAGAATAAGTTTATGGCAGGCTCACAAAATAGATCGAAAGTGTCTTATATGCATGCAAGTGGAAGTAATCATTTACTCAGTACTTACACGAGGAGGTAAATATTTTTCAGTGTTGCAAATAATAATTTACTATACTTAAGTTTTAATTTTTTTTCCCAATAATTATTGCAGAAATCAAAACATACAATGGATCTAGATGAAGAACAACCAGGTTATATTAAAGCTGGAGAGATTGAAACATTTAAAAAAACCCACCAGACAAAAAATAACAAATGGATCCACAAAGAAGCAGAGCAAAAATATGTATTAATCATATTTTGTATAAGTTACTAATATTTTCTCGACTATTTACATTTTATCTAAACATATAACATAGATCTTTTATCTTTATAGAAAGAGATGATTGAGTTACGACAAGATCAAAATAATCAACTTGAAGATGGAACATTAATAATGGTGGACGAAGCTGCTATTTATAGACAGGTTCTTGGTGAAGATAAATATGGCTGGTTAAGAGGTTTTGGACCTGTCCTTGGAAAAAATTTATCAACCGAGTTATTGTCTAAATCGAAAGAGTTTGAAGACCGACGCTTTGAGAAATTAGAAAAAACCATCAAAGATTTTACTAGTGAAAAAGATGACATTATTGAAAAATATATTCAAGAAAAAGTGGAAAAGCAGTTTGAATTATTACAAAGAAAACTCTTGGAAGAACGTGATTTGCAATCCTCCTCAAATAAAGGGACAAATCAACAAATTAATTCAAATCCAACACACCAATTGATGACGCCACCATCAATGGTTTTATTAATTTTTAAATTTATAATAATAATAGTACTATAATTTTTATATTTATTTGAATATTTTTTTGTAGGACAAAAAGTATAGATTAAAATTGGAAGACAGTGATGTGGTTGCTATTGGTCAAATTGTAGTCGGCACAAAAGTACATGGAAGAAAATTGGCAAAAGAAAATGTATGAGTACATGTACTTGAATGTTTTAATGAAAAATCTCATCTCCCTATCCGCGTCCGTGATGATTTAATCTTTGTAAAAGATGCTGTCGAAAGTTTTGTTCCATGGCCGAAACACTTAATCATTTTTGCCGATTATGAGGTAAAAAAACATTATTTAGTTCAATTTTTTAGAATTATTTTTTTCTATTACTTATAAGTAATTATTGTTTAATTAATAATGTTTTTAGGAAGTCAACAATATGGAGAAAAATGAACACTCATCTTCACACATGCCATCTAAAAAAGGTACACAAGTTCAAAAAATGTGCAAAAGTCTCCAATTAAGTTTGATATGCCTAAGAACATTCCCAAGAGCATAAAAGCTATATTGCTAAGTGTTCAATTCCGCGATCCTTTAAACAACATTTGTATTAAAATGGATCGCAAAATTTTGGGCCATGATGAAGATTTGTATATTGCACCTGAAGATGTAATTTATTTCGGCACAATGGTGGAAATTGAAGCCCCCTGTATATCCTTTTATATTACGTAAGAAAATTTTCTTATGACTTCATGATCTTAATAACATTATTTTAATTGGTAACATTATTGAAATTTAGGATCTTACATCAAATTTTGGAAAAGTCAAATCGAGGGCAATATTTTAGATTTTTTATCCAACTTGGGCTTCTCCTGTGGGTTCCAATATACTAAAAAAAATGCAGAATTAGTAGCAAACCAATTAGTAGGAGCAGAGACAATGCAACTTTCCTTGCTCCCTATTAATATAGGGTAAGACTAATTTAAATGACAGTTTTTTCTATAAAATATATGTATACATATATATAATAATCTATTTATGTGATTAATAGTTATCATTGGGTGCTAGTAATAGCTGATCCATTGCATGATACATGCTTCTGACTCGATCCAATTAGAAAATCTCCACGCAATGATGTTACAAACTTTATTACGATGGAAGTTAATAATATTATATATTACTTTTGTAAAACCATCAAATTAAATTTTATTTAGTAGTTTTGATGATAACTTATTTATTGTTAGGGTTTTTGACTACTACAATGCTTCAAAAAAATAGGATTAAAAGAGAAGGTGGTATTATATGGAAATCCATAGAGGTAAGTAGCTATATAGATATATCATAATGTATAATAAGTTTTAAGTTGTATTTTACAATTATTTGAAAAATTGAAGGGTTTTTACACGTCTATATAAATATGTAGTGTCCTAAACAACCATCGAATGTCGAAGGCGGATATTATATAATGAGATACATGCGAGATTTCTACATGGATCTGAGACCTATCAATTGGTTAAAAACTATTGTAAGATATATATATATATCCTTATTTGAAATACACTATATTCAATATATTATTTAAATTCACTAATAATTATCATTTTTTTAATGCAACCATAGAACGAAAAGTTACACAAAAGAAGAAATTGATCAAATTCGAGTGGAGTAGGCTGACACATTCATAGAATTGATTTAATATTTTACCAAAATTTTTTTAGAGTAACAAATGATCTATAATATAATTACCTAGTTGATTATTTATATTAACAATTTTTATTATTATGTAAAGCTTTGTACTCTTTTTCCTCTTCTGAGCTTTTTCCCTAGGATTTTGCTCAATTAAGGTTTTAACGAGGCAATTGCTATAGGTTCTTGTTTGAGAAGTTTGTAACTGTACTCTTCGCAACCTTTTTAATTTCAATGGTGTTAGACTCAAATGTGGGGGTTTTTTTTCCGGCATTAGTTGCCAACTTTTCTTAGTGACACTTGCCTATTCTTACTCTTTCCAACTCATTTATTTTTCTTAGTATATTAAATTTGTCTTGATCAACTTAAATATTCGTAATCAAGATTTTTTCCTCAAATTGATGAATGCAATGAAAGTAAATTTTAAGAAGAAAAATTAGCCTCGTTGAAATTCATAACAAATATATATATATATATATATGAGAGAAGTTATACGAGACAATAATACAAATTATACTTTATTTGCTACAATTCAAATATTTAGTGTAAAAAACTTTAGAAAATATTAAGTATGTTATGTTTTACTATAAAAAATTAGTTGCTGACAAATATTATTTTGGTATAAAATATTGAAATTAAAAGTTGGTGCTAAAAACATAATTTCCTACTAAATAAAGTAGTAGCTAAACAAATTATTTTGCTACTAAAAACAAATGGTAGCTAAATGGGTAGTTAAAAAAATTAATACTTTCCTACTAAATAAATATGATAGCCAACTTGGTAGCTAAAAAAAACTAATTTGCAAAAAAAAAATAGTAGCTAAAATTTGGTTGCTAAAAAATATAATTTTGCTATGAAAGAAAAATGGTAGCTATATTGGTAGCAAAAAATTAATATTTCTCTCCCAAAAATTATTGGTTGCTAAAAGGGAAAACTAACTACTAAATATTTTGGTAGTAGAAATATTTGGTCTTATTTGTTTAGAATTTACTAATAAGACATTTCACTACTAAAATTTGGTAGTAAAATAATATTTTTTACTACCAATAATATTTGGTAGCTAATAACTTGGTAGCTAAAAATAATTTTTTTTTAGAGTATGTTGTGTACTAGACCAAATATCTGCTATGCAGTGGGAGTAGTGAGCTGGTATCAGTCAAACCCAGGACCGGAACAATGGATAGAAGTTAAGCATATCTTGAAGTATTTAAGGCGGACTAGGGATTATATGTTAGTCTACAAGGGTGGTGTTCTGAACCCTGTAGACTACACCGATTCAGATTTTGAGACTGATGTCGAAGTCTACTTCTGGAATGGTGTTTACTCTTGGGGATGGAGCTGTGATATGGAGAAACGTAAAGCAGTCTGCAATCTCATATTCCACCATGGAGGCTGAGTACATAGCCACGTCAGAAGCAGCTAAGGAAACAGTCTGGCTAAAGAAGTTCTATTTAGATATTGGTGTTATTCTAGAAATAGATAAACCGCTTGTGTTGTTTTGTGACAATACAGGAGCGATAGCCAACTCGAAAGAACCTCGTAGTCACAAGAGGAGTAAGCATATAGAAAGAAAATATCACATTATTCGAGAATATGTGGCCAGGGGAGATGTGAAGATTATGAAGATTGCATCTGATGACAATCTTGTGGATCCGTTTACAAAGACACTACCAGAAGCTACATTTGATAAGCATATTTAGGAAATGAGATTAGTAGAATTAAGGCAATAACTTCAATTAGTGCAAGTGGGAGTTTTTTGGGGGGTTTTATGCCCTAATTAAAACTTAAATTTCTTCATAATCACATTTATTATCAATAAAAGAATAGAAATCATTTTTTTGACTTGGTCAATCACTTTGCTCACATGTTTTATTTTCATGATTATTTGTTTAATATACACTTCTATTAAATCCCGAGCATATAGCTAATCGTATTTACAGTGACGTAATCACAGTGGAATATAAATATGATTATATGTTCAAAATAAGTTAATCCTAACATTAGTCAGTGCACAAGATTTACACTGACTTGCCAATCTACGATATGTTCTACTTACACATCACAGTGTTATGTTCTTTTAAGAACATTAGCAAAGTAGATAAGATCAGATGTATTTGTTACATCGGACTAGACCAATATTGACAGTTGAAAGGATAAGTAAACATACCGTTATTATCTATTCTAGTCATATCATATAGTTGACCATAGGTCAATTCAATCTCAATTCTGAGTGGTTAGTATTCTAATTGATTGTATTATTTGAGTTCTTTGACTTGTTCGTTACCAGCTTACCCTACGGACTAGCCCACACTTACATCTTGGGAACTCGGTAGTATAATTGAGTGGGAGTGTTAATCATAGATATGGACATCTATATCTTCTGATGAAGAAGTGAAATGATGGTTTCCTTTTAGTTTGGTTCAAGGTGTTAAATGATAGAGATCTCATTTCAGTAATTAATATTAGTTTACTGAAATATCATTTACAAGGAACTAAGGTAATGTTTGGTTTACATGAATGAGCATACTTTACTTAGCTAGTTAGATAGTAGTAGTAATAGTAATAGCTAGTAATAGTTGTAGTATTTTTGTAATTGTGGATTTTGGTTCAAACCGGGACATAGTTGGACACTTGTAGTAACACTTGTAGATTTTAATAGTTTAACCTATAGTTTAAGAATATTAATTATAACCTAAGGTTTGATTAATATGACTGATTATGGAGATGATAATTATTATACTATAAGGTTTAGATAGACCCAATAAGATTTTAACACTTCTCATGTGTGTGTTTAATAAGAAATTAAGAATTTTTTAGGAATAAGTTTATTAAGAGTAATATTTGAACATCCTAGGGTCTGCCAGCAGCTTTGAAATCGTTAAAGGACTTAGTCAAGGTTATTTACTCAATTCAAATTAAGCTAAAAAAGTGTAATTACGTGTATAATATTTCAGCGTATGCTGATATATCGCAGCTCTAGGGGGCGATATATCGCCATACGGGGATACGAAAAACACGTAGCTTCACACGACCACCTCGACGAGCCTCAGGAGCATCAGTACAGGCGATATATCGCCTAGCATGGGCGATATATCGGCTGTGGTGCATGGTTTTCAAACAATTTTGAAACCGAGCTCATTTTAATCTTTAACCTCTTGATAAGTCCAGAATCTTTCTGACCGAGTTTTCAGCCTCTACTGAACGATTATTCAAATATCTTTAAATTAAAAAGACATTATTTTATTCAAGTTAAATGAAGATCTTTTCATTCTTGAACTCTATAAATAGGACCTAGTACCCAACCATTTCTTCATTCATCAAGCTGAGTTCAAAGCGTACAAGCTGCTAGGATTACTTTAGAATGTAAATGTAAAGACCCAACTACTCTAGACTTTGGACCATTAATGACTACTATACATAGACACTAATTTTTAATAAAAGTTACAAGTGAAATAATCATAACTTCATTAAAACTTGTAAAAACAAATGTTAAACTACATAAAATTTAAAGTAGGATATGGGATCCCATTGTTTTTAAAAGAAAAACATAACATAACTTTAAAATGGATTACAAAATAAAGTGCGGAAAATACATGTAAAGCATAATTTTTAAAATACTAAGAAGCGGCTTCATCCTCGAACCGAACGCTCAATCCATCCATTTCCATTCTGCCTCAATACACAACCCCCAAGCTACCAAGAACCTTACCACCACCATAGCTATTTTCCTGCACATATAAACATAAAGGAATGAGCCTAATGCCCAGCAAGGAAAATCTAACACATAAATCATATACATAAAATTAATATCAACATATACTAAAACATATCATAAACATATGTCACACATACTATAATGGCCATTATTACTTGGGGCTCGTAAACTGAACAAGTCATATGCCCATTAGATTTACGAGGCTTGCTAGCTAAGCAAGTCATATGCCCATAAATTTATTGGGGATTGTTAGTTATACAAGTCATATGCCCAAGTCTACAATCATACATAATATAACATATAACATAGCACATAAATCATAAGATAACATATAAAATCCTATCCTATTTTCCTTACCAAATATACCGAGATATTACAACAGGATTGGGACTTTGGAAACACTCATAAAAACCATCAAAGCAAGGTGAGTATACTAATGAAAAAGGGATGAAAAGAATGAAAGAACTATACCATCGAAAATATACTTACCAAGAATCTTATGTTCAAGATCTTAGATTTCTTAACCAAGAATAAAGAATAGAGTTAGGATTTTGAGTAGAAAACTATAAGAATAACACAGAAATGAACTAAAATAATGAATACCTGGAATGCTTCTATAACCGAACTACACCTCGAACCAAAAAATACTATGAACCTTACTTCCCGAGTGTTTATTAAGCTTATAAAGTTAAAGCTTATATTCCCAACCCAAGTGTTTAAGCACTCAAAAATAACCTAGCAGCTTGCAGCCTTTGAACTTAGCTTGATGAATGAATAAATGGCTAGGTACTAGGTCTTATTTATAGAGTTCAAGAATAAAAATATCTTCATTTAACTTGAATAAAATAATGGCTTTTTAACTAAAAAATATTTGAATTATCGTTCAGCAGAGGCTGAAGACTCGGTCAGAAAGATCCTGGACTTATCAAGAGGTTAAAGATTAAAATGAGGTCGGTTTCAAAAAGATTCAAAAATCATTCAAAGGAGCTGATATATCGCATGGGCTAATATGCTCGAGGCTCGTCGAGGTGATCGTGCGAAGTTACGTGTTTTTCGTATCGCCGTATGGCGATATATCGCCCCATATAGCTGCGATATATCGGCATACGCTGAAATATTAAACACGAAATTGCACATTTTCAGCCTAATTTGAATTGAGTAAACAGCCTTGACTAAGTCCTTTAACGATTTCAAAGTTGTTGACAGACCCTAGGATATTCAAATATTAATCTTAATAAACTTATTCCTCAAAAATACTTAATTATCATTAAACATACATATGACAAGTGTTACTATCTTATTGGGTCTATCTAAACCTTATACTATAATAAATATCACCATCAATATTAGTCATATTAATCAAACCTTAGGTTAAAATTAATATTCTTAAACTATAGGTTAAACTTAGAAAATCTACAAGTGTTACTACGAGTGTCCAACTAAATCCCCGTCTGAACCAAAATCCATAGTCATAAAAATACTTCAACTATTACTATTGCTACTACTATCTAACTAGCTAAGTAAAGTTCTTGGACTCTACAGTAAACACTCCGGTTGGGGTTATAAGCTTAATCATTATAAGCTTAATAAACACTTGGGAAGTAAGGTTTATAGTATATTTCGGTTCGAGGTATAGTTCGGTCATAGAAGCATTCAAGGTATTCCTTATTCTAGCTCCTTTCTGTATTGATTCTTATAGTTTTTCTACTCAAATCCTAACTCATATTCTCTATTCTTGGTTAGGCATCTAAGATCTTGAACGTAAGATTTTGTTGGTAAGTATCTTTTCGATGGTGTAGTTAGCTCTTTTCATCTGTATTCTTTAGTATACTCACCTCTCTATTATGGTTTTTAGGAGTGTTCCAAAGTCCCGATCTTGTTCTCATATCCCGATTTTCGGTAAGGAAAGTAGGGCAGATTTGTATGTTTTTATATATTTTTATGTTATGAGTGTAGTATGTTTTTAGTTGTTTTAGTATATGAATTGTTTATATAACAATCACATAATTTGTTTAGATAAAAAATAAATAACTTGTTTAGATAACAAGTCCCAATAGTAGATTCCTTGGGCATATGATTGTGTTGATAACAGCCCCATAAATTTATATGACTTGTTTAGATAACTAGCCCCGTAAATTTATGGGCATATGATTGCTTAGCTAGCAAGTCCCAAGAAGTATGATGGCCATTATAATAGATATTGTATTTATATAGTTATATGATTATAGTTTACAGTTTATAGTTTATAGTTTATGTGTATGTATATGTTTCATGCTTGTAGTAGATTTTCCTTGCTGGGCATTAGGCTCACTCCTTTATGTTTTGTATGTACGGGAAAATAGTTATGGCGGCGGGAAGGTTCTTGGCAGCTTGGGGATGTGTATTGAGGTAGGATGGAATCGATGGACTGCGCATACGATTCGAGGATGACATTTTTAAGTCTTTTAGTTATGATTTCTATGTATTATTTTTCCGCACTTAATTTTGTAACCAATTTATTTAAGTTATGTTTTCTCTTATTTTCAAAAGAATGGGATCCCATATCCTAAGTGAAATATTTATGTATTTAAACCTTTACTTTACAGTTTTAAATAAAGTTATGGTGTTTTCATATGTACTTTTTCTTAAGAATAGTATAGTAGTTGTTAATGGTCCAAGGTCTAGAATAGTTGGGTCGTTAGAGACAATTTCCAACAATTCAGGTGTTACACGCCCTCCAACATAAATGCTAATCTCTAAGAGAGAACCGAGTCTCAACACTAAGATCTAGCCAATAAATATCCCCATCAAGGGTAACTATTGTGTTACCTAGGGTATCGCTACTTATCCAAGAGTAAATCCCTCCCAAGGGTAACCATCAAGTTACCTAGGGCATCACTACTTATCCAAGAGTGTAATCGAAATTACACGGTTTTACATAGACTTCTATGTTAATCAGTGGTGCTGGTGAGCAGTTGCCTCTAGGGTGTTCAACCTCACTCAAACTTGGCAACCCCTAGTATCTCTAGGCACTCTCACTGAATGGCCAATATTCACGGCTGTTATCCAGGAATAACTTATCAGAGCACTTGCTCGGGTTCTAACCGTTCACTGATTAAGTAAGCATGAGGGCCCCTAGGTCCCATTCATTTTGGCGCCCCTAGGTTTAACCAGCAATCCTCACCTCTTGGCCACTCGTCGCGGTAATGAACCGGACATAATAAAATCAAGCAGTGTGACGGGGATCAACCGTCTACGATATGACGGATATCTACCGTTCATAGTTTCTAAATCAGCACTCACTAGACTAACATCTCTAAGCAACTTTCTACGACTGTGTATATATGTGCATGTGTCCCTATACTAAAATACAATACAATAGTCATTCCATGTTGTAGCCACACAATATAAGTTGACTTACTTGGAGTCTTTAGCACTCAGCAGGTTTTCACCCTCCAACGTTCAGTCCAGTTACGCTTAGCCAATACTGTAGTTATACATATAGTATACTCGGATTAATTATGGCACTCATAATTCATTATTATTATTTTGGGCAGTTTGGTCATTCCATGTTGTAGCCACACAATATAAGTTGACTTACTTGGAGTCCTTAGCACTCAGCAGGTTTTCACCCTCCAACGTTCAGTCCAGTTACGCTTAGCCAATACTGTAGTTATACATATAGTATACTCGGATTAATTATGGCACTCATAATTCATTATTATTATTTTGGGCAGTTTGGTCATTTTCAAAATCATTTGTAAGGATTAATGATCCTTATTTGGTTTTTAAACCCATTAAGGAAATTCATACAAAATATTTGAGACTAAACCTTAAGTCTCGGGGAGACCTATCCTATGGTCTCGATACCTAGGCTCGGGTATCACAATAGTATTTTCCCACAATCCGCTAAAAATCTTATTCTTTAAAGGTATCGGTATTAACCCGCACTTTCGACAAGTTGGTTAAAATATGTAAGATTTTAGCCGGTATTATATCCAGAAAATACTAATAAATTCCTTAATTATTTTTAAAGAAAATAAACTCTTAATTTTCCTTTTATTTTTCTTAAGGTTTTAATCTCTAAAAAACTATTTTAAGAAAATAGCCTAATTTGTCTTAATTAGGAAAACCGTTAAAAATTCCCCATCTTGACTAGTTAATTAATTTTTTTTTTCAAAATCAATTAATCAAGTTTACTTACTAGAAAAATAATTCACTTAATCATTTTCTCAAAATATAGGGTTTTAAACCCTCTTTTAATTTATTAACTATTAATAAATTAAATCTTTTATTTTTAAAAGAATAAAAATTCTTTAATAAAAATAATTCACACTATACTCAAAGTGGTAATTTGAGAAAAAATATGTTTTCAAGACTTACCAAGTTTATATCTTGCAATAAGAAAAATTTTACTTTTTACCTTAAGGTCTAAAATCTCTTTTTTTTTCAAGTGTGAAAACCCTATTTTTCATATTTTTAACAACATACTTTGTTAATTCATAACTTGAAATTTACTTACCCAATTGTTACCAAAATTTTCCAATTCCATTTTTGGTATGCCATTTAGATCTTGGTAAAATCTTAGGTCAAAATGAGCATTTTTTTATTGGTGAAATCATTTTCCAACAATGAGGTAAAAATGACATTATTTTCAAGTCCTTATTTTTTTCCGAACTTTGACAGTTAATAACTTTCAAACCGTTTAGTATTTTCTTTCCAAATTTTACAGTGGAATACTAGGTTATGCTAATAATATGCCCACCAAATTTTAGAAAGAATTGGATGCATTTTCCCTATACAATGGCTGTCCAAACTTGGTCCCGAAATTAAGAATACGAAAAATTGTTTTTTTTACCTAAACTTTGAAATAGCACAACTTACTCATTTCTAAACATTTTTTAGTGTTTCAAAAGCTCAATCTTATGTGCTCAATCCCAACAACATCACAGTATAATTAAATTTTACAAAATCAATATACAGTGGATGCTAGACCCCTTGGAAGTCAATGTAGAGTCCCAGAATGTTTACTTAGTTAGCTAGTTAGTAGTAGTTGTAGTATTTTAGATTTCGTAGATTTTGGTTCAAACCGGGACTTAGTTGGAAAATCCTAGCAATACTTATGGATTTTATAAGTTTAGCCTATAGTTAAAGAATATTAATTATAACATAAGGTTTGATTAATATTTCTGGTCATAAATATGATATTTATTATAACCTAAGGTTTAGATAGAGTCAATAGGAATATGGCACTTGTCATAAGCATGATTATTAAGGAATTGAGTATTTTAATGATAAAATAAGGAAATATAAGCTTTAGTATTCACCAAAAACTGTTAGGGTCGTAGTTTGACTCACACAAAGCAGTTATCCAACTTCAATTATGTTGAAAAAGTGCAATTACGTGTTTAAAATATTCACATATGTCGATATATCGCAGCATTGGAGCCGATATATTGCCTGACGAAGAATACAGAAAACATGTTGACGTTGCACGATTGTACGATTGTATGAACGGAGGCTTGGGACTAGGCCAGAGCCGATATATCGCCTGGAGTGATATGATTTTTGAAACTTAGTTTTTTTTTTTTTTTAAATAAACCTTAACTACTTAGATCTGCCCCTGAATAATTTTGACCGAGTCTTTAGCCTCTGATTGACGAATATTCAAATATTTTCAATTATTATTCATTATTTTATTCAAATAAAAATAGGGTTAGTTTCACTCATTCCCTCTATAAATAGGACCTAGTACCCAGCCCTTCCACTCACTCTTCAAGCTGTGATCAGAGACTCCAAGGTGCTAGTGATTCCATAGAGTGATAAATACTTGGGTCGGGAAAAAGCTTTGCCATTCTTAAGCTTTATAACATACTTGGGAAGTGAGGATTAGTGTATTTCGGTATTGAATTTAGACCAATCCTTAAGGTCAACTAAGGTACTCTTATTATTTAAGTCCAATTCTTTAAAACTCTTAAGTTTTCTTTAGTTCCTTTTATTCAGATCCTAACTTTTGATATTGGTTTTTGATTAGGTTCTTGAAACTTAAAGATATTCCTTGGTAAGTTTCGTCTTGAAGGTTTAGTTTCCACAATTATTCTTTACTCTTTAGAAATACTCACCATTTTTATTGTTGGTTTTAGGAGTGTTCCAAGTCCCGCATTTATTCTCAAATATCCCGGTTTTGGTAAGGAAAATAGGATAGAATTTTATATGTTTATATGATATGTTATGCTATCTTATGTTACATTATGTATAGTATATTTATACACCTTGGGCATATGATTTGTCTAGCTAGCAAGTCATATAGCAAGCCCCAATAACTTATGGGCATATGACTTGCTTGGCTAGCAAGCCCCACAAATCTATTGCGCATATGACTTGCCTAGTTAACAGCCCCAAGTAGTATAATGGTCATTGTAATATTATATGACATATGTTTATAGTATATGTGTTTATGATATAATTTATGTATATGTTTTATGTTGTTAGTAGTTTTTCCTTGCTGGGCACTAGGCTCACTCCTTTACTTTTAGTGTGATGCAGGAAAATAGATACAAAGGCGGAAGGATTCTTGGAAGCTTGGAATGTGTGTTGAGGTGAATGGAGTGGATGGGCTGCGTGTCGATTTGAGGACGACGTTATTTTCTTTAGTCTATTTAAATTACGTTTTTATGTATTTTCCGCATTTAGTTTTGTAAACAACTTCATTTAAAGTTATGTTTTATTTTTAAAACAATGAGCTCATTTATGTATTACAAATATTATTTTAAAGTTTCAATAAAGTTATGAATATTTTTCATGTATGTTCTCTTCAAAGTAGTAGTTATGTCTAGTAGTTTTAATGGTATAAGTCTTAGAAATAGTTGGGGCATTACAGTTGGTATCAGAGAAATGGTCCATTTACATGAAATTCTCCTTGATACACACGCTCAAGCTCTGAATCCAACCGCCAATGTAAGTATTTATGTTTTAGTTATTATGTTTCTGTGTTTTAGCTAACATTTTAGTCTGATGTTTTCAGTTAAGAATGGATGGAGCTTTATCATATAACGATATCCGAGCCATTAAGGCCTCAAAAAGGATTAGAGAACCAAGAAATACAGTAGGAATATTGGAAAGAATCACTCAGAGATTACTTTTATTCCATAATCAAATAGTTCATCTCCAAACGACTAAGCAAATAATGATGAGAGCTACGGAACAATATATTTTAGTAATTAGGCTTTTTAAAGATTTTTCTTTTGTAATTGCTGCTTTGGAAGAAATATGGGAGACAATAGATGTTGAAGATGAAATACCAGTGGCGATGAGATATTATTTTCTCATAATTAGGTTTACCTCTAAGATGGAATTCCAATTCACAAGAGAACAAAAGAATAGAATCTTTATGAATCTTCCCCGAGGAATTTTTGAGGCTCACGAAAATGATGATGACATGTTAGATGAAGGATCTGATGTAGAAGATCCCGATTTTTAGAATAGATTAGTTTCGTTATTTATTTTAATTTATTATTTTGCCTTTATGGTTGTACTTAGTGAAAACTTTTTTTTTTCAAATTAATATCATTGTTATTTTGATGACATGTATGAGTTTGATTTTTATTTTGAAATCATAATAAATAATAAATTTAATAAATAATGACTAAGTTCGGTGAGGGTGGATACAAATCAATGAACCAAGGTTCTATATTGAGAGTTAGGGGGCCATAATAGTAGGAACGATTTTACTGATCCCAGCCCTCCCTCAGTATGGTTAACTTTGGAACAACGATGAGTTTCAAGCCTGAGAATTAAGTCATATAGGATAATTAGAAACACACTTAGAAAATAATAAAGATGGCTTATTTTTCTAAGTTTAGAAACACACCCTAATTATAAAGAAGGCTTATATAATTCTTTTCAGAAGAAATCATAATTAATAGGTCCGATTTATGTTTGCTTAGATTAATTTTTTCTTTAGAGCCTATTAAGGTAAGTTCTAACATGTTTTTCTTAACTGTTAGAACTCTGTTGAAGATGTTGCTCAGAAGATATGCTCGCAACAATGTCAATATCCCCAACGCCGCTCCTAAGAGCAATGAAGCCCCTCCAGTTCACAGAAGGGGAGTGCATGCTAATGCCAACCGAAATGTGTTGCCGCCGCTGGTTAACAACACTGCAGAAATAGCCAGGCTACGACAACAAGTTGAGGAATTACTCTAGCAACAGCGACAACAGACTCAGCCTCAGCAAATGGCCCCAGCACCCCAACAAGTTGGTCCATATGGGGGATGGCCAATGGCGAACTATGCGCCATACCCAGCTCAGCACATGGACCAGTTTATGAGTTGTTTCGTAAGCAACACGCTCCAAACTTTGAAGGGACAACAGACCCCTTCAAGGTGGAAGAATGGCTCAAAATGTGGAGTTGATCCGGATGCACATGAACCTCGGTAACGCGGACCGCATATCCAGCGTTTTGTCTCTGCTCAAGAAAGATGCTAGAATATGGTGGGATTTAGTTCAGTAGACTCACGATGTAGCCACCATGACTTGGACCAGATTTGGGGAGCTATTCCACAAAAAGTACTACAATTCGGCAGTCATCGCTTCAAGAGTCAAGGAGTTTGCTGGTCTGAAGCAAGGGAGTTTATCAGTAGCAGAATATGCTCGATAGTTCGACCGATTAGCCAAGTTTGCACTGGAAATGGTTCCAACTGATTTTCTGAGGGTGACCAAGTTCATTAGAGGACTTAGACCAAAGATTGAGCTAGGGTTCAAACTAGCAAACCCAGGAAATACTACCTATGTCGATGTTCTAGAAATGGCAATAGAAGAAGAAAGGCTTCAGGCGAACGTTAGTAAAGAAGAGGCCAGTAAGCCTGAGCCTAAACATCAGAGTCAATCCCAGAATGGTCGGAAAAACAACAACAACAATCACTCCAGCAATAATAGTAATGGTTAGAAGAGACGGCATCCTGACAACACTCAATAATAGATATGTTGAATACCCGCAATGTGCTAAATTCCAAAAGAAACATCCTGGTGGATGTCGTGCAAACACCAAGGGATGATACAACTGTGGTCAGGAAGGACACCGGAAGAGAAAATGTCCCCAGCTCAAGCCAGAGGGAAAAAAGGACGACAAGATGGTTCCTGCTAAGGTATTTGCCTTAACCCAAGGAGAAGCTGACGCTAGCAATATAGTAGTAACAGGTCAGGTTTCTATCCTCCATAATATATGTTATGTATTATTTGATTCGGTAGCCACTCATTCGTATATCTCATTAGGAATGATAGAGAAATTAGACAAACCTTGTGAAAAATTTAGAACTAGGTTTGTAACCGAGTTGCCTTCGAGCGAAGTAGTCCTATCATCACGGATAGTGCGAGGCGTACCGATCAAGATAGAGGACGTAGAACTAGAAGGAGACCTGGTAGAACTGGAGATTAAAGACTTCGACGTGATACTTGGAATGGATTGACTAGCAAGGCATGGTGCAACCATCGACTACAAACGTAAGCAAGTGATATTCGAGACTCCTCCTGACGGTCAGAAACTATGCTTTATGGGACAAGTTTCAGGACTATGCACACCGCTTATTTCATCTCTCAAAGCTCAGAGGATGATAGAAAAAGGATGTCAAGCATTTTTAGCTACGGATGTTGTAATGCCCTGGGTAGCAAAGACTGTTACACTGTGTATTTATAAAGGTGTGGGACTTGCTAATCAAGTCATTTAGTTAAAAACGTGTCACTGACATCACTAATGAACTAGGGTTAAAAGATTTTGGTCATAAAATATACATTTCATATAATTAAACATTTTATACAAGGGATCCCAAAAGAAACAGTGTTTGAAAGTTAGTTTACAAAATTTCCAGAGTACAAACAACCGCTAGACCCTCTAAGGGAAAAACAGACATTTATGGTCCTCCCGTTCTTGTCCCTTCCTCAACCGTGGCGGCTGAGCAGTTGAACATGTACATTCTGCCCTCAAAGCTCTCCGATTCAGGGCTGACCAAGCTTGCCCTTGCCTTTACCTGTACCGCGTAGCACCAGTGAGCCAAGGCCCAGCAAGAAAATATAACGTTATAGCACAAACAATGATAACAATTGAATAACCCTTAGAGCACGTTCATATACTTAGCATACCACATTGGTCACATAGTCCATAGACATAACTAGAGAATCAACAAACCAACACTTAGCTATTCAACATAACAAATTCATCAATCAATAATATTATTCAAATCACATGATAATCAGGGTCGACGCCCTTAGGTCGCACCCTCTGTTTACCCCACTGACTCCGGTCCGCTTAAACCGAGCTTAGTGAATAATAAGCTGTCCTCAGCTACCAGTGGCTGAGCTGCGCCCTGTCTGCCAACATAAACTCTGGCACTCTTAGGCCATTCGTTTATTATTTACATGGCATAATACCATCCTTCATAAAGCATTTAAAACAGGGAACCCTTAGTCCCATTATAAATTCACAACCAGGTGCAGTTTTCTTACCTATGTACCGAGCTTCTTGAGCACAGAAATCCCGAGCGCGGTCCTCTAACCCAAGCCTCGCCGAAAACCTAGTTATAACACACATACATTGCACTCTCATTACTAACCAATTCATAATCATCTCACAGAACCAATCCCGTGCTCTCGGGACCTCCCGTTTCCCCACACAAGGTAGCGAAAGCGTCCCCCGAGCCCCCTGAGCCAAAATCCTAAAAACTCAACTTCCCCTGTCCTGAAATTAGCCTAGCACCACGGTACAGCCCTATAGCGGCCGCAGCGCCCAGAATGGTCAACATCCCCTGGTTCGACCTAGCGCCACGGCACGGAAGAACAGGGCCGCGACGCTCATAGGCGAACCCAGAAAACTAGGTTTTTCCCAACATTTTTCCCGAGCCAAAACTCTTCCAAATCACCCCCAAGGTACACCCAAGTCCCAAATCAACCTAAAACCCCAAATAAACAGTATGGCAACTCAAAAATCACAGCAACAAACCCAATTACACAATCAAACCCAAGAATCACCTAGTGGCTCAAAATTCACAAAAACTTAAACCATACCTTATAAAACTTAAACCACCCTTTCAAAAACTTAAACCACACCAAATTATAAACCTTAGAAACAAATGAAATTCTTACCTCAAGCAAGGATTCGACCTCGAGCTACTTCCAAGCTCAACTCCAAGCTAATCTCCTTTGATTTCCAAGCTGAGTCTTCACTCCAATAACCCACAAGCAAATAACACAATTTCAGCTTACTAACCTAACATCACCAGCTGAATTTCCACAAGAAAGAGAGTTAAAACTTACCTTTGCACCCTTGAATTTCTGGCCTAAAGTCCCCCTTAGTTCACCCTTGAGTCCCTTCCTTGACCCCAAAGTGGATAACTCTTCTTCTCCTTCCTTCTAGCTCCTTTGGTTTCTTCTAGACTTCAGCAGGATATTCAATTTATGCCTAAATGAAAATAATGTTTTAGACTTCTCCTCAGCCAGAGTTATCCTTTCCTAAGACCAAATTACCATATTTCCCTTTCCCATGATAAAATGTCTTATACAACCTCAAGGCAATTCTATCATTTCACCTAAATCCTGCTAAATTCTCAAGTATTCCTATAATTCCGCATTTAATCCCGACATGTCTAATCCATTACTAAATTACTAACCGCTACTCAATAATTCCTGAACACTTTATAATATTCCCAAAATACCCCTAAGCTCTTCTCGAGCTAGGTATTTGACTCATTTGTGACTTTCTAGCTAAACAGCTCCCTAGGACCGTATTGGGTCATGCATCACAATTATATCACCACTCACACGTGGTATCAATCACAGTATATACGAATATCACATTTATGCCCTCAACGGGCTAAAATTACAAATATGCCCCTAGTAACCAAATGGGGCCCACATGCATATTTCATATATTCATATAATCATTCAAGCATGCTAAACACAGAATTATGCATTAAACTACTTAATTCACACATAAACCAATCGTGCCCTCTCGGCACACTAATCAAGGCCCTTAAGCCTTATTAGTGATTTTGGGTCGTTACAGATGTGGTCAAGGAAACACTGCTAAAAGTTGGAGACGTTCATATTGTAAAGGAATTTCCAGAAGTATTTCCTGACGACTTACCAGGGTTGCCGCCGACTCGGGAAATTGACTTCACAATCGAATTAGTACCGGGCACCGAGCCTATCTCCAAGGCACCATATCGGATGGCACCTACCAAACTCAAGGAGTTAAAGACGCAGCTACAAGAACTCTTAGACTTGGGATTCATTAGACTGAGTCATTCGCCATGGGGTGCACCAGTTCTATTTGTGAAGAAGAAGGACGGGAGTACGCGGATGTGCATACAATACTGCGAGCTGAATAAGATGACGATTAAGAAAAAGTATCTGCCACCCCAGATTTATGACTTGTTTGATCAATTCCAAGGAGCAACCGTGTTCTCAAAGATTGATCTACGGTCCAGGTATCATCAGCTCAAGGTACGGGAAGAAGACATTCCTAAGACAGCTTTTAGAACTCGTTATGGGAATTACGAGTTTCTAGTCATGTCTTTCGGTCTTACCAACGCTTCAGCCGCATTTATGAACCTAATGAATAGGGTCTTTAAGGACTACTTAGAAAAATTCATCGTGGTATTCATTGACGATATCTTGGTGTACTTAAAGGATAAAGTCGAGCATGAGAAACATTTAAGGTTAATCTTGTTGCGACTAAAGGAGCATCGGATTTACGCCAAGTTCAAGAAGTGCGAATTTTGGCTTTCACAAGTAGCATTTCTCGGCCACATAGTATCCAAGGACGGAATTGCTATAGACCCATCTAAAGTGGAAGCTGTGAAGGATTGGCCAAGACCAAAGAACGCGTCTGAAGTAAGAAGTTTTCTGGGACTAGCAGGCTATTATCAGAAGTTCGTAGAAGGCTTTTCTAAGATAGCCACTCCGCTCACTAACCTGACTCGGAAGCAGCAGAGGTTCAACTGGAATGATAAGTGTGAAGAGAGTTTCCAGTTGCTAAAGGATAAGCTATGCTCAGCACCAGAACTTTGTGTACCGACACCCAATGACAAGTTTGTAGTCTACTGTGATGCATCGAAGTAAGGGTTGGGTTGTGTGCTGATGCAGAATGACAAGGTGATAGCCTATGCCTCAAGGCAGCTAAAGGAATACGAGCAACGCTATCCAACACACGATATGGAGTTGGCAGCAGTGGTCTTTGCGTTGAAAATCTGGTGCCACTATCTTTATGGAGAACTGTGTGAGATTTATACGGACCACAAAAGCTTAAAGTATTTCTTCACTCAGAAAGAGCTCAACATGAGGCAGCGCATGTGGTTAGAGCTAGTGAAGGATTATGACTATGAAATCTTATACCACCCGGGAAAGGCAAACATAGTTGCTGATGCGCTAAGTAGAAAGAATTATGGAAGTCTAGCATCATTAGCTGGAATAGAAAAGCCGCTACAGCAGGATTTGATCAATGCTAGAATAGAAGTAGTCATTGGTAAAATGGCTAACTTGTCCATACAGTCAGTCTATTAGAAGAGATACGGATTGGGCAAGGGCATGATGACACATTAGTAGTACATATGGATGTAGTTAAAGAAGGCAAGGCCACAGACTTATTGATATCAGGACAAGGGTCCTTGAGGTATAAGGATCAGGTATGCGTGCCGAATGATCAAGGGATTAAGAAGAAGATTCTAGAAGAAGCGCACAGCACCCCATACTCAGTTCACCCAGGGTCGACCAAGATGACTCACGATCTTAAAGCACTGTATTGGTGGCCAGGAATGAAGAAGGATATAGCGGAGTATGTGTCTAAATGCTTAGTATGCCAGCAAGTAAAAGCAGAACATCAGCGGCCTGCAGGCTTATTACAATCGCTTAGCATTCCATAATGGAAATGGGATGATATAGCCATGGATTTTGTGATAGGACTTCCACGAACAAATAAACAACACGACTCGACTTGGGTAGTAGTAGATAGACTAACCAAGTCAGCTCATTTCCTGCCTGTCAAAACTACATTCACAGCGAATCAATACGCAGACGTTTATATCCATGAAATAGTACGACTTCATGAAATCCCTAAAAAAATAGTATTTGATAGAGGATCGGTGTTTACATCAAGATTTTGGGGAAGTTTGCAGCAAGCCATGGGTACCAAGTTAAGTCTTAGTACAACATTTCATCCTCAGACAGACGGTCAGTCCGAGCGTACCATAC
Source organism: Humulus lupulus (assembly GCF_963169125.1). Taxonomy (NCBI): domain Eukaryota; kingdom Viridiplantae; phylum Streptophyta; class Magnoliopsida; order Rosales; family Cannabaceae; genus Humulus; species Humulus lupulus. The sequence goes on along the minus strand of NC_084798.1, from coordinate 172,970,180 downwards.
AGATTTTAGAAGATATGTTGCGCGCTTGTGTACTTGATTTCGGAGGATCATGGAGTAAGTACTTGCCGCTGATAGAATTCTCCTATAATAATAGCTACCAGTCAATGATCGGGATGGCACCTTACGAGCTACTTTAAGGAAGGAGGTGTCGATCGCCATTACATTGGGACGAGGTAGGATAAAGGCAACTACTTGGAGCCAAAGCTGTTAGAGAAGCTCAGGAAGCAGTAGCACTGATTAGAAAACGTATGCTTGCTGCTCAAAGCCGTCAGAAAAGTTATGCGGATGCCAAGCGGCGTGATGTGGAATTCAAAGTTGGAGATCAAGTCTTCCTAAAGATATCTCCTATGAAACGTGTGAAGCGGTTTGGAAAGAAAGGCAAGCTTAGTCCCAGGTTTATAGGTCCTTTTGATATATTGGACAAAGTGGGAGCAGTTGCATATAGATTAGCCCTACTGCCAGCATTAGCAGATAGTCACAATGTGTTCCACATCTCGATGCTGCGGAGATATGTGTCAAACCCATCTCACGTCCTCAAGTATGATACGAAAGCACTCCAGAAAGACTTGAGTTACGAGGAACAACCGATTAGCATCCTAGATAGAGGGATGAAGAAATTACGGTCTAAGAGTATTCCGATAGTCAAAGTCCTATGGAGAAATAGTTCTGAACGGGAGCCAACGTGGGAGTTGGAGGAGGACATGCAAGCTCAGTATCCGAAATTGTTTGGTAAGTAAATTTCAAGGAAGAAATTCTTTGTAGTAGGGGAGAATTGTAGAGTCCCGGAATGTTTACTTAGTTAGCTAGTTAGTAGTAGTTGTAGTATTTTAGATTTCATGGATTTTGGTTCAAACCGGGACTTAGTTGGAAACTCCTAGCAATACTTATGGATTTTATAAGTTTAGCCTATAGTTTAAGAATATTAATTATAACATAAGGTTTGATTAATATTGCTGGTCATAAATATGATATTTATTATAACCTAAGGTTTAGATAGAGCCAATAGGAATATGACACTAGTCATAAGCATGATTATTAAGGAATTAAGTATTTTAATGATAAAATAAGGAAATATAAGCTTTAGTATTCACCAGAAACTGTTAGGGTCGTAGTTTGACTCAGTCAAAGCAATTATCCAACTTCAATTATGCTGAAAAAGTGCAATTACGTGTTTAAAATATTCACATATGCCGATATATCGTAGCATTGGAGGCGATATATCGCCTGACGAAGGATACGGAAAACACGTTGACGTTGCATGATTGTACGAACGGAGGCTCAGGACTAGGCCAGAGCCGATATATCGCCTGGAGTGATATGATTTTTGAAACTTAGTTTTATTTTATTTTAAAATAAACCTTAACTACTTAGACCTGCCCCTGAATAGTTTTGACCGAGTCTTCAGCCTCTAATTGATGAATATTCAAATATTTTCCATTATTATTCATTATTTTATTCAAATCAAAATAGGGTTAGTTTCTGTAATGCCCCAAATTTCCTAATAAGGTTTAGAACCTTGATTAGGAGGCCGGGAATGTCATAATTGATTTATTATGCTATTTAATGATTATATGCATGTTTATGTGAATTATATTATTATATGATGGTAAATGCATGCATATGGGTTCATTTTTAATTATAAGGGCATTTTGGTAATTTGGCCCGTTGAGGGTGTGATTGTGTATTTTCATGCATGTGGGTGAATTACAAATAATACCGCATTATATGTGGATTGGTTCGAGCCATTCGGCATGAGACGATCATGGAATGCAAGTTATCGGTCTAGTTATAACGGGGTTAGTTTCGGGGCTCCGGGTGAGTCTCGGGGTGATTTTAATTATTAGAGCATTGTCGGGAATTAAAGGGTAACGGGATATGAATTATTAGTGTTGGAGAATATCGAGAATAGCGGGAATTGAAGGGTGTTAATTATAATTAACGAGATAAGCGGGAAAGGATGATTTTACCCTTGGAAGTCTTTAGAGGGATTTAATTGACCTAGGGGCAATATTGTCTTTTTACCTAAGGGTTATATTCACTAGAAGGCTGTGGAATTGTAAAAAACAAAGAATCATCATCATCCTCATCTCTCTCTCCCGTACCTATTCTTCTCTCCTTCTTCCTTTCAATTTTTGAAAGCCAATTTGAAGAAACAAGCTAGGAGATCTAGGATTTGAGTTTATAAACTTAGTTCATCCATTGAAGAGGACACAAACCCAGCTTGAGGTAAGAATCCATCCATGAATATAAGCTATACTCTGTTTTTCTAGTAAGTTTTCAGTTGAGAATTTGAGGTGTTAGTTGTGAGAATTCATGGAAGTTTTTGTGGATTTTGACGAGGGTGTGATATAGATGAAGCTTTGGGGTTGAATTTGATGTTTGGGTGATGTTTGGGAGTGGTTTGGAGGGTTGGTTTTCAGGGGAAATCGCAAAGAAGGAAAACCAGAATTTTCTCTGGTCTGCTAATGGCGCCCCAGCGCCATTCCTAGCGCCCCAGCGCTATGCAGGGCAGGAATTGGGCTTCTCTGACTTTGGGGCAATGCCACTAGGCGGCGCCCCAGCGTTAGTGCATTTTCCAGCAAGCCTATTTTAGGGTTCGGGATGACTTTTAAGGCTCGGGGGTTGGTTCCTTTACCCCGTTTGGGTGGATTGAGAGTCCCGAGAGTGCGGGATGGATCCCGGGAGTGAGGTTTTAGATTATAAACCTTTTTATGATTTATTTTATTAATGGGGTTCCATATTTGGTTATGACTAGGTGACCGCTAAAGGATCAAAGGATTGATCATTCTCAAGGGTCGTTCTTTTACTAATTCTTGCTCGGACCAGAGGTAATAAAACTACACCCAGTGTATATGACATGCATGGTTATTCTTGATGCATGTTGGATGTTTAAATGTAACATGCATGGTTATTGTTGAGGCATGTCAAGTGATTAAATGTGATGCATGTGTTGCACGAGAAACATGTGATTAGGGCATGCTATGAATATTGAATATGAGATGGTTCAGAGCTTGAGCCTCTGTGTTTATGCATGATCCTAATTATGCTAGCAATTGTTAAGTAAGCATGATGAATGCCTTGTATTTGGATATTTGACATATGATATATGTTTGGTAGCATTGCTTACTTGTGTATGGCACTGACTAGTCAGGGTCGGCACTGGTCGCGTATTACTGACCTAAGAGCCGGAAAACGGCATAAGCGTCATGAACGCAGGGCCGATAAAAGATTAGATCTAATTGATATCAGCGTTGAATGACTCTAGGAGCATTAATGCTAGACCGACCTGAAGGTCGATGAAAATTATAAGCGCTTGACTAGTCTAGGACTAGTTACTCAGAGCCAGGGCCAAAGGCCTAGGTGACTGTTTGTCACGTGGCTAGGGAGTGAAATCCCATGGTTGGGACTCTATGGCCATGCGGAAGGTTATATTGGTGACTAGTTCGTCGAACACCTATCTTGATAAGCTAGTGAAAGGATCACTTATTTGCAAAGCCCCGGTGACCCTATCGTCACATGGCTAATGGGAACGAAACCCACCTTAGTGACTTTTACAACTGTCACTCTTCTATTTAGGGCTATAAGCCCAGCATGGTTACCGGAACCACCAATGTTAAATCACTTATCTGATTAAGATTGACTTGATAGTCATCCACTCAGGAGGGCAGGATTCCTTATCCTGGATACCCATCATTACGTGAACTTATTTGCCTGCTTGAATAGGGCTATATTTGCTAGGCATGCGCCTTATGATTTGATGACATGTTATTACTGTTCATGAGTATATTGAGTTTTCTTGTTGGGCTTCGGCTCACGGGTGCTATGTGGTGCAGGTAAAGGCAAAAGAAAGCTGGACCATCCTTGAGTTGGAGAGCTTAGGTGACGATGTGTACATATGCAGCTGCTCGACCGCCACGGCCGAGGTTTGAAGGAGAGGAACTAGGGTTAAACCCTGTTTTGCCGCTTAGATCAGCTAGTTGTAAATATTTTCTTGTAATAGACCTTTAAATTATATTTTTGGGATCCCAATGTATACAGTAAACGTTCTAATGAAACATTATATCTTAACCAAAAAATTTAATCCCTAAACCGCTAATCATACTTAGTTACACGTTTATGGCCAAATGACTAAATTAGCGAGTTTAACACTGTTTATAATGTGCACCGTAACGATCCCTGGAGTTTAGGGCGTTACAGTTTCACTCCTTACCTCTATAAATAGGACCTAGTACCCAACCCTTCCACTCACTCTTCAAGTTGTGATCAGAGACCCCAGGTGCTAGTGATTCCATAGAGTGATAAATACTTGGGTTGGGAAAAAGCTTTGCCAATCTTAAGCTTTAAAAAATACTTGGGAAGTGAGGATTAGTGTATTTCGGTATTGAAGTTAGACCAATCCTTAAGGTCAACTAAGGTACTCTTATTTTTTAAGTCCAGTTCTTTAAAACTCTTTAGTTTTCTTTAGTTCCTTTTATTCAGATCCTAACTTTTGATATTGGTTTTTGATTAGGTTCTTGAAACTTAAAGATCTTCCTTGGTAAGTTTCGTCTTGAAGGTTTAGTTTCCACAATTATTCTTTACTCTTTAGAAATACTCACCATTTTTATTGTTGGTTTTAGGAGTGTTCCAAGTCCCGCATTTGTTCTTAAATATCCCGGTTTTGGTAAGGAAAATAGGATAGAATTTTATATATTTATATGATATGTTATGCTATCTTATGTTATGTTATCTTATGTTACATTATGTATAATATATTTATAGACCTTAGGCATATGACTTGTCTAGCTAGCAAGCCCCAATAACTTATGGGCATATGACTTGCTTGGCTAGCAAGCCCCACAAATCTATTGGGAAAATTACTTGCCTAGTTAACAAGCCCCAAGTAGTATAATGGTCATTGTAATATTATATGACATATGTTTATAGTATATGTGTTTATGATATAATTTATGTATATGTTTTATGTTGTTAGTAGTTTTTCCTTGCTGGGCACTAGGCTCACTCCTTTACTTTTAGTGTGATGCAGGAAAATAGATACAAAGGCGGAAGGATTCTTGGAAGCTTGGCATGTGTGTTGAGGTGAATGGAGTGGATGGGCTGCGTATCGATTCGAGGACGACGTTATTTTCTTTAGTCTATTTAAATTACGTTTTTATGTATTTTCCGCATTTAGTTTTGTAAACAATTTCATTTAAAGTTATGTTTTTTTTTTAAAACAATGAGCTCATTTATGTATTACAAATATTATTTTAAAGTTTCAATAAAGTTATGAATATTTCTCATGTATGTTCTCTTCAAAGTAGTATTTTTAATGGTTTAAGTCTTAGAAATAGTTTGGTCATTACAGTCACAGCTCAAAAAATGTATTTTGTTTTAAGGTTTCCTACAAAACCCTTGGGGGTTTTGGTTCCTATTTTCAAAAATCAATACACAAGCATCATAAAAATTATAAAACAACTACCATAACCTTATTACATCACCAATAAGAAACTTTAAGCATTAACTATACAAAATAATGCTTAAAACTAAAAATCATACAATAACAACCATAAAAGTAAACTTTTTACCTCTTTGGTGTTCTTACTTAAGGTGTGGATCTTCCTACTAGCTTTGGCTCCTTCAAAACCTTTCAAAAACCCTAACCAACTCCCCCAACAACATAGATAATTAGCTATTTGAAACTCTATGAATAAATCTTTACAAAGGTCTAGATTATTGAAACCTTACCTTAGGGAAAACCCTTCCTAGACCAAGCTTAGCTTCCAAGTCTCCTTATTGTTCTTGAGGTTGAATATTGAGATAAAACTAGAGAGAGTTTTCAAAAAAAAAAAAAAAAGATGAGAGTGAATGAGGGAGAGTGGTGTGGTCGGTTGGGGAGGGTTAGAAGAGTTTATCAAACTCTAAAATTCCTAAAAACACTTAAGTGCTTTACTACCCACTTGCCCACTTGACATTATCCCAAACTTTTAAATAAATGGGATTAAACTAATTAAAATTTTGGTCAAACTATTTTAAATCCTCACACATGGCCGGCCACCACATATATTATATATATGATCAAATTTTTTTTTTTATAAAGGTTGATAATTATTTCCTAAGAAGAAAAACTAAATTTGATTTTCTACACCTTTTTCACTATTATTAAGTTTTAAATCACAAAAGTTAACATTAAATAATTAAATTAAATGTCTCTCACATTTAATTTAATTAATCACGATATAAAATTTAACCTAAGGTCCATTCATGGAATAAAATTCTCTATTTCGGTAAAATTAAGCATTTAACACAAAATGCCCTAAAATTTCTATTTTCTCTTAGGTTTATTATTTTTTGACCAAACTTTAATTTTTATGAATGTATTTTATGCCCAAAATATATTTTCCATAGATTTTCATTTTATTTTCTGAGATTTTTACCCGATCAGGGTTTTTGTGTCGGTCCAAGATCGAAAGTCTTATCTTAACTTTTAAATCACAAAATTCATATTTTGGCTAGCAATAACTCATGGAATAATTTCCAAACAAATATAATATTATTTAAAGTAATATTCTTAACTCGGGGAAAAATTCTGACCCGAGTCGTTTAATGGTACCCGAAAACGCAGGACGTTACACATATATATGAACCCGAGCTATCTCTTGACTGTGATACACAAGAAATATGCTCGAAAATTGAGGGCAACAACTAACTTATAATTGAATAATTGAGAATTTTTTGGGTTTATACTTGCACCCCTTTCTTCTTTTAATGTGAGTTTGGACCATTAGTTTTAATCAATTATAAACAACATCTTTTGTTTTGTACATTGGTAAATAAATGGTACCCTAAGCATGACAAATTAGACTTTTCCTTCTTACTTTTCTCTATCCTCCAACGAACTCAATCCATCACAAAGACTAGTAATGAAAATCCAAACTATTTTTATCTTATTGTTGACCAAATTTAAGCTGAGGGTACTATTTTTATCAATTTACAAATCAAATAGTTATGTTTATAATTGTTTGAAACTCATAATTCGAGATGGTATTAAAACAAAACAGAGTAACCCAAAATGGTATAAACATTTTATTAATGACATTTGAAACTATTTTTTATTTAAGATTTCAATAAAGAAAATTAAAAAATTAAGGACCTTAGTGCAAAAAATAACATATTTTAGGGAATTTTGCAACAAAACACTACACTACAAAAAAAAGTAAAAGAAAAAAATAACTTGATAGGGACTAGTGTAGTGTTATAAAGTTTGAGGATGAGCCATATAGTCTCTTTTATTGGGTGTTATGTCAAAAAATTTACATATCATCCATGTAAACAATTTTTTGACATGACATCTAATAAAAAGAATTATTTGGTTCGTGATGAACTAATCATCCAAATACAAAGTATTTTCATGAAGACTCAAATGTTCAAATAATTTACAAGATAAAAATCTTAAGGCAAACAATTAAAGTTGGAAACCTAGGTACAAATAACATATCAAATTGGAAATCTTTATGACAACATAGCCTTTTTCATATAAGATACGATAAGATCCGAAAAAATTCCATCACTATTTTATGGTAAGAAAACAATTGGACTATAATCAATGATACTTGAGAACTCCAAAGTGTTTTATGTCGTTTTCAGTATAGCTCATCTTCCATTTCCTTTAGCAAAAGGAAAGCACCCTGAAATGTTCTTCATATATACATGTACCATAAATATGACCTTGCTAGATTCCCACTTCACTTATTTTATCTTATTCCACCAACAAAAGAAGTCTAAACTAAGGAACCTAAAGCTTTATGTTAAACTTATACATATTAAAAAGGCCAAGCATGGGAGAACTGGTAATTTTTTATTTTATTTTTTTGGCTTCACCAAAAGAAGAAACCAAACATTCATGTCTATGTTAAATATATAAATGATGAAATATGTTGAAAAGTTGTGCTTCATTTTCACCACTACACCATTTTTTTCACCATTTTAGGTCTTGAATTTATGGTGTATTATGCAACTTTCATGTACTTTATTCTCCATCCAAATAATTAGTTTAACTATTCATCTAATTCATATTGAATTTGAACTCTCTCTCAATGATTAAATTGTCTTTTTAAGGACAGCATCCCAAAATATCCTTTTAGAAGAAGATCTTCCCTCTAAATCTCTCTTTGGATTCTTATCTTTGTTGGTACTTGTCAATGTTAATAGTTATATAAGAGACAAGGCTAAATTGTCAATAACTTTAATATGCATGTGAAACAAATCCAAAGGAAGTAGCCGTAAGTTTTAAGGACCTCACCTTTTTTTTTTTCCTCTTTTTCTTTTCTTTGTTCCTGATCTCTACTAAACTAGCTTTTCTTTAGGAGCATCAATTAATTGATTAAGAGAAAAAAAAATGTTTAAGAAAAAACAAAGCTATAAACTCTTGACATAGTAATCAAGTTTATAAACTTTCTTTCTTCTGTGCCTAATTAATCTCCAATATAATTTTATATTTTAGAGAGATTATTAGGAAAAGTAAATCTATATTTGGAAAGCATAAAAATATACTCGATAATATCTTACTTTCAGTCCCAACATATTTTATGGCTAAGAATAAAAATTTTGTGATTAAATTAGGGATCTTTACAATTATATACCTATAATATAAAATAATTACAAAAATCACCTACAAAATTTTATTTACAAAAATATCTTGTCATGTCATCAAAAAATACCAGATTCTAAAAGTAATATACATGAATTTGAAAATTTCCCAAAATCTTAATTTTCCCGTTTTTCTGGGTTTAAAAAAGTAACATTTTAGTTACTTAAAATATTAATAAGTTACCAATTAGTTACTTTTTTCACTGTTTTTTTTAACTTGTTTTATTTTCTTTTTGTTTTTTTTCATGGTATGGGGCCCTCTCTCTGTCCACTATACTCTTTGTTTTATAAATTTCTTACTTTCTTTCTTATCTTTAATTTCAAAAAAAAATTCCGGTCATACCGCTAGTCGGTTGGGCTCAAAAGTGGTACAATTGTGACCTACTATTCAATGTGATCATTTTGATCTGTGGAAAGCATATGTTTTTTGGTCGTTGCCGGAGAAGATGACCTGAATATAAAGCAACATTTTAGTTTCTTTTTTATATTATGTTGACCAAAAGTAACTAAATTTTAAAATTGATCAAATTTTAATATACTAAAATTTGTATTTTTATTTTACATTTAAAAGATACTATATTATATTCTAAACAACTTAAATTTAATTAAAAATATTCCAAGTAACTTTTTTAAAATAGATTCGTTAGAATATTGTTTGGTAACTTTTAAATAGAATATAAAAAAAAATTATTGTACTAAAAGTAACTTTTAATAATAAACTATATAGTAATTTGTTATATTTTATTGTAACTCATTAGTTTCTAAAAAATGACTAATCGGCAACATAAAAGTATCTTAAGTAATAAGACACTATAATATAACTTCAAAATGACTAATCAGTGTCTTAAGATAAAAAAAGTTTCAAAAAATAAGTATTGGAGGTAACCAAAATTTATAAAAAATAATATGCTCTAAAAATACATTTTTTCATGAAAAAAGTAATTAATTGGTAACTTATTAATATTTTAAGTAACCAAAATGTTACTTTTTTAACCCAAAAAAATGGGGAAAACAGGATTTTGGGAAAGTTTCAAATTCAGATATATTACTTTTATAATCAAGTATTTTTTTATGACGTGGCAAAGTAATTTTTGTAATTAAATTATAAAAAACAGCAAGGAATATCAATTTCTCTTAAAATTATTTAGGCACAAAAAAATATAATTTGTTGTAACTAAATGTGTTTTAAATCACAACAAACTTTATTGCTATATGTAATAAATTATTATTTCAATTATATTCCTAATAATTTGTAACTATATATATACTAGATACAAATAATATACAATGCACATTTGCTTAATTTTATTTATAGAATTTATTAATTATATTTATTAAATTTTTATCACTGTCATATAAATTTCAAATAAATAAACAATATTATATAAAAGAATGACATAAACATATTAAATGAAAAATTAAACCAAAACATTATTTATGATTTTTTTAAATATATATAATATGATAACTTTATTAAACATAAATGATAATTTTTTTAATAAAAATTAAGATTATGCATTATATATTATTATAATGATATTTTATAATATTTAAATTTATATTGATATAAGTATTAAAGATCTAGTCTTGTATTAAATATTATTATAATAAATATTTTATAATATTTGAATTCATATTAATATAATTAGTAAAAAATTAGGATTATATATTATTATCATAATAATATTTTATAACATTTAAATTTATATTAATATAATTATTAAATATCTAGTCTTGTATTATATATTATTATAATAATAATAATATTTTATAACATTTGAATTCGAATTTGAATTTATACCACTTGTCTAAATTTTCGACTAGCTGTTTAAATTATTAGAGGTCATTTTGCAAAAAATTCTTAAAATTAGGCTAGAATGCAAAATGACTTTAAAAAGTAGGTCATTTTGGCAAATGACCCGTATAACTATTATATATGTAGTCTTATATTAAATATTATTATAACAATGATATTTTATAATATTTGAATTTATATTAATATAATTGATAAATATCTATTTTTAAGTTAGTTTTAAAGGTATATTTTGTTAAAGTTAACAAAATAAACCGTTAAAACCAATAATTTTCATTATACACACTTTTTATATTACTAAATATAAGTAACGCGCAATGCATGTTTCTTTAGTTTTATTTATAGAATTTATTAATTATTTTTATTAAATTTATATTAATGTCATATAAATTTCAAATAAATATCCTATTTTAATTAAATAATTTATTTATTTTTGTTTAAGTTTATGTTTGTTCTAGATTTTGAATTTGGGAGTGACACGAAGAGATTATATATTATATAGTGTAATATTAAATATTATACGTAGAATTTAAATTTAAGTTTTTTGCTAGTTTTTTTAAAAATCAATTTTTTGCTAATTGACAGTAGATTATATTATATGTTTAATATGATATTATTCTAATAAGTGAGTTTAAGTTTAATTAAATTTTATTTAAGTTATAAAACACATGATTTTATTATTTTTAAATAATAATCATTGTAAAATATCTCAAAAATATCATATTTTAATTTGTTTAATTATTTATTATTTTTAAATAATTTTTATTGTAAAATATCTCAAAAATATCCTATTTTAATTTCTTTTAATTATTTATTTTATTTTATTTAAGTTTAAGTGATGTTTACAAATTACCGTTAAATATAAGAATATTTTGTTAAAATTAACATTAAAAAATAAAAAACGGTAAAAACAAAAAAATTTAGTTATCTACACTTTTTTATATAAAAGAGATATTACTAAAAGTGCTATTTAGTTCGAAAATATTACATTATAATTAAAAGGTTATTGCCAAATTGTAACATTTTTTTAGAATTACCATGAAAGTTTTTTCAGAAAGTAAAAGAAATGAAGAAAACAAAAATCAATCTCTCTCTGGTAATTTTGTAAAATATACAATCGAAACAAATACAATAAATAAGAAACTCATTCACCAAAATGGAGTGAAATAGTATAATTAGCAATCTAAATATTACAAGCACTAAAAAGTAAATCAACAATCCTTTTCAAAAAAAAAAAAGTAAAACAAAAATCCTATTCCCATATATATTTTGTTTTTTTGTTTATTTCTAATACTCAATATTCAATTATCATCTTCATCACTATTTTTTTTTATCAAAAACTATGATTACAAGTGACATAGCTTACTTATTTTCCACATTTTAGAAGCACTGTTGGGTAACTTTTGTGCTAAAATCAACCAGCCATTTATATATTTGTGAGATTAAAGAAAGAAAAAAAAGTAAGGTATAGAGGCTATTGATTGGTGAAATGACACACTGATGGAGGGGATATGAAGCTTAATAATGTTCGACCGATAAAAAAATATTTGGTATATGATTGACAGAATCAAGTTCTGCATGTGATCACTAAAGGGACACTTCTAAAGCACATCAACTTTCACTTCACAAAATTAACCCTTGATGGACGCCAGTCCAACTATAGTAATAGTATTAAACATGTTAAGAGAGGATATATAGGCCTAGTTCCAAGAACCTTTTTGAAAATTTCAATCACTCAATAACAGTTGTCAATAGTAACTAACTAGAGCCTTTTAGAAAATATTAATCACTCAATAAAGTGTGGTTAATAAATAGTGCAAAAGCTTTAAAGATACATATATATATATATATACACCCCCTAATTAACTCAATTATGAGTATTCTGGTTTTTTGTCAACTTGTGCAACATTCATATGAGATCAGAAGTTTGTCTGGGCAAAAATATAACAGAATTTTTATATTTTATATATATATACATATATTTGGCATTTTAAATCACATTTCTTTTTGTGAAGTGGTAAAGTTTTTTGAAGTTAAGGAAAAACGTATGCCACCCAGCTTAGCTTAGCTTAGCTTATAGCTTACCCCATGTGTAGCAGCATAACATTAAAGGGTACCTCCCTGTTAATAAGGCCCATCCATTTTTGTCCCCACTTGGCATAAATCTTCCATATTCATAAATCACATTTGATTCTGAACTCAACCCATCAATCAAATCGATGAACCAAGAAATTAGAGCCATTCAGCTGCCGATATGTTGGCTCTAGTTTGCTTCAGTCATGGTTGGTCTTATAGTGACTTATCTGCCTTTAAAGTGCAAGAATGTGCATAAAAATTGTAAGCCATAGATTTTGGCTAGCCTACTAATTAGCCTCGCCACTCCAACTAGCCAAAGCCTTCTAGAATGAAGCTTGAATATGCTTCTCTTGTCAACTATATATATCATTTCCCAATTCTTGAGTTGCCCCCCTTCCATAAATGATGTTTTAAGCTCCAACCAAGACTGCTAAAACATCCTAAATTGAAAAAAGAAAGGTACAAGTAGAGTAAGAATGATTAATGTTAAGACTCCTGCAGACCAACCTGAGCCAAGAGACACTTACAAGATTGCTTACATTATTCACTTCTTGCTTGGTGCTGGAAATTTACTTCCTTGGAATGCTTTTATCACAGGTGTTGACTACTTTGGCTTTCTCTATCCAAACAGGCATGTTGAGAAGGTTTTCTCTGTGGCTTACATGAGTTGTTCAATCCTAGTTCTGGTTCTGATGCTAATTTGGGGTAGCTGTTATGGGAAATTGAGTTCAAGGCTAACACTCAACTTGGGATTTTCTATGTTTGTTCTATCTTTAATGGTGGCTCCGCTGATAGACTGGGTGTGGTGCACAGAATCAAGTGAGAAAACCTATGGAGTAACAGTTGCTTCGGTCGCAATTTGCGGTATAGCCGATGGTTTAGTTGGTGGAAGCTTGATGGGATCAGCTGGAAGGCTTCCAAAACAGTACATGCAAGCTGTTTTTGCTGGAACTGCTTCTTCAGGTACTGCCTGCATTCATACTTTTTCATACTTGTTAGTTGTTTTGCCCTTCTTATTCAACACAGATAATGTTTTAAATTGTTATACCAGCAGATGAACCAAACTTAAAATATATGATTAAGCATGCTATATATGCTAGGCGATCTTAAAAGTTGACCAAGTATGTACACAACTGTCTTTGTTTAGTTATGGAAGAGATAAGGACATTGACCCTGTAATATAAAAAATGAGTATTAATAGATTCTTATGGCACTGTGGATTATTCTGCAATTTAAGCTTATGGTACCATAATTCAAGTGATTCCTACGGAAGTACTGCCATCTTTTCATTCAAATACTAAAATTGAATTAGCAAACAGATGAAAAAAAAGGTGGTGTGAATTTTTTTATTGAAAGAAAATATGAACTTGAGCTATGCACACTTGATAGTCTTGAAGGTAATAGGAAACGACAGTACTCAAGTCCTTATTTCCCATATCGTTTTATGCAAACCTATTAAACAGAAAACATAAGAAATTAACTTAACAAACCTTTGACAAAACCTAGTCTTTGCTGCAGGTGTTATAGTTTCATTCCTGAGGATTTCAACAAAAGCATTGCTTCCACAGAACTCGAAAGGTCTTCGAACAAGTGCCCACTTGTATTTCCTCTTCAGCACTATGATCCTTTTATGCTGCATAATTTGTTGTAACTTGTTATACAAGTTACCGGTCATGCAGAAGCATAGCAAGATTGAACAAACTGCGGACCCTTTCTGTTTAAAACCGCAGATTTTCGCTGTGGCGCAAAAGGTCCGTTGGCCAGCTTTTGGAATTTTTATAATCTACATAGTGACTCTTTCAATTTTTCCGGGGTTTATAGCTGAAAATCTGGAGTCCAAGATTCTCCAAGACTGGTATCCCATTTTGCTGATCACAGTGTATAATATTGCAGACTTAGTAGGCAAGTCTTTGACAGCCATATATATCCTGCAGAGTATAAATAAAGCAACTTGGGCTTCCATTGCCAGACTCCTGTTTTATCCTCTCTTTACAGCTTTCCTCCATGGACCAACATGGCTGAAAACTGAAGTCCCAATGGTGGTTCTGACCTTCATGCTCGGCCTTACCAATGGTTATTTAACAAGTGTCATGATGATATTGGTCCCTAAGTCTGTGCCAGTTACAGATGCAGAACTATCTGCAATTGTTATGGTTGTATTCCTAGGACTTGGGTTGGTTGGTGGTTCAGTTCTTGGTTGGTTCTGGATTATCTGAACTTTGTTATTATGTAAACTTATGAAATCAATGATTTTACTTGAAATAGATAATAGCTAGACAAAGTTTTCTATGATGAGAACAGAGTAGTCTGATATTATGCATCAGCCATTTTTAGCTTGGATTTACTTGTGTCAAATGATATCATAACATTCTAGCAAAGGTTACACATAGAGATAACAATGTAAAAGCCAGTAAGACAACTTTTAACCGAGGCAAACCTCTTTTACAAGTTCTTTGGCACCACTCATCTATGGCTCTCTTAAAAATATTTCCAAAAAAACTAATCAACACATTGGAAAGTGGTCATAAAAAAATAGTCCAAATCTGGAAAACTTTTCTCACCCACCAAATAAACAAAAGGAGCAAAAATTATTGGCCACAACCAACTGCATAACAATTCAATTTGAGTTCAGATGTTCAACCATATGTTGTTAAAACTGAGATTGCAATTCATTTGCCCAACAAAAATAAATCTTAAGACAAAACTGTGAGAAAGAGAGTAACAAATTGGTTCTACCTCTTTTATTCATCCTAACATTATTTTACAAGATGAAACCAGAGCTATCGGTTAATATAGCGCTTCTAGTCACCCAAAATTTTTACGAAAAGGGTTAAGGAGAAGTATATAAACAAAAGGCCTGGGAAGTTATATCTAAACAATTATACAACTGATCCTGAACAAAGGGAGAAAGCTTAAGAAGCAGCAGCTATAGGAGTTGTTCCACGAAAGAAATTGGGTGTTGATGCTGTATTTGTCTCTTCCTCCTCATCATCTTCTTCAGAATCCCAAAGGAAATGAGCATATGATGCTAAAACGAAACTGCACAATCCATACAAAAAAACTCATATTAATTTACAAACCCCAAATTCAGTTCAATCAAAACAACATACCAAGCAAACAAAATAACAATTACTAACAAGTATATATGAGTCTATGAACAAAGTTAAGGATATCAAGACTATAAAATTCAGAATTGAGCATGAAAATTGAGTCTTACCAATCATCTGGGGAGGCCTTAACAGCTTGATCAAAGTAAGTTTCTGCTCTTGAAGCATCCTTGTGACCTTGCCATATCAAATCGGCATACATGGATAGAACATCACCATCATTCGGGTTGGATAATATCGCTCTACCACAATACTCTTCAGCTTTCACAAAATCACCGCGTACCTAAACCAAAATTTCCATCAAAGTTAGATACATTTACAACTAAAGCTTAAAAACACATTAAAAGATTTGTATATTTTTCATTTTTCATACACAAGATCTAAAAAGCTTACATCTTTTAAATACTTGGCGTAATTGCTCAGAAGAAGAGAATTCCCCGGGTTGGCCTCGATCATTTTCTGATAATACACATCAGTACTCTGCTTCCCATGATTCGAATCCCAAGACCCAGAATTCTCATCATCTCCACCGTCCGATCGACCATTTCCACCACCCCCACCACAGATCTTCCCACCGCCACCACCAACTCCACCCCCTACCAAAACGCTCACCAACCCATTACCCCTGGATCCAATATAAGACTCTTCGTCGAGCCCAGAACTCGAAAACAAGCCCACGCCACTATCCAACGGCGCCGTCGTGGCGCACTTAAACCCATAACACCTATCATCCTCCTCTTCCTCCGAAAACCCACTAAGGGTTTTGTTGAAAGGCTTCTTCTTTGGCATTGCGAGGTCCCGGAGATCGGTCTCCGAGAAAGCCCGCGTCATCTTCGCCGTAGCCGAGTCCCTGACGGGCGATACTGAATATGACGAAGAAGAAGAAGGTGACGAGGAGGAAAGAGAGAGTGATATGGAACGGGTTCTGGGTATATGGCTAACTATCTCGGGCTCTGGACACGAGTCCTTTGACTGAGATGAAAACCATTGATTCAGAATCGGCGTTGACGAGCTCCGTAGAAGCATTTTTTTTAAAAGGTCTAGAGAGAGAGTTCTCAATCTCAAAGGTCAGAGTAGTCTGAGAAAAAGAAGCCCTGGCGATGGTGCTTTTATCCTCGACGATGATGAGGAAGAAGGAATTCAATCTCAGCCGTTAATATTTTGTGTCATGTAAAAGACAATCAACGACGCACTGTGACTCACGTGCTTTTTTTTATTACCCAATGCCGTGTTTGGCTTTGCAAAAAGTATTACCACTTGAACCATTTTCATTTGAGTAATACTCTTTAAATATGCACTTAAATATTATTAAAATTAAAATTTATTATTTTAAAATGTAGTGACACATTATTATATATAATATTTGGGTACATATTTTAAGTACATATATCATTAGTCTTTTTTTTTTGTTAATTATTGCAAAAGGTGAAATTAATTATAATTTCTATTTGCTGATGGAGGAGAACAGAATGTGTTGATGTCGTTCAAGGTTAAATTGAAATAAAACATATTTGAAAAGGTACAAATAATTATATAAAAAATATAGAATAATACACGGAAGAGCATTTCTAATAGATGATATACTCCATCTTTTAAAATACCTCCCCAAAACACATATTTTTATATTTTACCTCTAAGTTTTGCATTATATCATACATCAGTTTCTTTATATATTTTTCTAAATCATTTAAATATTATATTTTTAAACATATTTTATTAATGAAAGTAAAATAAAATAATTGAAAAAGAAAAAATAAATAATAAATATATACTAAATGGGAGAGAAAAAGCTTATAAAGAAAAATAATAATATTAAAATATTATATAAAGGATATGTAAATGTAGATATTGATTAACTAGAGTTTGTGCATAGCTATTATAAATATATGTATAAAGAAGCTAATGGAAGATGTTTTTTGTGAGTTTTAGATAAATATTACAGAGAAAGTGTATTACAAAATACATCACCAAAACATATTTTTTTATAATTTACTTCAAATTTTTACATTATACCATACATCAGCTTCTCTATTTTTTTTCCTACATCATTTAAATATTATATTTTTAAAAAAGTATTTTATTTATTTTAAGAAATAAAATAATTAAATATAATAGTATCACACTCACATATATATATACACACGAAATTTTATAAAAAAATAATAAAATATTTATAGCTTGATAAATAGTGTTTCACTACATATAAATAAATACTATTCATTTAGGTAAAAAAATATAAGTTTGCATCACTCATTGGAAGACTATTTAACTATTTTTTCTCTATATTATAAAGAATTAGACATTTTAGCTCATCCATTGGGAGTGCTCTAAAAAATAAAATGTGACAAGTTAATATCAAATATTTTAGTTCTTGAAAGGAATAAGTGTTAAGCATTTTTTTCGATTTATTATGATTTTTTTTTCTGAACTATTACCACTATCAAATCGTGACACTTTAATTTTTGACCTTGTTAAAAATTCCTCATGAATTATTCATGCTACTGAAATGTGGGACTTTCATATAATTTTGATAACAGAATGGTGATGTGGCGATATTGGAGTGCTGATATGGCATTGTCACGTATATAATTTAAAAAAATAAATATGATTTTACTCTCGAACTATTACCATTACCAAATCATACCACTCGAATTCAAAATTTTAAAATTTAAATAATATTTTGAATATTAAAAAGAAAAGATAAAAAATATTAAACTAAAAATTCATTTAAATTAAATTAAATCATACAAAATTAAAAAATCATAGGCGATACTAAAGCTAAATGTCACCGAGGAATACGCATGAGTCTAGACTGTCAACGATGTCACTACCCATGCCAACTTCGAGCTCACTCAAATGCATGCCCAATTTTTTGTCACCATCAATTTTTTTTTTTAATTTCAATTGATTTTTAGTGTAATAATTTTTTTTCAGTATTCAAAATATTGTTTAATTTTAAAATTTTAAAATTTGAGGACAATATTTTGTATTGATAATAATTCATAGAGCAAAAATCATATTTATTCTTTAAATTATAAACAAGACTTTGACATAGCAATACTACATCGACGCTCAAACTACCACATTAACATTCTGTTAACAAAATTGGATGAAGTCTCACATTTTTAGTAACCTAAATAATTTAGAAGAAATTTTTTGGAGTTTGAAAATTTCAAAACGTACGATTTGTAGCAATAATAGTTCTAGAAAAAAATCATAATAAATATTTTTTTTAATCAGCCATATCTATATTTTTAATTAGCCGTATCACAACTATATAATAATATATTTAACAACCCTTTTTCTCTTCACAAAAAAGCACTTTTCAACTTGAAAATATTATTATATACTCTAACCAAACACAACTTGAAAATATAAAATTGGCTTCTCCATTTGCACGCGCTACGCAGGACGAGATTGGGTGGACTACTATTGACATTAAACAGTGGTGGTGAACCCCACCTTAACAAGCTCAAGTGACATGGGGACCATCACAACCGTCAAAATCATTCACAAATGAAGTTTCAACGGCTCGATTTAATCAGAGCACGTGACTGCGCCCGCCTCTTGCTCCAATAGTATAGGGACTTGGCAGAGTACGCTGGCGCCATGAAAATGAGGGGCGTTGGTGCGAGTTAGTTTCCTCGATTTTCCTGCCATTAACAAAAGTACATTTGAATGTTAGAAATGGACGATTTTGCCACTGAAGCCAAACAAGTGGCTAGGCTTTGCTTTTTAGTGGGGCTCAGTAAATGACAAACATGTTGGAAATTGGGATGGGTGGAACCACGGCTGTATTCAACCACCACCAGGCCCGTCAAGTTGTGGCTGCTATTTGCCACCTGCTTGCCTATGCTTGGTGCAGATTTGTCGGGCTATTTTGTAATTTAGTCATGAGAGATATTTTTTTAAGTTTATTTTATTTCTGGTGTGTTATATTATGTGTGAGTATCACGTTGTTTTGTGAGTACCAATACTACTACCATTATTGGTACGGAAATCGTTTTTTCATTTATTCAAATAATAATTTATTTAATTGTAAGTTATAATGTGCGGGCTTAAATCAAAAAAAGTTCTACTTACTTTGCACAGCAAAAAAATAATAAGCTATTTTTTCTTAATCTTCCTAAACTAGTCCGTCCATAATTTCTATTCCTCTCTTCTCGTTCTTTTCTCATGGCCCTTCCATCTACAACAGCCATAAAACCACCACTATCACAACTTTTTTTTAACGATTTAAATTAAGAAAATATTCAATTTATATACTAATTTATACATTTTGAATAAATTTGAGTATGATTTTATTGGCTTTTTTTACGATTTTTTTTTCATATATGAAACAAATATGTATAAATTTGATTGTATTGAATGTCTGCACTATGTCAGTTCCATGAGACCTTATAAATCAAATATTTTTTATGAAAACACATTTTTTTTTCATGGTGCTCATTACCTATTTGACCGTGTCCAATATAATTCTAGCAAGAGACATGCTTTTTCAATCAGGTGTCTGGTTTGGGTAATTTTTTAATATGAGTATTTTTTTTAGATCTACACGTTTGAAATGTGTATATAATCATTTGAGAAGTTTAAAGCTTGAGAAAAATACCAAAATTTAAAACATTACTCCAATTTCGGTCGTGCCGTAAAGTTTTACACTGCCAAATGTGGATATAAATATCTCAAGCGTGTAGATCTAAAAAAAAATATAAAAAAAATCACATCAAACAGATACCCAAGTGAATTATTATGTATCTTCCAAGAATTACATCGAGCAGTGTCGAGCATAACATCGAGCACTATCGAGCTTCATCGATTTTGCCATAAAAATTATTACGTATCTTCAAGTGACTTTTGCCAACTCGATGGGTCTCAATGTCAACTCGATAGGGCCTTAAAATCAAGATTTTCATGAAAAAATTGACTTTGCTCGATGAACTCGATGGTTGCACGATATTTGTTTGATACTGGTCAATGGTTCCTCAATGTGATTCTTGCAAGATGTGTAATTTTTCACTTTGATATCCATTTAGGGTGATTTCTTTCTTTTGTTTTTTTTTTAATTTTGGTATTTTTTTCGAGACTACACATTTGAAATATGTATATACGCATTTGAAAAGTTTAAAACTTTAAAACATACCAAAACATGTATTAAATGTGAGGCATGTGTTTGCATTTTTGTATTTTTTTTAAGCTTTACACTTTCAAAATGTGTATATATACATATCCATCATGTTGATATTGAAAAAATACCAAAAAAAAAAAAAAATACATTAAACAGATGCTTTAGTGAAAAATTATGTCTCTTCTAATAATTGTATCGAGCACCATCGAACAATATCAAGCAACTATTGAGCATGGCATCGAGCACCATCAAGCTTCATTGATTTTTCCATCAAAAATCATGTTTTTCATGCCCAACTTGATGCTCGTTGATGGTGCTCAATGCTATCTTGATGGGGCCTTAAAAATCAAGATTTTCATGAAAAAATCGACTTTGCTCGAGAAAACTCGATGGTTGCACGATATTTGATCAATGCTGCTCGATGGTTGTTCAATGCGATTCTTTCAAGAGGTGTAATTTTTCACTCGGGTATCTATTTGAAGTTTTTATTTTTATTTTGGTACTTTTTTTTTTGAAATATACATGTTTGAAATACATATATACATAACTTAGAAGTTTAACTTTTGAAAACACACCAAAACATTTTTTAAACGTGAGGTATATATGTTTTGCATTTTTTTTCCAAACTTTACACTTTCAAAATGTGTATATACTTATATCAAACGTGTATATCTCGAAAAATTACTCAAATTAAAAAAATACCCCAAATGAATACCTGAATGAAAAATTATGTATCTTATAAGAATCGCATCGAGTATCATCAAGTAATTATTGCAAGAAAAAAATGGAGGAGGGGTGTGGAAGTTGTGGACTCAAAGAAATTAGGTGGTGATGATAATGTGGTGGTGGCTATCGTGGCTCTCCCAATAGAATAAAACAGGAGAGAGAAGATAGAAAAATAAGATGACTTAAAAAATGAGAGGAATATTATTGGAAACAATAAAAAGAATAACATTTTTTTTTTTATATATTAGTAGTGGTTAGCCCCCCCACATAATGAGAGCCAATTTTTTAAAAAATTACCACTTTTTATATGTATAAAGACTTCCAAAATTTTTTAAAATATTATTTTATATATAATTATTTTTTAAATAATAAATTTTGTATAGAATTCACTACCACTCCACTCGGCGGCCGTGCCTCTCCTTATGAGTCCACAAAATGCATGGAAACTCAAAGTTCACTTTGGTAATCTCTCTCATATTCTTGCTCTTTTTTTTTATGTAATAGTTATTAGATTGTCTTGAAATTTATATCATATGATTTGACACATTAATTTAATAAAAAAATATGTGTTTTTGTAGCCATTAAGTAGTTACAGCGTAACTATCTCACTTGCATATAAAATGAGATAGAATCCATTGCTTTGTTAATTATTCAAATATATAATTTATTTTACAAAATTGGTACAATAAAAAAAAAACCATTTCTGCTTTGGACCAATTGTTTTTTTAATAGTTTTAAATAAGGTTATTTTTTTAGTTACTAATATGCCTTCAATTTTAAAAAAATAACAAGATGGAATTTTTTTTTTTCATTTAAAAAAAACAATAGAAATTATATGAAAATTTTAATGTCTTTTTGCTAACCCTAAAATTGTATTACTGTTGCAAAATAGTATATCAAACCCCCTCATCAAACTAATACGACTCACGAGAAATAGTGACAACGAGTAGGATGATAAACGAGCATGCCCCACAAGCAACTCTCTCCAAGTTTGTAACCGAGGTCGCCCCATCACTCCGTTACATGGATAAAGCATCGAGCATGCTTGCACATCACCAGTATACGTACAAACTACATATTGGGAAGACAAGTCGCGACTAGGTACAAATGTCAAAATTCACTTATCCGACTACCACTATCAATATTGGTGTACTTTTAATTTCAAAAACAAAAAGATTTCGATTATTGGTGTCCTTTTAATGTTAAAGTAAGTTATATACTTAACCATTAATTGTTAAAATTATTACTTAGACATTGAGATAGTCATCCAAAAGTCATTTTTCTCAACTATGATTGAACCTATGAATAATTTGTAAAAACTTACAATCCATCGCCATTTTTTAAATTAAGACAAAGAGCAATGTTATGGGTGAGTGGTGAGTACCATGTATATGCTTCTTACAAAAGTTGTAAGCGTTATTTTTGTCCTGCATTATTTTTCATGTTTAAACATTATTTTTATGTTATAACACTGAAAGTTCAGTAGTATGTAATTTCTATTTCAGCACACACTACTACAAAAACACTTTTTTAGGACACTTTTTTAGGGCATTCGTCTACATGCGAGTCCTAAAAACAACTACTGGGCTTTTAATGACTCGCAAATAATTTATTTTAAGGCTCGCTTTGCGAGACCTAAAAACTGATATGTGTCCTAAAAGTTTAATTTTCTTTTAACAAAAGTTCCTGGACTTTTTAGGACACTAATTGAAAGTCCTTAAAAACACATTTTAGGACTTGCAATAAGTGTCCTAAAAACATATGTGGGTCCTAAAAAACCTTAATAGAATATAGTGTAATATTAGTGGTGACTTTTAAGAGCTCACTTTGGGTGTCCTAAAAGAGTATTAAATTAAGGGCTCCCAAAGCGTAACCTAAAATCTTTTAAGTAAAAAATGACAAATAAATTAATAAATTAAAGTTTTATTTTAATAAATAAATTAAAAAAACAGATTTCTTTTATTTTTATGTTTAAAAAAAAGAAAGAAACCTTTATTTTATTTATTTGGGTTATACCCGAATATTGTATTTTAAAAAAAATTCTGACTAAAACTAAAGTCTAAAACACACACTAACTCTAAATATTTCAGCCTCCCTCTTGCTTTCTCAGATTTTCCTCCCTCCCGACCCTTTTCTCCCCTGCCTTTCCAAGTTGTTGTTCTCCCCATCCCGACCCTTGCTTCTCCTCGTCTCCCTTAGCCTTTCCAAGACCAAGACATGGTCGTTTCCAACGTCTCCCGCCTAGCTGACTACGGTGCCACAACTGACCCCCACGTCGTCATCGCTCTTCACGACTGCTTCTCCAACTTTGGCGACGCCGTCGACGAGATCCGCGACTCACTCAAGCAGATGAGCCACATCAACACCAGTGACTCACGACGGGTGGGGGGCTCGCTGCAACGGTGGCTCGCGGAGGTGGGACTCACATCTCAGTGGCTCGCAGGTAGTGGCTCACAGAGGCGGTCTTGGGTCTTCATTTTCAGGTGGTGGCTCGCAGGTTGTGTTTGTATCAAATTGTATCTTCATTACTTTCTATTTCTTATTTGTATTTGTTTGGATCTTTATTACTTTGACATGAAAAAGTTTTGTTTGAGAATCAATTAACTAATCATATGTTATTCTGGTAGATTGTATATGTAACGCCCTGGATAGCCAAAACCGCTACACTGTGTGTTTATAAAGTGCTAGACTTGCTAATCAAGTCATTAAAGTAAAAGCGTGTACTGAAATAGTAGAGGAACTAGGATTAAAAGTGTTTGGTCTCAAAAGTACGTTTTCATTACTAAACATTGTTTACGAACATGGGATCCCAAAATTGACAGTTTAAAAGCCATTTACAAAAGTTACAACGTTTAGATACATCGACTGGCCATACTAAGGCAAAAGCGAGCTGTTAGGTAATCTCTGTCCTGACACACTCCTCGACCGTGGTGATCGAACGGCTGGCTATGTACATTACACCTCGGAGCTCTCCACCTCAGGCCTGGTCCAGCTTGCCCTTGCCCTTACCTGCACCACGTAGCACCCGTGAGCCAAGGCCCAGCAAGAAAACACAGAAACAACAGAGCATGAACAACTAGTAACAAATCAATTACACATATAGCATCTCATCAACTCAAGTGTATCAACAGTCAAGTATTTCATAAACCAAGCATCTCAGCTCAAATACATAGTGTACAGACGATAACCAGGGCTAGCGCTCACAGGCAGCTCCCTCTGTTATCCTATTATTTCCGGCACTCAATGGCCAATTCGCGCCCCGTGCGCTAAACTCATGAACGGTACTCTTAGACCGCTTATACGTGTCCCTTGGCATAATACCAACGATGACACAATACAACACTCGGGAGCACTTAGTCCCACTCAAAACCATACACTCGGGTGCAGTTTTCTTACCTTTAGTCTGAACGGTTATTGAATTATGAGCAACGCCCCTCAAGCACGATTCGTTGCCGAGCCCAAGCTCTTATCACCTAACCACAATCAAAGTATAGGGTTTCATAAATATCCAAATATAGGTTTCCAATTTACAAAACTAACTCCCAGGACTCATAATTCCACCAAGCACGGTGGTGAAACCAAACCCGAGCACCCAAGACCACTCTCCATGCCTAAAACCCTCAAAATCCCAAGTGTGCAACCAAGGGCTGCGGCCCCCAAAGCCTAGCCGCGGCCCTTCCTCAAACAGAAACTAACCCCACTTTGAACCACACACGCGCCGCGGCCCTTGCCTTGGGCGCCGCGGCGCGCCCCCTTGGCCGAACCTCCCTGCCTTCTTTGCATGCTAGGGCCGCGTCGCTCTAGAACAGAGCCGCGGCCCTCCCCTTCGAACCCAATTTTTCCACCATTCAAGAGCTTAGAACCTTACCTTAAACCATCCCAAAACTCCCCAACTCTTAACCACCTAATTCCCAACCTCTTAGCATGATCTAAATAGCATAATCTCCCAAGAAAACATAGCCTAACCTACTCAATCACTTCCCTTCAATTTCTGCAACCCAAATGCTTAAACACACATAAACCAACCACCAAACTCAATCTAAGACCTTCAAACCAGAAATTAAAACTCACCTCTGTTGTAGAACCTCTTCACCAAACTGTAGCCAAGCCAAGTCTCCAAAATCTCCTCCTTAATTCAGCCTTAAACACCATAACCAAACTTGTTTCAGCACCCAACTAAACCCAGCAAAAATTCATAAT
Source organism: Humulus lupulus (assembly GCF_963169125.1). Lineage (NCBI taxonomy): Eukaryota > Viridiplantae > Streptophyta > Magnoliopsida > Rosales > Cannabaceae > Humulus > Humulus lupulus. Next base: position 172,944,505 of record NC_084798.1, on the reverse strand, counting down.
TCAACCACAGAAAACAGAGTTAAATACTCACCTTAATCCCTGTTCTAAAGCTTGATAATTCTCTGAGCTAGACCTTCAACTCCTCACCCCCAAATCACAGAAATCCCAGCTTGTTTCCCCTTTGATTCACTGTATTTTTCCTTCAGTGTTTTCCTTGAACGTGAGCAAGAGAGAGAAAAAGAGCCTAAGTGCTAAATTAAGGTCGGTTTATATTTCTTCTAAAGGCTTCCGTAAGTCTGAATCGCGTGTTAAGCTAACCCCGAGGCTCGGGGTACCGGAACCGTCCCCGAGGCCAAAATGGTAAAATCCCCCATTATTCCCGCCTAGACATCCTAACCTCGAATATATCTCCATAAATTTATTTTCATGTCCCGGTAACCCAATTCACTATCCGCTTTCTAATAACATTCCTGACTTCTCTAAAGTCATAACTTTAAATCCCATTATGACTTTCCCGCTATCTGACCCTAGAATCGTCTTGAGTCGTGCTCAATGAACCTGTCCACATAATAATGTGGTTCTCACATTTATCACATATTCATATACCACATTTTATAATCATATAAACAATATTAAACACATAATTATTCATTAGATCACAATTATTCCAATAATGCCCTCCTGGCACACTAATCAAGGCCCTTAAGCCTTATTAGTGAATTTGGGTCGTTACAGTATATAATCATATAATATTATTGGTGTACATTAATCTTTGCATATGCTTTTAGTTATCTCAACAATGTTTACTTTGATTTTGTTTTTGTGTATCTTTAATATATCCATTCAACTAATCATAGTAATATTTCTAATATTTTCTATAATATATTTATTTTAAATATATAAGTATATATTTATTATTCATTCGACAATAGTGGGATTTAAAAAAAAATTGGGCATTTTACCCAAATATTGATTTATAGAATAAAATTATAATTAATTAAAAGGTACTCAACGAAATTTTTTAGGACACACATTGTGAGTCCTAGAATATTATTTTTGTAGTACTGAAAACTTTTTAGGACTAGCACCTCAGTTTTTAAGGTTCTCAAATAGAGGAATCGCGCCCCGCGAGTCCTAATGCGAGTCCTAAAAAGCCTTTTTTGTAGTAGTGACGTGACTTGTTTAGCTAGCTTTTCTATTTTGAGCCCTAGCATATATATTCGTTTTGTCCGTGTTTCCCTTGTCTTTTTTAGCAGCTAAAAAGTGTTTTCTCCAAGAAACATTCTCTGAAAATGGTCTGAAGCATTTGATGCTTCATTGTTCATTGCCCATGGCGTTTTGGTGATTCCTCACCATTCATCTTACGTTTTCTACTGTAAAGCTTGAAGGGATTTCAAGCTAAGTCTCAAATGGAGCTTAAGCAGTAGCTGGAGGGAGTCCAGCAATGTACAAAACCAGTGGGAGGCTGGTTACTTGAAGACTTTCGCAAAATAGGGAGTTGTTTGTTGTTTGCAAACCAAATTAGAAGGGAGTTTTAATTTGTGTGTTGTGTTGTTTGTATATGTAAAAACTCAGATTATTTTAGTGGATTTGTTTTACCTCTGGGCTAGGTCCCATAGAGTAGGTTGTGAGAAATCATGCCTGTACCGTGTAAAAATGATTGTGTCATTTTTATTATTCTTGCACTTATTTTTGATTCAAATCTGATTTTAATTTGATAAATTGACTGGGTAAATAAGTAGCAGTAGTTTTAACTAACTTTAAAAAATAATGAAAAATTTAACAATGGGGTGGCCGTTTGGTATAGTTGTGTTGTGGGAAAAAACAACTGTAGCTGTGATGTGTGTGGTAAAGAGGGAAAAACGGTTGAGTGTTTGGTAAATTATAAATTTTAAAGTGTTGTGAGTAGGAAAAGTTGTATCAGAGTGTTTCTTAAACTATATATACATACAATTAGACGTTTGTTAAATATTAAAAGAATAAAATAGATATCACATTTATTTTATTAAAACAAATTCACAATTACTAAACATATCCAGTGAATTTCAATATAAATATTGTATTTATTTAAACATGTTAAAATTAAAATTATTTTATTTTTTATTTTATTTTTCTAAAACATGAAATTGATATTTTTTTGATAAATTATAATTCAAAAATATTGTGAGATGCAAAAATAATATTATAATGTATTATAAACTCTATACTGAGGTGGTTTGTTAGTTTAAAATTACTAAAATAAAATATATATAAAATTTAAATATTATTTATTTTATTATCTTATTAATTTATTTTAAATATTTTTTATTTTGAGTAATATATAATAAAAAAGTAAATATATTTAAATAAAATATACATTTACTCCAAAGATTTTTTAAAAAATTGCTTTTGGAAAATCAACTTTTTGAATTAATAAATTATACAACTTAGCTTTAATTTTTAACTATAGCTTTTCCATAAATTATTTAATAAGTTGAATTCATACAGTTTATTAAATACTTTTATTGCATAACTTCTTCGTAAAGCAACTTTTAGTTTTTTTTATAAGTTGCCTCAGACATACTCTTAATGATGTATGGAGTCAAATAGTCTCAAATAGAAGTATATTAAGAAAAATAACACCAAAATTTTCAATTATTTTTATTTTTAAATTGGAGTACATCACTTCAAGTGGTATTATTAAAATTAATCTTTCCAACCAATGTAATGTGATTTTATCTTATCATTTAGAAGTGACACAAAAGGTAAGAATAACCATATTGAACCCATTGTCTTTAGAGTGTCAAACAAGCACTAATAGACAAGCATTATCAATTATTGAACCATTGTAATGTAAATAAATTAAAAAAAAAAAAGTAACTCAAATCCATCATTGAAGAACTTCCCTTCCATCTTTTCAACTTGTGTGTTGGTCCTTTTTGGAGAAAAAAATAAAAATGGCATTGTCTTTCATCATCAATTATTCGATTTTTAAAAAATGCTAATAATAATAAAAAAATGAACCAACGGAGGTAGGCTTCTCTAGGTGAAAGACAAAGTTTAGGGTCGTTTTCTAAGTACTATTGGTAGTTGTATATAGACAATGAAATTTCCATTACTTTCCAAAATTAATTTTTAACTTGACATTCTAATTGGCTTAAAAATAATAGATTCCCATTTGACAGTGAAGAGAAAAAAACACACATAAAATATTTATCTTGGCTCAATGAAGATATAAAATAATATAGTAAGAAATCATTTATGTGGCAGGGAATAAGCCTAGAGTTAGTGTGTATGTTTAACCAAAGAATTGTATCATAATCAAATAATATTATAAGAATAATTTTTTTTGATAAAATTATGATAATCAATAAAAGCTTAATACCACTAGTTTGGATCATATTCTCTAAATTAGTATAATAATTAAGCACGATAATTAGTTTAGTGTATTTGGAGCTAGCATTGAATAATAAAGGTGACAAATATTCCCAATAAACTAACCTAATTGCCTAAAGAAAACAAAATACAAGTGTAGTTTAGACCTAAAAAGAAGACCAAGTAAGAAAATGAATAGTTGAACTCTATTCAATTTACTCCATGAAGGTTTTAGTTGATCAATAATGAAGAAAGTGACTAAAACATCTCCATCTATTTAAAGTTTGAAAATTGCACTAAAGACTAAGATATATCTACTAAACAAGAGAAATATATATATATATATATATATATTTATATTGTTTTAAGAACAACATTTGGTAGAGAGTAGAAAAAGACACATTGAAAGTGACTAACCAAGTTGTGTAGTATGCTGGAGATTCCATGTATTTGGCAATAGTAAATTCTAGCCTCGTACAGCTTTTTCAATCTAATTCAAACACTAATTTCCAAGTGTGTGCACATCGAACACAGCCTAGCCTAATATTATCTCCACAGAATCTTTTTCTTTCCTCTCTTTGCATTCTCCAATCAAAATGAGGGCAGTCTTCAAATGGGACCACTCCTAGGATTGACTACTCTTATTTTCATAGCTTTTTGTCACATGTTGATCATCGGTGAGCTTAATGCTACTTGTCAAATTTGTCATGTTCTTGCTTTTGGGGTTGTGTTGTGTCCAAGACTCACTCCAATCCAATGCATTTTGTAATGGGCTCTTCTTGAAAATTCATAAGGAAGTTTTTCTAAGTATTAGACAATAAATTAACTAAATTTTTATTGGATTTTCATTTATTTTTAAAAATATGGTAAGTTTACATGTTTTTTTTTTGGCTCAAAAAGAAAATTATAAAAATATGAAAGCGGGTTACTCTGTATTACTTATTATGCATGTTGTAAATTTTTTTGTAAACATAGAGTAAACCTTAACCCTATCATATTTCTCATAGCAATCAGTAGATTTGTCCCCTAACTTTTGTTATTAATATAATTTTATTCTTGGATTGTGACATAGTATTCTTTTGCCCCTAAATGGCAAAGTATTTTTTTACCCCTTACTTTTGACATAATATTTTTTTGCCCGCTAAATGGGAAAGTTAGTATTTTTTTTTACCCCCAAGTAAGTTACATATTATATTGGGTTACCCTACCCTGTATGTACTTATTACGTCTGTTGAAATTTTTTCGTAAACACAAAGTAACTCCTAACCCTATCATATTTTTCAAAATAAGAAAAAAATACCATACTTTTCATAGAAATTCTAATTAAGAAAATTCTCAATTTGAGATCCATTATGTGTCTAAGAGCAATGGAGATCTATGAAATAGTCCAAAGCCCATTATGATTTCTTACAATGGTTCATCTCATCATCACCGTCATCATAAGATTCCTTATTATTTTTAGTGAGGTCTTATCCTTTATTGAGTCCCACTTTGGCTAAGATACCTCAATTATCATACTCTATTAAGTAAGACAACACATGCCAGCATTTGGTTGCTAATTTACTTTCTATATTTTATAAATTCAAGTAGCTTTTTATGGGATTTGTATCAGTTGAATTATTTAATAACTTGTTAGTATAAAGACTAATTAATGATTTTTATATCAATAAAAGTTTGCATGAATTTAAATCCTTTCTACACCCTCTTTTAAGCCAATAGTGTCAAACACGAAACCCACGTTCAAATAGCGTATTTTGTATCGAAATATATAGCTGATAGAGAAATTGTTCGTTCACTCCATGACTTTGGCTTACTTTTGCCCTAGAATAATTAATTTTGGTATATGCTACCTAAAATTTGGTAAAAGTGATATCACTTTAGCCTGAATTATTTCCAACTATGTTAAAATTGGAGTGAATTCTGCAGAAGCAAATATATAACAATTGTATAATTTATTTTTAAGGCATATAATTTGACACACGAAAACTCAACTCAAACAAATTATATTCAATAAATCAAACCATTCAAAGACATTTATTCTAATAATAAGATAAAAGTGTTTAGATATGAGGCAAAATTTTATAAATTCTAAATTCATAACACGTTATTGGGATTGATAAGAGTAAGGAACAGGTGTAAATAAATAAATATTTTTTATCATATATACTCTTCTTTCTTTGTTGTAAAGGTACATCATGGAAGGAGTGTTAGAAATTTATGCTCAATATATTTAATTTATTTGTATCCACAACTTAAGTTCCGTTTGTTATATTATTTTATATAATATAATGTTTAGATTAAATAAAGTGACAAAAGTATTTGTCATATATTGTAACATAATATTGAGAGTTACAAAAATTGAACAAAAGTATTTATAACATGTTTTTGGAGTTACAAAATCAGTCACTAATTTGAAATTTCCAAAAAAATATTCAATAATGTGTAGATTGAAAGTTATACATTTCAAAGAATAAATTTCATAAGGTCATAATGTGATATGTGTTGGGAAAACTTATACATGATCTTTATTTATTTTCATGTAAATCTTTAACGCCCAAACGTGACTTCCACTTAGTGGTTGTCGTAGTATAGATTGGGCGGTCGATTCCACAAGGAGGCAAAAAAATAAAGTTAATTAATAAATAAATGTTAGAGATAAATAATATGAAGAAAATAGAACAAGTGATATTTTGTTGTTGTTTGGAGATTTAAATATTAGAAATAAAGATAGAATAAAGTGTGATGTAACAATAGGTAACAAGTAGGAATGATCAAGAGTCACCAATATGCATACTTATTTATTTGGATATTTGATTCACAAAAGTTACACAAATGAGAAGTTCATATCCCAACTATTCATTTGGAAGATTTAACATTGATGCACAAATATATTTTACAAAAATGTATTCAAGTGATTATTATTCTATACCATGGAAGGATGAGATAAATCTTATGAGAAATCTAAAAATGACATTATACCATTGGCAATAATGCAATAAAAGATTGAACATAAAACCTAACACAAATATTACTTTTACTATTTATAAAATACATAGAAAGAGTATGACTAATTCTATATAGATTTTAGCAAAAGTACATATATATGAGTGAGATGGAGAAAATGATAAAGATATTATCTATATTATTTTCACTAATTTGATAATACATAGAAAGTGCATGACAAAATCTATATACTATTAGTAAATATAAATATAGATAATAAGATGAAGAAGTAGAGATGAAAGAAAATAAATCACTAAAATATATAAACTTTAAGCACATGGTGAATCAAAAATACCAAACAAAATCATAGTGCATATAGGATCATCCTAACCTTCCTAAGAAGGTTAGCATAATATGCTAGACATTCTTATGAAATTCTAGAGAGAAAATATGAGAAATGAGACTAAAATTTGGTAGAGTTTTGCTACCTAAAAATTACATTCAAAATGTGAAATGAGAGTCCCTATTTATAGAGGGAGAAAAAGACTAAAAAGAAATTAAACAACAAAATGAGGTTTACAAAATAAATCTGAAACATTAATAATAAAATATGATTTTGAAAAATCAAATCTTATTATAAATATTAACCTAGTTATTTTGGTGTATGGTCAAAATACCATTTTTCTAAAGCACCAAAAAAGATGAGCTTTAAAGCTCAAAATGACAATTTTGTAAGGCCCAATACCCACAAAATATGGGCTGAAGGGTGGTTGTGGCAGAGGAGACTTTGACCTAGGGGCAGCCAATGAGAGGATGCCACGTTGGCAGGTTGCTGGACAGCTGGGGTGAGGCTGGGCTGGTCACGTTGGGCTTGCTGAAAGGAGGAGGCTGAAGCTGCATCAGATGGCCCTGCTGGGCTTTAGTTGTGTTGAAGGGGGCTGGCTGTGGAGATGATGTTCACGTTGGAGGAAGGGAACTAAACAAGGATTACTTCGGCATTGAGCTTGAGCTGGAGATTGCTTGGAGGCCTACGGACAGGTGGTAGGCTTGGAGTGCGCCACGTGGCGCGCTGGGGGAGAAGGGCAAGGAGGAGGTTGGGCCTTCAATTCTTCAAAAATGCCATTTTCTTCACTATATTTTCAGTTTTAATTCTTTCCTTTTTGCTTTTTTTTTTTTTTTTTTTTTTTTTTCTGTTTCCAAGTGCCAAAATACACTTTATTCTCTGCAAAATATAAATAAATTAAATTAAAATCACATATTTCCAATGTAAGAATATATCACATTAATTCTATGAAAATATTAATTAAAACTTAATTTATTTTGACAATTAAAATAAACAAATGTGCATTTTTCACCACTAATCACTAATATTAAACAAATTAATATGAGATAACCAAGAACATGTTTCTAAAATTGAATTCAAAGAGAAACAATGATAAGAATACTTATAGTATACGCAGTGGAATGAATGAGTCATTCCTTCAGTTTCTCAAACCCTTGTATCCTTTCTGTCGCAGAGTATTATCAAGAAACTGAACTGTGTCGCTCCACATCACTATGGCTGCTTTCTGGAATGACGACTGGCCCTACAAACCAAGACAAGTCTTTCCAGCATGCTTTGTCCTCACTCGCACACTTCCTGGGAAAACTTCCCAGGAGGTCACCCATCCCTAGATTACTCCAGGCCAAGCACGCTTAACCATGGAGTTCTCAAGTGATGGGCTATCGAAAAGAAAATGCACCTTCCTGATATAGGTAGTACCCATCAATCCATTTAAGCCCTCTTCAACTGTGTAGTCCCATACCTATACAGTCTTAGAATCATTACACTTGACTTTCCCCAGGCGGTGTGGGATTGCACAGCTTACCCGGTCTTTCCCCTTACGGATCACGGGATTTTGATTGTCACAATCACCCCCCCTTACGGGCCTGACGTCCCCGTCGGCCACACTTCCGGCTGGGTCAAGGCTCTGATACCATTATGGTATCAGGAACCCATAAACCTAGGACGCTCTGATACCAAGTTGTAACGCCCTGGATAGCCAAGACTGTTACACTGTGTACTTATAAAGGTGCTGGACTTGCTAATCAAGTCATTAATTTGAAAACGTGTCATTGAACATGTAAAAGCTAAGATTAAAAAGGGTTTTGGTCTCAAAAGACTAATTTCATATATTTAAACTGCAGTAAACATGGGATCCCATATAAAAGCAGAGTTAGAACAAGTTTACAGACTCTCAAAAAAATACATGAACATCCACTAGTCATACTAAGGCAAAATAGACAGTTTTTAGGTTCCATGTCCTTGCCTAGATCTCAACCGTGGCAGCCAAGCACCTGGCTATGTACATTCAGCTCGCCGAGCTCTCCAGTCAGGACTGATCTAACTTGCCCTTGCCTTTACCTGCACCACGTAGCACCCGTGAGCCAAGGCCTAGCAAGAAAACATTATAACAACTCACACAACAATAACAGACAAATAGTTCAATATGCATGCATTCCCATCAGATATTCCTCAACAGATATTCAGCATTTACAATCCAATTCAAGATACACTCTGTCACATATAACACTCATATCACATAATATTCAGGGCCGACGACTTAGGCTGCACCCTCTGTTTATCCCACTGACTCTGGCCCGCTTAAACCAAGCTCAGTGCATAATAAGCTGTCCTCGGCTACCAGTGGCCGAGTCGCGCCCTGTGCGCTAGTGAAACCCTTGGGACCCTTAGGCCGTTGGTTCACTAAATGGCTTGCATGGCATAATACCAACCTTTCAAGCATTTACCATAGGGAGCCCTTAGTCCCGTTACGTATATTCAACCAGGTGCAGTTTTATTACCTTTAGTCTGCGCAGTTATTGAATTACGAGCAACGCCTCTCAAGCACGATTCGTTCCCGAGCCTAAGTCTTTGTCACCTAGTCACAACCAAAGTTTAGGGTTTCATTAATACTCCAATATAGGTTTCCAATTACAAAACTAACTCCCGGGATTCCAAATTCCACCAAGCACGGTGGTGAAACCAAACCCGAGCACACTAGACAACCTTCCCGTGCCTAAAACCCTCAAAACTCATGAGTGCAACCAAGGGCTGCGGCCCTTGAAGCCTAGCCACGACCCTTCCCCAAAACAGAGCCAACCCCCACGCTGAACCACACACGCGCCGCGGCCCTTGCCTTGGGCGCCGCGGCACTCTCCCTTGGCCGAACCTTCTTGGCTCTTTTGCATGTTAGGGCCGCAGCGCTCTAGAACAGAGCTGCGGCCCTCCCTTTCGAACCCAGAATTTACACCATTTCTAAGCCTGAAACCCCACCTTAAACCATCCCAAAACTTCCCAACTCCTAACCAATTTATTCCCAACTCCTTTAGCATGATCTAAACAATATAATTCCCAAGAAAACACAGCCTAACACACTCTAATCTCCTCCTTTAAATTTCTGAAACCCAAGTGCTACAAACACTCAAACCAGCCACTCAAACCCAATTTAAAACCTCTAAACCAAGAGTTGAAGCTTACCTTTTCTGCTGAATCACTTCACCAAGCCAAAGTCAAGCTAAGTCCCCAATTCCCTCTTAATTCTGCCTTAGAACATCAAAACCACATTTGTTTCAACACTTAACCAAAACCCAGCTAGAACTCAGAATTCAACCACAGAAAAGAAGATTAGATGCTTACCTTAATCCCTGTGTTTAGTTCTTGATTTACTCCTGGGCTAAACCTCCAAATCCTCACCACCAAACTCAGAAATTCCAGCTTGTTTCCCTTGTTTTTCTGTGTTTCCTTTCCTTAGTTTTCCTTGAACGTGAAAGTGAGCCGAGGTAAAGTGTTTAGTCAGTTTGTATTTTTCTTCTAAAAGCTCCTTTATGTCTTACTTATCTGTTAAGCTAATCCCGAGGCTCGGGGTGCCGGAACCGTCCCTGAGGCCAAAATGGTAAAATCCCCCAATATTCCCGCCTAAACATCCTAACCTCAAATATATCTCCATATATTTATTTTCATGACCCGATAATCCAAATCGCTACCCGTTATCTAAAAGTACCCCCGACTTATCCAAAGTCATATCCTAAGCCCCGTTGTGACTTTCCCCACTATCTGACCCTAGAATCGTCTTGAGTCGTGCTCTGTGAACCTGTCCACATAATAATGTGGTTCGCACATATATCACATATTTATTTCATATCATATTACCACATAATATAATCAGTTATCATATAAACACTATTAAACATATAATTACTCATTAAATCACAATTATTCCATTAATGCCCTCCTGACACACTAATCAAGGCCCTTAAGCCTTATTAGCGAGTTTGGGTCGTTACATGAACCGTTCTTCTATAATCTTCACAGTATTCCAAAGTATCCTTAGAATCAACTAGACTAGAGTGGGCAATTCTCAACACATGAGATAAATACAAAGAGAAGAAGAGACAATAACAAAGATGCTTAGAAAAAGACTTGTGTTTAGAGAGAATCTAAAACTTATCAGAAAATCTAACTTGTGACTTATCTGTCGTCTATCTTGACTTCTCTCTAAGCACTCCTTTTATAGACTCAATTAGGCAATTTAATTTAATTAAAAAATCAATAAAATAATAGCCAATTTGAAGTCCTAGGTCAAAATTATCATGGGCTTTAGGCCCGTGAAAATTTTCATTTGATTATAAGCCCATTGAACTTAAAATCAAGGCCTGTATTATTTTCTATTGATTTAATTAATTAAATAATCATTTAAATCCTTTATCAAATTGATTATTTATAATTTGAACCTTTATTTAAACTTATTTATTAATTTAGATACCAATTTATCTTAATTAATAAATCTGCCATAATTTCTCTTTTCTTATCTAAATTACATAACTCTATGAAACTATCTAAAATTGACCTGGTCAACTTTGATAATTCTAATTGATAATTAAATCAATTAATTGAGACTATCTATATGATTTTATCCAAGGTACAATGGGGACCATGGGCCTATGAAATCAAGCTCCAATAAGTTATCATAAATCTAACACATAAATTTACGAACTTATTAATTCCTCGTGACTCCGCTATAGACTCGGAATTGCACTCTTGAATTCATAGAACGCTCTATAACAAATATAGATACGATATTCATTATCTATTGTTACAACCACAATTGTCACTAAATCCTCTATAGATGGTCTACGATGAGATAGGACTAAAATATCGTTTTACTACTCATTGTATTTTATCCTTAGAACACTTAGTTCCTTTTAAATGGTATTTCAATAAACTAATTTGATTACTGAAATGAGATCTCTATCATTTAACACCTTGAACCAAACTAAAAGGAAACCATCATTTTACTTCATCATCAGAAGCTATAGATGTTCATATCTATGATTAACACTCCCACTCAATTATACTACCGAGTTCCCAAGATGTAAGTATGTGCTAGTCCGTAGGGTAAGCTGGTAACGAACAAGTCAAAGAACTCAAATAATACAATCAGTTAGAATACTAAGCACTCAGAATTGAGATTTAATTTACATATGGTCAACTATATGATATGACTAGAATAGATAATAACGGTATGTTTACTTATCTTATCAACTGTCAATATCGGTCCTGTCCGATGTAACAAATACATCTGATCTTTATTTACTTTGCTAATGTTCTGGAAAGAACATAACACTGTAATGTGTAAGTAGATCATATCGTAGATTGGAAGTCAGTGTAAATCATGTGCACTGACTAATCTTAGGACTAACTTATTTTGAACATATAATCATATTTATATTCCACTGTGATTACGTCACTATAAATACGATTAGCTATACACTTAGGATATAATAGAAGTTTATATTAAACAAATAATCATGAAAAATAAAACATGTGAGCAAAGTGATTGACCAAGTTAAAAAATGATTTCTATTCTCTTATTGATAATAAATGAGATTACAAAGAATTTGAGTTTTAATTAGGGCATAAAACTCCAACAAACTCCCACTTGCACTAATTGAAACTAATGCCTTAATTCTACTAATCTCATTTCCTTGATATGCTTATCAAATGTAGCTTCTGGTAGTGTCTTTGTAAACGGATCTGCAAGATTATCTTCAGTTGTAATCTTCATAACCTTCACATCTCTCCTGACCACATATTCTCGAATTATATGATACTTCCTTTCGATATGCTTACTCCTCTTGTGACTTCGAGGTTCTTTCGAGTTGGCTATCGCTCCTATATTGTCACAAAACAACACTAGCGGTTTATCCATTTCTGGAATAACACCAAGATCCGAATAGAACTTCTTTAGCCAGACTATTTCCTTAGCTACTTCTGATCCGACTATGTACTCAGCCTCCATGGTGGAATCTGAGATTGCAGACTACTTCACGCTTCTCCAAATCACAGCTCCACCCCCAAGAGTAAATGATGGACCCAAAACGGGTATGTTTTAAAAATTTATACTCGCAAGTGCACGAATCGTATTTATAGAATAGTGTTCGTGTAAGCATGAGGTCGAACCCAAAGGAGTTGTCTAAAATTGAAAATAAAACTATTTTTGATGCGTGTCGTATTGCGTACCAAATTTAACAAATATTTTATTTACTCTAAAACCAATTATTTAGTATAACGGCAAATAGAGGTCGAACCCAAGGGAACTATACTCAGTTTATTATTCACAAAAGCTTAACAAAGTTAAATTGGAAAATGGGGGTTTTTGAAAAGTAAAAGTAAAAGCAAGAATTAAGAAAACAATTGATAGCAAGAAGAGATTAACAACGATTTTAAAGACGGTTAAGAATTATTCTCCACCTCAGACAATCATGCATGATCATCAATAATAAATATTATTCCGATTCCAATTAAACTATTAAACCCGCAGATAATGCTTAAGCAGTCAATTATCCCAATCTCCCTATCACAATCAATTACGGCTTAGCGCTCAATAATCAATTCTTTTTACCAAACAACAAACCTATTAAGCATACGATTCATTCAATTTAGTAAAAGCATTAACAACAGTGGAGATAGGTTAATCTAGGCAATAAATCAATGAAGCATTTAATTCATTTAACCTAGGTTCTATTCTTCATCACAATCAACAATGCTTTTGACCACATCATCAATTGCAATTTATCACAAACACTTAGAATCCTAAACTATTAGGTGAATAGAAATTCTAAGATGACAGTAAAATAATGCAAGCCCTAATTAGTTGTACACCCTAACAAGGAATCACAATATTTCATACAATAGGCATAAAAGAATAGAAGCAATTTAACATTATAGAAATCAAGAACAATATTCACATCTCAAATCAAACATTCATGTCTGGGTTTTGAATAACCCTTAACCTAAAAGAAACTTAGCCAACAATCATGATGAAAAACATAACCAAAATCAAAGAATAGAAGAGTTTAGAGAAGAAGAAAACTATTGAAAAAGTTGAATGCGATCGTCCTTCTTCTCCTGCGCTCTCTCTGTGTTCCTCTCTCTAAAATCATGTATCTCCAACTCTCTTTACGAAATTGACCTAATCCCCCTTTTATTTCCCGTCTAAAAATTAAGAAAAATCGAATTTAAATTTGAATTCAAACGCGTGCCGTGGCAGCCATATTTCCTTGCCGCGGTACGAGGCTTCAGATAAGCGATATAGGCTTTTCGTGCCGCGGTATGAAATTTTCCTTGCCGTGGCACGAGACTCTCTGTTTCTCTTGTAGCGGCAGTGACTTTTCCCTGTAGCGGCAAGCTCTCAGATTTCTCGCTTTTGTTCTTTTCTCAATTTTTCTTCTCTTTAACACTTTACTCCAATGGTTAGAATCCTACAAAATCATCATTCAACCAAAAATCATCAAAAATATACAATTATCCTTAAAAATAATGATTTAGGTTAAATGAAACAAATTAACAAAACGATTCTAACTATCCCCAAACACACTACTTATGAACACAAAATCTGATAAGTAGAAAGGTAAACTTTATACAAAAAAATATACTTATCAATTTTAAATCAAAATTAATAAATTCTAACCTAGTTCCAAAGATTGATAAGAGTTTTGTATAATGAAAATAAAATAAAAGACAATAATAAAGATATTAAAGACAATATATAAACATAAATTAATAATAGAAATCAAGATAGTAAAATAAGATTATTAAGGATTAGAATCCACAAAATATAAATTCAATAATATTTATAAGTATATTGATTCCCAAGTTTTAGTGATAGTTAAGATAAATCAAACTATCATTTTCTAAATAGATTTATAATTTTAAGCACAAATTTCTTCCAAAAAGATAGGATTTTTCTTCACTTTTCAAAATTATAATTTCAAAGCATTTAGTGTAAATCAATCTAATGAAATAACAAATAAATCAATGAACATTATTTATATGGCAAAACATAATATTTTTGTTCTAAGCATGGATGTGTACAATTTAATGACACATCTTACACAAAGAATATTATGTATTTGCACTAATGAAGAACAAAGTTTAAATATGTGCTAACAATCCAAAATACATGATATTTAAGATGAAAGAAGATATTTGAAGAAGAAAATTCCATAAACTTTGTTGCACAAAATGGGAAATCAACATACAAAATAAACACCATCTAGTTACAAATTGTTTCATCATCACCTTAATAATCTTAAAAAGATTAGAAACACATAACTAGAATAGCAAATACAAACTAAAAAGTACAAACATAAATAGGAAAATTTGGAGGAGAAACCCCCAAACTTTCCTCTAAAAATACATAGGAAAAATAACCAAAAAGAAGAAGAAGATGAAGAGAATTGAGAGATTTTGAATGTGTAGAAATTATGGTATAGTAACCTCCCCCTCAAATGGACACCCTAAATCCCTTATTTATAGCCAAAAATGAGGTATTAAAATAATCAATTTAAATTAATTAAATTGATTAAATTAATTTAATTAATTATAATATGGTAAATAGGGGTAAATTGTAGGGTGTAATAATTATGTTTTGGGGTAAAATGTGTATAAAGTAGGGTAAAAATGTGGTATTTTTAGACATAGAGGACAATGGTGCTTTTGGAAAATTTATGGGCTCAAGAAAATTAGCTTTGTGGCTGTTGGGTTAGTGTGGGAGGCTGAAAGCATTGGGCCTAAGGTGGCATACGGCTGGCTGGCTGAAGAGCTGAGTGGCAACTGGGGTCTGTAGCAGGTGGGTGGCAGGACCGAATGGCTGAAGCTTGGGTGACTTTGGTGGACAGGCGGCAGCAGTGGGAGAGTGCTGAAGATGGCTGAACGTGAGGAGAAGACTTGCTGGAGCTGGGCCGTGGGCCTTGGGCCTGATGGGCTTGGCTTGTTGATGGCATTTGGAGGCAGGAGGCTTTATGAAGCTGGCAAGGATGAGCTGAGTGGCTGGCAAATGGGAAGCTGATGGCATACGGTGGCCAGCTGGCGTGGGAAGTGTGTGGAGCTGCAAGTGGCATTTGATTGAATGTTGGCTTGACAAGGAAATGGTGAAGCACATGGTGAACATGGCTGATGGAAAGTGCTGAACGTGGGCTTGGGCCTTGCTTATGGCATTTCAAGAATGCCACAATTTTACTTTCTTTTCCTTGAAATGCCACTTTTTTTTTCATCATTTTCATTGCTTTTCAAGAGCATAAATTCCCTACAAAATAAATATAAAATAAATCATAATACAATATTTTCAATTATAAAATAAATAAATTTAATTCTTTGAAAATATTAATTATAACTTAATTATATTTTACATTTAAGTTCAATAATACAACATTTTTTTACCACTAACTTAACAATAACAATTCAAATAATTAACTACAATTTTTTACAACAAAATAACTATAAAAACACACAAAAATATAGAAAATCAAGATAAACCTAATAAATTCAAAATTACTTAAAAACTTAATAAATCAATTAAAAACTCAAGAATTAAGCAACAATTAGCACATAAAAAGTGGTAAAATAACTCTATTTTGTAGAGTTATCAGTAAACACCATTCCAGAAGTAGACTTCCTGTCATCGACATCAGTCTGAAAATCTGAATCGGTGTAGCCTACAGGGTTCAGAACACCACCCTTGTAGACTAACATATAATCCCTAGTCTGTCTCAAATATTTCAGGGTATGCTTAACTGCTATCCAATGTTCCGGTCCTGGGTTTGACTGATACCTACTCACTACTCCCACTGCATAACAGATATCTGGTCTAATACACAACATGGCATACATCAGACTTCCAACTGCAGATGCGTAAGGAACTTTTCTCATTGCATCTTCCTCTTCAGGAGTCTGGGGAGACTGCTTCTTTGAAAGATGAATTCCATGGCGGGACGGTAGACGCCCTTTCTTGGAATTTGTCATTGAGAAACGTTCAAGCACTTTATTAATGTAAGTTGCTTGAGATAGAGCTAAGAGTTTGTTCTTTCTATCCCTGATGATCTGTATACCTAGAATACAACTTGCTTCACCCAAATCTTTCATCTGGAATTGAGTGCTCAGCCAATTATTCACATATGATAATTTCTTAACATTATTTCCAATGAGTAAGATATCATCTACATAAAGAACCAGGAATACCACTATTTGATTTGCATTCAGTTGGTAAACACAACGCTCATCAATAGTTTGTTCAAAGCCATAGGTATTGATTATTTCATCAAACCTAAGATTCCAGGAACGATAAGCTTGCTTAAGTCCATAAATGGACCTATTAAACTTGCAAACTTTTACTTCTTATCCAGCTACTTTAAATCCTACTGGCTGATCCATATAAATGACTTCGTCAAGCTTTCCATTAAGAAAAGTTGTCTTGACATCCATTTGCCAGATCTCATAGTCGAGAGTGGCTGCTATGGGTAGGAGGATGCGAATGGACTTGAGCTTGGCTATCGGACTAAAAGTTTCCTCATAGTCCATGCCTTCTCTTTGGGTATAACCCTTTGCCACTAATCGAGCTTTATAAGTTTCGATATTTCCATCAACACCTCGTTTCTTCTTGTAGATCCACTTGCACCCAATGGCCCTAAAGTCACTAGGTGCTTCCACAAGATCCCAGACGGAATTTGAGTACATGGACTCCATTTCTTGTTTCATGGCTTCGAGCCATAGTTCCTTTTCAGGGCTAGCCATTTCCTGTTTGAAAGACAACGGATCATCATCACTAGTGTCACCAACAACCATATTGATTTCACCATCCAAACCATAGCGAACTAGGTTCCTAGAAACCCTCCCACTACGACGAGGCTCTGTGACTGTTTGCTCAGGAATAATGGTACTTTCTTCATTTGAATCGACTTGCGTCAGTTGGACATGAAGAGTGGGAATTTCATCATCAACTTGCGTTGATGACGATGGAACATTGGTTGGAGTCAAATCTTTAACCATCTCCTCTAAAACTACTTTGCTGCGAGGTTTGAAGTTTTGGACATAGTAATTTTCCAGAAAAGTAGCATTCGTAGAAGTAAACACTTTCTTTTTCTGAATGACTATAGAAAAGTCCACCCCGAGTACCTTTAGGATAGCCAACAAACATGCAAACTTCAGTTCGCAATTCTAGCTTTCCTTCCTTTTTCCTCAGGACGTGGGCGGGACACCCCCAGATTCTATAATGCCATAAACTAGGTTCACGACCATTCCCGTGTTCTAAAGGTGTTTTGGGTATTGATTTAGATGGCACAACATTGAGAATGTCGTTCGAGGTTTCAATTGCATGTTCCCAGAATGAAGTTGGTAGAGTTGAGTAACTAAGCATGCATCTAACCATTTCTAATAAAGTTATGTTCCGGCGTTCCGCTACACCGTTTTGTTGCAGAGTACCTAAGGTAGTAAGTTGTGATAAAATCCCAAGTTCAGTTAAATGATCTTGGAACTGCATATCCAAATATTCTCCATCCCTATCAGATCGCAAGATCTTTAACATTTTATCTAATTGGTTCTGAGCCATTGCTAGTAATTCTTGAAACTTTGAAAATGTTTATGATTTCCTATACATTAGGTAAATGCATGAGTATCTAGAGTAATCATCAATGAAAGTGACGAAATACTCAAAACCACCCCTGGCTTGTACATTCAAAGGTCCACAAACATCTGAATGCACAAGACCAAGTGGTTCTTTGGCCCTATCACCCTTTGCAGAGAATGGACGCTTGGTCAGTTTGCCTTCTAGACAAGATTCACAGACAAGTAATTCACCTAAGGTGAGTTCCCTCAAAGGTCCATCCTTTGTAAGTCTTTGAATCCTACATAGCCAATGTGACCTAGTCTCAAGTTCCATAAATACGTCATATTACCGTTATCGGTCTTTTGACGTTTATTGGTCCTAGGTCTAGCTACTTTGAATAAATCATTTTTAAGAGCAAGGGGCTCGTTAGGTCACAGAATATAAAGCTCATTTTCCAAACATGCAATACACAATTGTGATCCATTGAAAGAAATAGATATATTAAAACTTGTGAAAGTCATAACAAATTGTTCTAATTGCAACATGGAAACTGAAATTAAATTTCTATTAAAATCCGGATTGAAAAAGACATCATTTAAAATTAAAAATTTATTTTCGAACTTCAGACGAGCTCTTCCTCTAGCTTGGACCGCAACGAACGCTCCGTTCCCAATTCTAAGCTTTAAGCCGCCTTCGTTCACTTCCTCCCACAATTCAAGAAGCTGTAAAGAGTTACAAACATGGTTGGTAAATCCAGAATCAACAATCCAAACGGATTTATCATTCTCTAAAACACATGTTTCTAAGATAAATGAACTATAATCATTACCTTTATTTTTCGCTGTTAGAAGCTTGGGGCAATCCTGTTTCCAATGCCCCTTCTCTTTACAGTGAAAACACTTACCTTTACCTTTCTTGTTTTTCTTGTTCTTCCCCTTAGGCGTCTGTGCACTAGGTTGTGCACTCGTCTTTGCAGACTTTGCAGGCTTGGGGTTGTTGTTTTGTCCATCTTTCCTCTTGTTTCCAGCTTTCAAAGAAGAAGCTTGGTTAGCTTCAGCCTTAGCTGGATTAGCAGCAACAACAATAGTCTTATTTTCCCATGATAGGCTCAAAAGTGTGAAGCTCGTTAATGAGCTGCGTCAGACCATAGTTGAGTTGATCACGAACATGCAGACACGGTGCCATCCGAGAATTCACGGTGCCATTACGTACATGCGGAGACGGTGCTATCCAAGCATTTACGGTGCCATCACGAGCATTGATGATGCCATCACGAACATGTGGACACGGTGCTCCTTCTGAGGATTCCTCAATCATGACGAATTCAGAGTTGTCACCAATCAACTTTATGTTGATATTCTGCTTCCAATTAAGGAAGTTTTCTTCAGTGAGTTTCTCCATCGAAAGTTGAGAAAGGATGGGAGTACACACTACTTAACTTAAAACTACAAATTACCAATAAAATAGAAATCAATCACATTTGCTCAATAAAACTTCTATTCACACAAATTTCAAGAAATAACACAATTTATACCAAAAATATGTAAGATATGATAAAAAATACAAAAAACAATCATATCTCTATTTCTTGTTTTTAACTAATCTATGATATCCTTGTCCCGGTTGGTGAGAGTCAAAAAATACCACTAGTTAAATAGAGTTGTAAACTCATTTAATAATGGACACCATTATTAACAACCTACTATTCGATCAAAATAAGAAAACAAAATATCTTATTTTATGAGTTATACCCACAGTTTCGATAATCATAGATTTAGTCCTAGTAGTCACCGTTGGGGTGAGTCTAGTAGAATTTGACCTATAATTATCTATCTTTTGAGATCTAACCTTGTCAAAATAACTAATGAACACCTTCCGTAGGGGGACGAATCAAAGCGCCTCGATGCCCCCATTAAGCTATTGACTATGTTAAACCAACGGTGGAGATCGAATAAATTTTTTAAAATAAGCTTATTATTAAATTAAAAATAGTATTTTTATTATTTATTTTTATAAAATTAATGACTATAGTTTTACAAAAAAAATTAAATTGATTAAATTTTTAAAACCAAACTCCTATAATTTCCTATTAATTCTAAAGTGTCACATTGAAACAAATTCAATTAATTTGTTGCTAATCAATATTTAGGTTTAACTAATATAATGAACCTATACAATTAAGTCCAACTTAGGTAAATGAGCCTTAACAATTGGGCTTGTATGGAGGAGGGCTGGGTCCAGTATGTCGTTCCCATTACAAAGGCCCCCTATCTTCCATACAAGGTCCAAAAGATAAGAATTTAAACCTTCGTTTTATTAATTGTTATTAATTGATTAGACCCACTATAGTCATGCAAAGCAAATGAGTCTTCACAGGTGGAATAACCCACAAGAGAGAAATTTAAACTTTACCTTTTCTAATGGGCCCAAATAAAACCTATCATTTTATGAATATTTTATTTGGCAAAATCCATATATCTAACAAACATATGAGCCACTATATGCATCTAAGCCCAATTGCAAAAGTATCACATATAGTGTAAGCAGACATGTTATAATTAAATGGGCCTAATCATGTTACTATATGAGTAATTCTATGAATTTATGCAAGAATACCACAATTTATTTCATTTGCAAAAATACCACAATTAATTATCTAGAATTTATTAAAAAAATTCAAATGAATTAAATTTATTAAAAGAGGAAACTGATGATTACTCCCTCTTTCATGCCACGGACAAAAAATATATATAGCCTTCTCATAGTCTTCTTTTCCTTTTTACGCAAGTTATTTCTCCTTCAAGAAACCCTAAAACCAGAACCTTCAATCTCTCCGAAGATCATCTTTCAGCGTTTCAAGAACTAGTCGTCTGTTTGTCTTCGCTTGAAGCTCTTCCAAATCTTCACGACCTTTGCTTCTGGTAAGTTTCAGAACCTTTATGCTTTTTTATCTCTGTCGTGCATGCCTCTGTGGGTTAACTGTTAAGTCCTTGTGTTGTCTGTGTTTCTGGGTTGAGATGCATGAAGGTAGGGGATTTATTGGGTGATTGTAAATAGGATGATATTTCTTTGCCTTTTATAAGTTATGAGTTAGTTTGATAGCCGAGATCATGAATTTAGGACGTAAAACCGAAGTAAAAATTTGATTTTTATGCTAGTTGAAAAACTGAGTTTTTCCCGCCCTTAAAGGAGTTGAAAAAGCTTTTTGAAAAACTTTTTACTTTCACTTTTTGATCTGCTTTTCAAATTGTTTGTGTGAAAAAAAATATTTTTTTGCTAGAATGTTGTTGTATAAAAGTTTGACTTTTGTACACGACCAACGTTATTCTAAAAAAAACTTTCTAGATTCTTCATCCTCACCTCCCCATTCTTCTGTTCGCAGATTTTAATGCCAGATTTGTGGGGAGGTGAGCGGCCAATCGACGACGATCTTCTTGCACAACTGCTTGAAGGCGAAGAACAGCCGGCCCATCGCGTTCACGAGATTCCATTTTCAAGAGTTTCTTCTTCCTGACCTCAACCATCACCACCTTAAATGGCCCGCTCTAAATCTCCAGGCAAAAAGAAACCAAACCCTGAAAACAATCCAAATCCTCCTGCCTAGCCTGATTCGCAGGCTAGGGTTCCCTCGACCAGTGGTCGAGAAAACATTGCCCCCGACCCTCGCATTCAGATCAGGGCTCGCCCTCGACATTAAAACCTTCCTGATGTCGAGTGTTATCTTTCTCCCACCAGCTAAGTGACTCCCCGGATGCTTGCCAATTACCTTAGGAAGTATCCTCTCACCGAGGTCAATCTCAAGATCCCTACTGCTGACCAGAGGGCTAATCTGCCTGGGGGCGTCTACAGCGCCTGGTCGAGGTACCACATAGAGGCGGGGGCTCCCCTTCTTCTACATCTGTTCTATCAGGGGGTGGCAAACTACTTCGGTGTTGCCCCCTTTCAAATTACTCTGAATGGATATAGAATGCTCGCTGCACTATATATCCTTTACAAACTCAAAAAATGGCTAGAGCCCACTCCCCATGAGGTCAACTTTCTTTTTGACCTTAAGTCCAACCCTCAACAGTACGGGACGGGCTTTTTTCACTTTTGTCACCAGGAAACAAACCACACTTTTTTGAGTGACACTACTCATATCTCCAACATGGGGAAATACAATCAGGAGTATTTCCTCACGCCAGACATGACTACGAACAACTTGGCCTTCGCTCGAGGAGGTAAATGTCCTTTCCCACTGGTCGCTATTTTTCATTCTTATAATATAGCCTAACTTTTATTCTTTGAGTGCAGACCATGCTGACAATGACCGCTGCTCGTACTCGCGCTAGCGCTAGCATCGAGCAGTCCCGGGCAAAGGTTGTTGAGGAGCTTAAGGCCGCGGAGGCTAGGCATGTTGGGGAGTTGGAGGTGGTTACCTAGCAGAAGGATGCTGCGGTGGCAGAACTGGCAGAGAAGCAAGCTTCTCAGGAAACTCTAAGGAAGCAGAGGGATGACTACCTGGAGTCCAGCCAAATCCATAGGCGTGAAGTCAAGAAACTTAGGGAGGAGCATCTCGCTAAGAACATGACCATTGTTGTTCTCAAAAGCCAGGTGGAACAGCTCAAGCTCACTAATGCCAAGGACCTGGAGAGGTATAAGAACGCGACACTTCGGTGTTTCTACGATTTTTGGAAACACAACCAAGGTGCCGACTTCAGTTACCTCCCAGAAGACGCTAGGAAGGCCGAGCTAGCCCGCTGCACTGCTCAGTTAGCTGCCGAAGAAAGAGCTAGGGTCCCTACCTCCCCAAGCATTCAGCCCGCCGTCGAAGTGGAGGGAGGAGAAGCTGGAGGGGACGTGGTCGACCAGAGTGCTCTAGAGAATCCTCCTGCTCCTGAGGCTCCTTAGGATTTTTTGTTCTTTTACTTTTCTTTAATCACACGACCTACGGGTCGTGATGTAAAGACTAAATTTTTTCTTTTTAATTTTGCTGCATGGGCAACATATTTTCCTTTTACTTTGAACAATTACATCCAAGCAGTACTGCTTGCGGTGTAAAATAATTCCTTTTGATATTATAATATTTCTGCTTATTATAACATCTGTTCGCATGACCGAACTTAGCATAGTACTTTGCCTTGATTTAACAAAATATAAAATTTGAAAAATACTCTAAGTACCGTAGCATTCTTTCACTTATTTTGTTCATGTGTTTACATACTTCTTGGTATGCTTTGCTATCGATGTTCTTTATATGCCCCCCAAGTGACTGAGGAGCTTTAGGTCCTTGGTCACTTGCCTTGACCACGACCTGTACGAACATTACTACTTGGTAGGAAATGCAACACTTATAATACCGCAAAACAACACACGTAATGAACAAATACTTGTAAATTTTTTTTTTTTACAAAGGTTGGCAAGAATGACTGGCTGCGCACAGTCCTTTATAATTCTCGTATTAAAATGGACTAAACATGTCTTTACGAGTGATCTTAAAAAGATCTTAAGCGATTAGCCATATAACATGGCTAACCCTTTTTCAAAACTTGTAAAAAGTAAAAATTAATACAAGCCAGTCCTTTAAAAAGGACTGTTTATTGATAATACTTGCGCAGGTGTTCTCCGTTCCAATAGCGTGGAACGAGATCTCCATTTAAGCGTGCAAGTTTGTATGTGCCTGGATGAAGGACTTCTTCAATCTGGTAAGGTCCTTCCCAGTTTGGTCCGAGTACTCCAACAGTTGGGTCGCGGGTGTTTAAGAAAAATCGTCGAAGTACTAGGTCTCCGACATTGAACTTTATTTCTTTCACTTTTGAGTTAAAATACCGACCAAATTTTTGCTGGTACGCAGCTACTCAGAGTTGGGCTTTTTCTCGTTTCTCCTCAAGCGAGTCTAGGGACTCCATCAACAGTTGACTATTCTGGTCCTGGTCGTATGTGATTCTTCGATATGAGGGCGGATCTAACTCGACTGGCAACATGGCTTCATACCCGTATGCTAAGGAAAACGGGGTATGACCTGTTGCCGTTCGATGAGAAGTTCTATACGACCAGAGTACTTCGGGCAGCTGTTCCGGCCATGCTCCTTTAGCTTCTTCAAGCCTTTTCTTTAGGGTATCCTTAAGTATTTTATTCACTGCTTCGACTTGCCCATTTTCTTGTGGATGCGCGACTGAAGAAAAGCTTTTGCTGATTCCATGCCTTTCGCAGAAGTCTGTGAATAGGTCACTGTCAAACTGGGTGCCGTTGTCTGAGACAATCTTTCGAGGCAAACCATATCGGCAAACAATGTTCTTGATGACAAAGTCAAGAACTTTCTTTGTCGTTATGGCAGCGAGTGGCTTAGCTTCGGCCCATTTGGTGAAGTAGTCAACTGCTACAACTGTGTATTTTACTCCACCCTTTCCCGTTGGCAAGGATCCAATTAAATCGATACCCCATAATGCGAAGGGCCACGTACTTTGCATCTGTTTTAACTCGTTAGGAGCTGCGCGTGGAATCTTGGAAAATCTCTGACACTTATCACATTTTTGCACAAACTCCATTGAGTCTTCATTCATAGTCAGCCAGAAATAACCCTGCCTCAGAACCTTTTTTGACAAGCTCTGCCCCCCAGACAGAAGCCTTCATGTACTTCCTTCATCAGCTCTTTAGCCTTTTCTGGTGTAATACATCTGAGCAGTGGCATGGAGTATCCTCTTCGGTAAAGAACACCATCGACCAGTATATACCTAGCGGCCTGCCTCTGAAGAGTCCTGACTTTGTTTCTATCTGCTGGTAGTACACCATTCGTGAGATACTCCAAGTATGGTGCCATCCATGTATCTTTTATCTAAATTTCCATATTGGTTTCATCTGCTCGTATGCTCGGCTCGCATAAACTCTCCACTGGCACTATATTTAAAGTGTCAGCGTCTTTTGCACTCGCGAGTTTGGCTAAGGCATCTGCTTTTGAATTTTGATCCCGAGGTATTTGCTGGAGGGTGTACTTCTCGAATTGCGCCAACAGATCTTTGGTTTATTTAGATAGGCCACCATCTTCAGGCTCTGTGCTTGATACTCCCCCAAGACCTGATTCACTACCAGCTGTGAATCACTGTAAATATCAAGCACTTTTATACTCATGTCTTTGGCCAACCTTAGTCCAGCGAGTAGTGCTTCATATTCGACCTCATTGTTTGATGCGATGAAATCGAACCTAATAGTGCAGTGAAATTGATGCCCTTTTGGCGTTATCAATATCACTCCTGCTCCGACGTGAGATTCGTTGGACGATCCGTCCATGAATAACTTCCACGAAGGAGCTTTAACTTGGGGCTCAGGCGCACTAGGTTTTTCGCATGGCTCGTTATCTGGGAGCTCAGTGAATTCAGTGATAAGATCAGCCAAGACTTGTCCCTTTACTGCTGCTCGCGGTGAATATGTGATATCGAACTGCCCGAGTTTGACCGCCCATTTTAACAAGCGTTTAGCCGTTTTTGGATTTTGTAGAACTTGCCCGAAGGGGCTGGTCAGTTAAGACTGTGATGGGATGGGCTTGGAAGTAAGGACGTAACTTCCTTGAGGCCAAGATTAAGTAATAGTCTAATCTCTCTATGGGAGGATACCTCAATTCGGCACCGATTAACCTCTTGCTAACATAATAAACTACATTTTGTACGCCTTCTTCTTCTCGTACTAGCACCGCACTAGCAGCAAATTCGGTGATCTCCAGGTAAATGAACAAAGTTTCTCCATCTATAGGTTTTGATAAAACAGGAGGCTGTGCCATGTGGGATTTTAAGGCTTGGAAAGCCTGTTGGCAGTCTCCGGTCCATTCGAACTTCTTGCTACCTCTAAGTAGATTAAAGAAAGGGATGCATTTATCCGTCGCCTTGGAAATGAATCTACTGAGTGCGGCAATCCTTCCAGTTAAACTTTGCACATCCTTGATTTTCACCGGCGATTTCATGTCGATCAAGGCTTTGATCTTTTCGGGGTTGGCCTCGATTCCTCTTGAATTAACAATGAACCCCAAAAATTTCACTGATCCTACTCCGAAGGAACATTTGAGAGGATTTAACTTCATCTGGTATTTGTTCAGAACATTGAAACACTCCTGTAAATACTTCACGTGTCCTTCTTCCTTTTTTGACTTTACCAGCATGTCGTCCACGTACACCTCCATGTTTACTCCGATCAACTCCGTAAACATGTGGTTAACTAATCGCTGGTAAGTCGCACCAGCGTTTTTCAGTCCGAAGGGCATTACTTTATAACAGTATAACCCTGTATCAGTCTGAAAGCTAGTGTGATCCTCGTCAGGGGGATGCATACTGATCTGATTGTATCCTGAGTATGCATCCATGAAAGAGAGGATCTCATGTCCTGCAGTTGCATCAACCAGCTGGTCGATCCTTGGGAATGGGAAGCAATCTTTTGGGCAGGCTTTATTAAGGTCTGTGAAATCCACATAGGTTTGCCATTTGCCGTTAGGCTTGGGAACCAGTACTGTATTAGAGACCCACGATGGATAAAACACCACCCTGATGAACCCATTCTCCTTCAGTCTTTCAACTTCCTCTTTTAAGGCTTTCGATCTATCCTTATCGAGCAGCCTTCTTTTTTGCTGCACGGGCGGATAACTCTTGTCAACGTTCAGGACATGGTTGATAATTGCAGGATTTATCCCAGCCATGTCTTTATGTGACCAGGCAAAAACTTCCTAGTTCTTTCTAAAAAATTCCACCAGTGTGTGCTTCGTTGTTGCTTCTAAATTTTTCCCAACCTTTACAACTCTGGTCGGGTCTTTTTCATCAAGTTGGACCTCTTCAAGGTCCTCGACTGGTCCAACATCTTCCTAAAAATCCCCGAAGCGAGGATCTAAATCCCTATTCTCACTTTGGGCAACACCCTATTTGGTGACTCCATCACCGGATTGGGCTTGTGTATCAATAGCCATCTGCAACCTATCTGAGGGAGTGCTCTTCGTCGTTCCCTTCTTTGCCTTTGTGACTGAGGCATTGTAGCACTCCCTCGCTTCCCTCTAGTTTCCCAACACGCGTCCTACCCCTGCGTCTGTCGGGAATTTCATGGCCAAGTGCCATATTGAGGTGACGACCTGAAGGTCAACCAGTATGGGCCTTTCGATTACAACATTATACGCCGAAGGACAATCAACTACTATAAAAGTAGCGAGTAATGTCCTGGTAGAAGGAGATGTACCTACTGTTAGCGGAAGTCTGATTGACCCTGTTGGGGCGAGTCCCTCACCAGAGAAGCCGTAAATTGTCTGGTTGCAGGGCTCCAAGTCCTTGACGGACAACTTCATGTGTTCCAGCGAAGATTTTTACAGGATGTTTACTGAAATTCCTGTATCGACTAGCACTCTCTTTACCATCATGTTGCCAATTTGAACATCCACGACCAACAGATCAGAATGTGGGAACCGAACATGCTGGGCGTCGCCATCAGAGAAGGTTATTTCACCTTCCTCTGACCGAGCCTTCTTTGATGCCCGGTCCTCCACAGTCATCATCTCGATGTCCTGGTCGTGGCGTAGGGTCCGAGCATATCGTTCCCTTGCCTTTCCGCTGTTTCCCGTAAGGTGCGGGCCTCCACAGATAGTTAGCAAAGTGCCAGCTACGAGATCAGGCTGCAAAGGTGGCGAGCGCTAGCGTGCAGGCGCCTGCTCATTGCCACCTGGAGCCTCTCGTTGGGAATTTCCCGAGGCCCGTACGTATCTTCTCAAGTGTCCTTGTCTGATAAGGAACCCGATTTCATCCTTTAACTGGTTGCATTCGTTTGTATCGTGTCCGTAGTCGTTATGATAACGACACAACTTGGTAGTATCTCTCTTCGAAATATCCTTTTGAATGGGAGCAGGTCTTTTGTAAGGCACACTAGAACTCGTGGCCTGATACACCTCTCCCCGAGACTTGATAAGGGCAGTGTAGTTAGTGAACCGCGGTTCATAACGATTGCCCTTAGCGCGTTTATTTTCAGAGGTGGAAGGCTCATTAAGCGGCAGTTTCCCCCCATTCTTGCCATTGCCATTGCCGTTCCCATTGCCTTTGACGTTGCCGTTGGGTTTTGACCCATTGGCGGCTTTGGCGAGCTCGGCAGTCCCCTCGGTTGCCTCCTCGGTCTGGAACTTCCCGAGCGTTAGAGGGCGGCCTGCGTTGGTTGGTAGGTCCCCGTGCATTGTCATAACGTGGGGGGCCCCGGACCCCAGAGCTTATCTCTGAGTTCCTTCTGTTGCCAAAAAGATGCTGCCCTCTGCTCGGTGGGTTCGACTCTTCGCCCTTATGGCGTCTAGGACTGCGAGGCTGCTGCCCGGCCCTATTCTACCTTGGCTGCGGGGGATTGCCCCGACTAGCTTGGGATGGAGGCTGCGCTTCAGGATCCCTTGGCCGGACATCATCCTGAGGCATTGGTGGCTGCTCGGGCCTTTGGGGGCTCGACGGCTGGATCGGCGGGCTAGGATTGGGACCCCTTTGGGGCGGTCCACTTGCGGGTTGATCAGGCTGTGAGGCAAGTGCAGCCTGATTCCTAGCCAATTCCAGGGTTGCTTTGAGGGCTGCCATGGCCTCCCTCTGACGATGGTCCATCTCCGCCTGTCTTTCACTCAGTTCCTGGCGTTGTCGCTCAATCTCTTGTTGCTGCTGCGCCATAATCTCCGCAGCACTTTCTTGGCTGACCCTCAGATTGGCCAGTTCATCCTGCAATACCCCCAGGGTATTTCTCAGCGTCTCAGAATCCAATTCTTCCTCATCAAATTCCTAATGTGGCTCATTTTCAGCCATGTTTGGAGGAGGAGGCAGTTGAGATGGTGCCGCGCTAGCCGCCTATCCAGTCTTCTTTGTTTTTTTCACCATTACTATATCAACGATTTCGTATCAAGCTCTCAACGAAAGCACCAGAATGTTGACCCTGATTTTAGTCAACTGACACGAAGTCAAAATGCTTGATGTGGATGGATGTGTTGGAATGAATATAATGACAAAAACAGTAAAGGACCCAAGGAATTATAGTGGTTCGGCCCCAAGAACTGGTAATGACCTACGTCTACTTAAGCTATTATTGATGTGAGATCTCAAAGGGGTGATCAAAGAACTAGGGTTCTTCGAGTTTCACAAGCCTGAGTGAGATGAACAGTACAATCATAATACAATAGCTCTAATTCTCTCGTAAATATGTAATTTTAATTAAGAAAAAGCCCAAAAGTCCCTCCCTTGAGCTATCTTTCTCTATTTATAGGCTCAAGGAGGATTACATGAATTTGTTACAGATATTCTCTCCTAATTAATCGGATAATCAGGAATCATTGGAGATAATCTCGGAATTGATTATGCTCTCTACAAAATTATCTTGAAATATTCAGAATATACGACCATGCTGGTCGTGATAAAAACTCAACTGCCGCGCCTGTAATGTCTTACTGGTCGATACTCTAACAGAACTCTGCCAGGTGTCATCCACGTGTTAAAAAATATCTGCCACGTCACCCGTGCTGGTTTTTTGGATAACATTATGAATTTCATATGTAAGTAATTAAAGAAAAATAGATTCTTAGAAACCTAAATAATTAAAGTGCATCAACATTTCTTCTCAAATACTTAAAATAATAGGAGAAGAAAAGTAAAAGATCATTAAACTTTTATAGTTATTGTTTAGATAGTTTACCTTAAAAAGTTTTTAAAATTACAAAAATATATTTTAGTGGAATTAATTTTTTTCTTTGATTAGAATAGGGATAAAAAAATTCTTATTAAAAATAAACAAAATAGGAAAGTTTAAACTTTCACTAAAACTCAAAACATCTTTGTTGCTTTTTTCAAAAGAGCTTCTTGAAAAAACTAGTAGAGACTTAAGGCTTGGTTGGCAATGTTTTTGTAACATCCCATGTTTTAAACACTCGTTAGTAGCCAGTTGGAGCCGGTGAATAATTATGTGGAATATTATTTTGATAAATTATATTATATGAATTTGTGATGATTAGTGAATTTTATAGCTGCTGTAATGATCCGGTAAAAGATCTAGCTTTATGCAAAGAAAGATTGGTCTCGGACCAAGGAATAAACCTGTTATCCAAAAAATTAGCATTGATGACGTGGCAAGTGGTCCCTGGACACGTGGCTGACACCTGGAAAAGCTCTGCTAGAGTATCGACCAGAAGACGCATTAGGAGCAGTAAGTAGCCTAGTCTGACCTACGACCAATCTGGTCGATAGTTCCGCATACAAAGCAACATTAATGAGAAGATCTTTGTAAATCCCGAATTTAACTCACACAATCTCCTGAGTATCCGATTATTCCGGAAAGAATATCTGTAACGATTCTATGTAATCCCCCTTGAGCCTATAAATAGCGAGATATAGCTCAAGGAAGGGACTTTTGGCTTTTGAATCATTTGAGATTATAGTAATTCTCCTAGTGATATTGTATTGTTCTTGAGAGGTTAGTGAAACTCATTGAACCCTTGTGATGAGGACACCAAGACTAAAGATCCAAGTCTAGTTCCAGTTGGCCTGGTGACGAGGGCACGAGCCAAAAGCCTCAGTTTAGGAGCTTGATGAGTCTTATTGTATTTTGTCATCTTATATTTTTATTTAGTCTTTGTTTATTTTGTGAAAAGTCAAACACTTGACTTGTGTGAGTCCAAGAGTCCTTTTTCTTTATTTTTCGGTTTTTATTAGGAAGACAAAATGCTTGTCTTTAATTTCAGTTTTCATTAGGAAGACAAAAGGTTGTCTTTAATTTTCGGTTTTTAGGAAGACAAAGGGGCTTGTCTTGATGTAATTTTCGGCTATATAATGCCTTGAAAACATTTGGAAAAATCAGATTATTATGAAATGAAATTGTGAGTTTATTTCTTCTTGAGTTCTTGAAGAAACTTTTTGAACTTATCAAGGAGATTCCTTGTGGCGTTCATCCTGACTTATCAAACGGATTCCATCCCCGTTTGTGGCGTCTTCCTCATACCAAGGTTCGTGCTTGGCTAAGCATTGGGTCGCGGTTCCATTCCAATCTCGTATGTTCTTGGTGGCTGTTCCATATTTGGTGTCGGGTTTCATCACAATGTTGGTGTGGTTCGTATCACCTTGTTCTTTGATCACTTCTTTGGTTCTCATATCAATAAAAATCTAAGTGGACGTAGGTTATTACTAGATCCTGGGGCCGAACCACTATAAAAATATCGTGTTGTTACTACTTTTTGTCATTACGTTCTTCTCTACATATTAATTCATATCAAGCATATTCTGACTCCGTGTCAGTTGGCCAAATCTTGGGTCAACAAAACCTAAATGGGAGAAAAATCTCGGATTAAATAAAATAGGGAATACTATGGAATAAAAATATTAATTTTTTTTCTGGCAACTGAGACTTTATAGTCGAGCCAATAAGTTTAAGAAAAATTGATTGATTGGTCTTGGACCAAAGGAATAAACTTAAATGGAAGAAAATCTCGGATTAAATAAAATAGGCAATACTATGGCATAAATATATTAATTCTTTTTTTCTGGCAACTGACACTTTATAGTCGAGCCAATAAGTTTAATAAAAATTGATTGAGGTTTGAATTCCAATCAACCGGGCTTAAGAATGAGACTTTCTTGCTCAGGCCTCTAAGTGCATTTTGGTCAATTTGATAAAATTACCAAAATTATGTGATATGTGACAAATGTTATTTTTGGGTCATATTTAATTTAATTAATTAAGCTTGGAGATATTTAAAAACTATAGGGTAACATTTTAGGGAATTTTAGAGAAACAAAATTCCCAAAGGACCATTGAATTCCTTATATGTGAGGTAAAATAAGTAAGGACATAAAAGTAATTTCCAAGGGAAGAGATAGATAGATAGAGAGAGAGAGAGAGAGAGAGAGAGAGAGAGAGAGGTGGGCAACAAGGCTAGGGTAGACCCTAGGGCTCTCATAAGCTAGGTAACTTATCCCACAATCTAAAAAATGGGAAAAAGCCTCTTACCTTCTTCCACAAGCCAAAACCTAATCATTTCTCTCACAAAAATTATTTTCTCTCAAGAAACACACTCTCTCTCTCCAAAACTGAAACACTCTCTCTTTCTACTCTCCATTGCTGCAATTTTTCTCTCCATGAGCCAAGAGCACTCATTTCCCCATTGAAGGAGGGAGAAGCTCAAGAGACACTTGTGTAGAGTAAGTTTCAAAACCTACTTCATTTTTCACCTCTTTCTCTCTTCAAACCCAAAACCCTAAGGGTTAATTATGCATGCATGTGATCTAATAGCCATGCATGACATTGATCTTATGTTCTAGGGTTCAAGAGAAGCTTGTACGGGTAGAATGTAACGCCCTAATTTCTCATAGATTATCGAGAACATATTGTTGGGTCATAATCATAA
This sequence comes from Humulus lupulus, assembly GCF_963169125.1. Classification (NCBI taxonomy): domain Eukaryota; kingdom Viridiplantae; phylum Streptophyta; class Magnoliopsida; order Rosales; family Cannabaceae; genus Humulus; species Humulus lupulus. The sequence goes on along the minus strand of NC_084798.1, from coordinate 172,911,997 downwards.
ATATTGCTCTTTTATTGAATAAAAACATGAAAATAAATAAATGGATCCATGGTTTTACAAAAATAAAATAATTGTTTTTGACACAAAATGAGCAACATTTAAATAAAACTTTTAAAATAACATGCTTTAATAAAAATAGGCTCGCTTGATCTTCCTCGACTATATGGTCCCCACGAGTACATCACGAAGCTCTTAGGTCCCTACTCGCCACCGAACTTTCTATCCTTAATTTCCTGAAATAACAATATCATAAGGGGTGAGCTTCTAAGCCCAGTAAGGAAAACACATAAAAAAGTTAGTCATATAATCATATAGTCAAACATATCATAAATTTAATAAAAGTCATACCAAAACTTATTTATACTTGTTATCCAAAAAATTAGAAGCGAATGACGTGGCAAGCATTAATTACACATGGCTGACACCTGGAAGAATGCATGCTCGACTATCGACCAGGAAAGTACCCTGTATCAGGCGATCAGTTTTTCATACGACCAGCCTGGTTGTATGCACTTTGTACGCGGAAAAGATCTTGGGCAGTTATGGTAGAATCTGAGATTCTCTCCCATGATTTTCTGAGTATCCAATTATTTAGGAAATAATATCTGTAACAAATCAATGTAACCCTTCCCTGAGCTTATAAATAGAAGGAGCGGACTCAGGGAAGAGGATCGGGCTCTATTTTCTCTTTTCAGACTTCTAAATCATTGGTGACTAGAAATTATATTGTATTTGTTCTTCAGAGGCTAGTGAAACTCATTGAACCCGAGTTCTTTGATCACTCCTTTGAATCTCAATCTAATAACAATTCAAGTGGACGTAGGTCATTACCAGATCCTGGGGCCGAACCATTATAAACTCTTGTGTTCTTATTATTTTCGTCATTACATTCTTTTCAACGCATTCATACACGTCAAGCAAATTGTGACTCTGTGTCAGTTGCCCAAATCTAGGGTCAACATTCTGGTGCTTTCGTTGAGAGCTTGACTTATCATCGTTGACAAAACCAATGGCGAAAACTGCAAGGAAAGCTGGACAGGCGGCCGCCGCTGCACCATCAAACCCACCTCCTCCTCCCCCTGCAAGCGTGGCTGAGGATGAACCACATCTGGACTTTGAGGAGGAAGAAATGGATGACGCAGCACTGAAGAGTACCCTGGGGGCGTTGCAGGAAGAGCTGGTTAATCTGAGAGCCAGTCAAGAGACTGCTGCCGAAGTTATGGTGCGGCAGCGCGCAGAGTTAAGCGAAAGGCAGGCGGAGATGGACCACCGCCAGAGCGAAGCCACGGAAGCCCTCGAGGAAGCCTTGCAACTGGCTAGGAATCAGGCTGCACTTGTCTCGCAGCCTGACCAACCTGCGAATGGGCCACCCCAGAGGGGTCCTAATCCTAGCCCACCAATCCAGCCCTCAAGTCCGCAAAGGCCCGAGCAGCCTCAGGCACCTCATGATGATGTCCCGCTAGACCCTGAGGCACAGCCTCCATCCCAAACTGGTCGCGGCAATCCCCAGCAACAGAGGCAGAATAGGACCGAGCATCAGCCTCGCAGTCCTAGACGCTGTAGGGGCGATGAGCCAAACCTACCGAACAGAGGTCAGTATCCTCCTGGTAACAGGAGGAACTCAGAGTTCGGCTTTGCGGTCCGGGGTCCCCCATGGCATGATAATGCACGGGGACACAACGACCAGTGCAGGCCGCCCTCTAACGCTCGGGACGCTTCAGCCAGAGATGGAAATCAAGGGAACAGTCGATCCCGCCATAGCCAATCGAGGTTCAGAGATGGCGATGGATATAATGAGGCCGACTCAGGCAAGGGAAACGCTGGTCGGAGGAATGAAGAAAGAGGTAGAGGCGGGAGCCAGATACCTCAAGATGACCAACCCAATGGACGGGATGCTGGGGGGCAGCCCAGGCAAAATAATGTCTTCAACCGGCTCGGGGGAAATGAGCAGCGGAGAAGAGACGAAGATTTTAGAGACGTACTCAACAATCACCGCGAGCGGCATGGCGAGAACGTCCCCCCAGCAACGGAGGCCACATCGATTCCTGTCGCTGTACAGGCCCAGATTGATGCCCTCAACCAGGCAGTGCAACAGCTGGTCGGGGGAAGGACATCTTATATCGACCATGATAGGAGGAAATGCACTCCTTTCGTCCAGAGAATAGCTATGGCAGAAACTCTAAGTAAGTTCAAAATGCCTACGCTTCCAAACTTTGACGGGTACGGAGACCCAGTATCTCATGTCAATAAGTTTGAGATACAAATGGACAATCAGAAAGTGTCCGAAGACGCTCGGTGCAGGATCTTCCCTGCAACACTTTCTGAGGCCGTGCGCAAGAGTGGTGTTTTAAGTTCCCTCCCGCAAGCATAGTGTAATGCCCCAAATTTCCTAATAAGGTTTAGGACCTTGATTAGGAGGCCGGGAGGGCCATAATTGATTTATTATGATATTTAATGATTATATGCATGTTCATGTGAATTATATTATTATATGATGGTGAATGCATGCATATGGGTTCATATTTTAATTGCAAGGGCATTTGGGTAATTTGGCCGCTGGGGGCGTGACTGTGTAATTTTATGCATATTGGTGAATTATAATTTTACCACATTATATGTGGATTGGTTCGAGCCTTTCGACATGAGACGATCATGGGAATGCAAGTTTTCGGTCTAGTCATAACGGGATTTAGTTCGGGGCTCGGGGTGAGTCTCGGGGTCATTTTGATGATTAGAGCATTACCGGGAATTAAAGGGTAATGGGGTATGATTTATTGGTATTTGAGAATATTGAGAATAACGGGAATTGGAGAGCGTTAATTATAATTAACGGTATAGGTTGGAAATGACGAATTTACCCTTGGGAGTGTTTAGAAGCTTTTAAATTGGCCTAGGGGCATTATGGTCTTTCGACCTTAAGGATTTATCTCAGCTTTGGGGTTAAGAAAGCTGTGGAAACAGAACAGGAACAGAGCCATCCTCATCCCTTTTTCTTCTCTCCCGTACATGTTCCTCCCTTCACTTCCCTTTGAATTTTGAGAGGCCAAATTGAGGAGTTAAGCTAGGAGATTAAAGGTGGGAGCTTAGGAACTTGATTCACCCATGAAAGGGGATTCAAAATCAAGTTTGAGGTAAGTTCCAGCCATGAGTTTCATGGTATACTCTGTTTTTTCTATTAAGTTTTCAGTTGAGGATTTTGATGTGTTAGTTGTGAATTAATGGAAGTTCTTGAGTTTGGAAACTTGGGTTTTGATGAGGGTGAGATGTTGATGATGTTTAGAGATTAAATTGGGTGTTAGGTTGGTGTTTTGGATTGGTTTGAGGGGCTAGTTCCAAGGGAAAAATGCAGGGGAGTTTGCTGGTGCGTTGCTGGTTTTTGGGCTGATCAGGGTAATGTGCCGCGGCCTGGCTATGGCATGCCGCGGCCTGAGTGTGCTTCTAGGTAAATTTAGGCTTCTGCTGCTACTAGCTAAGTAAAATTCGGGGACGCTACATAGAATCTCAAGGATTTATCACTTTGGTGATCAAGTGAAAGCAAGGTAAGAGATTTTGGTAGTTTGCTTGTTTTCTCCCTCATCTAAGTCTTTCTACCCTAATACTCTCTTAAAAATCTGCATGTGGGACTTTGGGGCTCAGTTTGAGAGTGTAGAGCACAAGGAGAAGTTTGAGAAGCTAAGGAAAATACATCTCCAAGCTAGAACTATCAAAGGTAGAAATTTATAGTTGTTCTTGAGTTTTGTGATTTATGTTGGTAGATTTGGTTGTATATGTTATTTTAATGGTTTTTGAAGTTAATTTTATGCTTAAGATTGATATTGTGTGATTTGATGATTTGCATGCATGCATGTGGCTAGGATTATGCTAGAAATGCTTATTGTTGTTAGGTTATGTAAAATGCATGCTGCCAAAATTTCGTGGTCTGGCTTCCAACGGGTCAGATCGCACTCTACTGCCTCTGTTTATGAAAAATATTTATGTAGTTCCATAGTTCTTTGTGATTACTTGATGATAGGTTTTGGAAAATCGTAAAAATGTATTTTTAAACCCAAGTTATGCACGTTTTGGCATTTTGAAGTAGAGGTGCACATCAGATGGGTTTTTCGAGTTCGGGTTTGCCGGGTTCGGGTTGGTCGGGGTTCGGGTGGAAGAAATTAATGCCGAACCATCCCAAATTACTCTCGGATTTCTTCCGATTCGGATCGGGTTGGGTGGGGAAGTGTCGGGTTCGGGTGTGGGAGAAGTGTAACCGAACCCGCCTGAAATAGGGTCGGATATGGTCGGGTTCGGGTTTCATACTTTTAACTTTTTTTTTTTTTACAATTTGGGTGTATTTATTTTTGTCAAACTTTTAATTGATCAATATTTTACCATTAATTAAAGAGAGAATTAAAAACTTACTAAATACTTACTAATTAGCAAAAACTTATAGCACAATTCTTAGTTTCTTAGAAATTTCCACAAATTAATAAGAAAGTAATATGAATGAAACATCCAAGTTCTAACTTCTAACTCTAACAAAAAACAAAAATCCATAAATTCAAAAGTCCATAATAAAAATTTAAAAGTCCATACCAAATTACCAATACCATAGTCCAAATTCAAATTTCAAAGTCCTTAACAAAAGTTACTAAACTACTAAAACTTAAAAAGTTCACAAAATAACCAAAGTCTAAAGATGAGGTTCCTGTCTTCATTCAATCAATTCCTTGTGCAACAAATGAGGCTGTAGATGGAGCATGAATAGAACCAGAAGGCGAAGCGGAAACATTTTCACTACCACTAGTTGCAGCAGTTGTAGTATCACCTGTGATCTCTACGATATTATACATTTCCATAAATATGATTTAATTTCAAACAATAATTACAAATAAAATTCCAAATAAAAGTTTGTTTAACAACTTACCAGACTCTAGAATCTTTGATGTCTCTAGAACTTCATTTTCATCCATGTACTCTCAAACAATGATTGGTTAATGTGAACTGCTCCACCAATTTTTGAGACATATTAAACATTCAACCATTTTAGGACTTAGTGAGCTCGTAAAGGGATCTAAAAATTTACCACTAGTCGAAAAGGCAGCCTCAGAAGCAACAGTTGTAACTGGTATGGCTAACACATCACGGGCAATGGTTTATAAGATCTTGTACTTGGATGCATTTCCGACCCACCATTTCAAAATGTCAAAGTTGACACCCTCATCCATAGGTTCAACATCCTCAGTTAGATACCTATCAACCTCATTCTTTGTCTTACCACCATCTTCCTTTTTCCTTTATTGTACAAACTCATCATGCAACGAAGCATACTTCTTCAAACTAGAAGTAGTAATGAATGAGGAAGAGGAAGATCCACTAGGTTGAGGCTGATAGTGAGACAAAGACTGGGTCATAGATGGCTGAAGTAATGTAGAGCCCCCACCATACCAATCAAACAATGATCGTAATGTTTGTTCTACCTCATTAACCATCTGAGCGCATGTTAGTGGACCATAAAAAGCTTTGAAGCAATGGTTGAGATACTTGAGCTTGTATCTTGGGTCAAGAACCAAGGCAATTATAAGGGCCTCATTACATTCCTCAATCTTTCCCCAGTATTTGTCATATTTCACCTTCATGCTTTGTGCCATACTCGCTAACAACGGGTCATCCTCCTCAATTGCCATTCTATACAAAGTGCTTTGCATATTACATATTTCAATAAAGTACTTGTTTGTTGTAACATAGGTTGATCCACTAAACCTTAATGTAATATCGTAGAAAGTCTCCAATAACTTCACAAATACCGTTGCATTCTCCCAGTCCGTTTCAGTAGGCGACCCCTCCTTTTTCTTTCCATCTTTGTCAACCTCCTCAAAATACTTCATGAAATTTGCATCTGACAGTAAACTTTCAATGCCTTTTGGAATCTTAATGCATAATTAAGCATGAGATATGTAGAGTTCCACCTCGTTTGGACATCTAAAGAGAGAAGTCCTTTGCATTCAATTTTTTCTTCTACGACAGCTTCTTTAAGCCTTTTGAGCCTTGTGGGAGAAGACCTAACATATCTGACAGCATGTCTAACGCTAGCAATCGAATCATGCTTCTCTTTTAATCCTTCAGTGACAATCATATTTACAATATGAGCACAACACCTCATATGTAAAAACTTCCCATCTAAAATGAGACCATTTTCCTTTTCTCTAAACTGTCTCTTCAAATATCGAATAGCAACATCATTTGAAGAAGCATTGTCCACCGTAACAGCAAACAATTTTGTAATGCTCCAATCATCTAAAAAATTCTCAATCTCTTTGCCAATAGTCTCCCCCTTGTGATCTACCAATTGACAAAAATTTATGATTCTTTTTTTATAGTGGAAATCAGAGTCAACCCAATGCGTCGTGATGACCATATAGTTTAAATTCTGAATAGAAGTCCATGTATCAGTGGTGATGGATACCCTCTCATGCTTTAAAATATTTTTCAATTTCTTTTTCTATTCAACATACAATTTCAACACATCCCGAGCAATAGTCATCCTGGAAAGGATATCAAACCTAGGCTATATGGTTCTAACAAATTGTCGGAAACCCTCCCCCTCAACATGTCTAAAAGGTAACTCATCCAACACAATGTACTTTGATAAGGCAAGCCTGCATGCCTCTTTGTTATAATCCATCGGAACTAAAGTTGTTTCCCCCTTCTTCCGTTCTTTCACCGGCTCAAAACTTAAAATATCTTGCTTTTTCTCATCAACCTTATATAGACTAAACTCACAAATATTCCTAAAGTGATTTCACAGATGACTACTCCCATGCTTTCTACTATCACAGAAGAACTCACTGCCACAATAACAACAAATACACTTGGGTATCTCTTCTTTGTCGTTAGGATCAACTGGGGGAAACTTTTCAAAATGCTCCCAAATATTTGACCCTTTGGTTTTTTTTTTGGAGCCAAAGGAGGTTTCTCTCTTTTTTTACCCTTTCTTTTAGGTATACCATGTGCCTGATTTGTAGGAGTTTCATCATTGGTAGGTGGAGGTGGTGGTGGAGTTTCATCTACTTGATCTTGATCAATATCCATAATCTATAGAGCATAAAGACATATATAATATAATGATTAACAATAGAGCATACCTGAAATCCACTAATCCCGTCCAATCCACTTCAACTAAAATCCAACATTACAAACACCAAACCAAACCACATATACAAAATAAAAAATATAATCAAGCAAAACAATCCAACATTCCAAATATCAAATATACATTAAACTAATAATTATAAAAATTTTAATTTTACATATACAATCAAGCAAAGTAATTGAAAATTCTAAATATCCAATTCCAAATAGCAATTTAAATTTTATCTCACTGCAATTTGTAGTTTATAACTTTATATTAAATCAAAACTCAAAATCCTATATCAAAATTAAAAATACAAATTCACCAAATGCAAACCAAACAAACATTATATTATATTCATCAAAATCAATTAATCATCACATATACATATATATATATTATATAAACATATCACAAAATATAATATAAATATATATAATTAAATTAAAATATATAAATATATATTTATATATATAACTAAACTAACCTTTGCTTGGCTTGGATGTTGGCATTGGCAGGGAGGAGGACGCCACCTAGTCACCGAACCCACGGAGGACGACGCTGCCTAGTCGCCGAGGAGGACCGAGACTCCGAGAGGGAAAGAGCGAGAGAGGGTGGAGAAAAGTGGTCGGCGTCCGTCTAGGTTGGACGGGGCAGCGTCTGGTCTGGGTGGGCAGCGTCTGGTTTGGGTGGGTAGTGTCGGCGTCTGGGTGGTTGGCTTGGTGGTGGTGTGGTGAGGCACTGAGTGAGGTGCCGAAGGGAGAGAGGGAGGGGAGGGGGGCCAGGGGGATCGGGTAGCCCTAGGTTTAGGTTAGTTTCTTTTCTCTTTAGGTATTTTTTTATTTAACCTCCTAAAACTAAAAAAAGTAAAAAAAAAAGAAAAAAAACTGAATAACATTCGGCCGGTTTCGGGTTACACCCAAACTCGAGATTTCTTGATTTAGCCACTCGAACCCGACCCGATGAAGCCTCGGATTGAGCCCAACCTGACTTTACTTCGCGAGTTTTAACATTTTTTCGGGTGTCTCGGGTGCGGGTCCTGTGGGTTGTCGGGTTTTCTGGTCCAAATGTGCACCCCTATTTTGAAGTAAATCTAGAAAATTTCTGGGCAATATGCATTGCCCACATTGTTTTGACTTTTGAATAGGTTTTAGTAATAAAAAAGATATGAAATTTGGTAGGTTGTTTTTTTAAATATGCATATGGGTCACTGTAAAATGTGTTATGGTATAAGAGATATAATTTTTCAAAGTTTGTCCTAAAATCTAGAAAGAAAACTTCTGGGCAGCAAGCACTGCCTAGTTTTCTTTTAACATTTTGATGGGTTTTATTTATCCAAAAATTATGAATTTTTTAAGGAAGATAATATAGACACGTGCAAAGATCTCTGTACGATTTTAGAAAGAACTAAGCTGCGGTATAAGAGAAATAAATTTCCAAAGTACCATAAAATCTGGGAAAAACTTATGGGCAGCAGGCATTTCCCAGATTGCTTTAAATATTTGAATGAGTTTTGTCATCCCAAAAATTATAAAATTTTGAGGGGAATTAATTAAGATTTTTATAAGGACCCCTGTAAACTTTTATAGATAACTGTGTCACAGTTTAATAGAAATGATTTTTCTAAGTTCGCCCTAAAATCTGAAAAGTAGCAATTTCGAACCTTAACGAAAAATGATTTTTTGGGAGGTTAGTTCTCTTAACCTAAAACAAGTTTTGATGCGAGTTTTTTGCCTAGTTTCCTTCCTTATGACACAGAATACATGAACGATAGTTTAAGGATTTTGGTTAAAAAAAACTCAATTGAGGGAAAAAGCTTAAAAATGGAACTTTATCACCTAAAAACATATAATGACATTAAAGTTTTTGGAAAGATCACTAAGGATTTCAAGATTTAACCAATCCCAAATTAGCTTGAGTTAATTTAAAAGTTGATTTTTACCATTTTATAAGTTAAGGGTCCAATTGCCCTTCTTTTAAAAAATAACATAAAAAGAGATCCTAGGTTATGGATAAAAATGCTAAGAATGAGAGCTTGGGTTTTGTAGAACCTTTAAGAGAACGAGATAATATTGTCAGATATTATTTGTAAATGGTAAAAAAGCGGTATTTTGGTAAATGATAGAAAACGGTAAACTTTTGTAAGAGGATGACAAGTTGGTATTTTTCTAAAGTTATGAGTTGAGTAGAACACCTTTTTCCTAAAACCAAAATACGAGTTATCCGATAAGAGGGTTCTTTAGTTAAAGAATATTAAGATGCACGACATGGAGAACGTGTTGCGGTGAGGCCGTTTTCTCATGATACTGTATAGACTGAAATGAAATCCGACCTTATACACTGTAAGGTGTATAAGAGGCTATAGTATAGAGTATGTAAGAGAACTTTATTGCATTTAGCTATCATAGAATATTAGCTATAAGAGTATGCCATAGTTTAATCCGAGTACAATGTATTAATTACGATAGCCGCGAAAAAGGAAAAGGATTAGTGGTGCTAAAGATCCAGCTAGGAACTAAGGACTCCAAGTAAGTTAGCCTTTCTCTTTCTTGGCTACAACATGAATATACTAGAGTGTGCTTGTAGTAATAGATTACACTAGTTTTGTTTGGTTCATTAAGACCAGGGTATGCTTAATGCCTACCCTTGCAATGCTTTTGCATTCTGCAGCTAAACGTTAAGTAGGTTTGGGTTGGAACCAGAACCATAGCGTAATATAATCTGGGTTAGAGCCAGGACACGGTATGCTAAAGTCCTGGTCTGAGCCCAAATATGTTAAAAATATAGTCCGGGTTGGAGCTAGGACGTGGTAAAAGTATATAGTCTGGGTTAGAGCCAGGAGATGGTAAGTATATAGTCTGGGTATATTCTGGGTTAGAGCCAGAACATGGTAAAAATATAGTCCGGGTTGGAGCCAGGACATAAATGTTGGAGCCAGGTTGAGGCCCGGATCCCTTGCTATTGATCTATTGATTAGTGATGGCTGTCGTATACCACACAAATTTAACAATGATTTTTCTTTCAATACTTCCAATTATTTCAGTATAATAGCAAGCACAGGTCGAACCCACGAGGACTATCGTTCACTTTATTATTCAAGAATTAACACTAAAACTTAAAAGGGGATTTTGATTTTCAACTCAAAATTAAACAACATAAACTAGAAAGCAATTGAAGATTGATATCACGATATTAAGAAATAGTTAAAGGTTAATCTCCACCCTCATTAATCATTCCTAATCACTAATAATAAATATTATTCCAATTTCTCAATTAAAATATTAACCCCGCAGATAACGTTGAAGCAGTCAATTATCCCAGTCTCCCTATTATAAGTAATCAAGGCGAAGCACTTAATTATTAACTCTTTTATCAAAGCAATAAATCTATGAATCATACAATCTATTTAACTTAGATAAAGCATTAAGTCCTATGGAAACAAGTTAATCTAGGCAATAAATTAATGAAGCATATAATTCATTTAACCTAGGTTTTATTTTTCATCACAATCAACAATTCTTTTGACATCACTATCAATTGCAATTTATCACACACACTGAGAATCCTAAACTATTAGGTGAGTAGTAATTCTAAGATGACAATTGAACAATGTAAAACCTTAATTAGTTGGCCACCTAACAAGAAATCACAAAATTCATAACATTCAATTAGAAAAATAGAAACAATCTAATATTGAGATAAATTAAAGAACAATATTCATTATCAATAATCAAGAATTCATGTCTTGGGTTTTGAATTAACTCTTAACCTAAAAAGAATCTACTCCATAATAGTAATCATAATCACAAACATAATTAAAATTAAATTAAAGAGATTAAGGAAAGAAAAGAAACTAGATTGATGAACAAGAGTAATGTAGTCTTGTAGTCTTCTCTTCAGCCTTTTCTCAGTCTTTTTCTCTCTTAAACCGTCATAAAAAATCTCTCTTAAATTAACCCTAATCATCCTTTATAATCTCAATTAAATTCTAATTAAAAAGTAATAAAAAATCTGAAAACGACGTCGCAAGCCGCAGCCTAGAAAAAAATCTGTGCACAAATCTGTCACTCAGGCAGCGGCCTAAAAATTATGAGCAGCGGCCTGAGTTTTATGCGCAACGGCCTGTCTGGAATAAACAATTCTGAAACTACAATTCCATTTAAAGTGCCGCGGCCTACCTCCAATTTCTTCAATTCTTGATCTTAGATAGCTTGCACGTTGCCACCACTTCCACATTTCAATCCCGAAAGCTTTGAATACTCCTAAAACTTTATTTTAACTACACTTGCCATCAAAATGTCAGATTTATCATCATAAAACGCAACGTAGAAAATATGTTGTAGAATCACGAAACTTAGTTAAAACTATTAAAAATGCTATCATAACACCATCCAAGCATAGACAAACTTAACAAATATTAATACAAAAATGACCTTATCAAATTCCCCCACACTTGAATATTGCTAGTCCCTTAGCAAAACACTAAAATAACAAAACTAAAAATAAAACAAACTAATCTAGACTCACTAAACAAAGGTCTTGTCAAAAGCTTGAATGTCTCTGAGAATCACACAAATAAGTAATGCCAAAACAATTCAGATTTTCATGCTCATTAGAATTTCAACTCCATATGTAATTTACCATTTGATTTTAAAAAATAATTTACTAAGCACTTAATCACAACACCAACTCAAATGCATCAAATTTAATCCATACTTGCCAAATCATTTTCTTTTAAATCAGTCCCTATATACCAAAATGTTTTTCAATTAAAAGCATCCACTCCATAGAAATTAACCAATCATTCTCCACTAATATAAACACACAATGATCAAAAATCAAAAGGTCTTTATAGGCTTGTAATGTAAGGCTAAGGTTAAGGGTAGTTGAGAAAGATACATTTAAGCTCAAATCACACCATAGCATACTTCAACTTCATTCTTTGAACTTGCCCCAAATTTTCCCATACAAATCAAGAAGTACCTATTTTTTTTTTATTCTTCTTTCCATAATGATCTCACTATTTCGCCCACACTTATACTTTTGCAAAATTTGCATATATGCATTTTCTTTCATTGCAAATCATTTTTTCTTTTGTTTTTTTTCTTCATAATATTCCAAGGAGAGAAATAGAGATCATACACAAATTACAACCAAACAAATAACCCATAAGTATTTCCCCCCCTTTTTTTTAACAAACCATCCCACAAGATCAAATCATATATAAATAACCATGGTGTAATGGGTTACAAAAAGAAATATTTTTCAAGGAAGTATAAGGTCAAAAATTTCGGTTCATAGAAGAAAAGAAATAGTCATCATGGCTCAAACATGGGAAACTAAGGGTTATCATATAATAGGTTGGCTTGAACAGCTCAAACGATCCAAAGAACTGCCTTAATCATCTTCCTAATCATGTGAACTTATGATTTCGCCTCAAACAATTGATTAATGATTTCTAGAGTGGTTGAGACTTAAATTTTTTTTTTTTTAACAAGCATAAATTTTTTTCAACACATTTAAGTGGTGAATTCAATCGTGCATAAAGTGAAAAACAACATAAATCAAAATAGCAATTCACATAGGAGTCAAGCACACAAATCATACAAAAATTCCTCATTGTCTAGCATCACTTGAAGCATAATTCAAAGTTTCATCATCGACCAATGCTTTCAACAAGACCAACACAATTGAACACTAACAGAAACTAAATAAAACGAAAAGAACAGAAAATTAACAAAGACATAACAGAACAAAACATAAAATTTCTTCCCCCCCCCCCCCCCCCCCCCCACACTTAAACAGTACATTGTCCTCAATGGACTTAGGAAAATAGAAAATAAAGTGAAAAGAGAAGAAAGAAAAAACTCCCTCATAACACATCACTCCTCAGGAATATCCATATCTGTCGTGCCAGCAACATCCTCATCATTAGGGCTTGATATGACACCATGGGCATGGGAACAGGTGGTGGGTATGGCTGCAACCAAGTAGGAGCAGGTGGATATCTAGACATATCCACATTCAATCGAGCCTGATCCATCCTATAACAAATATCCTGATAGTTTGCATATTCCACAAACCTCTGGTTGTGATCCAGGATATGCTGAGTAATCGCCCGAATATCAAGTCGGCCATAATAAACCTCTTGCTCCAAAGCTTGCAAGCGTTGTTGAGTGGTTCTTCTACTATCGTTCAGAGGAGGAATAGGGGTTGGAATTGAAGATTGGCCTTGATCATTAACTTGAACATCGGTTTTCCCCTTCAATCGATCAAGGGTATTATGATCAATAATGCGCAATGGATGCACCTTATCTTCAGACTCATCCCAAGGAACACCTGCCTTCTTACATAACGCAGTGATCAATGAGGGAACATAAAATCCATTCGTCACTTGGCTCATACTTCGGATGATGGAAGCATGAATAATTTGCCCCACATTAATGGTTTTGTCAGTGAGAATTGCATAAAGAAGAATTGCTTCATGAATATCAACATGACCAAGTTGGGCTGTTGGCATTAATTTTGCCCCCATGAACCGCTGCCAAGCTTTTGTATTGTTATCTAGATAAGCAGCTTTGATGTAGCGAGGAACCCCATTATTATATAAATTCCATACAGCACCCGGCATTGCAATTTCATCAATAATAGCTTGATGATCAAAATTATCTTTAACCGCACCATATTCATCACGCTGAAAGTGAGGTAGTGCATAATAGCTATTAATATCAGCTGCTTTGAAGGACACTTTCACACCTCTCACTTTCACCTTGTAATTTTCATGAGCCACAGCGTTGGCATAAAACTCACGAACAATAGGACCAATGCCTGGTTCAGGATGAGCACACAATTCTTCCCAACCCCGAGACTCAATTTGATGCATGAGGAAAGGTTGATCATGATGCATATGAAGATCAAATCCTCGCCCAGGGACCCATGCCTTATCATGAGCAATGGCATTCAAGTAACTCTCATAGGCCTCAATAGACACAAATTTTTGGGGATCATAGGGAATTGGTGTCGATGAAGAAGCTTGATTCCTATTTGTCTTTGGAGCCATGGCTGCCCAAAAATTAGAAAAATAAAGAACAAGAACCCAAAAACACCATTGTTAGTCATTAAAAGATTAAGAGAAAAATACCACAATGGCCAACATTAATCCATACCAAAGTTTAAACGCCCCCATATCCGGGGTCAAAGTGACACAATGCATCAACTCAACTCCTACATAACAATTTCTAACTCACCCCAAGAACATTCATACACCAACCATATACTCCATTCCTCACAAACTTTTTATCAAACATATAGAGTGCATAAAAATACCATCTCTAACAAATTATAGACCATGAAGCAAAACTTCCCAAAAAATCAAAATGTCCATGAATTAATAATCAAAGTAATACAAAGGACATGGATTACCAAAATAAACTACCACAAAAATATTTCCTAAATACACCACACTTCAATTATTCAAGTAACAAAACAAATATTTTATTTCAAAGAAAAACTTACTTGATGAAATTAATGAATGTGAGTGCAAATCTTCTTGGATTTTATATATGAAATGTGTAAGAAATGCAAAGAACAAAATGGAATGTGTGAATTTCAGATTAGTGTGGGGGAATTTCGGATTGGTGTGGGGGAAGTAAGATAGAGATGTGTTTATGGAGTTATGGAGGAAGAAAGAAAGAAAGAAATGGGTAGAATGAATTAGGGTGATGGTGATGGAAAAAGACTAAAGAAAACAAGGGAAAATGGAGGAATTGATAGGGGTTTGTGATGAAAATTATGGGAAAAAGAAGAAAGAGGAATGGGGTTTTCTTGATGATGTTTAGAGAAATGAGGAAATGAAGTTTTTAAATTTAAAAGATGCTGAAATCGTAGGCTGCGGCTTAGGAAATGTGTGCCGCTGCCTACGAACAAACCTATCTCCGTTTCGGAAAAAATACTCTCGTGTGTCGCGGCCTGCGCAATACGTGTCGCGGCCTACCACGCCCTGAACAAATTTTTTTGGAGAAAGGGTCGTGGCTTGCAAATGGTGTGTCGCGGCCTGCGAAGCCTGTTTTCTGAAATTCAGTTCGTAGGCCGCGACTTGCAAATGGTGTGCCGCGGCCTGCGAAGCTTCTGAAGCCTTTCATTTTTTTTTTCATAAAAGGGCCGCGGCCTAAGTCCCTTTCTTCTTTTTGTTGTTTTTTTTTCAATCATTTTCATATTTTTTTTCCTTTTCACGATTTTCACGGTTCTAATTACAGAAATTAAACTAAAATCACCTCAACAAAAACAAAAATAAAAACATAATGTTCAATTTAAAAACATAAAATAATAATGAAAATAAACTAATTTACAAAGTAGTTAAGTTTATCGTCGCTAGCTCGACGTAATGCTTCATTCATCAACATATATCGGGTCAATAAGGTGAATCACAACAACTTGTTCTTTCTCCATTGATTCATAATATGGCTTTAATCTTTGACCATTCACCTTGAATGACTTTCCGGTACTTGGAATTACAACTTCAACCGCCCATGAGGAAAAACCTTGGTAACAATGAACGGACCTAACCAGCGAGACTTCAACTTCCCAGGAAAAAGTTTAAGGCGAGAGTGATACATGAGAACTTTCTGACCTTCCACAAAACTCTTCCGAAGAATATGTTTGTCATGAAAAGCTTTGGTTTTCTCCTTGTAGATTCTCGAACTCTCATATGCTTCATTGCGTATTTCTTCTAGCTCATGCAATTGAAGCATTCTCTGTTGTCCTACAACAACCATGTCCATGTTACACTTCTTTACAACCCACCAAACCTTATGCTCTAGCTCTACCGGTAGATGGCACGACTTCCCATACACCAACTGATAAGGTGACATACCGATAGGTGTTTTATATGCTGTACGATACGCCCACAAGGCATCATCAAGCCTTGTACTCCAATCTTTCCGGTTTGGATTTACAGTTTTCTCAAGAATCAATTTGATTTCACGATTAGAAACCTCCGCTTGCCCGTTGGCTTGTGGATGATAAGCAACTGTCACCTTGTGAGTTACACTATAGCGTCGAAACAATGCTTCTATACTCTTGTTACAAAAATGAGTGCCTCGATCACTAAGTATAGCCTTAGGTGTACCAAAACGCACAAAAATGTTGGAGCGAATGAATTCCACTACTGTTTTTGAATTATCCGTTCTAGTTGCAATTTCTTCCACCCATTTAGCACGTAGTCTACTGCCAATAGAATATATTCATAGTCGAAAGAGGATGGGAACGGTCCCATGAAATCCATACCCCAAACATCAAAGATCTCAAGAATTAAAATAGGAGTTTGAGGCATTTGATTCTTGGCCGTTATGTTACCAACTCGTTGACAACGATCACATACCTTACAATAAGAATAAGAATCTTTGAAAATTGTGGGCCAATAGAAACTGCTGTCAAATATCTTACGAGCTGTCTTCTTAGGTCCAAAGTGTCCACCACAAGCATAAGCATGACAAAAAGCAAGGATGGAATGAAATTCAGATTCAGGTACACACCTTCGAATGATTTGGTCAGTACAATGCTTCCAAAGATAAGGTTCATCCCATATGTAGTGGCGAGCATCATGCTTGATCTTGTTCCGTTGTGCTTGTGTGAGATCACTTGGTAACTCCTTTGAAGCAAGGTAGTTTACAATGTAGGCATACCAAGGAATAACTTCTTGCATGGCGAGGAGTTGGTCATCCGGAAATTTTTCTTCTATGGGCAAATTATCTTCATCCCGAATAAGACGACTCAAGTGATCTGCCACCCTATTCTCAGAACCTTTTTTTTATCTTTTATCTCCAAATCAAACTCTTGAAGAAGTAGAATCCACCAGATCAGCCGAGGCTTGGCTTCTTTCTTTGCCAATAAATAGCGAAGAGCAGCATGGTCGGTATAAACAATCACTTTAGTTCCAATCAAGTATGACCGAAACTTTTCCAAGGCAAAGATGACCGCCAAGAGCTCTTTTTCAGTGGTGGAATAATTAAGTTGAGCATCATTAAGAGTGCGAGAAGCATAATATATAACATGAGGAAGCTTGTCAACTCGCTGCCCAAGAATAGCACCCACGACATAGTCACTTGCATCACACATGAGTTCAAAAGGTAGCTCCCAATTTGGTGGCTGAATTATAGGAGCTGTAGTCAATGACTCTTTTAATAAGTTGAAAGCCACTAAACACTTTTCATTAAACTCGAACTTTACATCTTTTTGAAGAAGGTTGCATAATGGTGTGGAAATTTTAGAGAAATCCTTTATAAATCTCCGATAGAACCCAGCATGCCCAAGGAATGATCTCACTTCTTTCACGTTAGTCGGAGATGGTAGGGAACAAATTAAATCAAACTTTGCCTTATCGACCTCTATTCCCTTGACTGAAATCACATGACCCAAAAATATACCTTGGTTTACCATAAAATGACATTTTTCCTAATTAAGCACAAGGTTAGTTTCAATACACTGCTGGAGTACCAAAGTGAGATTATGAAGGCAGCGATCAAATGAGTCACCATAAACACTAAAATCATCCATAAAAACCTCAATGATATTTTCAATATATTATGAAAAAATGCTCATCATACACCGCTGAAATGTGGCAGGAGCATTACATAACCCAAACATACGTCGGAAAGCGAATGTACCAAAAGGGCATGTGAAGGTTGTCTTCTCTTGATCTTCAGGAGCTATAACTATCTGATTATATCCCGATAACTGTCAAGAAAACAATAATAAGGATGACCCGCTAACCTCTCAAGCATCTGATCAATGAAAGTTAATGGAAAGTGATCTTTACGGGTTGCCGCATTCAACTTTTGGTAGTCTATACAAACTCGCCACCCGGTTTGCATTCTTTTTGGTACCAGTTCGTTTTCATCGTTCTTTACCACTGTGATTCCAGACTTCTTTGGCACTACTTGAACAGGACTCACCCATTGACTATCTAAAATTGGGTAAATAATACCCACACTAAGGAGCTTCAGTATCTCCTTTTTCACAACCTCCATCATAGGCGGATTTAATCTTCGTTGCGCCTCACGTGTTGGTTTAGACCCTTCTTCAAGTAAAATTTGGTGGATGCACATAGAAGGGCTAATCCCCTTAATATCAGCAATAGACCAACCAATGGCTATTTTATATTCTTGGAGTACTCTCATTAATTTTTATTCTTGGACTTGATTAAGATCTCTTGCAATTATAACTGGAAGTGTCTCGTTCTTCCCCAAGTAAACATATTTAAGATGCTCCAGAAGTGGCTTCAATTCAAGTGTAGGAGCTTGAACAATTGATGGCTGCAATTTCTCATTAGAAATCGGCAAATTAAGAAATGCAACCTTCTTAAAAGTCTTGTCAAAACCACTATTGAGTGTGGTTATGACATCCATGATCTCATGAGACAAGTCTTCATTGGTCAACACAAGATGCTCTCTCAACGCAGCCTCCAAACAATCTTCACTATGCAAATCTAAAACTCGTTGAGAAAGGATATCCAACACATCAAGAGAGTAAACAACATGTACATCACTTGGATATCTCATAGCCTCAAAAATATTAAATCGGATAGTCTCCCCATCAAATTCCATGGTCAAGGTACCGTCATGCACATCAATCTTAGTTCTCGCAGTTTTCATGAATGATCTCCCCAACAAAATTGGAGTGGAGCATGGAATAGATTCATCTTCCATATCAAGAACATAAAAATCAGCTGGAAACACCAATTCATTCACTTGAACTAAAACATCTTCTATTACACCCCTGGGATAAGCATTCGACCTATCATCAAGTTGAATAATCACCCCTGTTTCTTCAAGTGGACCGAGATTCAATGAAGCATAAATGGAGAATGACATGACATTAATAGAGGCTCCCAAATCCAACATACAACGCTCAATTATTTTATTACCAATAGTGCAAGGGATAGTAAAAGTACCAGGATCCTTACACTTTGGTGGAAGCTTCTTTTGAAGAACTGCGGAAACATTCTCCCCCACACTAACTTTTTCATTACCCCTCAACTTACGCTTATTAGTGCACAACTCTTTCAAAAACTTGGCATAGCGCGATACTTGTTTAATAAAGTCAAGAAGAGGAATATTCACTTCTACCTTTCGGAATGTATCAAGAATTTCCTTGTCAACCTCTTCCTTTTTAGTCTTCTTTAGTTTTCTTGGGAATGGAGGTGGAATGACAAAAGTAGGCTTAGGGCTTAGTTGTGTAGGGGTGGTTGGCTTTGGAGGAACATCTTCTTTAACTGAGCAATCAACTTGTGGCTTGGATGACAATTCACTGGGCATTGGAGGACTAGGTGGATCATATTGCGTCCCACTTTGCAAAGTTACTGCACTAGCATTCTCCTTAGGATTCATCTCAGGTTGTGAAGGCAATTTATTTGACAGATGAGCTTCCAACCTGTTATATGATGCTGCTAATTGTCCCACCTGATTCTCCAAACTTTTGATGGAAGCATGGGTGGTTTGCTGAAATTGAAGAGTATTTGTAGCAAGTGCATTGATTAAATCCTCAGTAGAAGGTTTGGCACTTGGTGGTGGAACAACTTGCAGTTCTTGTGATGGTCTAGGTACAAAATTATTTTGAGACCGTTGTTGCATAGTGAAACCAGGTGGTCTCATTGATGTTGGTTGTGGAGAAATTTGTTGTTGATTCCCATAACGAAGATTTGGATGATCACGCCAGCCAGGATTATAAGTTTGTGAAAATGGTTCATAATACTTCTGACGTAATTGACCAGAGAAATTTCCTACAGCGTTAACACCCTCAGTTTCTCCCTCCACTAGAGTAGGGCAAGTATCAGTAGCGTTCCCCACAACTTGACAGATTCCACACGGCCGCACCTATTGGCCTAAAGCTAGTTGTGGGACCACTGCAGTTAATTGAGCCAATTGTTGTCCCAGCTGATTAGCATTAGAGGTGCTCACTTCATTAGCTGATTTGGGTGGTGGAATAGAATCTTGGAGAATGCCAAACTGTTGAGAGTTAGCAGCCATATTAGAAATCAAGCTCCTGGTTGCAGCAGGAGTCTTATCAACTAGTGCACCCCCACTGGCTACATCAATCATACTCCTATCCAGTGATTGTAATCCTTCATAAAAGTACTGAATATGGAGCTGTTCACTTATCTGATGATGAGGGCAACTAGCACAGAACCTCTTAAATCTCTCCCAATATTCATACAAAGACTCTCCTGTATATTGCCTTATACCACAGATCTCTTTCCTGATGCTTCCAACTTTAGATGCTGGAAAGTATCGTTCTAGGAACATAGTCTTCATACCATTCCAAGTTTCAACGGTACCAGGTGGAAGATAATACAACCACTCTTTAGATGCATCCTTTAGGGAGAAAGGAAAAGCTCGCAGCTTAATTTGTTCCTCAGTCACTGCAGCGGGTTTCATACTTGAACAGAAAATATGAAACTCCTTCAAATGTTTATTCGGATCCTCACCAGGCAGCCCATGGAAAGAAGGCAATAAGTGGATGAGGCCCGATTTTAGCTCAAAGTTCACATCCAACGGTGGATACTGGATGCAAAGTGGTTGTTGGTCAAGATTTGGCGCTACCAACTCTTTTAATGTCCTTTGCTGGGCCATTGTTCTATAGGATGGAACTGAATCGTCAGAATCAGATTCGTTGTCAGACGATAATGGCACTTTTAACAGGATTGACTTGTGGAGCAAGACATTGAAAGAGAGGATTATCGGTAATAATCCTTGAAGAACGAGAAGCTGACGATGACTCAAGATATTGTTTAAGCCAAGATAACTTTTCTTGAGTATCGTCATCACCCGACATATACACCTGATAATTCCACACTAAAAACTAATTAGTCACAAATAAATAAATTTGAATAACAAAGAGACTAACAATAGTCCCCGGCAACGGCGCCAAAAATTTGATGGCTGTCGTATACCACACAAATTTAACAATGATTTTTCTTTCAATACTTCCAATTATTTCACTATAATAGCAAGCACAGGTCGAACCCACGAGGACTATCGTTCACTTTATTATTCAAGAATTAACACTAAAACTTAAAAGGGGATTTTGATTTTTAACTCAAAATTAAATAACAAAAACTAGAAAGTAATTAAAATTGATATTACGATATTAAGAAACAGTTAAAGGTTAATCTCCATCCTCATCAATCATTCCTAATCACTAATAATAAATATTATTCCAATTTCTCAATTAAACAATTAACCCCGCAGATAACGCTGAAGCAGTCAATTATCCCAGTCTCCCTATTATAAGTAATCAAGGCGAAGCACTCAATAATTAACTCTTTTATCAAAGCAATAAATCTATGACGCATACAATCTATTTAACTTAGATAAAGCATTAAGTCCTATGGAAACAAGTTAATCTAGGCAATAAATTAATGAAGCATATAATTCATTTAACATAGGTTTTATTTTTCATCACAATCAACAATTCTTTTGACATCACTATCAATTGCAATTTATCACACACACTTAGAATCCTAAACTATTAGGTGAGTAGTAATTCTAAGATGACAATTGAACAATGTAAAACCTTAATTAGTTGGCCACCTAACAAGAAATCACAAAATTCATAACATTCAATTGGAAAAATAGAAACAATCTAATATTGTGAGAAATTAAAGAACAATATTCATTATCAATAATCAAGAGTTCATGTCTTGGGTTTTGAATTAACCCTTAACCTAAAAAGAACCTACTCCATAATAGTAATCATAATCACAAACATAATTATAATTAAAATTAAAGATATTAAGGAAAGAAAAGAAACTAGATTGATGAACAAGAGTAATGTAGTCTTGTAGTCTTCTCTTCAGCCCTTTCTTAGTCTTTTTCTCTCTTAAACCGTCATAAAAAATCTCTCTCAAATTAACCCTAATCATCCTTTATAGTCTCAATTAAATTCTAATTAAAAAGTAATAAAAAATCTGAAAAAGACGTCGCAAGCCGCGGCCTGAAAATTATGAGCAGCGGCCTGTCACCCTAGGCAGCGGCCTGAGTTTTATGTGCAACGGCTTGTCTGGAAGAAAAAATTCTGAAACTGCAATTCCATTTAAAGTGTCGCAGCCTACCTCTAATTTCTTCAATTCTTGATCTTAGATAGCTTGCACGTTGCCACCACTTCCACATTTCAATCCTGAAAGCTTTGAATACTCCTAAAACTTTATTTTAACTACACTTGCCATCCAAATGTCAAATTTATCATCATAAAACGCAACGTAGAAAATATGTTGTAGAATCACGAAACTTAGTTAAAACTATTAAAAATGCTATTATAACAACATCCAAGCATAGAAAAAATTAACCAATATTAATACAAAAATGACCTTATCAATTAGTTATGACACATGTTATATATCTTGAATGTTCTGGGAATTTTCTGAGTGCAGGCTACTGTGATATGTGTGAACTTAGTTTTTAGAAACAGCTAGAGTATTTATTTCAGATATGGTTATATATCTTGAATGTCTGGGATTTTCTTAATGTAGGTTATTTTGATATGTATGAAAATTGGCTGTTGGGCAAAACCAATGTGCTTGATTTTCTGTTAGGGCTATTATTAAGAATTGTATGATAGGGTTGGAACTTATCTAATACCCTAATGACCGGTAGTGATCATTACCTTAGGTTAACCCATTACTGAGTTTAGTATACTTGTGTGTAAGGCTATTCTTACTAAGCGTTTTCGCTTACCTAGTTGTTTAATGTTGTAGGCAAGTGCAAAAGAAAAGTGGAGCAGTGCGCGCCGGAGATTGTTTGTGGATTTGTACATGTGGCCTGACATGGGGAGGTTTTTGATGGATCACCATTTTGAAAAGAAAAAGCTGGAAGTTTGTTATTTCTTTTGGGATAATTTTTTTGTGATAACTGTGTGGAAGAGTTGTCGTATTTCTATTTACTATAATAAAAGTGTGCGCAAACGATCTTTAATTTTTTTTTTTATGGATTTTCGGTACAATGAGTTAAAAGTAAAAAGTTTAAATTTTCCACATGATTTTGATCTTGTATGTTTTGAGGGTCGTTACAGCTTTTGATAATCAAATTTGACTTTTGACTTTTTAAAAACTATTTTAAGCTATGGGTGAGTTTTCTATTAATTTGAACTTTTATTTTAAAAAAACTCTTTAAGACAAAGTCACAAAGAGTAACTTTGTAAGGAGGTGTTTTAAAAAGCTTAATAGCCCAAAGCTATATTTTGGCCAGACATGTCTTTACTTTCTAAGGAAGAGCTTCTAATCACAAAAAACACTTTCTTATACTATTCTAAATACTTCCAAAAGTAGCTTTTAGACTTTGAAAGTGTTTTCAAAGTCATGCCAAATAGACCCTAAGTCTTTTTAATTGCTTAATATAGACTATTATCACTGTCTTTATTTTACATATTTCTTTATAAAAATAAGTACTTAATCAATTTACACTATTTAATTTTAAAGAAAAAAAAATTGCTATCAAAATAATTTTATTAAAGTTGTAGCGCACCAATTTTTTTTTATTTTAATTAATTTTGTGCTTAATTTTTTTTATTTAATAATTGTTTAATGTTAGGAAATTATTTTTTATTGTTTGTAGAAATTATGTGAATTTAATTTGTTAATTATTTTAATTTGTAAGTAAATGAGTTTTTGTTGTATGCACCAATGTGCATGGTTACTAGAGATGCACTTGAGCACTTGTGTGCGAATGTGCATGGTTTCATGGTGAGCATGCAATAATTTTCTATGCATATTGTATTTTTCTTTTTATTTATTTATTGTTATTATCAAAAGAGAAAAATAAGAAAATAATAAAAATGGGTAAGCTATTAGTGGCTTTGTACCTAACTATTATCCCTCAAAATTCAAGAGATGACGTGGTGAATGAGAAAGCGACACGTGACATAACAAGTCAGGGAAAAATGAAAAAGTATTGAAAAAAGACCAATGAACAAGAAAAGATAGGTCCAGGACCTATAGGGAAGTCGACCCAGCCTAAACCTCCTAGGGGTGGTCGGCCTAAGCCAAACCCCTAGGGGTGGTTGACCTGGCATGCTCAAGAACTACATGGGATGGTAGGCACACCCTATTCTTCATAGGGTGTTCGGCCTAAACTCCCAAATACACTTTGTTGGATAAAGTTCACACTCATTCAAGCTGAAATCAACAGGCCTAGCACCCAGAAGGTCATCAGGCCTAGCACCTAGAAGATCAGCAGGCCTAGCACCTAGAGGGTCAACATGCCTAGCACCCAGAATGTCATTAGACCTAGCACCCAGAAGAACAGCAGGCCTATCACCCAGAGGGTCAACAGACCTAGCACCTAGAAGGTCACCAGGCCTAGCACCCAAAGGATAAGTAGGCCTAGCACCCAAGCTCTAAAGGGCCATCGGTCCTAGCACCTAAGTTTTATAACCAACCAAGACTTAGCATTTTCCTGAAGGTTTCAATTGTGCATCGTCAACCACGATCCAGAGAAACAACGAGAAGACCCACGATCTCATAATCATGGGGAGGTGGACACGTATCTCCACTCACAATGATCGTGTACCAAACCATGTACCCAGTCTTTCTGATCATGTAACAACCCCTGGGTACTATAAATAAAGGACCCATAGCTTCATTTAAGGGGGTCTTTTGGATCGATTTTTAGACATATATTTTCTAGGGAGAAACTCTGGGCAAATTGGTGACGAGTGAACTCTTCAGTTCATCTGTGTAATTTTCTATTGAGTGATTAAATACTAAACACTAAGTGGATTAGGTCATTACTGTTCATCAGAACAGGGATGAACCACTATAAATTTATGTGTGTTTGTTTAGATATTTGTACTCTGTCCTATATTATATTTATTTTTGTTCAAAAGGTGTCGTATACTGTACATACGACCGTTGGCCAATTTCATAGGTCAACATTTTGGTGCTTTCATTGAGAGTACGAAATCAAAAAACACACTTTCATCAGTGTTATATACCTCCAAAACCCAGTCAGACGAAGAAGACGGCTCCTAGGGATCCCACCACTTAGGATCTCATCGATCCCGTTAACGAAGGTCAGGTGGAGGTTGGAGAACAACCTGATGCAGAGGATCCATAGGACGTTCACCAGGAGGAGATTGCGCAATTTCTGGCGAGGCAGGAGGCCTTTGCTGTAGAAATTTCCCTCCAGAGGGCGACCATGGAACGACAACAGCAGAAGATAGATGAGAAGGTTCAGAGGATGATCCAGTGGGAGCAGGAAGCTGACCAGAGGCACCATGAGGCTGCTGTGGCCCTGGAGGCGACTATCGAGTTAGCTCGAGCTAACGCTGAAGCTGCTGCTCAAGAAATGAGGGAGGCTCAGGCCAAAGTAGCAAGGATGTGAGATAGCAGTAACAGGGAGTCCCAGGGGAGGAGTCAAACCCCAAGGATGCTCTCAGAGCCATTTTCCCAGAGACAGAATGAAGAGGCGCAGTCCAAGACTGCCTCCTCCATGACTAAGAAGAATAACACTTATTCTCGAAGTAAGAGTGTTGCCAACCTGAATGCCCCCTCCTAGGGGGACAGATGAAATAACACAAGAGAGGAAGGTCAGACACATGAGAAGCGTGACAATGGAAATGGTCGCTCAAAGTCTCTAAGTTATGTAGGAGGAGAGGCTAGGGGGCAGGATCGCATCAGCAAGAGCAAGGCGGACCTACCACCCCTACATCCTCAATCTCACAAGGGAAATGAACCGATGAAAAACACCAATACCGTGTTCAATAGGCTCGGGAAAGATGCACAACCTCAGGATCTGAGGGAAGTCATCATTAGAAGGACCAGCGCTCATGAGGGGGTGCCGGGGACGTCTACCCCACCTGGAGCAACGATCCCACCAGCAGTGCAGGCTCAGATAAATGCACTCACCACGGCTGTTTAGGGCCTGACAAAGAAACCTTCCAATATCGAGCTGGCTCATAGAAGTGGGATTACCTTCAGCGCCAAGATCCAAGTTGGTCAACCACCTCCAAAGTACAAGACCCCGAAACTTCCAACATACACTGGGAAGGAGGACCCAGTGTGACACATTGGAAAGTTTGAGGATCATAATGAGTTATTCGGTCTGGAGCATGATTATAGGTGCAGGGTATTCCCTACCACTCTCCCTGACTCAGCTCAGGAATGGTATTGGAAATTCAAACCTGGATCCATCACTTCCTGGGAGCAATTCAGGAAGGAATTTTGCAAGGTCTATAGTGTCAGAAGGATTCAGCCAGTTTATGCCAATCAACTAGCTGGCATTAAGCAAGGGAAGGATGAATCCCTGAAAGACTACATCCAAAGATTCATGAGAGAAGAAAACCGAGCATCCATAGTAGGAGATTAAGAGAAGTTCGTTGCCATCTTGGTAGGAATCATTTATCGTAGTCCCTTATGGGATAGCATCCACTGGAACCCCATCAACACCTTGCAGGAGTACCTGGACCGAGCAGACAAATACATGAAGCTAAATGATGCTATCATGAAGGAAGAAAAATGCATAAACCATTCGGCCACTATCAAGGCAGGCAAGAATGGCGCAAACCCTTAGGGAAATGGGAGCAATGGTAAGAAGAGGAGTACCTCAGGGGCCGAGCAGAGTGGAGAAAAGAAGGCTAAGTTAGCACCAACCGACAAACAGCCTAAGCATCAGCCCTACCAGCCTAGGTTCACCAACTATACTGTCCTGACTGCAACAAGAACTGAGATTTATTTGGCAACATACTAGGAGGTACCATACCAAAAGCCACCACCCTTGCGCTCAGAAGGAAAGAGGGACAAGAACAAGTTTTATCGTTTCCATAATTATTATGGGCACGGCACAAAAAAGTGCAAACAGTTGAAGGATGAGATAGAGTTTCTCCTCCGATCAGGAAAACTGTCATGGTACTGAGTCAAGACCGAAACCCCGAGTAGGAATCCAGAGTTCCAAAGGCAGAGGAGTCCACCACTGGAGCCAACGGCCGTGGACTTCACATTGGCCACCATACGTGGGGGGCCCCACATAGCAGGCAACAGTAACAACGCTCGTGAGAGATATGCAAGGACCCTAAGACATGAGGTAGGGGAGTCTTCCTAGAGCATGGCAGTCGAGGAGTGGTCTCCAAAAAATCCAAAGTATGAAAGTGAAAACTCTCACTTTTATAGAGGATGACGCTAGGCACGTGAGGTGCCCCCACAGTGACCCTCTGGTCCTTACCATTCAAATTGCCAATGCCCGAGTGAAGAGATGCTTGGTGGATACGGGAAGCTCAGTAGATATCATCTACAAATCATCCCTCGAGAAAATGAAGCTCACGGTCAAGGACCTGACACCTTGTTCCCAAGTGATATATGGGTTAAGAGGAGAATGCCTAGCACTAGTAGGAACTATTAAACTACCAATCACAGTGGGGGATGCCCCTAGGCACGAGACTGTGATGACAGAGTTCCTGGAGGTAGATTGCTCATTGGCTTACAACATAGTGCTCGAGAGACCCCTCCTGATGGCATTACACGCAACAGTGTCTATCTGACATCTGTCTTTGAAGTTCCCCACAAGCGCAGGGCAAGGATGCATACATGGTAACCAAAGGGAGGCTGAGATTGCTATAACGCGTCGATGGTCAAATCCAAGAAAGGACCATGCGTAAACAACATGATGGTGACCTGTTGCGAAGGGAACGAAGGAACCGATGAGGTTGTCAACATGGAAGTTGACATTGAAGGAAACATTCTAATGGAGCCAAGGGCTCCTTTTAACGAAGATTTGTTATTGTAACAAGTTTCCCAAAGAGAGGGATACGACATCGATCCTCGCTTCGGGGATGACGTCATGGGGTTAGGACCAGACGAAGTCCTACTAGATGAGGAGGACCCGACTAGAGTAATCAAAGTCAGGAAGGAACTAAAGGTGGAAATTAAGGTACGGTTGGTAGTATTTTTGAAGAAGAATCAGGATGTCTTTTCCTGGTCACATAAGGACATGGTTGGAATTTCTCCGTGCGTAATAAGCCATGTCCTTAATGTGGTAAAAAGCTACCCACCGGTGCAACAAAAAAGGAGACTGCTTGACAAAGATCGATCTCAAGCCCTATAGGAGGAAGTTGGGCGGCTCAAGGAAAATAATTTTATAAGGGAGGCCTACTACCCAGACTGGGTATAAAACCCCGTGCTGGTCCCAAAACCAAATGGGAAGTGGAAGACATGTGTGGACTTCACAGATCTGAACAAGGCATGGCCCAAACTGCTTCCCACTACCCAGAATAGACCAACTGGTCGATCCAACTGCAGGACATGAAATACTCTCGTTCATGGATCCATTAATGTTTAAATTAATTAATCGTGGAATTAGTAATTATTTTTTATGTGTTTTTTAATTGTTTCATTCATATATCACGTTTACTATTCCGAAAATTACTGATATTAATTATATGAATAAATTCATTTTTGTTTATTTATTTATTCCCAACAAGATGTCTATTGGTGAATTACACACCGATGCTTTTCTCAAATCTTTGGATTTTGAACCTGAAGGCATTTTGACCATTTTTTCTTATAAGAAGTTGATGTCAACTGTCTATAACAAACATCCAACAGAACCACCTTTGGCTACTAGCTATGAAGCAGAAGAAAAATATGTGAATTGGATGAAATCCGATCGGTTGGCACGTTATTGCATGCTTTCAACCATGCCTGGCGAAATAAAGGAAAAGTATATACACTATGACTCAGGACATGAGATATGGCAAGCAATGACAAAGGAAGTCTTTATTGAGTGTCATCGTTTGTAACAAACGAAAAGGTAAATGAGATTTACATATATTTTTTTCAACTATGAATAGCATATTCAAATTTTTGGATAGTATATTAAAAAATATATGCCACTAAACTATTTTCTTTGTTTTTCCTTTTGCAGAATCAGAACCCTAAAAAGGAGGAAGAGACTGATGAGGATTTTGATAGCAAGTAAAGCTAGAGGAGTTGGAAAGTAGTTTTATTTAGAAATTTTATTGTTAGTTGAACAATTTAAATTTTATATTTGTTTTAGAAATTCTAGATTTCTTTGAACAAAAATCTAAAAATTTAGTCTATTATTAGTAATTTTGATTATTAATGTTTGGAAACTTATTTCTATTTTTGCATGACATTTATTTCTTTTATTAATAAAGTAGTTATTATTTAAAGAAATTATCTATTTACTTGTTATGCAAATACTTTGGGATAAACAAATTTACATACTTATAATGAATGACAAAATATTTACTTAATTTTGAATTATTTAAAACAGCTAATCCTAGATCTATTAAACGAAAAAAGATTGATTCTGATAGTGAAACATATCTGTGGCACTTGAGATTGGGCCATATTGGTCTAGATAGAATTAATAGGCTTGTAAAGGATGGTCCTTTAATAGAACTATCTATTGGATCTCTCTTTGTTTGTGAATCCTGTCTAGAATGCATGATGACCAAGAGACCTTTCTCTACTAAAGGTTCAAGAGCTACATAAGCACTTCAACTGGTACATACGGATGTTTGTGGTCCACTTAATGTACAAGCAAGAGGAGGTTATGAATACTTTGTCACTTTTGTTGACGATTATTCAAGATATGGTTACATATACTTAATGCAAAGAAAATCTGAAACTTTTGGAAAGTTTAAGAATTTCGAGCAAAGGCTGAAAAGAAATTAGGTAAATCATTGAAAGTTCTTCGATCTGATCGAGGAGGAGAGTACTTGTATTTTGAATTCGAGGACCATCAGCGTGAACATGGTATTCAATCCCAACGCCACAGAAAAATGGTGTTTCAGAAAGACGGAACAGAACGTTACTAGATATGGTTAGATCAATGATGAGCTTCTCATCATTACCACTGTTATTCTGGGGCTATGCGATTCAATGTGCTCTATACATATTGAGTGTTGTTCCATCTATGTAGCGTCCCAAATTTACTAATAAGGCTTATGGCCTTGATTAGCGTGCCTGGAGGGAAATAAGTAATTTATTATTATAATATGTGAATTTTTATGAGTATGTGATTAGAGAAGCATGTTTAGGTGAATTAAATATGCATGTGGACCCCATTTGGTTATTGGGGGCATGTTTGTAATTTTAGCCCGTTAAGGGCATAAATGTCATAAATGTAATACTTCTGATATACTTGTGATATATATGTGATGCACAATCCGAGACAGTCCTATGGAGCGGTTTAGCTAGAAAGTCACAACGGGGTTGAATACCCCACTCGAGATGAGTCGATGAGTATTTCGGGCATTGGACATTTTATGGGGTTATCGGGTTATGAAAATAAATATTTGGAGATATATTTGAAGTTAGAACGTTTAGGAGGAAATATTGGGGAAATTTATTTATTTACCTCGAGGACTTAACGAGATTAGGTAAATGACTAAACTGCCCTTGGGATTACTTAAGGGTTAAGGAGAGGTTTAAGGGGCAAAAAAAAAGGAAATTTGGCTTTAAGGATAGCTAGAGCTAGCAGAGGTAAAATCCTTTACGTTTCTTTACCTAGGCATATACTAGAATTGTTTTTGAAAGCTCTAGAGGAAAACAAAAGCTAAGAAAAGAAAGGGAGGAAGAACTGAAATTCTTTGGGATCAAGGAGGGAACTCAAGGTTGAATTTGGGAAGAAGAGAAGTTGGGGTAACTAGAACCAAGCTCAGGCCAAGATCAATTCTGAGGTAAGGATCTAAGTTTAATTTCTGCATGGTTTTTCTGTGTTTCCTTTAGAATTATGAAGATAGAACTTAAGTGATGAAGTTGAAAAGTTTTTCGAGACTTGTTGTTTAAGTTTCTAAGAGTATAAACTGGCTATGTGGTTGGGATTGGGTCCTAGGCAGAATTCTAGGATTTAGGCTCGGAAATGGTGAAATTCAGGGAGGTTAGCTCATGTTTTGCATGGTGGATTTCAGGGTTTGTAGGTCGAGTCACGGCCCTAGGAGGGGCATGCCGCGGCCCGTGTGCGCGTGAGGCCTGGGGAGGCCCCTGATCTTGAGGTGCATCGTGGCGCTTGGCTAAGCATGCCCTGGCCCGTGCCTCTTTCTAAGGAGGTGTTTTGCCTCTGTTTTGAGGCAATTCGCAGCCCTTAAGGGGTTGGGCCACGACCCTAGTTCCAAATGTGGGTGTTTTGTGAGTTTTTGGCTTGGGAACCTAATTGTTAAGGCTCGGGATGGATTTTATCACTCGAATTGATAGAATTCAAGGTTCCGAGGATTAGAATGGTAACCCAAAGCTTTCTAATGGATTAGACCTTGATGGATAGATATTGTTGATTCATTGTGACTAGGGTTTCAGCAAAGCTTGAACTAGGGGACTGTGCTCAGGACATCGGTGCTTGGAAAGCTCGGGACACAGGTAAGAAAACTGATGTACCCGTAGAGTAGGGCAAGGCCCTATAGTTTTGTTGCAGGGCACGACCCTATTTGATTGTGTTGCAGCGTGTAGCCCCATTGATTGTGCTTATGCATGTTTAATTATGCTATGTGTGCATATATGTGAATGAATGGCAAGGGTCGAGAATGGCGAAGGCCGGGAACGGCGAAGGCCGAGAACGGCAAGGCTGATTACGGTAAGGGGCTGGGAGCAGCGTTTAGCATGCGGAGTGCGAATTTCCAGGGCGAGACCCTAAAGGACACCTGGGATATCCTCACGGTGTGGACCGCAAACCCAGGGCCTGGTAAAGCGCCTGGGACGGCATGGACGTACGTGTTTAGCCTGATGGTGGCTTGATTATATGTTGAATGTTAAATATGCATATGTTGTTTGCTTGTGAAATTTTTCTTGCTGGGCTTCGGCTCACAGGTGCTCTATGGTGCAGGTAAGGGCAAGGGGAAAGTCGACCAACCATGAGTACGGAGAGCGTGAAGCGGTGCGTACATGTTTGGCCTACCTGGCTGCCACGGCCAGGGGTATTTTGGGTGATGATTGTGCTAAACCTAGATTTTGTCGTTTAGCCGACTTTAGTTATATTTCTAAGTTGTCAATATTTCTAAACAGTATTTTGGAATCCCAAATGTTAAACGCTTTATGATTTTCAATTAATGGAATTATTTTCAAAGTATAAGACTTTTTTTATGGTTTAATTACACTTTTGACTTAAATCCTTGATTAGCGAGTTAATTGTGTGTTTTAAACCCACTTAGTAACGACTCTAAGGAAGTAGGGCATTACAACTTGGTATCAGAGCGTGCCAAGGTTTATGGTTCCTGGAGATTGACCGAACATGTTATCTCGCTGCCAGTGACAAGCTCGACTCAGGGTTGGTTGGTAATGATTGACTTATATGCCTGATTATGTGATTAAATGTCCTGTTTTCCTGCTGATTTTATATAGAGCATGACGAATGAGTTAACATATGCATGATGTCAGGGTATGGCCCATTGAGTGTTATATGCCATTTGTATGTTTTATGGATTTCTATTCTGGTTGGCTGATGTGATTGGGAGGTGGTTTTGGATGTTGTTATCATGTCTGATGAGCGATGTCGTTGATTACAGGCATATTTGTTAAGATGCCTCGACAATCATCGAGACTCCGCGATAGTAGGGCCGAGGATGACAACCAGGGTCAGGACCCTCTACCTGCCCCCACAGAATTGGCAACAGATGTTTGCCAAAATGGAAACAAGACTACAACGAATAGAGGAAGAACTTCGACAGTTGAGGCAGCAGGTCCCTCCTCAGGTCACTAGGTTGTCAGTTCAGCAGGTTGTGGCACCAGTGCCGGTTCAGCCTGTTATGGAAAACAGATGGGAACCTTTGTATGAGAGGTTCAGGAAGCAGCATCCTCCCACCTTTGAGGGTGGACCAGACCCACTGCGGGCAGAGTTGTAATGACCCACTAATCTAGACTATTTGGACCATTAACGAAACTATACATAAAACTTACATTTTTATGAAAATACCATAATTTTATTGAGTAACTTGTAAAATAAGAGTTACTTACAAATAAATAGAATACTAAGAAGGATATGGGATCCCATTGTCTTTAAAAACAAAACATGATTTAAAATAAAAGACATTACATAAATGGTGCGGAAAATACATGTAAAAAGACATAAAACAGAAACTACATCCTCGAACCGAATAACGCTCGGCCCATTGACTCCATTCACCATCGATACACATCCTCTAAGTGTCACGAATCTTACCGCCTCTAAAGCTTATTTTCCTGCACATAAAACAAAAAGGAATGAGCCTAATGCCCAGCAAGGAAAATCTAACACATAGTCATAAACATAACTTCATAAGAAACATAAAGACTTAACATAATACATATAACATACACTTATTATAATGGTCATTATTACTTGGGGTCCCATAGACTAAACAAGCATATGCCCATGGGATTAGTGGGGTCCTACTAGCTAAGTAGGTCATATGCCCATAACCCATTTGGGGTCTTGTTAGTCATATGGGTCATATGCCCAAGCCTACAAACATACATGCATACATACCATAACACATTTAACAACATAAAACATAAGATAACATAAGCATATAACATATTGATTCTAGCCTATTTTCCTTACCAAAGTTACCGAGATGTGTGGACTGAGTTGGGACTTTTTGGAACACTCCTAAAACCATAAGAAAGAGTGAGTCTAAAGAAGAAAGAAGATGAAATGAAAGGGATGGAAACACTAAACCATTTGAGAAACATGCTTACCGAAACTTATGTGCTCAAGAACTTAGATTCCCTAACCAAAATGAAGATTAAGGTTAGAGATTGAGTAGAAGACTATGAGAAAGAAAATAACATAATACAGAAATGAACTAGAGTTTTGGTTACCTCAAAGACTTGAAAGACCAATCTACTCCTCAACCGAAATACTATAGAACCTCACTTCCCAAAGTGTTTGATAAGCTTATGATGTTTAAGCTTATGATTTTCTCAAACCAGGTGTTTACACTCTCACACTCACTTAACACTAGCAGCTTCTGAACTTAGAGCAAAAGGTGAATAATGGTTGGGTACTAGGTCCTATTTATAGAGTTTGGGAATGAAAGTATCTTGATTTTACTTGAATAAAAATAATGGCTTTTTAGGTGAAAATCATTTGAATAATCATTCAGCAGAGGCTGAAGACTCGTTCAAAAGATGCTGGACTTTTGAAGAAGTTTGAATGGTTGAAAGGAAAAGAATTCAAAAGAGTTTGAATTCATGCTGGAGGAGGCGATATATCGCCCCCTGTAGGCGATATATCGCCTGGGCCAGTATGCCCGAGGCGACCGTGCATCGTCTCGTGTTTTCCGTATCTACGTGCTGCGATATATCGCCCCCTATAGCTGCGATATATCGGCATACGCTGAATATTTAAACACGAAATTACACATTTTTAGCTAAGTTTGAATGGAGTAAACAGCCTTGACTAAGCCTTCAACGTATTCAAAGCTGCTGACTGACCCTATAACATTCAAACTTTACTCCTTATTAAATTTAATCCTAAAAAATACTTAATCCTTAATCACCATTCATAACATGTGCTTAAAATCCTATTGGTTGATGTCTAAACCTTATAATATAATAAATATAATCCTTAATATCAGTCACATTAATCAAACCTTAGGTTATACTAAATATTCTTAAACTATAGGTTAAACTTAGAAAATCTATAAGTACTACTATGAGTGTCCAAATAATTCCCGGTCTGAACCAAAAATCCACAGTAACAAAGATAATACTAAACATACTATAATACTACTGAACAATTAGCTAAGTAAAGTTCTTGGACTCTACAAGAGTAGTGGATGAATATGACTTCCTCCATCCTGGATTTTATGAGGGTGGAAGGGAATGAGAGGGTAGCTTGTGCCAGCTACATGTTCAGAGAGGATGCCCGCATCTGGTGGGATGTAGTGACTCAGAGGAGGAATGTGTCAGTTATGACTTGGGAAGAGTTCAGGAACATCTTTAACGAGAAATACTACAGTGTAGCAGTCCGAGCTTCAAAGGTTGACGAGTTCATCAACCTCACTCAGAACCAGTTGACCGTACAGAGTACGCCTTGAAATTTGACCGGTTAACGAAGTTCGTGTTGGATTTGGTGCTGACAGATGTGGCAAGAAAAGACAGATTTGTACGGGGGTTGAATGTTATGATCGCTCGTGATGTGAAGATTACTTTAGACCCAGATACTACTACTTATGCTCAGGTCGTGGACAAGGCCCTTACTGTTGAGGGGGCCGAGGATCAGATTTGGAGAGAGAGTGTTGTTAGGCGCAATGCCAGGAGGACAGTGCCTCTTTTTACTAGATCTAGTCGAGGTAGTGGCTCCAGTGAGCAGAAGAGAAAGGCCCCAAATTCTTTTGTTCCTCCTAGCCCGGATAGGAGGGCACGGGGTGCTTTCAGTGGCCGTCAGGGCGGAGGTGACAACTGGAGGAGTTTTCCAGTATGTCCTCGGTGCAAACGATGACACCAGGGTGAGTGCAGGATTAGGGCCTGCTTTATCTATGGAAGTGCCAATCATCTGAAGAAGGACTGCCCACAAGCTAGGAAAGAGGATCTGAAGCAGGCGACAATCTCGCACCTGCCAGGGTGTTCACTTTGACTCAGACTGAGGCGGAGGCTAGCCCCTCGATTGTGACAGGTCAGATTTCTAGTGCTGGTTCTTCTTATACTGCATTGATTGGCTCGGGAGCTACTCATTCATTTGTCTCTGCTAGAGTGATAGATCAGCTATGTAGACCTAGTGTTTTGTATGCTAGGGTTTTCAGACTTTCTTGCCGAACTGGTAGTCTCTAGGAGATGGATTAGAGCATTGCTAGTAGAGATAGATAGTAGGGAGTTGTCTGTTGATCTAATTGAGCTATTGATGGATGACTTCGATATGATCCTAGGGATGGATTGGTTATCGAAGTATGAGGCGACGATTGACTACAAGCGTAGGATGGTGACTTTTGAACCAGAAGGGGAGGTACCCTTTGTATTTGTGGGGACAGTTAGTGGATCGCGAGTACCTATGATATCGGCACTGAAGACTAGGGACCTGATGTAGGAAGGTTGCATAGGATTCCTAGCAAATGTTGTGGATACCTCTAGGGTTGTGTCGGTTGGACCGGGTGAGACCAGATTGGTATGTGAGTTTCCAGACTTATTTCCAGCAGACCTGCTAGGGTTGCCGCCGCAGCGGGAGATTGAGTTTGTTATAGAGTTGGCGCCAGGGGCGGAGCCAGTATCTAGGACACCTTATAGAATGGCTCTGGCGGAGTTAAAGGAGTTGAAGATTCGGTTGCAGGAGTTATTGGATTTGGGGTTCATCAGACTGAGTTTCTCACCATGGGGTGCTCTAGTGTTGTTTGTTAAGAAGAATGATGGATCTCTTATGATGTGTATTGACTACAGGGAGATGAACAAGTTGACCATTAAGAACAAGTATCCACTGCCTAGGATCGACGATTTATTTGACCAATTATAGGGAAGAACAGTGTTTTCCAAGATTGATCTCCAATCAGGTTACCATCAGTTAAGGATTAAAGAAGAAGACATACCAAAAACCAATTTCCGAACGAGGTATGGACACTACGAATTCCTGGTTATGTCCTTTGGATTAACCAATGCCCCAGAAGCTTCTATGGATATGATGAATAGGGTTTTCAAGGACTACTTGGATAAGTTTGTGATTGTATTTATCGACGACATTTTGGTGTACTCTCAGTCAGAGACAGAGCATGAGCAGCATCTACGTTTGGTATTGCAGCAGTTGAGGGAGCATAGGTTATATGCTAAGTTCAGCAAGTGCGAGTTCTGGCTACCACAAGTTACATTTCTGGGCCACATCGTTAGTAAGAAAGGGATTCTGGTTGA
This sequence comes from Humulus lupulus, assembly GCF_963169125.1. Taxonomy (NCBI): domain Eukaryota; kingdom Viridiplantae; phylum Streptophyta; class Magnoliopsida; order Rosales; family Cannabaceae; genus Humulus; species Humulus lupulus. The sequence continues at coordinate 172,875,074 of NC_084798.1, read as the reverse complement.
CCCAAGTAAGATTGAGGCAGTGAGAGATTGGCCTAGACCGAGCAGTGTTCCTAAAGTTAGGAGTTTTCTGGGATTGGCAGGGTATTATCGGCGGTTTATTGAGGGGTTCTCCAGGATAGCTACGCCGTTGACAAAATTGACAAAGAAGAAGACAAAGTATGTTTGGATAGACAGATGTGAGAACGGTTTTAAGGAGTTGAAGCGGCGACTAATCACCGCGCCAGTGTTGAGTCTGTCAACAGATAATGAGAAGTTTGTGGTTTATTGTGATGCTTCCAGACAGGGTTTAGGGTGTGTGCTGATGCAAGCTGGTAAGGTGATAGCCTACGCATTGAGACAGCTAAAGGAGTATGAGCAAAGATATCCCATGCATGATCTGGAGTTGGTAGCGATTGTATTCTCCCTTAAGATTTGGAGACGTTATCTATATGGTGAGAAGTGCGAGATATACACTGACCATAAGAGTTTGAAGTACTTCTTTACTCAGAAGGATCTAAATATGCGCCAGAGGCGAAGGCTAGAGTTGGTTAAGGATTATGATTGTGATATCCTATACCATCCTGGGAAGGCTAATGTAGTAGCGGATGCATTGAGTCGGAAAGGCCCAAGACAGTTGTTCAGTTCGAGACAGATATCTGATAAGCTAGCGGAGGAGATGACTAGAGCGGGTATAGAGTTGGTGGTTGGTCGGTTAGCCAACATCACTCTTTAGTCTACACTCCTTGAGAGGATCAAGGAGGCGCAGGGGAAGGATTCCTAGTTGAGAGGGCACATAGAGAATGTCATAGTTGGAGCGGCTAAGGAATTTTCTATCTCAAAGATGGGATTACTGAAGTACAAGGGTCGAATCTGTGTTCCGATGGATTCTGATATCCGACGAGAGATCTTGGATGAATCGCATACCACTCTCTATTCCTTACATCCAGGTACGACGAAGATGTGCCAAGATTTGAGAGCTTTGTATTGGTGGTCGGGCATGAAGAGGGATGTGGTGGATTATGTGGCTAAGTGCTTAACTTGTCAGTAGGTCAAGGCTGAACATTAGAGGCTAGCAGGGTTATTACAGCCTCTAGGGATTCCAGAGTGGAAGTGGGAAGATATCACCATGGACTTCATGGTTGGCTTGCCAAAGACCATGGGACAGCATGCCTCAGTGTGGGTAATTGTTGATAGGTATACCAAGTCCGCTCACTTTTTACCTATCAGGACGACTTATACTGTGGAGTAGTATGCCGAGCTATATGTGAAGGAAATTGTTCGACTTCATGGGGCTTGGAGGGCGATAGTATCCGACAGGGACCCCACCTTCACCTCCAAGTTTTGGGAGAGTCTGCAGAAGGCTATGGGCACGCAGTTACGGTTTAGTACCCCTTATCATCCTCAGACAGATGGACAATCTGAGAGGACGATTCAGATACTGGAGGACATGCTACGAGCCTGTGTCCTAGATTTTGGGGGATCTTGGAGCAAGTATCTCCCTTTGATTAAGTTCTCTTACAATAACAGTTATCAGGCGACTATCGGAGTGGTTTCATATGAAATGCTTTATGGGAGGAAGTGCAGATCACCTATCAATTGGGATGAGATGGGTGAGAGAAGATATTTGGGTCCTGAGATGGTTTAGAGGACCAATGAGGTGATTGACAAGATTAGAGCTCGAATGCTCGCCTCCCAGAGTCGCCAGAAGAGTTACTCAGACTTGAGACGCAGGAGCGTGGAGCTTCATGTCGGTGATAATGTGTTCCTTAGGGTTTCACCTTTGAGGGGAGTGAAACGGTTTGGTGTTCGGGGCAAGCTGAGCCTTAGGTTTGTTGGCCCCTTCGAGATTCTAGAACAGGTTGGAGAGGTAGCTTACAGATTGGCGATGCCTCTAGCCTTATCAGGGGTTCATAATTTATTTCATGTATCCATGCTCCGGAAGTGTGTATCAGATTTGACGCATGTACTGAGTTATGAGAATTTGGAGTTGGACTAGGATTTGTCTTATGAGGAGAAGCTGGTTCAGATTCTTGACTGGAAGGATAAAATCTTGCGGAGCAAGACCATCGCCTTGGTGAAAATGTTGTGAAGGAACAACAAGATTGAGGAGGCGACATGGGAACTTGAGTTGGATGTGCGGGAGCGGTGCCCCGAGTTGTTCAGGTAATTTCGAGGACGAAATTTATGCAAGGAGGTGATAGTTGTAGCGTCCCAAATTTGCTAATAAGGCTTAGGACCTTGATTAGCGTGCCTGGAGGGCAATAAGTGGTTTATTATTATAATATGTGAAATTTTATGAGTATGTGATTAGAGATGCATGTTTAGGTGAATTAAATATGCATGTGGGCCCCATTTGGCTATTAGGGGCATGTTTGTAATTTTAGCTCGTTGAGGGCATAAATGTAATAATTATGATATACTTGTGATATATCTGTGATGCACGATCCGAGACAGTCCTATGGAACAGTTTAGCTAGAAAGTCACAACGGCGTCGAATACCCAACTCGGGGTGAGTCGAGGGGTATTTTGGGCATTGGACGTTTTATGGGATTATCGGGTTATGAAAATAAATATTTTGAGATATATTTGAAGTTAGAACGTTTAGGAGGGAATCTTGGGGAAATTTATTATTTTTCCCTCGGGGACTTAACGGGATTAGGTAAATGACTAAACTGCCCTTAGGATTACTTAAGTGTTAAGGAGAGGATTAAGGGGCAAAAAAAAGGAAATTTGGCTTTAAGGATAGCTGGAGCTGGCAGAGGTAAAATCCTTTACGTTTTGTTACCTAGGCATATACTAGAATTGTTTTTGAAAGCTCTAGAGGAAAACAAAATGTAAGAAAAGAAAGGGAGGAAGAACTGAAATTCTTTGGGATCAAAGAGGGAACTCAAGGCTGAATTTGGGAAGAAGAGAAGTTGGCGTAACTAGAACCAAGCTCAAGCCAAGATCAATTCTGAGGTAAGGATCTAAGTTTAATTTCTGCATGGTTTTTCTGTGTTTCCTTTAAAATTTGGAAGATAGAACTTAAGTGATGAAGTTGAAGATTTTTTGGAGACTTGTTGTTTGAGTTTCTGAGAGTATAAACTGGTTATGTGGTTGGGATTGGGTCTTGGGCAGAACTCTAGGATTTAGGCTTGGAAATGGTGAAATTCAAGGAGGTTAGCTCGTGTTTTGCATGGTGGATTTTTGGGTTTGCAAGTCGAGTCGCGACCCTAGGAGGGGCATGTCGCGGCCCATGTGCGCGTAAGGCCTAGGGAGGCCTCTGATCTTGAGGCGCGTCGTGGCATTTGGCCAAGCATGCCGTAGCCCGTGCCTCTTTCCAGGGAGGTGTTTTGCCTCTGTTTTGAGGCAAGTCGTGGCCCTAAAGGGGTTGGGCCGCAGCCCTAGTTCCAAATGTGGGTGTTTTGTGGATTTTTGGCTTGGGAACCTAATTGTTAAGGCTCGGGATGGATTTTATCACCCAGATTGATAGAATTCAAGGTTCCGGGGATTAGAATGGTAACCCAAAGCTATTTAATGGATTAAACCTTGATGGATAGATATTGTTGATGCGTTGTGACTAGGGTTTCAACGAGGCTCGGACTAGGGGACTGTGCTCAGGACATCGGTGCTTGGAAAGCTTGGAACATAGGTAAGAAAACTATTGTAACCATAGAGCAGGGCGAGGCCCTATAGTTTGTGTTGCAGGGCACGACCCTGTTTGATTGTGTTGCAGGGCGTAGCCCCATTGATTGTGCTTATGCTTGTTTAAGTATTTGTTTAATTATGTTATGTGTGCATATATGTGAATGAACGGCAAGGGTCGAGAATGGCGAAGGCCGGGAACGGCGAAGACCGGGAACGGCGAAGACCGGGTACGACAAGGGGCCGGGAGCAACGTTTAGCACGTGGAGTGCGAGTTGCCAGGGCGAGACCCTAAAGTATACCTGGGATATCCTCACGGTGTGGACCGGAACCCAGAGCTTGGTAAAGCGCTTGGGACGGCATGGTCGTACGTGTTTAGCCTAATGGTGGCTTGATTATATGTTGAATGTTAAATATGCATATGTTGTTTGCTTGTGAAAGTTTTCTTGCTGGGCTTCGGCTCACGGGTGCTCTATGGTGCAGGTAAGGGCAAGGGGAAAGTCGACCAACCATGAGTACGGAGAGCGTGAAGCATCATGTACATGTTTGGCCTGCCCTGCTGCCATGGCCAGGGGTATATTTTGGGTGATGATTGTACTAAACCTAGATTTTGTCGTTTAGCCGAATTTAGTTATATTTCTGAGTTGTAAATATTTCTAAACAGTATTTTGGGATCCCAAATGTTAAACGCTTTATGATTTTCAAAGAATGGAATTATTTTCAAAGTGTAAGACTCTGTTTATGGTTTAATTACACTTTTGACTTAAAACCTTGATTAGCGAGTTAATTGTATGTTTTAAACCCACTTAGTAATGGCTCTAAGGAAGTAGGGTGTTACAATCTAAGTCTATCCAGAAGACACCCATGGAATTATGGAATGGTTGTAAACCTAGTTTACACCATTTTCGCATTTAGGGGTGTCCTGCACATGTGCTAAAAGGAAAGATCGGGAAGTTGGAATCATGCTCTAAAGTGTGCATGCTTGTGGGCTATTCCAAAGAGACTGGAGGTGGAATTTTCTATAGTCCTAAAGAAAATAAAACATTTGTATCGACAAATGAAACTCTTCTTGAACATGACTATATTAATAACCACAAACATCGCAGTAAAGTTGTACTAGAGGAGATGGTCTCGAATGAAGTTGCAAAGTCACCAACAACAACCAATGAAAAACGGCAAAAGGAGACTGCTAGCTCTAGTCAGAATAGTAGAGAGCCTCGTCATAGGGGGATGGTTAGTAACAACCCATACGATATGAACACGAAGTTCAAATGCTTGTGTCTGACACAAACAAAGACGATCCATTGACATTTAAAGATGCAATGAATGATTCTGACAATGACAAATGGCAAGACGCCATGAACCAGGATATGGAATCGATGCATTCCAATTTCGTTTGGGTTCTTGAAGATCTACCTGAGAATATCAAACCCATTGCTTGCAAGTGGATATTCAAGAAGAAAAGAGGAGTGGATGGGAAAGTAAAGACTTTCAAAGTAAGGCTTGTAGCCAAAGGCTGCACACAGAAAGAAGGGGTTGATTATGAAGAAACTTTTTCTCCTGTAGCCATGCTAAAATCCATTCGTATACTCTTATCCATTGCTACGTGCATGGATTAAGAGATTTGGAAAATGGATGTCAAAACAACTTTTCTGAATGGCTACCTTGACGAAACCATTTACATGTCTCAACCAGAAGGTTTCGAAGTAAGAGGTCAAGAGAAAAAAGTTTGCAAGCTTCTTAGGTCCATCTATGGACTCCAACAAGCTTCTAGATCTTGGAATCTTAGATTTGATGACACAATTAAAACGTTTGGTTTTGAACTAAACGTTGACGAACCATGTGTCTATAAACAAATCAAATATAGTGTAGTAGTATTCCTCATTCTTTACATTGATGATATATTACTAATTGGCAATGACGTAACATCATTATCAAACGTAAAGAACTGGTTAGCTGAACAATTATAAATGAAATATTTGGGAGAAGCCAAGTCTGTTCTGGGCATTCAAATTCTTAGAGATAGACAGAACAAGACTTTGGCACTGTCTCAAGCAACTTACATTGATAAGGTGCTAGAACTATATAATATGCAAAACTCCAAAAAGGGTGATATGCCCACTCGTTCTGGAGTAGTCCTTTCCAAGGAGGGGTGTCCCAAAACACCTCATGAAGAGGAAGATATGAGACAATATCCCTATGCCTCATCAGTAGGCAGTCTTATGTACGCTATGCTATGCTTTTACCCTAAAAACGGCTGCTGATGACGTGCAAGGATTTCTCACACGTGGTTGACACATGGCAGAAGTGCTGCTCGACTATCGACCAGAGGCACATCGCTTCGCCAGGGGTTAACTTTTAGATACAACCAGGCTGCTCGTATAACCTGATTTATTTCCTTCTTAAAATGTGATCTTATAATAATTGCATTGAATATTTCTTCATTATTATCTTGATACACAATTATTAAGGAAAGATAGGGCACGTTGGCATATGTAACCCTTCTTGAACCTATAAATAGACATGAAATTGCTCAAGGAAGGGACTTTTTGATTCCTGGATCTTTTTGCTAAGATAGAGAAAAAGATAGAGCTATAGTGCAATTATCCATCGTTTTATTGTATTTCTTTCAAAGCTTGTGAAACTCAAGAACCCTAGTTCTTTGATCACTACTTTGAGATTCAATCTTAATAATAGCACTAAGTGGACGTAGGTCATTACCATCTTTTGGGGCCGAACCACTATAAATCCTTGGTGTTTTCTTCTCTTCCATTAGATTATATTTCTTACTTGTCGTTTTATCTTTTGTCGTTTTATCTTTTGTCGTATATTTGACTCTGTGTCATTGGCCAAATCGTGGGTCAACATTCTGGTGCTTTCGTTGAGAGTTTGACAAAAAACTGTGAAAAAATCTAATGGCGAAAACATCCAAGAAGACTGGACAGGTTGTTGGCACTGCACCATCCCAACCTCCTCCCCCAAATGTGGCTGAGAATGAACCACATTTGGAGTTTGATGAGGAGGAATTAGATTCTGAAACACTGAGGGCAACTCTAGGAGTGTTGCAAGATGAGTTGGCTAATCTGAGGGCCAATCAGGAGAATGCTGCGGAGGCAATGGCGCTGCAGCAAAGAGAAATAGAACGCCAACGCCAAGAGCTGATTGAGTGGCAGGCGGAAATGGTTCATCAACAGAGGGATGACATGGCCGCCCTTGAAGCAGCCATTCAACTGGCTAGGAGTCAGGCTGTGCTAGCCTCCCAGCCAGATCAGCCACCAAATGCACCACCTCAAAGAGGTCCCAATCCAAGCCCTCCGCTCCAGCCAGCAAGCCCTCAAAGGCCGGAGCAGCCGCCTATGGCTCAGGATGATGTCCCACCTAGGGATCTTGAGCAGCATCCTCCATCCCAGGCTGGTCGAGGCAATCCCCAGCGCCTGAGGTAGAATAGGGCAGGGCAACCGCCCCCTAGCCCTAGATGCCTAGGGGATGAAGAGTCGAATCTACCGAGCAGGGGGTAGCGTCCTTCTGCCAACAGGAGGAACATCGAGTCAGGCTCTGCAGTCAGGGGCCCCCCACGGCATAACAATGCACGGGGACCCAACGACCAGTGCAGGCCTCCCCCTAACGCTCGGGAAATGCCAGCCCGAGGAAGAAATAGCGTGAATAGCCGGTCACGCCGTAGTCAACCACAATTCAGAGATGGCCATGACTATAATGAAGTTGATTCCGGTAGAGGAAATGCTGGGCGGAGAAATGAAGAAAGAGATGGTGGCAGAAGCCCCCCACCTAGAGAAAATAGGCCAGCTAGCCACAACGCTGGGGGGCAACCCAGGCATCAGAACGTCTTTAGTCAGCTAGGAGGTAGTGAGCAGAGACGTAGAGACGATGATCTAAGGGACGTACTTAACGACCATCGTGAGAGGCACAACGAGTACGCCCCCCGGCACCAGTGGCCCCAGCAGTCCCAGAAGCTGTTCAGGCTCAGATTGATGCCCTGAACCAGGTGGTACAGCAACTGGTCGGGGGACGAACGTCCCATATTGAGTACGATAGGAGGAGGGGCACCCCCTTTGTATAGAGGATTGCTACAGTCGAAACCCCCAGTAAGTTCAAGATACCTACATTGCTAAACTTTGACGGGTACGGAGGCCCAGTATCTCACGTTAATAAGTTTAAGATACAAATGGATAACAAAAAGTGTCAGAAGACGCCCGCTATTGGATCTTCCCTGTGACACTATCTGACACCGCCCAGGATTGGTTTTTTAAATTCCCTCCTGCTAGTATAGTATCTTGGGAGATGTTCGTAAAGGATTTCTACGAACAGTTCTACGCGGGTCGCGTACAACCCACAGAGGCCAACCTGCTGGTCGAGATACGCCAAAAAGAAGGAGAGCCTTTGAAAGAATACGTCCAACGCTTCATGCGAGCAGCAGCTGGAGCCAAGACAGTGGGTGATGAGGGTAAGATGATGGCTCTAACTGCTGGAGTTAGGTGTCATTCACCCCTCTAGAGTAGCCTCAGAAAGAATGGGGTAAGAAGTACCCAAGAGTTTTTGGATCGGGCTGATGATACATCAAGCTCAAAGACACGATTTCCAACGAAGGGAAATCGCCCACAAAAGACAAGGGGCCTAAGGAAGAACCCGCCAATGGGTCAGAAAAGCCCAATGGCAACGGCAACGGGAATGGCAATGGTAGGAATGGTGGAAAACGGGCGAACAATGAACCCTCAGCTTCTGAGAGTAAACGCCCCAAAGGCAATCAATACGAGCCGAGATTCACCAACTACACGGCCCTTGTCGAAAGCCGAGCTAAAGTCTACCAGGCGACAAGCTCAAGCGTGCCTTACAAATGACCCGCAGCTATAAGGAAAGATATCTCCAAGAGAGATACGACAAAGTTTTGTCATTTTCACAACGACTACGGGCATGACACCAATGAATGTAACCAATTGAAAGACGAGATTGAGTTCCTGATCAGGCAGGGACATTTAAGAAGATATGTGCGAGCTGTAGGAGGGTCTCAGCGAGAGGCTCAAGGTGGCAACGAGCAGGCGCCTGCACGCCAACACTCTCCACCTCTACAGCCAGCTCCTATGGCAGGCACTTTACTCACCATCTGCGGAGGCCCACATCTTGCAGGAGACAGTGGGAAGGTAAGGGAACGATACACTCGAACCCTACGCCACAACCAGGACATCAAGATGATGAGTGTGGAAGATTGAGCACCAAAAAAGGCTCGAACAGAGGAGGAATTGATAACCTTATCTGAAGACGATGCCCAGCACATGCGAATCCCACACTCCGATCCGCTGGTCGTAGACGTACAAATTTCCAACATGATGGTAAAGAGGGTGTTGGTCGACACAGGAAGTTCGGTCAACATCCTGTACAAGTCTTCGCTGGAAAGAATGAAGCTGTCTGTCAAAGACCTGGAGCCATGCAACCAAACCATTTATGGTTTTTCCGGTGAAGGGCTTGCCCCAATAGGGTCGATTAGGCTCCCAGTTACAGCAGGTACTGCACCTGCTAATAGGACATTACTCACTACTTTCATAGTAGTTTATTATCCTTCAGCATACAATGCTGTAATTGGGAGACCAATTCTGGTCGACCTACGGGCCGTCACTTCAATATGGCACCTTGCCATGAAATTCTCAACCGACGAAGGGGTAGGATGCATCTTGGGGAATCAGCGGGAAGCAAGGGAGTGCTACAACGCCTAGATCACCAAGGCAAAGAAGGGTGTATCGAGATATGCTCCCAGAAAAGAGTTGCAAGTGGCAATTGATACTCAGGCCCACTCAGGTGATAATGTCACCAAATAGGGTGTTGCCCAAAGTGAGGATAGAGACCTGGATCCTCGCTTTGGGGATTTTGAAGAAGAAATTGGACCCATCGAGGACCTTGAGGAGGTCCAACTCGATGAAGAAAATCTGACCAGGGTTGTGAAAGTCGGTAAAACTTAGAGACAACAACAAAACAAGCACTGGTGGAGTTTTTAAGGAGAAACCAGGAAGTATTTGCCTGGTCGCACAAAGACATGGTCGGGATAGACCCTGCAGTCATCACCCATGTCCTAAACATCGACAAGAGTTTTCCACCAGTGCAACAAAAAAGAAGGCTGCTCGTCAAAGATAGATCTAAAGCCTTAAAAGAAGATGTCGAAAAGCTGAAGGAGAATGGGTTCGTCATGGTGGCATTTTATCCATCGTGGGTCTCAAATCCCGTGCTAGTTCCCAAGCCGAATGGCAAATGGTGCACGTGCGTGGATTTCACAGACCTTAATAAAGCCTACCCTAAAGATTGTTTCCCACTCCCAAGAATCGACCAGCTAGTCGATGCCACTGCAGGGCATGAGATTCTCTCATTCATGGATGCATACTCCAGGTATAATCAAATTAGTATGCATCCCCCTTATGAGGATCACACTAGCTTTCGGACTGATACAGGGCTTTACTGTTACAAAGTAATGCCTTTTGGTTTGAAAAATGCTGGTGCAACTTACCAGCGACTAGTCAACCGCGTGTTTAAGGAGCTGATCGGCACAAACATGGAGGTCTACATCGATGACATGCTGGTCAAGTCGAAGAAGGCAGAAGGGCATATAAAGGATTTGCAAGAATGCTTCAACGTCTTGAACAAATTTCAAATGAAGTTGAATCCCCTTAAATGCTCCGTCGGAGTAGGATCAGGGAAGTTCTTGGGATTTATAGTTAACTCGAGAGGAATTGAAGCCAATCCCGAGAAAATTAAAGCCCTGATCAATATGAAATCGCTAGCAAATATTAAGGATGTTCAAAGTTTAACCGGAAGAATTTTCGCTCTTAGTAGATTCATTTCGAAGTCAACAGATAAGTGTGTTCCATTTTTCAATCTACTTAGAGGCAACAAAAAGTTCGAGTGGACGGAGGAGTGCGAGCAGGCTTTTCAAGCATTAAAAACTTATATGGCGCAACCACCCATCCTGTCAAAGCCGGTCGATAAAGAAACTTTGTTCATCTACTTGGCAATCACGGAATATGCTGCTAGTGTCGTTTTAGTAAGAGAGGAAGAAGGCATGTAGAAGGTTGTTTATTATGTAAGCAAAAGGCTAATTGGAGCAGAACAGCGGTACCCACCCATCGAGAAGCTAGCCTATTGCCTAATCTTGGCCTCCAGGAAGCTATGGCCTTACTTTCAAGCTCACCCAATCACGGTTTTGACCGACCAGCCTCTACGACAAGTCTTGCAAAAACCAGAGACTGCAGGTAGATTGTTAAAATGGGCAGTCGAACTTGGGCAGTTCGATATATCTTACTTGCCGAGAGCAGCGATAAAAGGGCAAGCCCTGGCTGACTTCATTATAGAGTTCACTGAACTTACAGATAGCGAGCAAATTGAAGAACCTAATGAACCAGAGTGTCAAAACCAAGCTCCCTAGTGGAAATTATTTACAGATGGCTCTTTTAACGAGTGCCACATTGGAGCATAAGTGATATTAATAACGCCGAAAGGGCATCGATTTCACTGCACAATCAGGTTTGACTTCACTGCTTCTAACAACGAGGCTGAGTATGATGCATTACTCGCTGGGTTGCGTTTAGCCAGGGACATGAATATAAAGGTGTTCGACATCTACAGTGATTCTCAACTGGTGGTAAATTAAGTCATAGGAGAATACCAAGCGTGAGGTTTAAAGATGGTTGCCTATTTAAACAAAACAAAAGATTTATTGGCTCAAATCGACAAATACACCCTCCAACAAGTACCTCGCGACCAGAATTCCAATGTTGATGCTTTGGCCAAATTAGCAAGTGCAAAGGATGTTGATACTCTGAATATAGTGTCGGTTGAGCGGCTGTCTATGCCAAGCATCCAAGCAAAGGAGACCACTATGGTGATCCAAATGGTGGATACATGGATGGCACCATATATAGAATATCTGACGCAAGGTGTGTTACCAACGGACAGAAACAAAGCCAGGACCCTTCAGCGGCAAGCTGCTAAGTATATCTCGGTCGATGGAATCTTGTACCGAAGGGGATACTCAATGTCACTCCTCATATGTATTTCAAAAGAAAAGGCCAAAGAATTAATGAAAGAGGTACACGAAGGCTTTTGTGGAGACCACGCTGGGGGGCAAAGCTTGTCAAAAAAGATCCTGAGGCAAGGATACTTCTGGCCCATAATGAATGAAGACTCGATGGAGTTTTTGCGGAGGTGCGACAAGTGCCAGAGGTTCTCCAAAATCCCACGAGCAGCCCCTAATGAGCTTAAACAGATGCAAAGTTGGTGGCCGTTTGCAGTTTGAGGCATAGATCTAATTGGATCTTTGCCCACAGGGAAGGTTGTCGTCAAGTATGTTGTGGTTGTCGTCGACTACTTCACTAAATGGGTCGAAGTCGAGCCACTCGCAACCATAACGACCAAGAAGGTGCTGGATTTTGTGATAAAAAACATTGTTTGTCGCTATGGATTGCCAAGGAAAATCGTCTCGGATAACGGCACTCAGTTCGATAGTGATTTATTCACGGATTTTTGCGGATGGCATGGAATTATCAAGAGCTTTTCTTTAGTCGCTCATCCTCAAGCAAATGGACAAGTTGAAGCAGTCAACAAAACGCTAAAGGATACACTGAAGAAAAGACTAGAAGAAGGTAAGGGGGTGTGGCCAGAACAATTGCCTGAAGTCCTTTGGTCGTACAGAACTTCCCATTGAACAGCAACAGGTCATACTCCATTCTCTTTAGCTTATGGATATGAGGCTATGTTGCCTGTTGAGTTAGATCCGCCTTTGCATTGCAGAATAACGTACGATCAAGTCTCAAACAGCCAACTACTAATGGAATCCCTAGACTTGGTTGATGAGAAGCGTGAGCAAGCCCAACTCCGAGTAGCCGCGTACCAGCAAAAAGTCGTTCGGTACTTCAATTCTAAAGTGCGAGAAAGGAAATTCAATGTCGGAGATCTAGTACTTTTGAAGAGTTTTTCTGAACACCCGCGACCAAGCTGCTGGAGTACTCGGACCTAATTGGGAAGGGCCATACTAGATTGAAGAAGTCCTTCACCCAGGCACCTACAAACTTGCTCGCTTAAACGGAGATCTCGTTCCTCGCTATTGGAATAGAGAACACCTGTGCAAGTACTATCAATGAACAATCCTTCTTAAAGGATTAGCTTGTATTAATTTTACTTTTTACAAGTTATGAAAAAGGGTTGGTCATTTTATGTGACTAATCGCTTATAAGTGTAAGATCTTTTTTATCACTCGTACAGACACATTTTGTCCATTTATTACGAGAAATATAAGGGACTGTGCGCAGCCAGTCATTCTTGCCAATTATTGTATTTTATACAAGTATTTGCTCATTACGTGTGTTGTTTCGCTCTATTACAATTTTAATTATTTTGCTCTGAGCAGTATTGTTCGAACAGGTTTTGGTCAAGGAAAGTGACCAAGGACCTAAAGCTTCTTGATCACTTGGGGGCATATAAGGTATCTAGTAAGCAAAGCATATCGAAAGGTATGTAAACAAATGAGCAAAATAAGTGAAAGCATGCCAGGGTACTTAGAGTATTTTTCAAAATTTTGTATTTTGCTAAATCAAACCAAAGTGCTATGCTAAGTTCGGTCATGCAAACAGATGTTATAATAAGACGCAAATGTATTATAATATCAAAAAAGAATTACTTTACACTACGAGCAGTACTGCACGGATGTAATTGTTTGATTAAATGGAAAATAGCTGCCCATGCAGCAATCAAAAATTAAATAAGGGATTGTCTTTGCATCACGACCCGTAGGTCGTGTATTTAAAAGAGAAAAAGAACTATGAAGTTGTCGGGGGGTCTTGTTGCGATCGCTGCTGCTGCTGGTCGACTGCATCCCCAGCTTCTTCTTGAGCGCCTTCGATTCCGGTTGCTAGAGAAATTTCTGAAGACCTTGGAATTGTCTCTTCCTCCAGGCAAGCAACGTACCTAGCTAACTCTGCCTCCCTGATATGGTCTGGGAGATAGGAAAGGTTGATAGTGGGATTGTTCTTCCAGAACAAGTAGAAGCACTCGAAGGATGCCCCATCATAGTCTTCAAGGTTGCGGGCGTTCTGTTCCTCTATAGCAACAACCTTTTGGCAACTTATTGCAAGCTCATCCTGAAGCTTGTGGGCTTCCCGATAATTTCTGAGCGAGACCTCCTTGTACTGCTCCTTGGATGCAGTGATCTTATCGATACTTGCATCCTTCCTCTTCAGCTCCTCTTTGAGAGAAGCAATTGTGGCCTCGGTCACTTGCAACGCCTCGAGGTGCTTCGCCTCGGCTCTTTTAAGAGCCTCGGCATGCTTTGCCTCAACCTCTTTGAGGGCCTCAGAATGTTTTGCCTCGACTGCCTTCAGCTGCTTGGCATAAGTAGCCTCAGACGCCTTGAGTTGCTCGGTGTATTGAGCCTCAGCAACACTGAGCTGATTGCTGAGTTTCTTCTCAAACTGAGCATTCTGCGTCCTTGAAGATCACTAGCCAGAGGTCAGGGTAAGCACCCCTGCGATCAGAAAAAGATAAGGTTGTTAATAGGAGCAAGTTAAAAAAAATGATTTACAAAGCAGAAAGCAACTTACAGCTAGCACTTCATTTAGAGCGCGGCTGAGGACCTAGTCGACCCCCATGGAGCTGGCCACCTGGATTGCCTCCCGGCTACGTCGGTGCTTCGTTATTTTTGACAGCCTATCTTTGGCTGAGCTAAGCACCATGCCCGTAAGGTCATCTCCTGAGGCTTCTTCCCGATGACCAGCTGACTGCTGGACGGTGGATGTTGGAGGCGTAGGGTCGACTGGAGCCGGAGGAGGAGTCTGTCCGACCAGAGATGGAAGATCTGGGTTTGTTGGAGTTAGAGGAGTCGCCTCCCTGGTAGGAGCTGGTGGAGGAGTTGTCTCCCTCGTTGGAGTAGACGTGGGAGGGTCGTCTGTTTGAGACTTTTTCGCAGGCTGGTTGCTGCAGCCCTCCCCAGACTGGCGCCTATGGGATTTCTTCTTGCTCGCTAACTTGGTGTACAAGTCGAAGGCACGTTCAACAGGCATGTCTGCAAAAAAGAAATGAGCGAACAGTCAGGAAATATAATAAAAGAAACTTTCTAAGTTTAAGAAGGAAGGACAGAGAAATTGAAAGTATAATACTCGAGCTATCATTACTGTTGACGGTGAGAACTCGTCAACTAAGTTGAGTTGGAAAAGATTGCAAGATAAAGATTATCCATAGGAAAGCCTTAGAAATTTTAGTGTAAACTCCAAGAACAATTGCAGAAGAACAATGGTGAAAATCAGTTTGTATTCAAAATGGTGCAATTGCTACAGTAAATTTTCCAACCCCCTTCCAAATGGAAGTGGAGTTCATTTTATAGTGGGCTCTAATGGCCCCTGATACATTGTGGTCCATGGGACCAATCTGTGCACAAGTACACTATCAGGAAAGTGGTATCAGGTGTAGTGGTGTCGGCCCTGGTACACGGTCAGAGTTCATGGGAGCACCTCAGCTTTTGTACCCGGTCATGACTCCACCACTCGCCTTGTACGGGTGTCAGAGATGTGGTGGTGGTGTAGCCACTCTTCGTACTATTCCCAACCGCCACTACTTGTCGGGTACAGGTGTCAGGCCTGTCCCCTGATCCTAGCAGGCATGTACGTACCCCTTTAGAGATACCTTGTTCGTACTCTTTTTGTCTCTTGTGGGCCACCTCGAACACTGGCATAATGCAAGCGAGGCCTTGGGACGAGATCCATTGAGGCGAGGCCAGCATATACGCGTAGCTCTTTGGGAGAGGTTCTCACGAGATGCCCCACGCAAGGCTGCTGGGCGCGCCATGTCGTGGCACGCGAGATGGTGCGAGTGGCCTAGGCATGGCCGAGACATGGCCAAGACCGGTCATACGGGCCCCCCACGAGATGCTGAGAGGGTGGCACGGCCTCGCATGAACAGGGGCGAGGCGCTGAGGCATGGGGCCTCGCGTGGCCAGGGGCGAGGCGCTGAGGCATGGGACCTCGCGTGGCCGAGGTTGAGCGCAAGGCGCTGGGACTACGGGCCGCATGCTTGGGCACGGGCCTCGCATGGCTGGGGCGAGGCGTTGAGGCATGGGGCCTCGCGTGGCCGAGGCTGAGCGTGAGGCGCTGGGACTATGGGCCGCACGCCTGGGTACGGGCCTCGCATGGCCGGGGCGAGGCGCTGAGGCATGGGGCCTCGCATGGCTGAGGCTGAGCGTGAGGCGCTGGGATGACGGGCCGCACGCCTGGGCGCGGGCCTCGCATGGCCGGGGCGAGGCGCTGAGGAATGAGGCATCGCATGGCCGAGGCTGAGCGCGAGGCGCTGGGACGACGGGCCGTACGCCTGGGCACGGGCCTCACATGGCCAGGGTCGAGGCGCTCAGGCATGGGGCCTCGCGTGGCCGAGACTGAGCGCGAGGCGCTGGGACGATGGGCCGCACGCCTGGGCACGGGCCTCGCATGGCCGGGGCGAGGCACTGAGATGTTGGGCCTTGCGTGGCCGAGGCTATATGAGGATAGACCCCCATATTTTCCCTTGGTGGATTTTGAGCATCCACACTTGCCCCCCAGTCTAGGAGAGGACCTTTAGGGCCTCCATGCAAGGCTTATTATTTTCACCTTACTCCTTTGGCTTAGCGGTCTTGAGAATCTTTCCTTTTTCAAGAGGTAAGGGGTTCAATCCCCCACATCCTCAGTTTCTCCATAGTTTCCTTCATTTTGTTTTTTTTTCTTTTTTTTTTTTACATATGAGCTAATTTTTGGTATGTCTACTTGGAGGTTAACATATCCTTTTTGTTTATTTCTGCAGACACGTGCTTTCGACCACTTAGCTCTTTCTTGATCCTGCCGACGCATTTGGCCCTCGACCTCCTTTCGACCTCGACAACGCTCCATCTTATCTGCTTGAGGTATATTTTATTTTTCCCTCACGTTCATTGGATCCAAATTAGCATTACTCGGGATTGGATACCTTAGCCTGAGCTTGTAGTGAGTTTGACCATATGCATGCCCCTTTTTTTTATACCCTGTAGTGGGCCATTTAGGACGTTTGCATCTAGAGATATTAAGCCTATTCCTTTGTGTTTTGTAGCCATCCCCTCATTTATACGTGAACCCCTTTTTGCTTTCGGGACGAGGTCTCATGGCCAGTGACGGCCCGTCCGACATACCTCCGGGGGTTGAGTTTATTGACCTGTCCTCAGACTCAGAGTCCCCTGCGGAAAACCCTTACCAGGACCATGACTCCTTAAGGCAGGCCCGTATCCGCCATCTTGAGCACATGGCTGAACTTAGGCGTAAAATTTGGGTGGTGGAGAGCGAAATTGACTCGGTGTCGAGAGGAGACGGAGCACCTTTCCCCCCAGACTTTAGTGACCATGTAGCGAGCCTTAGGGTGACCCTCTTAGAGTTGCAGAGGGAGTTGGAGTTTATGGAGGGACACCTTCCGCCTGAGCCCTCCAGCCCATCCTCGCCTGATGACGGTCATGGGGCTGCCTCCGCTTCTCCTCAGCCCCTAGTCTCAGTTTTTCCTAGCTTAGCACTTCCGCAGTCGCTCCCTCGATGGAAGACTCTTGCTAGGAAGAAAAAATTGAGGGTCAAGTGTTCTGTCTCTTCCTCACCTTTTTCTTTTGATTTTGCAGATATGCCAAGGGCACGACGACAGGTATCTATCCATGAACAGGACGACGCTCCTTTACTGGCGTTCGAGCTGGTGTCGCATGTGTCAGAGAATAAATTGAAAGAAATTGTGAAGCACTATCGTGTTCCCCCAAAATATGCCTTATACGCTTCTCTGGAGACATGCCGGGCTGACTGCCCTAGGACTGGCCTCGTGGCTCTAAGCGAGCACATTTTGAAGGCGAGTGGCACCATCCCCTTGCACCCGTTTTTCATAGCGGTCCTTAACTATTTTGACCTGGCCCCCCTTCAGCTGTCACCCAATAGTTGGTTGACCTTGAGCTGCCTTTTTGTGGTGTTCAAGGAACTGGCTAAACGTGTTCCTACGGCGCAGGAGGTGCATTTCCTGTACAACCTCATGGCCTCTCCCAAGTCCAAGGGCTTCTACTATTTGCAAAAGGCCAATAACGAGCTCCCCTTGATAGAGGGCTCAGTGTCCAATACGGGGTCTTGGAAACAGGAATCTTTCTTCGTAGAGGGCACTCTCTCTGTCCGCGAGCACTTTCGCGCTACCCCCAGTAAGTACCCTGGTCCTCCTTTTCTATTTGTTGGAACTTACTGTTTTGTACCTATGTTTGCATTGACAATGGCGTGGATCATGCAGAGCAATTTGTTGTTCCCGCGGTCGTTGGGTCGGAGGCGGACGCCATGAAGGACCTCATTAATGCTGACCCCGCCATGAAGAAGGCAGCATTCTTATTCACCATGGAAAATCTCAACCTCCACCAGCTGTCCCCGGTTTCGGACCCCAAGTTCCTGTGGTCGATTTCTAGGTCAAAGAAGGCATTGGCTGCGCCGGCTGAGCCTTTCCCAGACGAAGGTGAGGCTGAGGATGAGCCGGGGGAAGCCCCCCTTGAACGTGGGGGACCTCACCAGCAATCCTCATCCCCTGGGGGATGCCCCCCTTATGACTCTTATGACCAGGACATAGCCTTCCAATCTCGAGACCAGCATGTCGCACCAGGGTGTTATGTTTTCCCTGACCCTGAGGGCTACGACGCCTTCACTCAGGCCCCTCTCGACCCTGGACCATCGGGGACTTATTTTGTCGACCTTCCGGAGCCTCCCTCTGATCTACCAAATCCTCAGTTTTCCACTTTCACCGCACCCCCTCCTGTTTCGGCGAGCGGGTCGTCCGTCCTCACCCAACCAGGTGCCCCTGGTGCGGATGGGGAGCCCTGGGTGACTCGGATGGCGACGTCTTACGGGCAGCGATACATCCAACTTGCCTCGAGCCTCCCCGTATCTGACTGGAATGGCCTTGGGAATGTTGCTCAGTCGGACCTTGGGGAAAACCTAAGGCGCACCATGACTTGGGTGAGTTCCCGCACCCCGCGTCGGCCCTATTATGTATAGGTATTTATGCATATATATTTTGTTTTTGTCTCTTATTGTTGCTATTGTTAACTTTCTTGTGCAGGCCTATACTATGGCTCTGCGGTTTGACGACTCGGCTAGTAATCTCTCTGTGTCGTGTACCGAGAGGGACCGTCTCGCAACACGGGCTCAGGAGCTTGAGAGAGAGCTTAATGAAACCAAGGCTAAGTTATCAAGGGTTTGGACCAAACTTGCCAACTCATTACTAAAGAAGAAGAAAGTGGTTGCCAAGGTCACAGAGCTACAAGGCCAAGTTACCAGCTTGGAGGGCGAACTCCAGGGGGCCAAGGCTACCACGGCTGCTGCACAGGCAAGGGTCTCCTCTCTAGAGGTCGATCTTGAAACTGCTAGAGCTGAGGTTGCTGCGTCGCAGGAGAGGGTTGCCTCTTTAGAAGCGGAGAGGGCGACTACTGAGCATAGGTCTATAGAGTGCGCCCTCTATGGCGTATGGAGGCAGGACCCCAATTTTGACTTCTCCTCCTTTGACGAGTATGCCGTGACCCGGGCGGCTGGGTGGAGCGCCCGGGGCAGGAGGCCCTAAGGTTGCTATTTCATTACCTCCACCAGCCCGTAGTAGATGTATGCTCGCTTGAGTCGTTGTAATATTATCGTTCCTACTATTTTACTTTTGTAACTCTTGTACTGTCTTCAAAACTTTCTTTTTCGATGTATATATACATGTGTTGCTATTTATCTCTTATTCTACTGCATTTGAGGTCCTTTTGAGCCTGTATGATGGGGTTTGGTTGGTTCCCCTCTTTTATTTACCCGTCTGGAGGTCCTTTGGAGCCCATGTGAAAGGGTTCACTGGGACCTCTTTTGGTGCCTCTTGATTACTTTTATAAGGATATTT
Source organism: Humulus lupulus (assembly GCF_963169125.1). Lineage (NCBI taxonomy): Eukaryota > Viridiplantae > Streptophyta > Magnoliopsida > Rosales > Cannabaceae > Humulus > Humulus lupulus. The sequence continues at coordinate 172,855,556 of NC_084798.1, read as the reverse complement.
TGACCCCTTGGGTCCTAACTATCCTTTTATATATTCTTGCGCGCGCTTATTATTTTTTTGCGAGAAGCGTCCTTCTCGTCGTTATTCATAGTACTATCTTTGCAAGGGTCTCTTTTAGGACCCTTTTTGGCTAGACGGCTTGGTGGCCGCTCTAGACTTATTATTATCATTACCATCTTTTTTTTTTGTAAGTCCCTATGGCCTCCTTGATGTTCACAAGGGTAGCTTATCCTTGTGATCCCAGGGGATGCCTTGTAAGGACTTCGCTTAAGGCCCTGATATAGGGGGTCCCTCTGGGATCCCCCGTTAAAGGGTCCTTTTTAGGGTCATGGTCCCTTTTGGGTCCTCCTGCTCGTTGCTTGCTTTATCTTCACGGGCCACTTCCTCCTGAGGGAGGGCCCTTTTTAGGATCCTCCTGGTGCATAGGGTCCTCCTGATAGGGGGTCGTTTTTAGGATCCTCTTGGTAGAGGGTCCCTTTTAGGAGGGCAAGGTTTAGGATCCTCTTGGTAGAGGGTCCCTTTTAGAAGCCTCCTTTTAGGAGGGCAAGGGGTCCTTTTTAGGATCCTTCATTTTAGGAGGGCAAGGGGTCCTTTTTAGGATCCTCCGTTAGGGGGTCCTTTTTAGGAGCCCTTTTTAGGTTCTCCTTACTAGCTGCATGTTTTTACCTCCTGTCCTGCCCCCCAAGTGTTTGGTGAAATTTATTTCGGCATGCACTTTGGCTGATGCTCGCATAGCGACAAAAAGTAACACATGAAGTTGCAAACAGTTTCATTCATAAAATTCTGGCTACAGCGATACATATAAGATTCTCATAGGAAATAAAGAAGAAAAAAAACTTACACCTACTCAGGAGGTTATCTAAGTAACCTCTTTGATTCTTCTCTACCATACTAAGATAACATGCAACACTTTTGAGAACCTATCCTTTTAGCACTGGGCGTGGGCGCCTTACTGGTAGTACTTCCTAAGGTGCTTCGCGTTCCATGCTCGAGGGATGATGATGCCATCCATGCGTGCCAGCTTATAAGTGTTTGGGGGTATGCACTGAGCAACCTGGTAGGGCCCCTCCCAGTTCGCCCCAAGCACTCCTGCCCCTGGGTCTCGCGTGTTGGGGAGTACCTTCCTTAGCACCAGGTCGCCAACTCTGAAAGTTCTCTCTTGCACCCTCGAGTTGTAGTACCTTGCTGCGCGCTGTTGGTATACTGCCACCCTCATTTGTTCTTTTTCCCTTTTCTCTTCTAGCATGTCCAAGCTCTCAGCCAGAGCTACGCGGTTGGCCTCGTCTCCATACGCCTGTACCCGAAAGGAACTCACCTGCATCTCCACTGGGAGGATTGCCTCACACCCATATGCTAAGGAGAATGGGGACTCTCCAGTGGTCGTGCGAGGGGTGGTTCTGTAGGCCCATAGCACATTCGGCAGCTCTTCCACCCAGGCTCCTTTCATCTTTTCTAACTTGGTTTTCAGGTTCTTTTTAAGAACCCTGTTAATGGCCTCCACTTGCCCATTGGCCTGTGGGTGTACTACTGCTGAAAAACTTCTCTTTATCCCCCTTCCCCTACAATATTCCTCAAAGCCCCCCCCCCCCCTCAAACTGGGTGCCGTTGTCAGAAATAATTTTGTAGGGCACTTCGTATCTACAGACAATGAATTTGTTGACGAATGAGGTGATGTGTTTGGCAGTTATCTTCACGAGTGGCTCCGCTTCAACCCATTTGGTGAAATAGTCTACAGCTACTACTGCGTACTTCGCCCCTCCCCTACCCGTAGAAAGGGCGCCGATCAAGTCTATCCCCCAGATAGCGAAGGGTCAGGGGCTGGTCAGGCTAGTTAACTCATTTGGGGGCCTCCGAGTGTAGTTAGTGTGTTTCTGGCATTTGTCGCATTTCTTGGAAAAGTCGTTTGCATCTTTCTCCATTGAGGGCCAGTAGTACCCTTGTCTTATGGCCTTCCTAGCTGTTGAGGGTCCGCTCTCATGGTTACCACATTCTCCTTCATGTATCTCATGCAGTACTTTTAACGCCTCCTCCTTCTCTACACATCACGGGAGTGGCATTGAGAACCCTCTCTTGTATAGAACCCCGTCTATCAAGGTGTACCTAGCCGCCTTATACACCAACCTTCGGGCCTCTTTCTTGTCCACAGGCAATGTTCCTTCCTCCAAGTATCTTTTAATCGGCTCCGCCCATGACTCCTTTGGGACACTAACCATATGTACGCCCGCGCTTACGATGCTGGGTTTGGGTAAGTACTCCACGGGTATCGACTCCAGGATATCCCCATCCTTGGTGGAAGCCAGCTTCGCGAGTGCATCAGCATGGGAATTCCTTTCTCTGGGGATCTGCTCTATGCTATATGCTACTAACTGTCCCAGATAGCCTTTCACCCTTTCCAAGTAGGCTGCCATCTTGGGTCCCCTCGCCTGATATTCCCCCTTTACCTGGTATACCACCAACTGAGAGTCGCTAAAAATACGAAGGCACGTCACTCTTAGCTCCTGGGCTAAACGCAAGCCAGCCAGGAGCGCCTCGTACTCTGCCTCGTTATTGGAGGCCTCAAACCCGAACCGGATCGCACAATACATCTTGTGTCCCTCGGGTCCTGTCATCATGATACCTGCTCCAGATCCTCCTTCATTGGATGCCCCGTCCACATGCAGACTCCATTCCTCAAGATCCCCTCGTTCTTCCTCTATGACAGGTTGCTCCCCTTCTTCACTTCTTCCTCCATTCGGCTGACGGGTGAACTCCACTATAAACTCTGCCAGCACATATCCATTGATGGAAGCTCTTGGGGTGTACACGATATCGAATTGACTCAACTCGATCGACCATTTCATCAGCCTCCCTGAGGTCTCAGGTTTATGCAAGACCTGCCTTAAAGGACTATCCGTGAGAACTTCAATTGCGTGCGCATGGAAGTAGGGCCTCAACTTCCTCGAGGCCACAACTAATGCATAGGCCAACTTTTCAATCTCTGGGTACCGGTTCTCCGCGTCCACCAAACGCTTGCTGATATAGTACACAGGTTGTTGCTGCTTCTTCTCCCCTTTAACCAAGGTTGCGCTTATGGCATGTTCAGACATTGACTAGTATAGGTATAACTTCTCGCCTTTCTCAGGTTTCGCCGACAGGGGCAGCTTCCCCAAGTGCTCCTTCAGCTTGATAAATGCCTCTTCACATTCCTCATCCCAAGTGAACTTTTTTCTCCCTTTGAGGATGTTAAAGAAGGGGAGGCACTTATCGGTCTACCTTGAAATAAATCTATTAAGGGCGGCCACCCTTCCTATTAAGCATTGCACTTCCTTCTTGTTCTTAGGCGGGCTCATCTCTATCAGGGCCTTTATCTTATCAGGATTGGCCTCGATGCCTCTGGAGTTGACCATGAAGCCCAAGAATTTTCCTGAGGATACACCAAAGGTGCACTTGACGGGATTCAACTTCATTCGGTACTTCCTAAGTGTGTCAAACATCTCACCAAGGTCCTTGTTAAGCTCTGTTGCATTCTTAGTCTTTACCAGCATATCGTCAACATATACCTCCATGTTTCTCCCTATCTGATTGGCGGACATCTTATTGACCAACCTTTGATAGGTGGTGCCCGCGTTCTTCAACCCGAAGGGCATCACCTTGTAACAGTAGAGCCCTTTATCCGTAATGAATGACGTATGCTCTTCATCTGTTGGGTTCATTGGAATCTGGTTGTACCCCGAGTAGGCGTCCATGAAGCTTAGTAATTCATGTCCTGTCGTCGCATCTACTAACTGATCTATCCTTGGGAGCGGGAAGCTGTCCTTAGGACAAGCTTTATTCAGGTTTGAGAAATCGACGCAGGTCCTCCATTTCCCATTTGGTTTTGGGACTAGTACTGGATTCGACACGCACACAGGGTAAAAAGACTCACGGATAAACCCGTTGGCCTTCAGCTTGTCGACCTCTTCCTTTAAGGTCGCGTACCTTTCTGGGTCTAGCGCCCGCCTCTTCTGCCTAACGGGCCTCGCTTCAGGGGAGATATTCAAATGGTGGCACATAACACTGGGGTCTATACCCACCATGTCTTCGTGACTCCATGCGAATACATCCAGATTATCCTTCAAAAACCTTATCAACTCCTTCACGTCACTCTGCAAGCTTCTTCCTACCTTCAGCTTTCTCAACGGTTCTTCCACTACTATAACCTCCTCTACTTCCTCCACTGGTTCTGCTCTTTACTCCTCCACGACTCGAGGGTCTAGCTCCTGCGGACTCCCCGCGGGCACACGCAGCGCCTCATGTATCACCATGGCCATTGGTTCCCGCGGTTTCACAGGCGCACGGAGTGAGGTGTTGTAGCACTCTCTTGCTTCTTTCTGTTCTCCCTTCATACTAGCAACCCCCCTGGAGTTGGGAACTTGACAACCAGGTGATATATAGAAGTTATGGCTTTCAATTCTCTTAGGGATGGTCTCCCCAATACCGCATTGAAAGCTGACGCACAATCTACTATGACAAAGTTAGCCATGACTGTAGTCTGCCGAGGTTGCTCCCCCATGGTGAGTGCCAATTCGATCATCCCTAGGAGTTGCACCGAGTCCCCCATGAATCTGTATAGGGAAGATTGGCAGGGCTTTAGATGATGAATGCCCAGTCCCATCTTTTCCAAGGCAGGGCGATACAGGATGTCCATCGAGCTCCCATTGTCCACTAGAACCCGATGCACACGCATATTTGCCAACTGAACTGTCAACACCAGCGGGTCGTTGTGGGAAAAATGTACCCCCCGCGCATCCTCCTCAGTAAATGTGATCGAGTAATTTTCCCCTTTGAAGCTTTTTGGGGGTCGTCGTTCCAAACTCATGACGCAAGGTGGTGGACTTCTTCGGGCCTCTCTTGCATATCTATCTCGCCCCTTCCGAAAGTCCCCCCCAAATCCTGGACCTCCGAAAATGGTTCGGACCTCTCCCTGTATTTATGGGGCTCGCCCTTGAGTCTGGGGTATCGCAGGTCCGTCCTCTGGCTTCGGCCTTTCTCTCCTGACATAACGGCCTAGATGCCCCCTGCAGATGAGCTCCTCAATTTCCTCCTTCAAGTGGATGCACTCCGCCGTCGTGTGCCTGATATCCTTGTGGTACTGGCAGTATCTACTTGGATCCCTTTTGGACCGGTCCTTTCTCATTGGTGGGGGCTTCTTGAAGGGAACTCGGTCTTCATTAGTGAGGTAAATATGCTCCCTGGTATCTGTAAGGTTCGTATAGTAAGTGTAAGCCGCTTGCCTATGATCACTCCCCCGTTTGGTCTTTCTCTGCTGATCATCTCTCGACCCATCATACGCCCTTTTCTTCTTTGTTACATTCGACCCGTCGTTAGCTGGGGGCTTCGCGTTGGACCCCTCCTTTCCTGCCTTTAGGTTTGCGTGGCCATCCTCCACACGAATGTATTTCTGCGCCCTCTCGTAGAAGTCATCTAAGTCGGTGACTTCCCTCTTCAGCATGTTGTCCCATAACTTGCTTCCTGGGCGCACCCCATCTGTAATGGCCATTTTTAGCTCTCGGCGGGTTAGGCTCCCCACTTTCGCAGCCTCCATATTGAACCTGTGAATGTAGCTCTTCAGGCTCTCATTTTCCCCTTGCCTCACGTTGGCCAGGCTGGTGCCTGGCATCGTGTAGTCCCGCACGGCGTGGTGCTGTTGGAGGAATTCATCAGAAAACTGCTGCCAGGACCTGATGGACCCCGGCCTTAATCTTTTGAACCATTTATAGGCGGGTCCTTTCAACGTGACGGCGAAGCAATGGCATCTGGCTCCACTACCAATTCCTCTCAGTTTCATCAAGTCGTTAAATGCGTCCAGGTGGTACTTCGGGTCCGTGCTTCCTTCGTAGGGGGTCATATTGGGTTCCTTAAAGTTGGCAGGGAGCCAGATGGCCTGAATCTCCCTCACAAAGGGCGACTCATGGTCGAACTCTTCCTCCAAAGCCTGACCGCCAGAGGCGGTGACGATCTTACTTCGCAGGCTCCTCATTTCTGTGTCCAGGTCCTGCCTCCTCTTGCTTAGAGAGTCCCTCAAAGCGGACGGGTTCAGATCCGCCTTTCCCTTGCCCTCTCGAGGCGCCATAGGGGGCGTGGTCCCTTTACCCGCCCTCTTTTTATTAAGCTCCTCCCGTAAATCCGAGGGTGCTCTTTTAGATGTGACTTCATCCTCGTTGCGAGGGGCAGCGTTGGTTCTTGGCTCTGGTTTCCAGGCCTGCTTCGGTGGTTCAGGATGTTCGCGTTGCTTCGCTCGGGGGGTGTTACTAGTAGAGTGTCGGGTCCTCCCATCATCTACTGGTACGGTGGTCTCTACCCCCTCCCGACCTTTCTCCTTCCTCTTGGGCAAGGTCGCGCTTGACTTACCCTACAATAGGCCATTCAACACCTCTTGCATATTCTCCAGGGTGGTCTCCAACCTTTGGTTCTTACGGTGGAGCTCACGTATTTCTTCTTCATAGAATCGATATTTCGAACTCGAGCTCACGGAATGGACCCGGGGATGCTTATCGTGCCTACGCGTAGAGGGGGTCGGGTCCTGCCGGCCGGAGTTCGGTACTTGTGGTGGTTTAGGGAGCAGGAACTCATTAGCATTTCCCGGTGGTGCTCTTGGAGGACTCTCTACAGGTGGGATGCTAGGTGACGAGGCCTCTCTATCCCCCTCGTGAACCTCAGGGTCCCTTGGGGGCTCCACCTCTCTGGGTGGAGGGGGATCCTTCATGGAGGCCTTCAGCTGGACTCCATTAAGGTGGACCTCCACCTCTCGTGGCTCCCTGAGTCGCTTTGAACGTCTTGGCATTTCTCCTTGCTGGTAGTAATAGTAGAACAGTAGCTTGGAACTTAAGTTCTCACAGACGATGCCAAATTGTTGACGGTGAGAACTCGTCAACTAAGTTGAGTTGGAAAAGATTGCAAGATAAATATTATCCATAGGAAAGCCTTAGAAATTTTAGTGTAAACTCCAAGAACAATTGCAGAAGAACAATGGTGAAAATTAGTTTGTATTCAAAATGGTGCAATTGCTACAGTAAATTTTCCAACCCCCTTCCAAATGGAAGTGGAGTTCATTTTATAGTGGGCTCTAATGGCCCCTGATACATTGTGGTCCATGGGACCAATTTCTGCACAAGTACACTATCAAGAAAATGGTATCAGATGTAGTGGTGTCGGCCCTGGTACACGGTCAGAGTTCATGGGAGCACCTCAGCTTTTGTACCCGGTCATGACTCCACCACTCGCCTTGTACGGGTGTCAGAGATGTGGTGGTGGTGTAGCCACTCTTCGTACTATTCCCAACCGCCACTACTTGTCGGGTACAGGTGTCAGGCCTATCCCCTGATCCTAGGAGGCATGTACGTACCCCTTTAGAGATACCTTGTTCGTACTCTTTTTGTCTCTTGTGGGCCACCTCGAACACTGGTATCATGCAAGCGGGGCCTTGGGACGAGATCCATTGGGGCGAGGCCACCATATACGCGTAGCTCTTTGGGAGAGGTTCTCACGAGATGCCCCCCCACGCGAGGCTGCTGGGCGAGCCATGTCGTGGCACGCGAGATGGTGCGCGTGGCCTAGGCATGGCCGAGACATGGCCAAGACGGGTCATACGGGCCCCCCACGAGATGCTGAGAGGGTGGCACGGCCTCGCATGGCCAGGGGCGAGGCACTGAGGCATGGGGCCTCGCGTGGCCAGGGGTGAGGCGTTGAGGCATGGGACCTCGCGTGGTCAGTCATCAGGAAATACTCCAGATGGTACCTCCCCACGTTCGAGATGTAGGTGGTGTCAGCCAAGAAAGTGTGCCCTGTTTCCAGGTGACAAAAATGGAAAAACCCTGTGTTTTCTTGGTTGGGGTTAGATTTTAGGTCGAACAGATAGTTGACCTCATGTGGTGTGGGGACATGCCATTTTTTGTGGCTATAGAGGATATAGAGTGTAGCAAGCATTCTATATCCGTTGGGAGTTATTTGAAAAGGGGCGACCCCGAAGTAATTGGCCACCCCCTGGGAAAAAGGGTGAAGAGGCAGGGTCACTCCTGCCTCGATGTGGTACCTCGACTAGGCGTTGAAGGCGCCTCCAGGCAAGTTCGCCTGTTGGTCTTGAGTGGGTTGAACTAGTGTCACCCCAGGAAGTCCGTACTTTTTAATATAATTGGCGATCATCCTGATCGTTACCCGGCTTACAGGTGCGATGTACCATTCAACATCTGGTTGAACGACGTTTTGGGGCTGAGCACGAGTATGAATGTTTGGGTCAGGAATATTTCTTTCCCGACCACTGGTCGAGGGAATTCTAGCCTGAGGAGCAGGCTAATTTGAAGGGTTTGAAGCTTTCTTTTTCTGGGCTGTGGATTTTACTCTGCCCATGGCTAGAAGGTTTAACTAAGGTCTATTGGGTGGGGTTCGAGAAAAAAAAATTCTGGTATAAGCAATGACGGTTGCTCCTCGTCTTCAAGTAATTGGGCAAGCAAGTCATCGTCGATAGGCCTTTCACCTCCCCACGGAACTTGCATGAAAAGTTGCGAACAGAGAAAGGAGGAGGTGAGAACGTAAAGCCTAAAAATCTGTGTTGAGAGTTAGAATAACGTTGCTCGCGTATAAAAGTTAAGCTTTTATATGACCAGCAGCATTCTAGCAAAAACACTAAGTTCTATACGAGCAATTTGAAAAACAGATTGAAAAGCGGAAGTAAAAAAAATTTCGGGAAAAAGCTTTTTCGACTCCGAAGGGGCGGGAAAAACTCAGTTTTTCAACTAACTTAAAAATCGAATTTTTACTTCGATTTTACGCCCTAAATCTACAATCTCGAATACCAAATTGGCTCTTAACTCCTACAAGACGTTGTTTCATCACCCTTTTAAGCATCGGTTAACATTCCCAATTTCCCCAAAACAGTTTCAATCAAGAACAGTAAAAATCTCCAAGAGCTCAGAAATCAGAAATAGAGATAAACAAGTGTTGCATGGCATATTAACAACTGAAAGGTTGAAGAAACGTACTTGTATGAAAGATGGAGTAAAGTTATGAGGCGCTAAGTTGATTCGGCTGGGCAAGAGCTTCGTGATCTGTTTGAGTTTCTGGGTTTCTGGAAATATAGTTCCCGATTCTTCAGTTTTCTTGAGGAGAAAGTTAAAGTGTAAAAAGTAAAAACTGATTCTGAAGGGTTATTTATATTAGCCGAGGAGCGGTTACCAAGGTAATCATAAAGGGTAACTTTTCAAGGCATGGGGAAGTGTGATAGCCGTCAGACAAGTTATTGGGAAACCAAAAAGACTTAATTAGACATGATTGGTCACCTTTTTCAAGAAAGCACAGGCGGCTCTGACAGATTTCATGGGGTATTCGAAGGGTCGGTTTCCTAAGTTTACTTATTGCTGGTCGCAATAAATATACTTGGGGGCAAATGTTTACCCTAAAAACGGCTGCTGATGACATGGCAAAGATTTCTCACACGTGGTTGACACGTGGCAGAAGTGCTGCTCGACTATCGACCAGAGGCACGTCGCTTCGCCAGGGGTTAACTTTTAGATACGACCAGGTTGGTCGTATAACCTGATTTATTTCCTTCTTAAACTGTAATCTTATAATAATTGCATTGAATATTTCTTCATTATTATTTTGATACGCGATTATTAAGGAAAGATAGAGCACGTTGGCATATGTAACCCTCCTTGATCCTATAAATAGAGATGAAATAGCTCAAGGAAGAGACTTTTTTATTCTTGAATCTTTTTGCTAAGATAGAGAAAAAGAGAGAGCTATAGTTCAATTATCCATCTTTTTATTGTATTTCTTTCAAAGCTTGTGAAACTCAAGAAGCCTAGTTCTTTGATCACTACTTTTAGATTCAATCTTAATAATAGCACTAAGTGGGCGTAGGTCATTACCATCTTTTGGGGCCGAACCACTATAAATCCTTGGTGTTTTCTTCTCTTCCATTAGATTATCTTTCTTACTTGCCGTTTTATCTTTTGTCGTATATTTGACTTCGTGTCGTTGGCCAAATCGTGGGTCAACACTATGTACAAGACCTGACATTTGTTATGCAGTAGGAATAGTCAGTTGTTATCAATCCAATCTTGGATTGAGTCATTGGATTGCAGTGAAGAATATTCTCAAGTATCTTAGAAATACTAGAGATTATGTTCTTGTATATTCAGGTGGAGACCTGAACCCCACTAGTTACACTGATTCTGATTTTCAATTAGACGGAGATAGTTGGAAATCGACTTCTGGACCAGTGTTTACTCTTGAAGGAGGAGCAGTAGTCTGGTGAAGTATTAAACAAACCAGCATTGCAGACTCCACCATGGAAGTCGAGTATGTAGCAGCTTGTGAAGCAGCTAAGGAGGCTGTGTGGCTCAAGAAGTTCTATTCCGATCTGTAAGTAGTGCCAGATGTTGATAAGCCACTAGTCATATACTGTGACAACAGTAGGGCAGTAGCTAACTCAAAGGAACCACGAAGTCACAAGAGAGGAAAGCAGATCGAACGGAAGTATCACTTAATCATAGAGATAGTTCATCGAGGAGATGTTGCAGTTTTGAAGATAGCTTCAAAGCATAATCTTGCAGATCCTTTCACAAAGACTTTATCCATGAAATCTTTTAAGGAGCATGTAAGAAACATGGGAATCTTGCAGATCCTTTCACAAAGACTTTATCCATGAAATCTTTTAAGGAGCATGTAAGAAACATGGGAATGAGAGAGATGCCTCATTTGCTTTAGGGCAGGTGGGATATTGTTGGGAATTGTGCCCTGAAAGCATATGTAGTAAACATTGTTTTAAGAAATAAATAAATAGATTGAATTTTTTATGCATATATTTTATGGACTATATTATTTTGTGATAATATTAAGTAAATATGAGAAAAATTCTCAAGTTCATATATGTGATCTCAACCACGTATTGGTATGGGAGGATTGTGTTTGAGATATGTGAACTTGAATAGTTCGCAGTAAAATAAAGTTATGGAATCTTTAGATTAAATACTACAAGTACAGTCCACTAGTATTATGAATACATGTGATCCAGATCTGGATTACAAGTGTAGTAGGACACTTTAGTGAATGTGCTTTATATATTAGAGAATATATACAACTGGACCAAATATGTTTATTAATACTTAGTTAAATACTGTTTCGAAGTATTAATTAAATATATCCACTGATGATCATATACAAATAAATATTAATCCTGAAGTTACTATGAACTGATGTTTATGTTATATGAGTTCTTTGATTCACTCGTTAGGGTTTGTCAGAATGATTAGGCTAGAAACTTTTGTTTTGGGAACTCATTAATGTAAATGGATGGGGACATAGTATACAGATAAGGAATCTATACCTTCTCATAAGAGATTGAATAATGGTTTTCTTAACGGTTGACTTTTGGGACTGAAAGGTTATTGAGCTCAAATTCATAATTTAGTTATGAATTAAATTTCACTGGTAATATCAATGGTACTTAAGGAAACAAGATATAATTAAAAGGGTAAAACGGTTATTTTATTCCCGATTAATTATGAACCATTATTAGAGGGTTAATTTGTATGTAATGATTATATCATTGGACGATTTATTGTTATAAAGTACTCAGTAAATGAGATGTCTATAATTACAAGAGTGTAGTCTCATATTTATAGTGGAGTAATCATGAGATTAATAAATTAAGATTATTTAATTAAATAGTTTAATTAATAATCACATATTTATTGGAGCTTGGAATTACAGGTTCATAGGTCCCCACAACGGCTCTATCAACATTTTTCTAGGCAAGAGTTGATATAAAGGGTAAAATGGTAAAAAAAAAACATATTTAAGGAGAAATTTGTTCTTCGGGCCAAATATGCAATTATGTGATAATAGTGATTAATTAATTAATTACAAAATAGTTGTAATTATCAAAATTAATTAATAATTAATTTTGTATAATATTTGAAATTATATAAATAATTAATTTATTATAATTTTTTAAATTATAAAATAAATATCAAATTTTCAAAATTAATATTTATTTAAAATTGGTTTTAATTAGTAGAATTAATTAAATATCTTTATTTGAGTGGGAGATAATAATCTGATAAGTTCAAATTGGATTTGAATTTAAAATATTGATATTTATTCAAATAATTAATTATATGTGATAATTAGTTAAAAAGATAATAGATTCAAATTTGAATTAATTATCAAGTTTCTGGATTTTATCTGATAAGGTAGCTTGAATAAATAATTAAATAATTGTGAAAAAAAATCTTGGACCCTATTTTCTAGGAAACTACACACACCAAGGAGTCTCAGGGACTCATTTGGGCGTGTAGCACATAAAAAAATCAAGAGTTGACTTTTTCACTTCTATTTATTTAATTAATTAATTAATAGATAAGTCAAAAGTTAGTTTTGATGTTTACATTATTAAAATAATTAAATAATAGTTGAGAAAATAAATATCCCTATTTTATAAGGTACTGCACGACACACACAATCCCTGGAGTGTGTGTGGCGTGCAGCTATAGAAATCAGGGATGAATTTTTTACTTTTATTTATTCAATTAATTAATTAATGAAAAATTCAAAAAGTTAGTTTTGATATTTTCATTAATAAGATAATTAATTAATTAAAAGATAAATTGTAATTGGTTACATATTTAATTTTTAAAATTTAAATATATTCTATTTAAGTTAGACTTGTCAGAAAATAACTAGATACTAAATTTATTCGCTCTAAGAAAAGAACGATACTTACCATCTCTCCCTGAAAAAGATACAGAACCAATCTCATGTCTATTCTCTTGATCTCATGTGTTGAGTACATCAAGTTGAATAAAAAATATATCATCATTTATTCTCTAAGTGCCCACACACTTCTTGAGGTGTAGAGAACGTTGTGGAAGAACTTGATGTGAGTACCTGGGAGCAGCTTGGATAGGAAGATTGTTTATTTTACGAAAAAGATAGCAATGACACTTGATAGGCATCAAGATGTATGTTCTTTATTCTTTTCTTGTTTATGATTAATACATGTATATTAATGGATCCGCATATTTAAAAGTAGTTTAAATATGTTACAAAATTTTTGTTGTACACCAGGCCAACCCATCACTATGTTGTATTAGGAAACTCGTCCTAACACTTTGTCCTCACTCGCACCCTTCCTGGGAAAACTTCTTAGGAATTCACCCATCATGAGACTATTCCAGGTCAAGCACACTTAACTTTGGAGTTCTCAAGTGATGGGCTACCAAAAAGAAGATGCATCTTGTTGGCATAGGTAGTACCCATCAATCCATTTAAGCCATCTCCAATTGTGTAGTCTCATACCTACACAGTCTTAGAATCATCACACTTGACCTTCCCCAACGATGTGGGATTGCACAACTTTCACTCGGTCTTTCCCCCTGCGGATCATGATATTCTAACTGTCACAATTGTACTCTGAAGTAACCTTCATTCCGTCATAGTTATAAAGATCATCTAACGCTTTCTCCTCCATCATCTCCAAAATAGAGAAGCAGTTGAAAACCTTTGACCCCAAACGAAGCCATTGGCCACACAGAGGAACCGAGTGTCCATCGGAAGACATGATAGTTTTCCTTTTCCCTGAGCAATCCTATTGTTCATGGCCAAAACACCACAAGAAAAGCAAACCAACGGTAACATTTCATTTCAACCGGACCCAATCTCCTAGTCTTGTTGTATTCATTGAAGAAGGCAGCCAAAACCAAGCTTGAATTGGAACATCAACCAAGATTTCAATCTTGATACGGAGAAAAGAATTAACCAACATCCCATTTCGAAAGACAAGGATACTATCCATATACCTCCCAACCTTAGTCGATATCCTTTGGAGACTATCTTCTAACATGACATCTACTGGAACTCCCAACGTACGGACCCAAATCGAAGTAGTCTTCATACAAACATCCATCCACACCCCCAATAGAGGGAAAGGGTTCAATAGGATGAAACCATCACACGGGGACCATGGTCGATTATCAAGGATTTTCTACACATCTTGGGCCTCCATGAACCTGAAAATGAATATTCCTAATATTCCTTTCGAGACTTATTGCATTTTTCAGGTTCCTTTTGGTCTCCAAAATTTGCCCAAGACTGTTCTTAATAACCCATTTGACGTAAATCTCTTAGCCATGAATATGCCCACCAAGGACTTCTCGACCGACTCCCTTATCTATGTTGTATCAGCCACCAACTCGAGCGCAAAGTCCTCCAAAGCAACATTCTCGACTTGGCTCATAACTTCTTCCATCAGGAAAGTTTCCACCTCAACCTCCAAGCTCATTCTACATTTTCCATTAAGCTGCTTGAACGTTGAACCTAGAAAAAACCCACATGTTTCCCTTTGAACTTGAGAAATTTGAAATAGACAGAAAGGATCTAAACTTCTAAGATGAAATAGAATGAAAGGAACATATGAGAATGAAAAAGGAGCCCCAAGGCTCTTCCCATAGAGAAAAGGAATATTTAACATTCCTGGACAACCGCTGTAGGGGTCATAAATAGTGGTCGAGTACCCTGACATAAGTCGGATGCCACCCATAGCCGGAACACAACTACGAGAAATCACCACATGTCCGGAGAGTTGTAACTTTTTGCATACATATGCTAGCTCTTTTCCAATTATTAGTCAATTAATTACTACATCTGAATAATCATTTCATTTTCAACTACTGTCACGAAATAGATAATATGAAGAAGACACTCATTTAGGACACAAACCATTTATCTTTTAATCCCCTTACATTTCTATATTATTTGTAAACTTACATTATCTTTTAACACTGAGACATTCATATGATATTACTATGTGTTGAATATGTATGAATTTAGAAAAGAAATACGAAATTAAAATAGACCGAATTCCAAAATCTTTATCTTCATCTCTCATTTTTCTTAAAAAATGAAACTGTTACAAGAATGATTAAAAATCCTCACCTTCATCTCTCATTTTACTGTCATTTATTCCAAACTTTAAAGAAAATAAATAATCTTGTCATTCATCACCAAAGAAACCTTTGGGAGACCAATTCTACCAACAATTGACTTTCATTATATGTACAAATCCTCATCTTTTATAGTCAAAGAAGTAATGTCTTTCAGATTATCTATAGTTTCACCTCAATAATAAAATTAATTTTAGTGTAAATTATTTTAATTATTCCGCTAATTTTTATTCAATTCTTAGCTAGCGCACAAAGCAAGCATATATTACATTCAGCCAGCACACATTCCCACAGCATACAATGCATATATATTATACAATAACAATTCAACTAGCACATATTATCAAAGCATACAAGATACAATATTTAGTCAGCACAACATAGCATCCAGTATACACTAACAGGATGTTTGGTTTGGTTTGATGAGAATGGGCATGTCAAATCTAATCCATGTTTGGTAAATTTATATTTAATGGCTTTGGAGTTTGTGTTTCTAAGAGACTCCTATTTTTTAGTTTAATTTTAAGGTAATCTTAACCCTTTTAAACACTTGAGTTTCATATTCTTTTAATCTAAAGCCCTTCTAACTCTACTCCCACAAACTCAAACCTCATACCAAACACCCACTAAGGGTACATTTACCCATATTATATCGTTATAATGTATAATATTAGATTAGATTAGATTGTAAAACATATTTCTATACAGTACACATTCTATGCAATACAATCTAATATAACAGTGTATAATACAATATAGTATAATATGGCCTCAAATGCACCCTAAATAGTTTTACAATTTTAAACAAATTAACTAAAAATTTAATATTAAAAAAAATCTGAAATTCAAAGTATTTAGTTTAACAGTTTTACATATTAATATAAAAAATTAAGAGCAAAAATAAGTGAAAATATACCTGCTGAGAGAAAGATTCCAACATTAAGAGTCAGAGAGAGTCCAATGCTAATAGGAGGGCGGAAATAAACCTGAAAATAAATAATTTAAAAACTAAAAATCCACACCAAGAATCTGAAGTAAAACTTAAAAAGGAGAAAATAAGCCAAGATTCTGATAGTACAATACCGTGTGGAGACTAAGAAGCGATGTTAGGAGTGAGCAGAGCACCGTGAGTAGTAGAGAGATGGAAGGTACACCGCGAGGGAGCATTGAGCTGCTAGCAGTGTCGTGAGTAGGGGCGTCGCCGTACAGGTTATAGAGATGAAAATTTGTAATGAGAAATTGAGAGCACTTTAGATTATTTATTTCCAAATATTTCCAAAATAACTTTTTTACTTTTAGAAGCTAAAAAAGAATTTAAAGAAGTTTAGTCAAACGAATCTTGTATTGTGACTAGGTTGCAAGGAGGGCAAAACTAGAAATTTAAGCTAGTTAGATAATTATGAAAAATAAATAAAATAAAATAAGGTAGGGTAGGGTATTTATATAAAATTAAATTATTAACTTAATAAAAAATTATTAAGAGCGCAATAGATTATAAAAAATTAAACTATAAAAAATTTGTAATGAGAAATTGAGAGCCCTTTAAATTATTTATATAAAATTAATATATTTTTTCAAAAGAATTGATTTTTTGAGGTGTAGTAAAGATTATCACAAAATTATGTTATTTTTGAAAGATTAGACAAAATTGCTCCTGCCATTTGAAAGACATCACTCTCTCTCTCTCTCTCAAAGTGTCTCTTTCATTCTCTCTCTCTCTTCTTCTCCTTAATTCTCTCTACCTACGGCAATTAAAAAAAAAGGATAATTGCGGCATAAGTACTCAATGTTTGGGTTTTGTACGCGGCATAGACCCAATGTTTATTTTTAGTGGCAAAAGTACCCAAAGTTAGTAAAACTGTAATTCCATCAGTCTCCTCCGTTAGGCAGACACGTGTCACGTTTTTATTGGTCCAAATCATAATTATTTTTAAACATTGGGTACTTATGCCACGTACAAAACCCAAACATTGGGTACTTATGCCGCAAATATCCCTAATATATTATTGAGTTGGACCAATCACGAAGTGACACGTGTTGGTCCAGTCATCACGAAACGGAACCTAACGGAGGAGGCTGATGGAATTACAGTTTTACTGACTTTGGGTACTTTTGCCACTAAAAATAAACTTTGGGTCTATGCCGCGTACAAAACCCAAACATTGGGTACTTATGCCGCAAATATCCCAAAAAAAAACTATGCCACTAACACCACCTTGAAGCACCTACTGTTGGTTTTAAATGATCAAATCAAAGGTACACAGCGGAATATATGGACTCATTTTAATAAATATTAATATCAGTCAGGATCATATCTGTTGACGCGGTTCTTCGGCAACAGATAATTAAGAGAAGAAGAGAAAGAGATTAGTACTTAAAATTAGAACCGTCGCAGATATGAAATCTTTGTGGAAAGAACTAGGTGACTCCAGACACGTTTTTAAGTGGTTCGAAGGTTAAAATCCTTCTACTCCACTAGTCAATATTATTGATCTTTTCTGGGTAATTGGTTTACAAAGTATATAGTTCTTACAAGACTATTTTTCCAACCCCTATCAACTCCCAGGGTATCCATATTTATAGGAGAAGGCACCTGGAAGTTGGTAGGGAGGTCATCTCGTGACCTTACCATCTGTCATATCAATTCTGTGATATTCATGATTAATTCCTAAACCTGACACACAAGTGTGGTCTAATCAGTATGGAAGGAGATATTGGGCCGCACGGCCCAACTCATCCGTGGGTGTCTGAATACGCACGTTCCTGCTGCGTGTCCGAGAAGTCAGGGGGATATCGGACACGTGATGGCAGGATTATGCACGTTTATCTTGCGTGTTGACTTCCCATAGGGTCAGAGCTTCCTGAGAAGCTCGTCACTGGAGCAATCCATAACCCGAGCTTATCCGTCCGTGGTCGCCGGATGTTATTCCCAGCTCCTGGTGCAACAAGTGCGAGATGGAAAAGGCCCGTCCTGGAAATAGAGCCTCTGGCCTGTGGGAACCTCGGACTAAACATAATTTAGTCCGAGGCTCGTCCTGCTAAACAGCCCGTGGGAAAACCAGGGCGTACATCTGCCCCCCAAGCTCCTGCTCGTGGTTCATGACGTCAGATATGGGAGACCACAGTAGGGGCTTTTAAACTTCTCCCACAACCCTTCGTATTCCATGATTTTCGCAGGCGTCTGATACGTGGAACGCCGTGGGTGGCGACGGTACACTCTACGAGAACCGCATTAAATGACCTAGCCTACTGTCCAGCCGTCGTTTCACATTTCGAGTGGAGGGTCTCCCAAGGGCCTTTTACACGTGATCCTTCCCGTGTATAAAAAGGGGTGGTCATCCCACGCACGGGCCACCTTACCATTCAAAACCTCTCAAATTTCCTTCTTTTCTCTGACCTTCCGAAGAACAAAACCCTCATTTCCATTGCTCTCATCTTCTTCGTTCACGAAGCTTAGGCGTCCGAGTTCCTTCAAAACTTTGGAGACCACTGTGCCAACGAAGCTCCTACCAGCGCAGCGACCTCGCTCACCATCTAACCATATACTGTAAGTCTTCTGCCCCTGTTTATTTTTGAGAGCATGCCACTGTAGCTTAGGTAAAAAAAAATTACTGTAGCCACATGCAGAGGTTTTCTGAGTCGCGCGGATATGGAGGGTGACAGCCCTTCTTAGATTAGGGCCCACTTGCCATGAGACATCGTCTTAGAACATGGTTTCCATGGTTCTTTCTTAAGAACAATCTCTGGGTAGGATCCATAGGAATTTTGGGTGCAAAAACCGGGTAGCTTAGGGAATACGCCTCAAAAGCGGTTTTGCCATGCCTTGCCTGTTGAAACTTTCCCCCCAAGGCAATTTTTTACTCTGAGTCCTCTGACACACGAATTCCGAGTAATCTGGGATCTGTTGAGGGCATAGGCGCATGTTCCTTCGAACGCGTGGCATCACTCTCCACGGGCTGGGCTTACCCCAGCTCGTGTACTTAATACTTGCTTCACTCTCCTGCTTGGGTCGCCTTTTCTAAAGTGTTTTCTTTTGTTCGATAGGCGACCAGATGGCTCCAAAGAGAAATCTGCCACAGAAGAATGTGGGAAGTTCGGCCTCCCAGCAGGATAAAGGAAAGGCGGTGGTAACCAGCTCACCAATTCCTCACTTTGGGCCAGCGGTGGAGAAGCAAGCCGAGGTGGCTCCTGACGCATTTTTCGAGGCGGAGAGAATCATCTCGAAGATAACCAGCCAGGCAAAGATCACCAAAATCTTCCTTAACCACAACATTCCTCTGGGGAAGACCTCCGTGATCGCCCGACCTGCTGCGGATGGGGAGAGGAGCTGCACGCCGCTCGACGAGTCGTTCGCGGCCTGGAGCGGGGAACACTTCAAGGCAGGGGCCTTCCTCCCCCTGGATCAGTATTTTGCTGATTTTCTGAACTATGTGGGGTTGGCCCCATTTCAGCTCCTCCCCAATTCATACCGTCTGCTGGCGGGACTGAGGTATTTGTTCCAAAAGCATGAGTGGGAGGTCCCCACTCCTGCTGATATTCTATATTTCTTTTGCCTTAAAGCCAGCCCGGACCAGCGGGGCGAGGCGACGGGTTCTATTACTTAACCCGCTTCCCCAACACAGCAGCAGTGATCGAGCTGCCGAGCCATCCAAATGACTTCAAAGACCAGTTTTTCATGTCAACTGGGTTCCGAAACTGCGATCATCACTATTTCAACCGTCCTCGTAAGTGATCCTTGATTTAGCTCGCCTTTTAAAGATTATCTTATTTTAGCTCGTCCCTTATTCCACTTCTGATTTCAACCAACCTTGCAGCCATTTACGCGAGGACCGAAAAGTCTGTGACCCTCGGGGGTCAATACGATACACTGGCGAACTTGCCCCCCAGTGAGAAAGACTACCGCGCGCTCGTAACGGACGAGACGATGGTATTCTGCAAGCTGATTTTCCCAAATCAGACTTTGAATTTGAAAAGGCCCCGGGGGCCCCCCCCAGCTCGCGACAACAGACCGATCGTCGCGGAGGAGGTCGCAGACGACGAAGGCGAGAAAGAAGGTGAGGAAGTTCCTCTGGTGATGAACAGGAAGAGGACCTTGGAGGTCGCCCAGGGGATGAGCGAGGAGAGGGCCCAATCCGGAGCAGCCGCGGGTCCTTCCGGTCAAGGTAACTCTTACTTATTTAAGAACGTAGATAGGGCCACTGCGGACCCCCGGCTGGTTAGGTTCAACCCTAGGCAGCTCGTCCATCGTCACCCAAGGAATCCGGACCTGGACACGCTCCTGCTCCACTGCGTTGACCAGCTTGTGCTGGACAACCAAGAGAGTCGGCCTAAGGGTACCGTAGTAGTAGATAATACCCTAGCCTTTAGGTCGGTCATTTTTGAGGAGTACGGGATCAATTTACGCACGTGGCCTGCGCTCCAGAGGGGCATCTATGCTCCGGGGATTAGGCAGTACGTAGAAGAGTCCAGCCCCGATTCAGAACCGGACCTAGAACCTTCGCCAGTTCGTGAGATAATCGTGCTAGGCTCTTCCAGCTCGGGGGGTAGGGTTCCCTTAGTATTTGCTTTCTCATTGCCTTTGGACCTTTTGTCTTTATTTCTGCATGATTGCTAATAACCATGTTTTTTGTTCTTGGTAGAAGAGATGTCTCAGCCCGGGAATAGTCTGCAGGGCGTTGTGTTCGGTGGGAATCCCCCAGCAGGGCCGAGGTTAAAGAGGCTTCGCGAGTCCAAGAGCTCAGCCGGGGCCTCCACCAAATCCCCGGCTAAGGAGAAGGAGAAAGCCCCGCCATCCCAGGTCGCGGGGGCGAACCTCCCTGTCGCCAGGACAGGACTCATGCACCCGCCACCCCAACGATCTCCACTGGCCGCCCAGGACGGGGTAATAGAGGTCGGGAATCTGGCCGCGGCAGCCCCGGACGTGCGTATCCCGGTCGACCCCCGGGCTCTGGAGAAGATGCCCGAAGCCTTCTGGGGTACGGTGTATGAGTCGGCTAGCTACGCCGTCAGCCACTATTACAATATCAGGGAGAAGGAGCTCCGGGCCATCGAAACAACGAGCCCGGTCCGAGTTATAGAGTCTGCGATGGACATGACCTTAACAGTAAAGTGCCCCCTTCTTTTAAGGCTTTAACACTCACACGCCGCCTTTTTCCTTCCAGTTTGCTAATTTATCATTCTTTTCTTGCAGGGCATGGCTGCTGCCTATAGAGGCATTGTTAGGACCAAGGCCCAGCTCGAGGGTTTGGAAGTTGATCGCCAGACCGCCCTCCAGGAGTGTCAGGAGGCGAAAGACGCTCTGGCGGCCTCTAAAGCCGAGCTAGAGAAGATCCGCTCTGAGAACCTAGGGCTTAAAAACTCCCTGGCCGCGTCCGAGCTAGAGAAGATCCGCTCCGAGAACCAGGAGCTTAAAAACTCCCTGGCCGCATCGCGGACAGATCTTGAGGCGGCGAAGGCCGAAGCCCAGGCCGCCCTGAAAGACGAGCGGGTCGTGTCGGACCAGTCCTTACAAGACCTGTTCTATCACTGCTGGTCCCACAATCCGGACGCGGACTTTTCTTTCATGTCGCCGGACCTCTGGGCATTCTTGTTGCCGCAGCTTCAAGCTCGCCTGAATAAGGAGGTTCCTCCATCGGAGACTGGAGAGGCCTCTGCCGCGGCGGAGCAGGATGAGACCGCGACCTCCAAAGGGCCAACTGATGGGGCTTAGGACACTTCTTATTTAGTATTTTGAACTCTTTCTATTGTAATTTTCTTTTTATGTGAGGCGTTTCTGCCTTGAGACAATTTGTTCAGCCAGTTTTACATATATATTTTTATGCATTTGGTCAGAATTCATCTCTTTATTTTTATGAACTTAGTTCGAGTTAACTTTATCTGTATCCCGGGCTCTTTAAAGAAGAACCGCGGTCAACAAATTTTTGTTAACTTCTAAGTTTTATGACCTGGTTAAGACCAGGAACTTATTTTGAAAAAACTTAGTTCGCGTCAACTTTTATCCGTATCCCGGGCTCTTTAAAGAAGAACCGCGGTCAACAAATTTTTGTTAACTTATAAGTTTTATGACCTGGTTAAGACCAGGAACTTATTTTGAAAAAACTTAGTTCGCGTCAACTTTTATCCGCATCCCGGGCTCTTTAAAGAAGAACCGCGGTCAACAAATTTTTGTTAACTTCTAAGTTTTATGACCTGGTTAAGACCAGGAACTTATTTTGAAAAAACTTAGTTCGCGTCAACTTTTATCCGTATCCCGGGCTCTTTAAAGAAGAACCGCGGTCAACAAATTTTTGTTAACTTCTAAGTTTTATGACCTGGTTAAGACCAGGAACTTATTTTGAAAAAACTTAGTTCGCGTCAACTTTTATCCGCATCCCGAGCTCTTTAAAGAAGAACCGCGGTCAACAAATTTTTGTTAACTTCTAAGTTTTATGACCTGGTTAAGACCAGGAACTTATTTTGAAAAAACTTAGTTCGCGTCAACTTTTATCCGCATCCCGGGCTCTTTAAAGAAGAACCGCGGTCAACAAATTTTTGTTAACTTCTAAGTTTTATGACCTGGTTAAGACCAGGAACTTATTTTGAAAAAACTTAGTTCGCGTCAACTTTTATCCGTATCCCGGGCTCTTTAAAGAAGAACCGCGGTCAACAAATTTTTGTTAACTTCTAAGTTTTATGACCTGGTTAAGACCAGGATAGGACTTAGTTTGTGATAACTCTTATCCGTAGATAAAAATTAACACCTAAGTCGTTAAGGAGACCTGGATATATCCGGGTACCATATGCCCCCCAAGTAACTGGGAAAGGATCTTTCGTTGTTACTTTAAAATTACACTTGCAAATAACGAGAAACATTTGATTTTTATTTATACATGGAAGGTGACCTTCTAGGCCTTACAAATGTTCATTGATAATATTTCTTTAGGTGGATAGCATTCCAAGTCCGCGGGACCGCCCCTCCACCAAGTCGAGCTAACTTATAAGTTCCCTCTTTGATGACTTCGATGACCTGGTATGGTCCTTCCCAGCTTGGTCCCAAAACCCCATCTTTGGGATCTTTCCCGGCCAGGAAAACTCTCCTCAAGACCAAATCGCCGACGCTAAAGGCACGTCTTTTGACCTTAGTGTTGAAGTAGCGAGTGATTTTCTGTTGATAACAGGCGAGCTGGAGTTGTGAATCCTCTCGCCTTTCATCCACTAAGTCTAAGGAGTGGCATAGGAGCTCGTGATTCTCGTCTTGGCCGTAGGACCGGACCCTGTGCGACAGGACCCTCACCTCCATGGGGAGGACTGCTTCACTTCCAAAGGTTAGGGAGAAAGGAGTGTGACCCGTGGGAGTCCGATGTGAGGTCCTATAGGCCCACAGAACTTGGGGGAGCTGTTCTGGCCAGATCCCCTTTGCCTCATCCAGCCTCTTCTTGAGGCTTGCCTTCAGAGTTTTATTGACAGCCTCGACCTGGCCGTTCGCCTGGGGATAGGCCACGGACGAGAAGCTTTTCACAATTCCGTGCCTTTCGCAAAATTCGGTGAACAGGTCGCTGTCAAATTGAGTGCCATTGTCGGAGATGATCTTTTTGGGTAGGCCAAATCGACATATGATGCTTTTAACCACGAAGTCTAGCACCTTTTTCGATGTTATTGTCACCAACGGCTCTGCTTCGGCCCACTTAGTGAAGTAGTCAATGGCTACCACGGCGTAACGGACCCCGCCCCTTCCGGTGGGCAGGGCGCCTATTAGATCTATCCCCCAAATGGCGAAGGGCCAGGGAGACGAGATCATTTTTAGCTCGGTCGGAGGAGCTCGTGCAACCGCGGTGAACCGCTGACACTTGTCGCACTTTTTTACATATGAGATCGAGTCTTTGGACAGAGTCGGCCAGTAGTAACCCTGCCGAAGCATCTTCAAGGCCAGGCTTTGCCCCCCAGTGTGATCTCCGCATAATCCGTCATGAACTTCTTGCAGGATGGCCTTCGCTTCACTTGGAAGAACGCACCGGAGGAGAGGTAAGGAATGCCCACGTCGGTACAACACCCCCTCGACTAGCGTATACCTCGAAGCTTGATAAAGGACTCGTCGTGCGTCGTTGCGCCCTTCGGGTAACTTGCCCTCGACGAGGTACTCAACAATGGGAGTCATCCAGGTCGGCCTGATGTCAATCATCCCAATATCTGCTCGATCTCCGTCTATGCTGGGTTTGTCCAAGAACTCAACTGGCACCAACCCCAGGGTTTCTGTCTCTCCCGAGGTGGCGAGCTTGGCGAGAGCATCTGCATTGGCGTTCTGCTCCCGAGGTATCTGTTCGATCGACCCTTGCCCAAACGTAGACAGTTCGGATTTTACCTTAGCCAAATAGGAGGCCATCTTGGGACCCCGCGCCTGATACTCGCCCAGAACCTGATTCACCACGAGCTGGGAGTCGCTGAAGCATTGGACAGAGCTTGCCTTTAGCTCGCTGGCTATCCTAAGTCCAGCTAACAAGGCCTCGTACTCTGCCTCGTTGTTAGACGCCTTGAACCCGAACCTCAGCGCCGAGTGGAATCTATGCCCCTCTGGGGATATCAGAATGATTCCGACCCCGGAGCCGTTCTCGTTAGATGAGCCATCAACGAAGATCTTCCACGATGAACCTGAGGAGGTGAGCTGATGTGAGTCTTCCGATGGGATCTCATGGAATCCCGCGCATTCTGCCACGAAGTCGGCCAAGGCTTGACTTTTTATGGTAGTTCGGGGAGTATAGAAAATCTCGAACTGACTAAGTTCGACCGCCCACTTTAGCAAGCGTCCCGAGGCTTCAGGCTTTTGCAAAACCTGCCTTAGAGGCTGATCGGTCATGACGTGTACAGAGTGGGACTGGAAGTATGGCCTGAGTTTTCGCGAGGCCGTGATTAGGCAGAACGCCAGTTTTTCCATCAACGGGTACCTTGACTCAGCTCCGAGGAGTCTCTTGCTGATGTAATAAACCGGTTTCTGAGCCTAGTCCTCTTCTCGCACCAAAATGGCACTAGCTGCGTCCTCAGTGACGGCCATGTAGAGGAAAAGAGGTTCTCCTACCTTGGGCTTTGACAGCACAGGTGGCTCAGCCAGGTGCGTTTTTAGGTCGAGGAATGCGCCTTCGCATTCTACTGTCCATTCGAACTTCTTGTTTCCGCGGAGCAGGTTGTAGAAGGGCAGGCACTTGTCGGTCGATTTGGAAATGAACCGGTTCAGTGCTGCCACCCTTCCTATGAGGCCTTGGACATCTTTCCGCTTCCTGGGGGAGGGAAGCTCGAGCAGTGACCTGATCTTGTCGGGGTTTGCCTCGATTCCTCGGGTATTGACTATGAAACCCAAGAATTTCCCCGATGCGACACCGAAAGTGCACTTCTGAGGATTGAGCCTTATGCCATATTCTCGCAGTATGTTAAAGCATTCTTCCAGATCGGTGACGTGGTTGCTGGCAATCTTTGACTTGACAAGCATATCATCGACGTACACTTCCATGTTTTTCCCGATCTGATCCGCGAACATTCTATTTACCAGCCTTTGGTAGGTAGCCCCGGCATTCTTAAGACCGAACGGCATGACCTTATAGCAATAGACATTAGTCGGGGTCATGAAGCTGGTATGATCCTGGTCTGCTGGATTCATCGCGATCTGATTGTAGCCCGAGTACGCGTCCATGAAGGACATGAGCTCGTGCCCCGCCGTGGCATCCACCAGTTGATCGATCCTTGGCAACGGAAAGCAATCCTTGGGGCAGGCTTTATTCAGGTCGGAAAAGTCGATACAGGTCCGCCACTTCCCATTGGGTTTTGGAACTAACACGGGATTGGCAACCCAAATGGGAAATCTGGCTTCGCGGATAAAGCCACATTTTTTGAGCCGGGCCACTTCTTCTTCAAGGGCTTCGGCTCGGGTTGTCCCTAAATGCCTCTGCTTTTGAGACTTGGCCGGGACGCTTTTGTCTAGGTGGAGCGTGTGCATGATTACGCTCGGACTGATCCCTATCATGTCCTCGTGCGACCATGCGAATACGTCCAGGTTCTTTTTCAGAAACGCAGTCAGTTCCGCCTTTCTTCTATCGCAGAGGTTCTTTCCGAGCTTAACCGTCCGTGACGGATTTTGTTCATCGATGCCTACCTCCTCGAGATCTTCAATAGCTTGGAGCTCGGACCTGTCCTCGCCTACTCGGGGGTCAATGTCCTCGCTTAGGTCGAGCTTTTCGTCTTCGGAAACCCGAGGTTTTTCAATCTCAGGGGCCGCCTTGGGTCCCTGTGATTCCTCTTCATCCCGAATGGCCATCGTCACCTGCCCGGGTTTAAATTTTCCCTTCATGGAAATGCTGTAGCATTCCCTGGCAGCGAGCTGATCGCCCTTGATAGTGCAGACCCCTGTTGGAGTAGGGAACTTCATGGAGAGGTGCCGGATGGACGAGATAGCTTCGAAAGCAACGAGCGTAGGTCGGCCCAAAATTGCATTGTAGGCCGCGGAGCAGTCACTACGAATTCGAGTAGTTTGGACACTGTCCGGGACTCGTCCCCTAGGGTGATCACCAGCTCAATCGTTCCTATCGCTGCTGACCCTTCTCCTGAAAAACCATATAGCATCATCGAGGTTGCCTTCAGCTCGGAGACGGTCAGACCCATTTTTTCTAAGGTGGAACGGAATAGGAGGTTCACCGAGCTCCCATTGTCCACTAACACTCTCCTTACTCTCCGGTTGGCGAGCTGGACTGCTACGACCAAGGGATCGTTATGAGGGAATTGGACATGGCTCGCGTCTTCCTCCGTGAAAGTGATCGGTTGTTTCTCTAATCTTTGTTGTTTTGATTGACGCTGTTCCGGGACAAACTCCCCTCCATTGTGGGCCTTCAACTCATTTATGTACCTCTTCTGGGCGCCTCTACTCGTGCCAGCCATGTGTGGTCCTCCAGAGATGGTGGAAATCTCTCCCTCGACCACGGGGGGAAGGACGTCCTGATCTACTCGAGGTCCAGGTTGACTGGCTGGGATCTCCGGAGCGGGTCGACTTGTCGGGACCCTGTTCCGCGAGTATTGCGCCAACGGACCTGCTCGGATGAGAGTCTCGATTTCATCTTTGAGGTGTCTGTAGTCGTCGGTATGGTGCCCGACGTCGTTATGAAAACGGCAGAATTTGGAAGCGTCTCTCTTTCCCTTAGGGTGCTTTATTGGCTCCGGTCTTTTCCAGGGGACTCGCGTAGCGTTGGCCAGGAAAATATTCTCTCTGGTTTGGGTGAGCTCGGTATACGTTGTGAACACGGGCTTGAATTTATCCACGGACTTATTCTTCTTTTGACCGTGCTGGATGTTTTCACCATTCCCTTTTCTTTTGCCGCCACCGGGCTGGTTACTCTGCGTGACGTCGGGAGTCGCTACTACAATCTCTGTTCCCGTCCCAGCGGGCTTCTCGAGGACCTGGCTGGTCCCCGCGGCTGAAGCTTCAGCTTCTTCCAAGTTTATCCACTCTTGGGCTCTGTTAAGGAATTCACTAACTGAGCTGACCCCCCTCCTTTGAATATCCTTCCACAGATCTCCGCCTACTAGGATCCCGGTCCTCATAACCATGAGTTTGGAGCTGTCGTCGGCGTCTCTGGCTCGAGCAGCGACATTTGCAAATCTGCTCAAGTAGGCTTTTAGCGTTTCTCCAGGTTGCTGTCTCACGTTAGCTAGGGAGTCGGCCTGGACCCTGGCGGCCTGAGAGGCGCGGAATGCCCTCTTGAAGTCAGCCGAAAAGGTCTTCCAGGAGCTGATTGACTGCCTTTTACTTTGTTTGAACCACTGCCTGGCAGGTCCAGTTAGGGTGGAAGGAAAGATCAAGCAACGAAGCTCTGGCCCGATGTTATGAGCCATCATTAGGGTGTTGAACATCCCTAAGTGGTCAGATGGGTCTCCATCCCCGTTGAACTTTGACAAGTGAGGCATACGAAACCCAGAAGGGTATGCCGTTGCTGCTATGTTGGGGGCGAAGAGCTCCATCTCATCCCCTGAATCATATTCGTCTTTTTCTTTTTCCGATAGGAGCTTCTTCATCAGCTCCTCCATTTGAGTTAAGCGCTCTAGGGTTTTGTCCTGAGATCCTGGGTTATTCCGGGGCTGTTCAACAGCTTTGGACCCGTTGTACATATTAGGCGGGTTGTTGCCCCTCCTATCTGGAGATAGGTCATTTGGGGCATTCCCGCCATTACGTACTTCGGATCGGACCCCAACTGAGCGGGCCTGGCTACCATCCCTAACTCGATCCTCTCTGTGAGAGTTGAGGCGATCTCGAAGGTCGCCTCCATGGGTATTATGGTGACTTTGTGCTGAACTTAGTCGCTGTCGCAGGTCTCCTCCCGAAAGATCACTCCGTGCACTACCGGTCCAGTGACTCCTGCTGGACAGGCTCGAGGTGCGTCTTTGGCGGCTCTGACCTGATCCTTCCCCCGGCACCCTGCTGCGCCGGGAAGGCCCGGCCGATGGCGGGTCTCTCCTACTATTTCCGTAGGTCAGGATGTCTCGGACAGGCTGAGGAGACGGGTATCTGATGGGAGAAGGAGGATGCCTGACCGGAGAGGCGATCCTAGTGCCGTCCGGACGGACTAAATTTGGTGGGGGCCTCTCGGCCCTGCCAGCTTGATGGTTTCGCGCTGGGCGAGCTGGACAAGGAACTGGACGTTCTTCGGGGACGGGCTGACGTCTCCGGATCCCCTCGGTCCTCCTTTGGGAACTTCCTCGATCTCTTCTGGGCGTCCTCGAGGAAGGCTGAGAGCTAGGGGTTGATGTCCTAACCGAACGGCTGTACTGCTGCTGTTTGGTTTGAGGCATTTCCCTGAAGTTCGCCTCTTGATGGTGCGTTGAAGGGGTGGAGTTGGCTGCAGGGAGTCTACTCGAACGGCTATGCCTGGATCGATTACTCCGGCGAGACTTAGGAGCCTCGCCTTGCCTCTCTCCAACGTTACCGTTGGTTGTGAGAGGGGGTAGTCGACACAGAATATCCTGGATTTGCTGACCAGCTGCTGCTAGCTGGCTCCTCAGCTGAGCATTCTCCATCTCCACCGCAGTGTAATAACATGGATTCGGATTAGGCGGCCGGGGCGCCGAACTACCAGTGTCGTCTTGGCCGGCCGGCTGCTTTCCTGGCCTTTGCTGGACTTCAGGAACTTGCTCATCAGGGAGGGCAACATGGCGGGCCTCCTGCCCATCATGCTGTTCTGTCTCGTTGCCATGTTTGGATCGAGTGGTCACCATAGTTGTATGTTTGTGGTAGTACTAATCGGACTTGCTCTCAATGAAAGCACCAAACTGTTGACGCGGTTCTTCGGCAACAGATAATTAAGAGAAGAAGAGAAAGAGATTAGTACTTAAAATTAGAACCGTCGCAGATATGAAATCTTTGTGGAAAGAACTAGGTGACTCCAGACACGTTTTTAAGTGGTTCGAAGGTTAAAATCCTTCTACTCCACTAGTCAATATTATTGATCTTTTCTGGGTAATTGGTTTACAAAGTATATAGTTCTTACAAGACTATTTTTCCAACCCCTATCAACTCCCAGGGTATCCCTATTTATAGGAGAAGGCACCTGGAAGTTGGTAGGGAGGTCATCTCGTGACCTTACCATCTGTCATATCAATTCTGTGATATTCATGATTAATTCCTAAACCTGACACACAAGTGTGGTCTAATCAGTATGGAAGGAGATATTGGGCCGCACGGCCCAACTCATCCGTGGGTGTCTGAATACGCACGTTCCTGCTGCGTGTCCGAGAAGTCAGGGGGATATCGGACACGTGATGGCAGGATTATGCACGTTTATCTTGCGTGTTGACTTCCCATAGGGTCAGAGCTTCCTGAGAAGCTCGTCACTGGAACAATCCATAACCCGAGCTTATCCGTCCGTGGTCGCCGGATGTTATTCCCAGCTCCTGGTGCAACAAGTGCGAGCTGGAAAAGGCCCGTCCTGGAAATAGAGCCTCTGGCCTGTGGGAACCTCAGACTAAACATAATTTAGTCCGAGGCTCGTCCTGCTAAACAGCCCGTGGGAAAACCAGGGCGTACAATATCCATATAACACATACAAATAGATCAGGGATTACCTCTTGTAGCCTATCAAGTGTCCTTGAGTCTTTTTATATAAATCAACGATCTTTCTATCTAGTGTTCTGAGATCTCACACCCTAATCTTCCAGACCAATCCTCAAATACGCAAGGACAAGTGTGGACATGTAGGATTTAAAAGGTTGATTTATGTGACTCTCTAGATGTACTCAACACATGAGATCTAGAGAGTTTTTGACAGAGAGAATGTTTAGAAAAGTTTTCAGGTTTAGAGAAAACTATCACTTTTTTTAGAGAGAGAGTCTGATTATTCATCCTTTTTTAATATCACGTATATGGTATTTATTTAGATATTTAATCTAATTAAATAATCTTTATTTAATTAAAATATAATTTAAATTAAAACTGATTAGATATTTTCATTTAATTATCTATTTAAATCATATTTAAAAAGAATAATTAAATAATTGATTAAATAAATTTATTTTAAATTCAAAATTCAAAACCCAGGGATAAAAATCTCTGATGCTAGGTGCCACACACTGTACTGTACAGTATGTGCCGCCCAGCCCTATTAGGGTTGCCCTAATGTTCTCATTTGTTTATTTAATCAACTTTTAAGACAAGATATTTATTCCAACATAAATATCATTTAATACAAAGTTAACTTTATCTCAAAATAACAGTTTTAAATTAAATAAATAAATATCAAATTATAAATAAGATATTTATTATTATCTCTCTTTATATTAATCCAAATAATATTAATATTAATTTTAACCTATAGTTTTTCAAAATAAAAACTATATAGTTAAATAATTAATTAATTCACAATTAATCAATTACCCATAATTATTTCCTTGCCCTGGAAAATTAATTCATTTGCAATTTAGTTCTTTCTTTTAACAAATCTTTCTTTTGACATCATTACCCATGATAGCGTAGGACAAAGGTGATATAAGGATCATGGACCTATAATACGAAGCTCCAATAAACCAGATTATTAATTAAATTATTTAATCTAATAATATTATTTATTAATTCTATGATTACTCCACTATAAATATGGAATTGCACTCTAAGTATTTATAGAATTATATTTACAGAGTGTTCTCTAGTAGTCCATTGATATAATCAATATATGTAATTATGTCCTCCATTATTGGTTCGTTAATTAGAGCTGGTCAAAATTAACATTTTACTCTTCTAATTACCTCTTGATCCTTAAGTTCCATTAATTCACTAACGAATAATTAATCTATAATATAATTATAGATTTGAGCTCAATAAATATTCAGTTACAAAATCAACCCTTAAGGGAACCAATATTCAATCCGTTAGGAAAGCATGAATTCCAATATTGTAATTCATGTTCCCAGCCATCCATGATATTTAATTTCCAAAACAAAAGTCATTAGCCTCATTATTCTAAGAGACCTTAATGAGTGAATCAAAAGATCCAATAAACATAAACAGGAGTTCATGAATACTCAGGATTTAGATTGATCTATAAATGATCATTTATTATGACAAGAATTAAATATTTACGTCAAATGGCAAGTTTATAAAGATAATTAATTCTCATCGGTCCAGTCATATATAATCTCTATTATATACAAAATATTTACTAAGATGTCTATCCACATCAGTAATCTGAATCTAGATTACTTACATCTCGTATGCTTATCAAATCGTACTAGTAACAATTTATTAAAGATTCATTACTTTAATATGTTACTGACTATTTTATTCATTATGTATGATATTAATTCTCTCGTACTAATACAAGATCATATTCTCATGAATAAATATGAAATTTTTCTTGATATTATTATATAATTAATTCAAACAATAATTATATCATTCAAATATAATAAAATTGTACTTTTATTTAAAACTAATAAAATGTTTTACATGCTTTTAGGGCATTAATCCTAACAATCTTCCACTTACCCTCAAAGCAAGTGAGGCATTTCCCTTAATCTCATATTGCGCACGTGACCCATGAACAACTTTGCAGGAAGTGTCTTGGTTAACGGGCCAGCCAGGTTTAATTTTGATGTTATCTTCATAATAGTCACATCACATCGGTGTACAATCTCTCTTACCATATGGTATTTCCTTTCTATATGCTTCCCTCTCTTGTGGTTTCTCGATTCTTTGGAATTAGCTACTGCTCCACTATTGTCACAATACATGATTAGTGGTTTATCCATATCTGGGACAACTTCCAGATCAATGTAGAACTTCCTCGACCAAATCGCTTCCTTAGCTGCTTCATAAGTCGCTATGTATTCGGCTTCCATGGTTGAATCAGCTACGCGGGATTGCCTAATGCTCCCCCAAACAAAAGCTCCTCCACCAAGAGTGAACAGTGACCCAGATGTCGATTTTTGACTGTCTTTGTCTAAATGGAAATTAGAATCAGTGTATCTAGTAGGGTTTAGTTCACCCCCTGAATATACCAGCATATAGTCTCTCATTCTCCTAAGATACTTGAGAATGTGCTTTACTGCAATCTAGTGTTCCAAACCAAGATTCGATTGATAACGACTTACAATCCCAACTGCATAACATATGTCGAGCCTAGTACACAACATAGCATACATTAGACTCCCAACTGCTGAAGCATATGGATACTTTCTCATATCCTCTTCCTCCTGAGGTGTCTTGGGACATTGTTCCTTGGAGAGACAATTCCATGTGTAGTCGGTAATTGACCTTTCTTGGAATTCTCCATAGAGAATCTTTCAAGCACCTTATATATATAATTAGCATGAGAAAGTGTCAAGAGCATGTTCTTCCTATCCCTTAGGATTTGGATTCCCAGAACATAACTCTCCTCGCCCAAATCTTTCATTTGGAACTTTTCAGCTAACCACTTCTTTACATTTGACAATGTCTCTACATTGTTCCCAATGAACAAAATGTCATCAACGTAAAGAACTAAGAAAACTAACTCTTTTCTTTGATGTATTTATACACACATTCTTTGTCGACATTCTGTTTGAAGCCATATGTTTTAATTGTTTCATCAAAAGTGATATTCCAAGATCTTAATACTTGCTTTAATCTATAAATGGATTTCGGCAACTTGCACACATGTTGATCTTCCCCTTTCTTTATGAACCCTTCTGGTTGTACCATATAGATACTTTCATCAAGATAGCCATTCAGAAATGTTGTCTTGACATCCATTTTCCATATCTCATAATCATTGGCAGCCGCTATGGATAAGAGGATACGAATGGATTTGAGCATGGCCACAGGAGAAAATGTTTCTTCATAATCAACACCTTCTCTCTAAGTGTAACCTTTGGCTACAAGCCTCGCTTTGAAAGCCTCTACTTTCCCCTCTACCCCTCTTTTCTTCTTGTATATCCACTTACACCCTATGGGCCTGGCATCTTTAGGTGGATCCACAAGTTCCCAGACAGAATTGGAATACATAGATTCCATTTCTTGGTTCATGGATTCTTGCCACTTCTCCTTTTTTGGATCATCCATTGCCTCTTTAAATGTTAATGGATCGTCCTTGTTTGTATCAGAAACAAGGACATGTGCCTCTTGTTCATAGTGAACATGTTGTCTCACAATCCTCCCACTACGACGTTGCACCAGGGTTTCTTTTTCAGAAATCATGGTTTCCTCGATTTTTCGTTTATCATTTAATGATGAAGATGATTGTGATGGAATCTTATCAGCTGTGAGTTCCTCCAATACTACCTTGCTCCGAGGTTTATAGTTATTCATATAGTCATGTTCAAGGAATGTCACATTTGTGGAAACAAATACCTTTTGATCCTTGTGACTAAAGAAATAACCACCTCTTGTTTCTGGAGCGTAGCCAACAAAAATGCACACTTTCGACCTTGATTCAAGTTTCCCTGATTTAGGTCTAAGAACATGAGTAGGACAGCCCCAAATGCGGAAATTGTGCAAATTAGGTTTGTTTCCATTCCACAGTTCCAGTGGTGTTTTGTTAATGGTCTTAGATGGGGCTACATTCAAAATGTACGTCTTCGTTTGAAGTGCATATCCCCAGAATGAGAGAGGAAGTGAAGAATAGCTTAACATAGACCTGACCATATCCAACAAGGTCCTGTTTCTTCTTTCAGAAACACCATTTTGTTGTGGCGTTCCTAGTGCTGTGAGTTGGGATAGAATACCATGCTCTAGCAAGAAATCTTTGAATTCTAAATCCAAATATTCTCCACCTCGATCAGATCGAAGTGTCTTTAGAGTCTTACCTAACTGCTTGTCAGCCTCAACTTTGAATTCTTCAAACTTACCAAAGGTTTCAAATTTCCTAAGCATTAGGTAAGTATGACCATATCTTGAGTAATCATCAATAAAAGTGAAGAAATACTCGTACCCACCTCTTGTTTGTACATCAATTGGACCACAGACATCAATGTGTGCAAGCTCCAAAGGTTCTTTGGCTCTATTGCCTTTCACTGAGAAATGACGTTTGGTCATGTTTCCTTCTAGACAAGATTCACAAACCGGAAGAGTTCCAACTCTTAGTTCTCTCAAAGGTCCATCTTTTTTTAATCGGTTTATCCTATCTAGACCTATATGACCAAGTCTAAGATGCCAAAGATATGTGTCATCCTCGTTTGAAACTTTTTGGCTTTTGTTATCATGCGGTTTTGCTACTTTAAATAATTCTGAATTATTGAGCGCTCGTTCATTTTAATGAAAGCGATAAAGTCCAAATATTCGATTGCATGTTTAAAGAAAAAATTAAGAATAATCAAATTATAAATAAAATATTCTAAAGTCTTTACATGCAATAAAATTCCAAATTAACTAAAAAAATGAACTAAACATTGTTCACACAACAATAAAGTTTTCTTTTAATAAAACTAGAGAATTTTAAATAAATGGACTTTCTTTAACGCTTTCTTGAACTAGACACTTTTCCTCTTTTCCACTTCATGATCTTTATCAACAACCTTCTTGAACTGTTAGATTCATCCATCTACACAGAAGAATAAACATCGTTAGTGGACCCTGAGTTAAGAACTCAGAATGACAAATCTATTTCCACTTAGTTATAAGAACAAATAAATCATATTTACCTTTCTTATTCTTCATAAATTCAGCAATTATTTCACGCTTGGTCGATAGGATTTCATTCTCATAAAATCACTTATCATATATGTATTCATACGTAGCATGGATGGCCTCCCATATATCCTATGCAAATTTAAGGCTTTGTAGAGTATTTTTGGTCTCTATATTCTGTAGCGTCCCAGAATTTTACTTAGCTAGATAGTAGTAGTAGTAGTAGTAGTGATTAGCGAGTTTTAGACTTGTTTAGTGTGTCTACTTAGGAAGCATTTTAGAGGTTTAGGATTGTTTTATTCTATTTTACGTTTGTTTTGTGTTGTTTTTGTTTATTTTCAGGTTTTGAAGGATTGGGATGATTTAGAATGAAAAAGATGCCAAAAAGCACAAAAATTCGTAAAGCTGTCAAAAATGCCTTTTCTGAGAGAGTAGCGCGACCTCGCTACTGTAGAGAGCGACCGCGCTAGGTTGCTGGAAATTGAAATTCGACAGATTTTTAAATGAAGGGCATTTTGGTCCATTCACAAGGGCTAATTTAGGGTAACGAGTTCTGATGCGATTTAGGCAGTGTAAAAACGTGAATTAGAGGCTAGGGACAAAGTGGAGGTGAAAAGAAAAGAAGGAGAAGCTTGGAGCAAGCGTGGGCGATCTGTGACAATTCCCCATCTAGTTTCAATCTCTTTTTCTTTAAATTTTCTATGTTATTGTTTATGTTTAATTTGATTATGGATTTGAATATTGAGATTATGAGCTAAACTCCTACTTAGGGATTTGATGGATATTGACTGAGATTATTCCATGGATTAATGCTATTTGATTATTCCTTCTTCCTTGTTTATGTGATTTGTTCATTTTTGTGCTTAATACATGTTTGAGATTGATCACCTTAAGCATGATTCATGATCCTAATATGAAATCTGAAAAGTGAATATTAGGAATGCTCTAAATGAATAAACATAGGTTTTGATGTGAAACGAAAGTATTTGCATAGCTTGTGTGACTTTTAGATTACTGCTTAATGCGAATTGTTTTTTGTACTATCTCAGAGATGCAGTAGTTGACATGCAATTTAGTACCTTTATGATCTGAAAAGAGTTTATGTGATTTTATAATCTGTCATCACATAGGAGGAAGAAGAATAGTTGACTAGTATTAACAATTGGGTAATCAAAGCAATTGAAATCATATTCCTAATTTCACATCCATTGTTAAACCCTTTTTATTTATTGTTTTGCTTATTGTGTTTTCTGCATTATAATTTTAAAAATAAATTTTTATTGTTGCCAAATAGAAATATAAATCCAATTTGATTAGTACTTAGCTGCAATTCCCTTGGGTTCGACCTCACCTGTGTGAGTTACTACTTGTATGATACGTGCACTTGCGTGTAATAAAATATCGCAGCAAGTTTTTGGCGCCGTTGCCGGGGAATTGTTTAGTTGATATTACGTTAATTGGATTAAATTCTAATTTGGTTTTTTTTTCACTTTTTGCTAACTTATTTGTGTCAAATTCTTCTTATCTCATCTCAGGTACCATTGGTGTAACGACCTAAATTTGCTAATAAGGCTTGGAGCCTTGATTAGTGTGCCTGGAGGGCAAGAATTGTTATATTACATTAATTTATGTGAATGTAATGAATATGTGATTAGTATGCATGTTTAGGTGAAATAAATATGCATGTGGACCCCGTTTGTATGATAGGGGTAAATTGGTAATTTTAGCCCGCTGTGGGCATATATGTGATAATTGTATTATGTGATTTGTACCACGTGAGGGTGGTGTTATTATTGTGATGCACGTGCCGAGACGGTCCTAGAGAGCTAGTTAACTCAAAAGTCACAACGGGATTTTATACCCGGCTCGGGAGGAGCCTTGGGGTATCTTGGGGAATTTTGTGAGTTGAGTTGAGAACTAGTGGTTATAGTTATTGGTGATTGAGTAACCTGGGTAACCATTTTTAACTGCTGTGAGTAACAAGTTTAGATGGAAAATGGTAGAATTGAAATAGAAGTGAATGGACTAGAGTGCCCTTGAGGGTTTAGTTAGGAAATGAGTATTAGGAGGGGTAATATGGTCATTTGGCAGGGGGTTTAGACAATGTTCAGCTGGGTTAAAGGGGTACACGGTTTAGGCTTGGTCATATTTTGGTTTTTGTTAAAAAAATAGAGAGAAGAAAAGCTAGAGGGAAAAGCTAGGGCAAGAAGAAGAAGAAGAGGAGTTGAAGGAGCTGAAATTTGGAGACTTAGGAGATGAATCAAGGAAGCTTAGGGTTGGATTCTTCATTCAAGGTAAGGATTCTATGTAAATTTAAGACTTGTTTCTGTTTTGGTTTAAGAAATTGAAGCATGGTTTAAGTTTTGAGCTACGGGTTTAAATTTTCTGAAGTTGAAATCAAAGGTGTGGATTTTTGGGTGTGATTGTGTTTTGATCTTGATACTAGTGTTTATGGGTTGTTAGATGGTTCATTTGAAGTTTTAAATTGATCTTGGGGTTTAGGTAATTGTTTGGGATGATTTGGAGGGGTTTTAGCTCGAGAAAAATGCAAGAGAAAACCCAGAAATCTGGGTTCGCGAAGGAGCGCCGCGGCGCGAGGTTGCATCAGGATTTGGGGCTAGCCGCTGGGCGCCGTGGCCCTTGAGGGGAGTGCCGTGGCCCTAGGCCATTTTGACAGGAAAAATTTGGGTTTTTAGGGCTTTTGCCCGGGGACTCGGGGGACGGTTCCAATGTATTGTTTTAAGGAATTAGAGGTCCCGAGAGTGCGGGATTGGTCCCGGGAAGTGGTTTTGGGTTGGTTAGTATTAAAAAGTGTTTTATGTGTGTTGTGACTAGGATTTCGGAGAGGCTCGTGCTAGAGGACCGTGCTTGTGGCCTTGGTGCATCGGAAAGCTCGGGATAAAGGTAAGAAAACTGTAGCACCCGTAGGACAGGGCATGGACCCATAGTATTAATGCAGGGCACGACCCTAAACTGTATTATATGTTATGGTATAGTTTTGATTGAATTGATATATGTTTGAATGTTATTTGAATTATACTATATGTGATTATATTAGCGAGAATGGCAGAGGTGCCGAGAACGGTTAATGAGCCGAGAACGGCAGCGGGGCCGGAAGTAACACTTAGCACATGGGATGCTTATAGTCAGGGTAGGACCCAGTGGATAAATGGGATATCCTTACGGTGAGGACCGAAACCCCAGGCTTTGGTAAGGCTTCTGGGGCGGCATGGCCGTGTTTGCTTAGTTTGATGGCTGACCTATTTATCTGTGGATTACCGAATATGTTAACTATATAATTTGCACATGTTATGAACTGTATGAGTTTTCTTGATGGGCTTCGGCTCACGGGTGCTCTGTGTTGCAGGTAAGGGAAAAGAATGAGTCAACCAGCCATGAGTACGGAGAGCATGAAGCAACGCGTACATGTTTGGCCTGCCCGACTGCTTTGGTTGGGGGCTTTTTCCTAAAGGGCTGTATTAACCTGTAATTTGATAGTCAATCAACTGTAAACTTATTTTAAGTTGTAAAACATTTTGTAAACCTGATTTGTGGGATCCCAAATAATAGGAACTTGAAGTTTTCAATAAAGTAAAGCATTTTCAAAAGATTACAGCCTTAACTTTTGCTTAGTCACACTTTTGTTTTAAAAACCTCGGTTAGCGAGTTAATTGCACAGAGTTTTGATTTAAAACCCACCTAGTAACGGCTCTAAGGAAGTAGGACGTTACAATTGGTTTATGCGACGTCAAGGACCAGCTGTAAGAGTGCCTGTTGATCCTGAGATAGAGAAGACTTGCCAGCAGAACAGAAGAAACAAAAGGTTGGAAAGAGTTGTACACAGGATTGAGCAAGAGGAAGTTATGGCCAACTACGGTAATAATGGGGGTGCCGTAGAAGACCCAGCTAATGGTCAGAATCCACCCGACTGTAGCTTGAGGGACTATGTGTTGCCAACAATGACAAGGGTCCAGTCTTGTATAAGACCACCCACCGTAGATGCAAATAATTTTGAAATAAAGCCAGCCATACTTCAGATGGTTCAATCCACAGTCCAGTTTGGGGGACTACCCACTGAAGACCCAAACATGCATCTCTCTAACTTCATGGAGCTCTGTCAGACATTTAAGATGAATGGAGTTAGTGATGATGCTATCAGACTTAGATTATTCCCATTTTCTCTGAGGGAGCGAGCTAAGAGTTGGTTGGTATCTTTGCCACCTAACTCAATCAATACATGGAATGATCTAGCACTGAAGTTCCTCTCCAAGTTTTTCCCTCCAGCTAAAGCAGCTAAGTTGAGAGGAGAGATCAATAATTTTTCTCAGTTGGATAATGAGTCTCTTTATGAAGCTTGGGAGAGATTCAAAGAATTGATAAGAAAGTGCTCGCATCACGGAATAGAGAAATGAATGCTAGTCCATAATTTTTATAATGGGTTGTTTGGTACTACTCGCACACTCATTGATGCAGCAGCTGGTGGCGCGTTTATGAGAAAGAGCGCCAATGAGGCATATGACTTGTTGGAAGAAATGGCCATGAATAATCAGTAGTGGCCAAGTGAAAGAAGCTCTTCAAGGAAAGTGGCTGGTATGTATGAAGTGGATGCAATTTCGAAATTGACTGCTCAAGTTGAGGCCTTGACTAAGCAATTGCAAGGCAATATAATAACAGCTCCAGTGCAACAGGCCCAGACTCTGTGTGAAATATGTGGGGGCCCTCATGCCTATGAACAGTGTCAGTATGCTGATGTAAATAACATGCCTATGGAGCAAGCTCAGGCTATTGGGAATTTTCCTCGACAGAGCAACAATAACCCTTACTCCAATTCCTTTAATCAAGGGTGGAGGAATCATCCCAACTTTTCTTGGAAGAATGATCAGCAAAGCCAATCTTCAAACCAACAAAATTCATTCCAACAACAGCCACAGGGGTTCTTTCAGCCGAGATTTAGGCAGCAACAACAACCCCAACCACCCACTCATCATCAGCAACAACAAAATTCTGGTGGAAATTCTAACGCTCAGTCAGATGTGTTAAACCAATTCATGGCTGAAACTCGGTCTTCTATTAGAAATTTGGAGACCCAAATGGGACAATTGGCTACTCTCATGGCTAATCGTGTCCAAGGTAACTTTCCTAGCACCACTGAAGTCAATCCGAAAGAGAATTGCAAGGCAATCACGTTAAGAAGTGGGAAGAATTATGAGGGACCAAGCGAGAAGCAGCCAGTTGAAGAAGTGGGTCAGGATCAACAGGCACATGCACCAGCACAAGAGGAAAAGAAGCAAAGTGAGAAGAAGGCTACTGAAGGCATACCAACAAAAGAAGCTTCGCCACCAATTATTATTGAGCATCACATAAAGATTCCCTACCCCCAAAGGCTCCGTAAGAACAACATGGACAAGCAGTTTACTAAATTCCTAGAAGTATTCAAGAAACTGCACATCAACATTCCATTTGCGGAGGCCTTAGAGCAAATGCCGAGCTATGTCAAGTTCATGAAGGACATCTTGTCCAAGAAAAGGAAGATGGAGGACTTTGAAACTGTGGCATTGACGGAAGAGTGTAGTGCTATACTGCATAAGAAGCTCCCTCCTAAACTGAGAGATCCTGGGAGTTTCACAATACCGTGCACTATTGGGAGAATTGAAGGAATAAACGCTCTTTGTGATTTGGGGGCTAGTATCAACCTGATGCCATTGTCAGTTTTCAAGAGATTGCAACTTGGTGAAGCCAAGCCCACAACTGTAACTTTGCAACTAGTTGATCGTTCGTTGGCACATCCAAGAGGGGTAATTGAAGATGTCCTTGTCAAAGTAGACAAGTTTATTTTTCCTGCCGATTTCATAGTTCTTGACATGGAAGATGATAGCAATGTTCCCATTATCCTTGGGAGGCCCTTCTTGGCAACAAGCCAAGCACTTATAGATGTTCAGAAGGGTGAGTTGAAGTTGAGAGTGCAAGGGGAAGAAGTTGTATTCAATGTGCTCAAGGCCATGACTTATCCTGAAGCTAGTGACAATTTCTTTTCGGTTGATGTAATGGGTAACTTAGTGGAAGAGAGAAAACTGATAAATGATCCTCTTGAGTTGAGTCTGGTTGAAGATGAGGTTAGTGATCAAGATGGAAAGGAAGCTATGGAGTACGCAAAATGGCTTAATTCTTATGGGCCATTGAAGAGGAAATACTTTGAAGAGCTTGGGGCAGTACCAAAAAGGTCATTGCCTTCAGTTGAGAAACCCCCACAGTTAGAACTGAAGGTACTTCCTAACCATCTGAGGTATGAGTTTTTGGGTGAAAACAAAACACTTCCGGTTATAGTTTCAGCTTCACTTTCTGATGTGGAGACTGAAAAATTGTTGAGAATTTTGA
Source organism: Humulus lupulus (assembly GCF_963169125.1). Taxonomy (NCBI): domain Eukaryota; kingdom Viridiplantae; phylum Streptophyta; class Magnoliopsida; order Rosales; family Cannabaceae; genus Humulus; species Humulus lupulus. Next base: position 172,814,120 of record NC_084798.1, on the reverse strand, counting down.
GAGAGCACATGAAGGCCATTGGGTGGACTTTGGCAGACATCAAGGGGATCAGCCCCTCTACTGTTATGCACCAGATTTTAATGGAGGACGGAGTCAAACCAACCATAGATGCCCAAAGAAGACTCAATCCGCCAATGAAGAAAATTGTGAGAAAGGAAGTGGTGAAGTGGTTAGATGCAGGGGTGGCTTACCCAATTTCTGACAGTGAGTGGGTGGGTCCGGTTCAGGTAGTACCTAAAAAAGGGGGAATGACGGTAGTGAAGAATGAAAAGAACGAGTTAATTCCAACAAGAACTGTTACTGGTTGGAGAATATGCATTGACTACCGCAAGCTCAACAAGGCAACAAGGAAAGACCATTTTCCCCTTCCATTCATTGATCAGATGTTAGACAGATTGGCAGGAAAGGAGTATTATTGCTTTTTGGATGGTTACTCCGGGTATCATCAAATAGTCATTGCACCAGAGGACCAAGAGAAAACGACATTTACATGTCCTTATGGCACATTCGCTTTCCGAAAAATGCCATTTGGGCTATGTAACGCACCAACAACTTTCCAACGGTGTATGATGGCTATTTTTTCTGACTTGGTTGAGAATTGTATAGAAATTTTCATGGATGATTTCTCAGTTAGAGCTGTAAATACGGGCTGGGCTTTTGAGCACGGCACGAAACCAGCACGAGTCCGAGAGGCACGAGCACGACACAGCACGAAAAAATATGGGCTTGGGCCAGGCACAACACGGCACGACAAGCCCGAAGGCACGACACGAAAGCACGAACAAACTAGCCCGAAAGCACGACACGATAAAAAACCCGATATTTTGACATTAATAATCATAATAAATTTTTATTTGTCAATAATTAATAAATTAAAATGATAATATATGTCTTATTTTTTTCAATGTTTATATTTTTATAATTATATTAATTTATTTTAAGATTTGTTAGTTAAATTTTTAGCATTTATTAGTAGGTATTAAAATTATAATAATTATCTTTGATATAATTTTGTGTAAAATATTGTTAAAAAGTATATAAAAATATCTAAAATTATAATTTAAACAAAGAAATGTATTTGGTTTGGTGGTAAGTCCATTGATGGTTAAAGAGGAGGTGGAGGGTTCAATTCTCCATCCTCACATTTTTTAACAAAAAAAAAAGTGGGCCTAAAAGTGGGCCCAAATTTGGGCCCGAATAAGGAAAGTGGGCTGGCCCGACTTGGGCCCGACACGGCACGACATGGGTCGGGCCCATGGGCCGTGCTGGGCCTACTCTTTCAAAAATGGGCCGGCACGAGCACGACACGAATTGAATATGGGTCGGGCCCGGCCCAGCCCGAATTTATCGGAGGCACGAAAAATGTGGACCGGCCCGGGCCAAGCGGCCCACATTTACAGCTCTATTCTCAGTGTTTGGCTCGTCGTTTTACCATTGTTTGAGGAACTTGGAGCTGGTATTGATTCGATGTGAAGAATCTAATTTGGTGCTTAATTGGGAGAAGTGCCATTTCATGGTTAGAGAGGGGATTGTTTTGGGACACAAGATCTCACAGGAAGGCATTGAGGTAGACAAAGCCAAGGTGTCTACTATTGAGAATTTGCCCCCTCCAGTTTCGATAAAGGGGATTCGTAGTTTTTTGGGTCATGCTGGTTTCTACAGACGGTTTATAAAGGATTTCTCAAAGATCTCCAAGCCATTGTCTAGTTTTCTTGTTAATGGAGTGCCCTTTGAGTTTGGAAAGGAGTGTATGGAGGCTTTTCAAACTCTTAAGGAAAAATTGATTTCGGCACCTATAGTCATTGCACCGAATTGGGAGCTTCCGTTCAAATTGATGTGTGATGCAAGTGATTATGCTGTCGGGGCCGTGTTGGGTCAACAAGTTGACAAGGTTTTTCGCACCATCTACTATGCTAGTAGGACCTTGAATGATGTAGGACCTTGAATGATGCTCAGTTGAATTATGCTACTATTGAAAAGGAGATGTTGGCCATCGTCTTCGCTTGTGACAAGTTCAGGCCATATTTAATCGGGAATAAGGTTATTGTGTACACAGACCATTCGGCGATCAAATACCTTATGACCAAGAAGGATGCCAAGCCAAGACTAATCCGATGGGTCCTTCTCCTCCAGGAGTTTGAGTTAGAAATCAGAGACAAGAAGGGTACCGAGAACATAGTAGCAGATCATTTGTCAAGATTGGAGTCAGAAGAGAGTCAGAATATGAAGGAAGTCCAGATAAATGATGAGTTCCCTGATGAGCAGTTGTTTGCTTTAAAGGAAAGTTTGTTGGTTCCGTGGTTTGCTGATTATGTCAACTTTCTAGCTGCAAACATCACACCTCCTGACATGACAAGACAACAATTGAAGAAATTCTTTTCTGAGGTAAAGCACTATTATTGGGAAGAGCCAATCCTTTATAAGCACTGTGCCGATCAGATAATTAGAAGATGTGTGCCTGAAGAGGAGATGTACTCTATCCTGAATCATTGTCATAGTCTGCAGTGTGGAGGTCACTTTGGTGGGACAAGGATTGCTTCAAAGGTTCTACAAAGTGGGTTCTTCTGGCCAACTCTCTTTAAGGATGCTCATGAGTTTGTCAAGGCATGTGATCGTTGTCAGAGGACTGGTAATATTTCAAGAAGGAACGAGATGCCTTTGACTGGTATTTTAGAAGTGGAACTGTTTGATGTGTGGGGTATTGACTTCATGGGCCCTTTTCCGTCATCATACAACAATCTGTTTATTTTGCTAGTTGTGGACTACGTTTCTAAGTGGGTGGAAGTGGCTGCAACTCATGTTAATGACGGTAAAATAGTTCTTACTTTTCTCCAAAAGTACATTTTCACCCGGTTTGGTACTCCTAGAGCTATTATTAGTGATGAGGGGAGTCATTTCTGTAACAAGCAATTTGAAGCGTTACTTGCGAAATATGGAGTTAGACATAGAAAAGCATTACCTTATCACCCGCAAAGTAATGGACAAGCTGAGATTTCCAACCGGGAAATTAAGTTAATCTTGGAGAAGACGGTACAGAGCTCGAGGAAAGACTGGTCTAAGAAGCTCGATGATGCTTTGTGGGCATATAGAAAAGCTTTCAAAACACCTATTGGTATGTCACCATATAGGTTGGTCTTTGGGAAAGCGTGTCATCTTCCAGTGGAACTAGAGCATAGAGCATTTTGGGCCATGAAGACCTTGAACATGGACTTGGTAGCAGCTGGTGAGAAGAGGCTTTTGCAATTGAACGAGTTGGAGGAGTTTAGAAACGAAGCCTCTGAGAACGCCAAGATTTACAAGGAGAGGACTAAGAAGTGGCATGACCAGAACCTTGTCAGGAAGGAATTTCAACCAGGTCAACAGGTATTACTCTTTAATTCAAGATTGAAACTTTTTCCGGGCAAGCTGAAATCGAGATGGTCTGGTCCTTTCACGGTATTACAAGTGTTTCCTTATGGCTCCGTTGAAGTAACAAGTGAAAAGACTGGCAAGTTTAAAGTAAATGGTCAGCGGTTGAAGCTCTACTTGGGTGGTCAGTTTGATCAAGCCAAGTCCACCATCCTCTTGGCGCCACAGTAAAGAGGAAATCAGCGTCCGGCTATATGACATTAACGACAGCGCTCTTGGGAGGCACCCCAAGTTTTTACAGTAATTTTTATTCAGTTTGAGACATTCCAAGTTTTATATTTTTTTTATTTAATTATGTAGTCTTTACACATAAAAAAAAAAAGAAGAATCGGGCCAGCCAGCGCGATCGCGCCATGATGGGCGCGACCGCGCCCACAGAGGCCCAGCCAAATCCGCCCAATCAGCGCGACCGCGCCCACAGAGAGCCAGGCCAATCGAGGCCACTAGAGCGACCGCGCCAGGTGGGGCGCGACCGCGCTGGAGCGTACCAGGGGGTTAAAACTTAAAAAAAAACCATGAATTTTTTCACTCTCTCTCAAATTTCTTCTCTTCTTCTTATTTTTTTTCTCACTCTCTTGATCCGAGTCTCACACCAAGGTCCTCCTAAGGTATGTTTTCTTGAATTCATCTCTTGTTTACAAGCATAGATTAATGTAATCCTCCATTGTTAGCCCTACTCATATGGATTTTGTGTCTTTTCTTGGTTTTCATTGAATCCCATAATAGAATCTGAATTTCCTATTGTTTGGGCTGAGATTGTTGGTTGTTTTTCAGATTCTAAGGGCTTAATGATGTTCATGTACTTAAATGTTCATGGGTTCAAGGATTTCTCTTGGTAATTTGATGAAAAATTGAAAAAAAAAAAATTGGGGGAAAATTTTGACCTAACAATTGGGGGTTTCGAATTTCTTGTTGTTTTCATGAAATTGGATTGAATTTGATGAAATTATTGTTATGCTTGTGAATTCCTATCAATTGGTTGGTTGAATTTCATTGAAACTTGAGGGAAATTTGCATTTGACTATTCTAGGGCATGAATTTGAGAGGTTTTGTTCATGTGAAGAATTGGTGCATTAGAGATCAAATTGAGTTTCTATTTGGGCATTATTGGTCATAATATACTTGCTTGTGCTTGGGTATTGTTTCAATTTGGTTATTTTTGCATACATTCTCACATTGAAAATTGTTGTTGCTGCATCCATAATTGTCAATTTCTTAGTGTTATTTGATATTTGTGGGTGTAGCCTTTGTGTTCTAGTGCTTTGTTATTTTGGTTTTGTGATATGACTCCTTCTAAGAAAAGAAGTAAAAAAGTGCAACAAATACAACAAGTGCCTGAAACTCAGGAGCCTGACACTGAATTCACTGATCCTAGATTCACTTCTGCCCCTGCTCAGTCTAGGTATAAAATTGAAAAGTCTAGGAGTTTAATTCAGGAGAGGGGATTTGCAACCAATGCTGATGGAGAGTTTACTGTTCCTGCAGAGTATGTCAATGTTATTAACGCTCACCATTGGAAATATTTTTGTTCCCCGCCTATTTCTGTTGTGATACCAATTGTGAGAGAGTTTTATGCCAATGCTTTTGAGCATGATTATTCTTGGGAGACCATAGTTAGAGGGAAAACTGTCCGTTTTGACAGCAAAACAATTAATGATTTCCTTAGGTTGCCCACAAATGACAATGATGAGTATCAAGCTTTGAGAAATGAATTGTGTGAGGAGAGTACTTGGGATAGAATTTTGACTGCTTTGACTCCAGCCGGGACTCAATGGACTTATCATGGGCAAACTAGGATAGGATTCCCTTTCAACTTGTTAACTAGAGAGAAATGAGTCTGGTTAAATTTTCTTTGTGCGAATCTCACACCTAGTGGTCACTTGACTACTGTCAATACTGATAAGGCGGTGTTACTTTACTCTGTTTTATCTGGCATGACTATTGATGTTGGTAGGATTATAACTTCACAAATACAATTTTCATTATTCAATCAAAATGTGGGGTTATATTTTCCTAGTTTGATAACGAGTTTGTGCTTGCAAGCTAGGGTAGAATTTCATGAGGCTGAGGAGCTTTTGACTCCTGTGATTTATGACACCATTACTATTAACAAGACCAAAACAGTTGGTCCTCCTAGTGTTGTTTCTGCAGGTGGTACTTCGTCTCAGGCCCGACCTAGGCGTCCTCTTTCTTCCTATTCTTTGGAAAAGAGGATGAGTAGGTTGGAGCTCAATTTCCAAGAACATCATTTATGGAGTGTGAATATGGCTCAGTACCAGCATGGATACCAGTAGGCCTTTGCATCACATTTTGGCATTGATACTAGTCAGTTGCCCCAGTTTCCTCAGCCACTGCATTTTGGTTATCCTCCACCTGAGGGAGATGGTGGTGAGGGTCCTTCTTCATGAGATGTTTGAATTGTCAGGTAAGTTTCTTTTTCCTTAGCTTTTCTTTAAAACATTGGGGACAATGTTTAGATTAAGTTTGGGGGAAAGGAATTTATTGTTGTTTGAGTGTTTGTCTTGTTTATGTTTTGTCTTTTATGTGTGTCTTGTGCTAGTGTGTCTTGTTTAGGGTGTTTAGAGTGCCTGATAAATCAAGTTGATGATGATTAGCAGATGATAATGATTGAACGAATTGCTTGTATAGTTGGATGAAATGAAAGCCATAAAATTGAACAAAATCTGTGTGCTTCACTACAAGAAAAAACAGTATTCATAACACTTAAAAAGTGCTATCTGGGACTATTGATAGCACTTCTGAAAATGCTACCGTAGCCCATGTTATTAAAAGTCCAGTCTTTTCTATAACATTTTTTGAATGTTATGTTCGGTGTTATCTTAAACTATTCAATAACACATTTTTAGGTGCTATAATATTCAAATAATAACATTTAGATAGAGTTTTTGATTATAAATTTGAAGTTTAATCTTGTATTTTTTTCATAACACTTTTCAACTATTACATTTGATTATTTTGATAACATTTTTAGTTTGTTATATTATATAAACCATAACGATTTTTTACGCTTATAATATGCTTTTAAATCATAACATATAGTAATAAAATTTTAAATTTTTTTTTGATAAGTATACTTATATGGTTTTTTTTTAATTAAAAGATTTTCATTATTGTATTTTGATAAAAAAATTCAAAATTAATCATAAAATGTAATTCTCAATAGATTGATAAACCATAAGTATTACATTAAACAATAACTAATTCAAACCATAAATGTGTCTACTTCATGAGATCTTAGTTCTAACTTAAGTTTGAAAGCATAACATAATAAAGTTTTATAATCTTGAACAATTTTTACTTCAAAAATGAAAAATAGAAACAAAACTTTATAGTAATTTTCCTAAACAAGAAAAGTTTTTGGTCATTGAAGATGAGAGAAATACAACATCCATAAAGTTGACCATTACAAAAACAACAATAACAACAACATGATACCAGCCTGCCATCATTTAATTTGGAAAGGCTGAATATACATGCCATTCTCAACATAGAACAAACACTTGTGCAACATTTTCTCAGTAAATTCCGGGGATGACCCTGTACCGAACCTTCTCGCAGTACGATTTCCAGTATTTTCCATACCTACAATAACAATCACATGTCAAGATTTTATGCCTTTATCTGTATGAAAACGCGCAAACCATTATTCATTTCGTCTACTTATTTATTTTTCTCTACACTGGCATCGGTTTGTAAATTGTCTACACCTGTTGGACCAGAAACCACTAACATGATCAGAGTTTGTCTCTCCCATACAAGCAAATAAACTAGTAGCACTCGTAAGGTAAGTTTTAACTAATGAATTACCTCAACTTCGGGATCTATTTGAAAAACTAAATTTGGAAGGTTTACCTTTGCAATTTTTAAGGGACATAATTTTTCATAAACAAATGATGAGATTGTGTTTGCTTACTTGGATCGGCACCGATCATCATCCCTTTTCGCCCGGTCGAGGAGAAGGATTGAATCCCAATAACTTCCCATCACTTTGTATCCTTATAATGCAATTAACAGCTCCTATTGACTTGTATGGTATCAAGAGATAAACCATTCACATATGAGAAAATCTTGAAAATAAAAATAGAATACACTGAACAATAAAAGATTAGAAATTCAGTCATACTACAAATTATACGGTCAGACAACACATAACATGAATGATTTGCCAATTACCTTGGCAACTGGATCAACCTCATCACAGCACGTGAGTGCAGCTTCCTTGTGAGGAATGGTGACACTGTATTTGACAGAATTAATTTTAATACAAGCATGCCATCAAAATTTCACTTCCAACTACACAAATTTTTTTTTCAAATACATCTCTCCCATACAACACAAGTTATATATAAATATACATATTTATAATATCAATGCTTATCAGTGGTCATACGAAAATTCCAGAAGTATGGGCTTTGTTTAACGAGAGTTAGAACAAGTTTTGTTAACAAAATACTTTAATATTAAAAAGAAAAAAACTAAACCTGAATCCCGCAAAATCTGCAGACAAGTAAGTTTGGAGAAAATTTGCAATGTCATCTACCAACAAATGCAGATAAACTCCATTAAAACCAACTGACTTGAAGGCCTCATTATACAAAATTGGTGATTTGCTTTGGCCAACTGGCTTTCCAATAACACCAAACACTTTTGTGTCGGGCCCTATCTGTCTGAAATTGTATAAATGTAGAAGCTCATAACCAGTGCTATTATTGGAACCTGAATTTCCAGTTAGTAAATTAATGTGTTCACATCATATAACGAAGATGAAAATAAGAGGTACAAAAGCCAGCATTAATACTAAACAGAAAATTTCCTAGAAATGGGAAAAGAGAGGAAACTTTAAAATTATATACTCCTATCCAAAACTTTTAGACATAAACTAAGGTCAATTGATTGAGGGAAGCTATGTTTTCTAACCAAATTACCATACTAGCTAACGTTCCAGCCACCAAATAACTTGATTGGATAAAGATATTCCTCAATAAGAAGAAAACAGACTCGATGTCCACTCATAACTTGTATAGAACTGCTAACAGGTATTAATTTGGAATATATGCTTCTTGCACTAGTCATACACACATCTAGTGTACAGAGGAACTGTAACTTATGATTAAAATGCAGTCATAAATTGCTATAAAGTCGTAGCATCTGTCATAAACACACAATATTGACTAATGTTTCTGGATTTACAGAAACAAGAAACTAGAGAGAAGCTTGAATTTGGGATACCTGAGAATGCACAGTTATCTGGAAAACACGTGCCGCATCAGTTATATCTAAGGCAGATGTTCCAAACTTCACTATGTCAGCTCCAGTTGCTTGTATTTTTGCAACAAGATTACCAAGATCCTCCATAGATGGGGTATTTTGATAATTATGAGAAGAAACAACAATCTTAAAATTTTCAGGCTTCTTTCCAGCTATGGATTGAATGAATTCATGAGCAACCTTCACACAGAGGTAGCAGGCAAAAATCAATCATGGTACCATAGTGGTGGAAATCGGGTTAATAAAAACTGTACACAAAATAACTTCCAAACATCTTGTGAATACAACACTTGCTATGAGCCGTATGTATTCAGAGACATTAAAATAATATACTCCACTTTTTTTGGTCTGTTTTTGATAACTAAGCTTCCGTAAATCCTACTACTGTGGGTATTGTTTAGATATGAAACAAAAAATTATGTTATACCTGCAGTTAAAACTTGTAACTGACAAGTGAATGACACAAAGACTCGCATAAAAATCAGGTAAAGGATTCTTGGACAGTTCCTTCAACCATCAGGGAGCATTATAAAATCCATGAAGGAAGAAATGGATACCAATATGGATATATATAAACATATGTGCGTGCGTGTATTTTTTTTAAGTCACCAATGAAAATATTTCTATGATGTGATCATTTTTACAGGAAAAATATGCAACATGAGAATCATTTTAAAGTTGTAGATTTCATAAAAGAAGTAACCTGGAGCTCAACATCAATGTAATCAGCCCCGTATTCCATGGCCAATCGAAGTGCATCCTGTCGCATTTTTTCATCGCCATTGTACTGACCACCTTCCCATGTTGGTCTAAAAAAGTATAACATTAAACAATGGTGAGACTCTATCAAAGGTAATGCAAGGAGATCATAGAATAAAGTTTCTTGCTAAGAAAACCCAAATAGAATTTATAAAATTTGCTGATCATTCTAAGGTTCAAGGTTTTGTCCTTTTTTTTTAATTTTGATATATATATATATATTAGTCCTTAATCTAACAGTCTGTTTGCATTTTAAGCTGATATAATATTATTTTTTTAGCTAGCAAAAAATGAACATACCAGCAGCTAAAACATTCATCTTTTTTTTTTTCCAAATAAATTTCATTAAAGTTACAGTTGAGAACTCTAAGTATTGATTTAATCCTGCATAAGACTCCCCATTTCGTATATAACAGTCAACATGACTAGAGTGCAAATATTTAATCAAATATACTTTGTACTTTTCACACTTGTGTTTATTTAGACATCACAGGAAAAAGACAGCCAGAAATTTATAGAACATACCAGCAACATGAAAATAATGGGTTCAGCGAGGTTTCCTACTTTTCAAGTTTTTCAAGTTTTGACCCATCACCTCTCCGTGAGACCGAGCCATCCATGACCCTCTGCAAGCCCAAGCCCTCCAACCTCGTCCATAGCCCTATCCGTGAGCTGCATTTGGAGATACTCCAATAAATTATTCTATATACTTTCCTTCATAATGGCTAGGTGCCTCAATTTATCATTAAGGAGCAACAAAATAAAAATTAAGATTCATATCATCTTTAGGAATAAAATGTTTAAAAATATTATCTAAAAAATTCATCTTCAAAGAATCAACTATTTAGGTCATTCCATAATATATACTTCCAAATTTAAAACTGAAATAAAAAAAAGGCCTAGAGAACAATAAGCAACAACTACATTAGCCTATAGAAGAATCATTCACTAAATTTCACAATCTTAGTCCATTGAGGCATTTTCACACACACTTGGTTTGCATCACAAAAAAGGAAAGAAAAATATAAAAATAGACACAAAATCCATAATCCAAAATCCAAAAGGAAAGAAAATACAGCTGGGTGCATCAATCCTCTGGAAACTTCCATAACTGAAATTGGTCAGATTGCAGAGAAGGTACAAAATTTGTAGGCACTAAAGCCATCAACCACATGACAGCCTTTAAAGAGAGACATATATATATATATATAGATAGATAGATAGATAGATAGAGAAAGAGAGAGAGAAGAAGAAGAAGAAGAAGAAGAAGCATGACTCACTTAAATTTGTGCTATTCCCATTAATCAGAAATACAAGTTTTATCAATTATTATTTCTTAAGATACAATAGCAAGTTTGGGAGGTACTAAGATATTTCCCTTGGCATATTGATGTTGATAATTAATATAAAAGTTGTCGACTTCACCAGCATATGTCATGATTAAAGTACAAATTTTCATACTTTATTCATAATTTTTTTCATATACTGCATAAGGTCATTTACCATTTATGAGAACTTCCCTTTTCTTATTGCTTCAAAACAAAACAAATATGTGCATGCATGAACAAAGAGGTATGCATTAAAATATGGCCTTGACAACTAGAATAAACAAACTTGCCTGTATAAATAGCTACTCCACATGCCCATTCGGTATTCCGCAAGTAACATGACTGAAGAATTGTGTTTTTAATGGTTAATGGGCACAGATCGTTATCAATAAAAGGAGGAAACAACCGTAAATTTGCATCAAATCTTCTAATGTCTTTGTCAGGAACAGGGCACTCAATCACACCCTGAAGAGAGAGAGAAATGCATCATCACTTATAAAAGTGAAATAAAACCCGAAGTGTAGAAGCATTGAACGTGATCTCTGTAATATATTGATCAATATCAAATAGCCAAACCTTAGATCAAAACAGAATATCCAAATAGTAAAGAACAAACCAGCATACACCTGCAAAGTGAAATAACACCTCGCCTTTCCAAGCCCTGCCACCATCAAACCTCACAGACACTGGTGCACCTGCAAAACAGAAAGAAATAAGCATAGCTAAGTGTCTAAGTCATTTGTAATTTATATTATGCACCCAAAAGCAAGCAATTTCTTCCACATCAATAAATTTATTGTGAAAAGCATTCTATAAATGAATAATAAATGATAGTATTCTCCATGAAACTAGAAAAGACTCAGATCATAACATTACATTATAACCAGAAAGATGCTACTTTAGTATACCATGAGAATCAATGGCTAGTTAATTACTTCTGATTTCAATTAAAAATGCATTCAAGCACAATAAAAGTTAAAGAAACCAACACTACTCAAGGCCACCAATTATAAAACTTTTAGTAAGGTTAATGTAAGATCTGGCTGATCAAATTCAATATAATTGAATATGTATGCAAACCGCACCAAATGAATCCCTCCCTACATATATTTACACATTGAAAGAATACGTGCGAGGTTTACTAACTAAAACAACTAAAATCCTAAGATACATGTCAAATCCAATGCTATAAACAAACTCTTATTTCTTTACAATCTCTAATAATAACAAAAGTATAACCTGATGAACTGTTAAGCAGCATTCTTTACAAGCTCAAGCCATCATAATGTGGTAGCATGACAGCCAATACGTGTATATTTAGATCAGTTTCATCTGCCTCACTGACCATCTTGTAAAATTCTGTCAAAAACAGAGAAAAATTTGACATAAAAATATAGCAAAACATAGATGAACCCTAACAGAACATAACTAATAACATAAATACACACAAATAGATTATAAATACATTTTTTATTGTTCAAGAGAATCAATTATATTTGTTCACCAATTTACATAATAAAATTGATAATAAAAAAATGTCAAAAGAACAGAGAAAACAACATCAATATTATTATCTCTCACATAATTCAGACTCAAAACAGAACCATTAATAGCTAATTTATTTTAAGAATTAACTACAAGCACCAAACGAAACCAAAACTGTAATTTAAATAAATAAACTTATCTTTTATCAGAGGGTAATCAAATACAAAATAAAAGGCTATGAAACTAACCAAAGCTACATTATCAAAAGCTATGAAACTATCAGCTTTCATAAACCCAATACAAAATATATTTTACATCATCAAGTTGTAATCTTTGCTTGATCAATCCCAAACAAACAATAATTCCATAAAAGGGAGAAACAGAGAACTAACATAGATATTAAAAATGATAGGTTCATATACAGTTGCTTTACCACCATGGACTGTCTTGACTCTTGAGACCAATTTGATCCCCATCTAAGCCTTTCAATGAATACTAATAATAGCCAAGTAGAAAAGAAAATGCAGAGAACACCTCCTACATTCAGACCCAGAAGAGACAGATTTTTTGGGCTGTTGTTCATACTTGTATATAAAACACAGTAAAAGCAAATTGGTATAACAAAAATGCAACTTTTCAATCCTAAATCAAAGATCAGTACAGTAAAGATCAGTACAGTAAAGATGGAAATCAAATCAAAAAAAATATTTTAATCCTAAATCAAAGATCAGTACAGTAAAGAGTTTATACTGTTCTTATTTCAAAGATCAGTACAGTAAGTTTTAATCAGGCATCAAAACTTTGTTGCACAAATAGAAAGAATCAATTTTTATGTCTTAAAAAGAAGGGTCAATATCACAAATGCTCTTTGACAATGTAAGTTTCATTGAACAGGTTGACTCAAGGTTTCACGTATATTACTTCAAGAGTCAATCAAATTCCAGTTAATTACTTGGTATCACTCAAGATTTCACAGGTTGGCTAAAACGTAAGGAGGTCACCAACTATATCATTAATCCACATAAATAATGGAAAATCCATATAAAAATTATTTTAATAAATAAAATAATAATAATAATAAATTAAAAGAAAGAAAAGGAAAGGAAAGAAGAAACTGGCACAGTTGGTGTCTTTATTTCTACTTCTTTGAAAGTAAGCAAAGATAGAAATAACTTCAATGAAGAGACAAGGCTATAAGATTGAAGCCATAGGGATCAAGTACAAGATTCAAACAGAAAACACATTAGAGAAATCAAGTTCTTGGTCTAGAACCATAATAGTCACTTGAAGTAATTGAAAATTCGCTCAATAAAGGAGGCAGGCAAGTGTCAAAAGGGTTGAGCTATTAAGTTAAAAGAATTGAAAATCTAAATCATGCCATACTTATGGTTACTTCAAGGACATTTCAATTCTGTTCACACTACGATTGGGCATTCTTATGGTCTTTAGTAGAAATATCACCCAAAAAATTTCTTGTAGTAAAATTAATAAAATAGTTTCAAGGCAAATGAATGAAACACCCAGAAACAAAGCAAGTTATAGAAAAAATTATGGACTGTCCAATACTCAAAAATATAACTTATATACATTTATGGATGGAATCTTATGAAATGGAAACAAACGATACAAACACTTAATAAACTACCTGCCAATTTAATTTTCAAGATGAGATTACAATAAACAACTTTACACCTCACTGCATCACTTTTGGCAAATAAAGATAGAGTAAACATATATGTTTAAAAGTTGAAGTTGACACCCCACTGGTGAGTATTGACTCACTCATTCAGTCTATGTTTAAAAGTTGCATTTACATGCATTAAAGTTAGTGTTCCATAAAAAAAGTCAGTGTTCATAACATGGGATTTTGTCTTATCTGCAGGGTCGTTATGGAACTAGGAGCAGTGCTGCTTTGACTGCAAAAACAAATGGTGAAGTTACCTTTTACGAGACTTATCTGGACAAAGACATGTGGAAGGAACAATCTGTCAGTTACCAGATTCAGAAGCTTCAGGAGAATGGAACCAATCCAGATTCAGAGGCTCTGGCTCATATATAATTTGCTTGTTTGTGCTGTGGACTGTTTGTGAATATGTATATGCATATCTATTATCTACCATATGACTCAAGTCATGCGTATTTATGTTCTAAAAGAAAGCCTTGTCAAGGCACATTTATCTATATTAATATTAAAAAAAACAGCCCAGATTCATGTTTCAGAATGAACAAGAGTTTAAAGTATCATCAGCCATCAACTAGAAAATGATTCTATCTATTAACTTGATAATCAAAACAACCGAACACAGTCATCTGAAAAAACTATAAATGTTTGTTACACTGAATTATTATTATTTTTTATTCTTGCTGCAACTATGGTATGTTAAATTAACATCACTTTTGAAGCCTAGACTCACTTATCTGCAATTTTACAAAGTACCTCAACAGTCCTGAGGACTATACATCATCTGCAGCAGAAAGTCCTTGCGTTCATCAACTGGGCATCCAAAGAAGGCTCTCACCCTTGCAGTATTTGCAATTAGGAAAGTGTAGCCTAAAAATCATGACAGATTACATTAAGAGGGAGAGAACTTGAAAACAAAAATTATTACCACAATCAGATTAAGAACAAAAAATCATCACAAACTTTCTTTCTTGCTTCAAACATAGTACAGTATATTCAATCCCTAATTTAAACCAAAATTCCCACAAATAATCACAATATTATAGTTATATATACACATGAGACAAAAAATTGCAGAAATCAAAATTGATGGAGCAATATTGAGAGATGAATGGTGAGGTTTTGGAACGGGGGAGGGAGGCCAGAAAGATGACAATGGAATGAGTGACTAGGAAAGAAGAACAACACCCAGATTCAAACTTCATTAAACTCATACTCATATTCAAAAATCCACATATAATAACTAAAATGAAAGACAAAACATATACTATGAAGAAAACCTATAAGATTATTAAACACACAGTAATTAAAATACCCCATTCTAAGGCTTCGACTACCATGAACCAACCATCAACAACAAAAATAAGTTGAGAGGAAACATACCAGATCTCGCCTCCGTCGTGTGCTGAGGAGAAGAAGACCCACGCATCGTCGAACCCGTGACCTCGCCTTTGCCTCTGCCTCCGCCAGGCGCCGTCACCTATTCTTCCAAGAAAATGAAGAATAACGGATAGGAGTGAGAGGAGGAGAGGGCAGCGGCTTAGGGCTCTCTCTCATTTACTGAAGAGTAGGAACCATTACCAGAGTGAGGTCAGGACAAGAAAGAGTACCTTTGATGTTTGCTAAGTCGAGCCGATGGGGTGGAGAGCGACTTCGTGATGTTGGAGTAGACCAATCTGACCGCCGGTGGAGGAGAACGACGCCGTGTGGTTTGAGCACTCTCTCGTGGAGGCTAGAGAGAATCGATGAAATGAATGGTGAGAATGAAGGGATTTAGGCGTTTAGAGAGAACCCATATTCAGAATGAGAGTGTTGTGTAAAATAATAAAAAAAATGAAAAGTAAAGGCGCCATTAATTCACTTGGCGCTAAATATTTCTCCCCAAATATTTTAGAGCTAAATCATTAATAACACTTTAAAAAAGGTGCTATATCTTAACGTAATATTTACTCAAAATTGTTGTAGTGCTTGGTCGAATGTTTCTTTGAGTTGCTTGGGTCTATCTAAATATGTGAGAGCTTGATCATGATTTTTAGATAAATCTCGTGCATTTGATGATATTTATGCTTGCTTAATTTTGGGTTAAGGAAAGATGGATGATTATGCTTAGAACTTGCTTGCTTGCTACTTGAGGCGAAATCATAGACAATGCATACTTAGGAAGATGATTTAGGCGATTTTTTTTTGGAACGATTGAGCCTTTCAAGCCAACCTTGATTAATTTAATCCCTAGTTGTCCTTTTTGAGCCTAATGTTACATTCTTTGTTTTGACACCTATTTTGAGCTTACTTTAAACATGTTATTATATTTCCTTCCCTTGAATGATTACCGTGAGCATACAAGTGAATGATGATTGGGGATTGGTTTTGTAATAGGGTGAATTGTGGAGTGTTATAAATAAAAAGATTGAGATAAAAAAAAAAAATTGAAAGTAAACTACACTCCCTTTAAA
The DNA here is from genome assembly GCF_963169125.1 of Humulus lupulus. Lineage (NCBI taxonomy): Eukaryota > Viridiplantae > Streptophyta > Magnoliopsida > Rosales > Cannabaceae > Humulus > Humulus lupulus. The sequence goes on along the minus strand of NC_084798.1, from coordinate 172,797,717 downwards.
CATATAGTAAAAAAAAAAAACAAGTTTGGGGGAGTGTAGTTTGAAAAGAAAAAAAAATTCTAAGTGTGAATTATCTCAATCTTAAAAAAAAAAAAAAGGAAATACTGGGATTGTTTGTGAACTGTAATGTGAATATCAAATGTGGTTTGTATGGCTTGTATGCTTATGGTAATTTTGAGCCTACATGACATCTCATCTACCCTTGCCTAAGCCTATCGTTATAAGCTATAAAAGTCCTATTGATTCTTGAGCATGTGTTGTCTATATTAGTGGAGAGTAGTAAGTGATGCAAGCATATGAGATAATAAGATTTGATGGTTTGTGGTGAGTAATTTGGTAAGTTTAAATAGATTCAAATGCATGTTATTTATTGATCATGATCAAGCGAACATATATTTGTTTGGAATTGAGTGAGTTGAAGAAATATTTTGATCAAAATTCTAGATTATCATGATGGCTGGATTTTTTGAAAACTATATGAGCATGACAAACATAATTTGGAGGCTTGATTTGTCGTTGTCAATTTGATTTGTCTTTGTTTAGTTGTTTTAGATTTTTAGGTTTTTAGGTTTGTCTAGAGTTCTTTACTCGAGGGCGAGTAAATGTTAAGTTTGGGGGAGTTTGATTAGCGAGTTTTAGACTTGTTTTAGTGTGTCTACTTAGGAAGTATTTTAGAGGTTTAGGATTGTTTTGTTCTATTTTACGCTTGTTTTGTGTTGTTTTTGTTTATTTTCAGGTTTTGAAGGATTGTGATGATTTAGAATGAAAAAGATGCCAAAAAGCACAAAAAATCGTAAAGCTGTCAAAAATGCCTTTTCTGAGAGAGTAGCGTGACCTCGCTACTGTAGAGAGCGACCGCGCTAGGTTGCTGGAAATTGAAATTCGACAGATTTTTAAATGAAGGGCATTTTGGTCCATTCACAAGGGCTAATTTAGGGTAACGAATTTTGATGCGATTTAGGCAGTGGAAAAACGTGAATTAGAGGCTAGGGACAAAGTGGAGGTGAAAAGAAAAGAAGGAGAAGCTTGGAGCAAGCGTGGGCGATCTGTGACAATTCCCCATCTAGTTTCAATCTCTTTTTCTTTAAATTTTCTATGTTATTGTTTATGTTTAATTTGATTATGGATATGAATATTGAGATTATGAGCTAAACTCCTATTTAGGGATTTGATGGATATTGACTGAGATTATTCCATGGATTAATGCTATTTGATTATTCCTTCTTCCTTGTTTATGTGATTTGTTCATTTTTGTGCTTAATACATGTTTGAGATTGATCACCTTAAGCATGATTCATGATCCTAATATGAAATCTGAAAAGTGAATATTAGGAATGCTCTAAATGAATAAACATAGGTTTTGATGTGAAACGAAAGTATTTGCATAGCTTGTGTGACTTTTAGATTACTGCTTAATGCGAATTGTTTTTTGTACTATCTCAGAGATGCAGTAGTTGACATGCAATTTAGTACCTTTATGATCTGAAAAGAGTTTAGGTGATTTTATAATCTGTCATCACATAGGAGGAAGAAGAATAGTTGACTAGTATTAACAATTGGGTAATCAAAGCAATTGAAATCATATTCCTAATTTCACATCCATTGTTAAACCATTTTTATTTATTGTTTTGCTTCTTGTGTTTTCTGCATTATAATTTTAAAAATCAATTTTTATTGTTGCCAAATAGAAATATAAATCCAATTTGATTAGTACTTAGCTGCAATTCCCGTGGGTTCGACCTCACCTGTGTGAGTTACTATTTGTATGATACGTGCACTTGCGTGTAATAAAATATCGCAACAAGTAGTAGTAGTAGTAATAGTAGTAGTTGTAGAATTTTAGTTTTCGTGGATATTGGTTCAAGCCGAGATTTAGTTAGAAACTCGTAGAAATAGTTATGGATTTTATAAGTTTAACCTATGGTTTAGAAATATTAATTTTAACATAAGGTTTTATTAATATACTTGGTCCTAAGAATATTATTTATTTTAACCTAAGGTTTAGATAGAATAATTAAGAGCGTGACACTTGTCACAAGCATGTTTATTAAGGATTTAAGTATTTTTTTATGAATAGTTTAATTAAAAGAAAGATCTAGAAGCTCTAGAACCTTCCATTATCTATTAGAATCACGTTTTACTCAGTCAGAGTAGTTTTTAATCAATTTCAAATTATCCTGAAATGTGCAAAAACGTGTTTAAAATATCAGCGTATGTCGATATATCACAGCTGTAAGGGCCGATATATCGCATATAATTGATATGGAAAACACGTCGACTTCGCACGAACGAAACCACGGACCCTCAGGATCATGGTAGGGGCGATATATCGCCTACCCTAGGCAATATACTGGCTCCAATGACCAACTTTTCAATTTTCGTAGAATTCTGAGCTAAAAACAACCCTCAACAACCTTGACTCATTCCTAAACGTTTTTGACCGAGTTATGGGCATCTGTTGAGCAGATAATTCAAATTTATTCATTTTTGATCATTTATTTATTCATTTTAAATGAGTTAGTTTCACTCCTTGAACTCTATATAGGACCCTTCACTCAGCCATTATATTCATCATTCAAGCATAATTCAGAGCCTCCAAGCTGCTAAGATTATTCTGGAGAGAAACACTAGGGTCTTGGGGTTAAAGCTTTCAAATCTAAATCTTTTATAAACACTTGGGAAATAAGTTTTTGTGTGATTTTGGTGTTCGAGGTATAGATCGAGGTTCTAAGCTATCCAAGGTATTCTTTATCTTCAGGTTTAGTTTCTATTATTCTTTCTTTTTTTCTTCAAATCCTAACTTGTAATAGTGACTTTTGGTTAGGTGTTTAATCTCTTTAAAACATAAAGTTTTCGGTGAGTTCTTATCCCGATGGTTTAGATCTTCTCTTCAACTTCATTTCTTTAGAAACTTATGGTTTCTTTAGGTTTGGTTTTAGGAGTTTCAATCCCGCTCTTGTCTCCAATATTCCAATTTTTGGTAAGGAAAATTAGGTAGTTTAGTATTATGATCTAGTTTATGTAGCTTATGATATAGTTTATGTGTATATGATCTAACATTTCAGGTACAATAAATAGGTAAGTGTGTCTGGACCTAAGGTGTCCAATGATGTATGACGGACTATGTCCGGTAGGTTCGGTTGCCAAAACTTTATGATGGACCTACGTGACGTCCGGTGTATAACAAACTTTTGTCCGGGGCTTAATTGCCACCCTTATATAAACACTTATCTTTTTATTATATCTGACTTGTTATTATGACCTATAGCTATGATTTATGACCTATGACCTATAGTTATGATTATGAGTATGACTTATGACCTATGATCTATGACTTATGACCTATGACCTATGACTTATGACTTAGAGTATGATTTATGACTTAGATTATGATGTAGAATTATGACTTAAGCTATGATATGACCTAGAGTTTTGTGTTTGTATGGCTCTTGTGAATTTATGTTATGTTTGATTATATGACTAACTTTTGTATGTATTTTCCTTACTAGGCTTAGAAGCTCACTCCTTATGATGTTGTTATTTCAGGCAATTAAGGATAGAAAGACCGGTAGCGAGTGGGACCTAAGAGCTTTGTGATGTACTCGTGGGGACCATATAGTCGAGGAAGATCAAACGAGCCTATTTTTATAAAAGCATATTATTTTAAGGTTTTACTTAAATGTTGCTCATTTTTGTATTAAAGACAATTATTTTATTTTTGTAAAACCATGGATCCATGTATTTATTTTCAAGTTTTTATTCAATAAAAGAGCAATATTTATGAATTATGATCCAATACTGTGTTCTCGGTAATCTATGAGAAATTAGGGCGTTACATATTCACTGACTGGAGAAAATATTACCTAGCCATATGATTTATTCTTAACCACTTGGCGTACTCAAACTGATCAATCATTGAAGCATCTATTGGTGGTTCATCGATTGGTGGTGTTTTAATAGCCTCCATCAAATTCTCTCTTAACAATAGTATATCCATATCATGTCTCCAAAATACTATATTTTTCATCATTAAGTTCAACCACTACATTGCAGTTATTTTGAGACATTTTAACTGAAATAAAATACTATAAAATTATTATTTGAAAAAATATCAGTATTTTAGAAAGTAAACATGATGCATGAATGCAACAATTAAAGCACATAAATTAACATTTACTTTTCCACGATAAAACTACCTAACAAATAAAGTGTTGCCTTAGGGTCGGTCAAGTTAAATTAAAATAGCTTATAAGACAATCTTATCTTTATAATTTAAAACTTAAAATAACTCTTTATTTTCTCTTTTAAATATAAAGTACCGCTGGTTTGGTCAAGAGGTAATTATCCACCGCAAAAGCTTAATTACATCTTTGTAAGTGTAACCCATTATTTCGGAACTCATGACTTAACTTAGAGAGTGTTGTCTTAAGGTCAATCAAGCCTAAAAGACATCAATTCCTCCGATGTTCGTAAGAAGGCAACCTTGGTATTGATATGTCTAGAAACATTCCTTAGGGGGATGGAAACAAAGCCGCATCGAGGCCCTATTCATATCTCACGGTGTTGTACTAATAATGGAGACCATAGGTCACATTGCGATGTTCACCTTCTTCCACTTACTATTTTAGATTAAATGTGTTTTATTAAACTAATCAATTAATTTTAAATTAATTACTAGTTATTAATAACCATATGAATGTAATTAATTACAAAAAAACATAATTATAAAAGAGTCTGCTTCTATAATTATTGTGATCTAAATAATTACCCATTACATTCATCTAACTTTACTAAAACGTTTTTTTTTTACATAAAGGTGGTTATCTTAAAGGCCTATAAAAACTATTGTCTTTATTATGGTGTGAGTTACCAAGTTTTAACTAATTTAATACTTAGTAGTTTATATGCAATTGATTTCACCAAAAACAATTCATATAAACAAATAGGATAATCCTAGATAATCATGTTTCTAAAAGATGCATGATTAATGAGAAACTGTGTGGGGTTTCATGAATGGTATGTAATTGAATAATGCATGATCATGTTATCAATCAAACATCAATGGACATTTATTCAAATAAATACAATAAATAAATAATGATGAATCGAGTACTAATGGGTATTTCTAAGATTTACAACCCTTTGAAAAAATTAGAAATAAAATTGCAATCTATACCTATACAGCTTTCAAGACTCTCCAAGAATGTTCCTCCTCTCCTTTAGGCTTTCTTGCTAATCTTTATAAACTTTGTTTTTGCCCAACTTATTAATTAGAAACAAAATTTCTAATTAATTTATTTAATTAAAACTAACTTTTAATTAAATAACTATTTTTATCATCTTTTTAATTTAGTTAAATTTAAATAATTAAATAATCAAATTCAAATAATTATTTAAAGTGAAGATATTTAAAATAGCTTGTTCAACTAAAAGATATTTTATTTTCTAATAAAATAAAATAAGAAAATTAAACTTTTAAATTCAAATAATTTAAAAATTAATTAAATAAAAGATATTTTTCAACAACTTAGGAATTAGGGTTTTGGACACCAAAATAGTGCCCTAGGAAACCCTAGGGCCGGCGGCATGGTGAGCCAGGCCTCGGGTTGGATGGTTGTCATGGGCTAGGGCACATGGGGCTGGGCACGCATGACCCACGCGCAGGAGTAGGAAGCCAGAGGCTCGCGTGCGCATGAGCTAGTCGGAGGCGTGGGCGCGCGACACTGGGGTGAGTAGGGGCGCGCACAGGGCAGGGAGCTAGGAGGCTTGCGCGCGCATGGGGCACTTTCGGCTGGTGCGTGTGGCTCAGCCTTGTGGCTGAGGGGCTTGAGCTGCTGCCATAGTGGCTGGTGGCTTGGGTCCCTCCAATTTTCTTTGTGTACAGATTTTAAAATACATATATCTCAAATAAATTTACAAAAAATCCTATGCCTTTTATGGCTTACACAAGATCTAGAAAAATAATAAAATTCCTAACCCATTAGCACCATATAATTAACGATCTATCATTCATCCATACATTCAAAAAAACATATCCATCCATTCAATATACATATCAACATACATATAACAAATTCAAGAAACTCACACAATATTTAATATATATATATGTGTAGACTACTCTGATACCAATTGTTGATATTAAATGATCAAATCAAAGGTACGCAGCGGAATATATGGACTCATTTTAATAAATATTAATACCAGTCAGGATCATATACACGTATAAATATTAAATCACATACAAATATATCAAGGATTACCTCTTGTATCTTATCAAGTGTCATTGAGTCTTTTTGTATAAATCAACGATCTTCCTATCCAGTGTTCTAAGATCTCACACCCTGATCTTCCAGACCAATCATCAAACACAAAAGGACGTGTATGGGCACGTAGGATTCAAAAGGTTGATTTATGTGACTCTCTAGATGTACTCAACACATGAGATCTAGAGAGATTTTGACAGAGAGAAGGTTTAGAATAATTTTCAGGTTTAAAGAAAACTATCTCCTTTTTTAGAGAGAGTCTCATTATTCATCCTTTTTGAATATCACGTATATCATTTTTATAAAGATATTTAATATAATTAAATAATATTTATTTAATTAAAATATAATTCAAATTAAAAGTGATTAGATATTTTTATTTCATTGTCTATTTACATCATATTTGAAAAGAATAATTAAAGAACTGATTAAACAAATTTATTTGAAATTCAAAATTCAAATCTCAGGGATAAAAATCTCTGATGCTAGGCGCACACACTGTATTGTACAGTGTGTGCCGCCCAGCGCTATTAGGGTTGCCCTAATTTTCTCATTTTTTTTATTTAATCAACTTTTAAAATAAGATATATATTCCAAAATAAATATTAGTTAATTCAAAATTAATTTTATATCAAAATATCAGTTTTAAGTTAAATAAATAAATATCATATTATAAATAAGATATTTATTATTATCTCTCTTTATATTGATCCAAACAAGATTAATATTAATTTTAACCTATAATTTTTCAAAATGAAAACTATATATTTAAATAATTAATTAATTCACAATTAATCAATTACCCATAATTATCAAATAATTATTTTCTTGCCCTGGAAAATTAATTCCTTTGCAATTTAGTCATTTCTCTTAACAAATCTTTATTTTGACATCCTTACCCATGATAGTGTAGGACAGAGGTGATTTGGGGACCATGGACCTGTAATACGAAGCTCCAATAAACCAGATTATTAATTAAAATCTTTAATCTAATATTCTTATTTATTAATTCCATGACTACTCCATTATAAATATGGAATTGCACTCTAAGTATTTATAGAATTATATTTGCAGAGTTTTCTTTAGTAGTCCATTAATATAATCAATATATGTAGTTTTGTCCTCCATTATTGGTTCGTTAATTAGAGCTAGTCAAAATTATCGTTTTACCATTCTAATTACCTCTTGATCCTTAAGTACCATTAATTCACTAGCGCATAATTAATCTATAATCTAATTATAGATTTGAGCTCAATAACTATTCAGTTTCAGAATCAACCCTTAAAGGAACCAATATTCGATCCGTTAGGAAAGCATGGATTCCAATATTGTAATTCATGTTCCTAGCTATCCATGATATTGAATCTCCAAAACAAAAGCCACTATCCTCATCATTCTAAGAGACCTTAACGAGTGAATCAAAAGATACAATAAACATAAACAGGAGTTCATAAATACTCGGGATTTAGATTGATCTACAAATGATCATCTATTATGACAAGAATTAAATCTTTACGTCAAACGACAAGTTTATAAAGATAATTAATTCTTATTGGTTAAGTCATATATAATCTTTATTATATACAACACATTTACTAAAATGTCTATCCACATCAGTAATCTGAATCTAGATTACTTGCATCTCGTATGCTAAGCAAACCGTACTAATAACCAATTATTAAATATTCTTTATTTTAATATGTTACTGACTATTTTATTCATTATATATGATCTTAATTCTCTTGTACTAATACAAAATCATAGTCTCGTGAATGAATATGAAATTTTCTTGATATTATTATATAATTAATTCAAACAATAATTATAACACTCAAATATAATAAAATTGTACTTTTATTTAAAACCAATAAAGTGTCTTCACATGCTTTTAGGGCATTGATCCTAACACCTACACCCTATCACCATTGATGTAGCGTCTCAAATTTGCTAATAAAGCTTAGGGCCTTGATTAGTGTGTCTGGAGGGAAATAATTGATTTAATTACGTTAATATATGAATTTGATGATTATGTGATTAGAAATGTATGTTTAAGTGAATTAAATATGCATGTGGGTCCCATTTGGCTATTAGGGGCATATCTGTAATTTTAGCTCGTTGAGGGCATAAATGCAATATTTGTGTATATTATGATTGATACCACGAGTGGGTGGTGATATATTTGTGAAGCATGATCCGAGACGGTCCTAGGGAGTAGTTTAGCTAGAAAGTCACAACGAGGTCGAATACTCGGCTCGGGAGGAGCCTAGGGGTATTTTGGGAGCGTAATGTTTGTTCGGGATTTATCGAGTAACAAGTAGTAATTTAGACATGATTTGGACATGTTGGGATTAAACAGGGATTTATAGGAACACTCGAGGAATTAGCGAGACATGGTAAATGACAAAATTGCCCTTGGTGGCACTTGAGGGTTTGGATAGACTTAAGGGGCAGTTTAGCTTTTGGCTAAAAGGATAAGCTTAAGCATCAACTTCAACTTAAGGTTAAGGGATAAGATGAGACATTATAAGAAAACAAAAGTCTCTCTCTCTCCTTCAGTTCTTTCTTTCTCTTCCTTCAGTTCTTTGAAGAATTGGAGGTTAATTGTGGTTGGGATCAGCACAGGGTCGAGTACAATTCAGAGGTAAGCTCTTGGACTTGATCTTCATGTTGAATTCTGCTAGGAATAGAGGTTTGCATGAAAATGGATTCTAGGTATGATTTTGGATGCTTGCTAAGTATATAAATTGTTTCTGAGATTTGTTATGGAGCCTAGGTTGTGTGGAAGGGGAGTCTAGGCTTGATTCTAGGTTAAATTGGTGTTTAGGGTATGAAATTGAGGTTTAGGCTCGAGGAAAATGCAGGAAATAGTTTGATTTTCTGGGTTTGGGGGCTCGGGCCGCGGCCCTGTTCTTCAGGCGCCGCGACCCGTGTGTGTCGAAGAGGCTGGAAAGCCTTCGTTTGCCTAGGCGCGCCGCGACACAAGGTGTAGCGCGCCACAACCCACATCCCTCAGCAGAGAGGCATTTTGCCTCTGAGTTAAGCACGCCGCGACCCTTAAGGGGTTGGCCCGCGGCTCAAATGCAAAATTATGGCTGTTTGAAGGTTTTTAGCTCGGGAACTCAAATGTTAAGGCTCGAGAATGATCCTACTACCCAGTTTGGTAGAATCCAAAGTCTCGTAGGCTAGATTAATATTTCGAAGTTATTTATTGGATTAGAACTTGATGGATGGTTACTATGAATATGTTGTGACTAGGTTTTCAACAAGGCTCGGGTTAGAGGACTGTGCTCGGGATTGCAGTGCTCAGATAGCTCGGGAAACAGGTAAGAAAATTGTTGTACCTGTAGAGCAGGGTGTGACCCTATTGTTTGTATTGCAGGGCGTGACCCTAATGTTTTATATTCAGTATGTGTTTAATTATCTGTTGATATTGTGCTATGTGATGCATATTTGTAAGGGAACGACGAAGGCTGGGAACGGCGAAGGCCGAGAACGACAGGAAGCCGAATACGGCAAGGGGTTGGGATCAGCGTTGAGCACGCTGAGTGCAGGCCATTAGGGCGAGACCCTCCTAGGGTGCTGGAGCCACCCTCTCGGTGAAGACTGCGAACCCAGGGCCTGGTAAAGCGCATGGGACGGTGTTGGCACTATGTGTTTAACATGTTGACTGTTTTGTTATATACTGTGGGTTGTTATCCATATGTTATATGCTTTGTGTTGAGTTTTCTTGCTGGGCTTTCGCTCACGGGTGCTCTATGGTGCAGGTAAGGGCAAGGGAAAGGTCGACCAATCATGAGTACGGAGAGCGTGGAGTGACGGGTACATGTTCGGCCTACCTGGCTGCCACGACCAGGGTGATTTTGGGAAGAAGCATTGTATTGCTTCGTTTTGTCACCTAGGTCGACATTGGTTGAAATTTTGAGTTGTGAAGTATTTTCTAAACAATATTTTGGGATCCCAAATATATAACTCTTTACGATTTCAATGAATGACTACATTTTTATACCTAATGTCTTTAAACAACTTTTATTTAAGTTTAGTTACACTTTTAACTTAAAACCTCGATTAGTGAGCTAATGACACATTTTTAACTCACATAGTAACGACTCTAAGGAAGTAGAGCATTACAATTGAAGCACCCATAATTAAAAAAAAGAAACTTTTAATGATTCAAAATCCATTTCAAAACTCGAACGGAAGAAAACATTCACCTAAGACACTAATTTATAGATTTTGAACACATATGTATAAGATTTTTTTTTATTTTGTTTGCTATTTTTTTTTCAGATCTAAAACTTAAAAAAAAATTGCATACAAACGATGCCTAACGATGTTTTAATGATGCATTAACAATGTGCTAACGATGGTGGCTTGAAAACATAGTTTTTAGGCAAAAATGATGCTTAACGATGTTGGCTTGAAAACATAGTTTTTAGGACAAAAATGATGCTTAACGATGGCTAATGATGTTCAATGATACAATAACGATGGTGCCTTGAAATCATAGTTTTTAGGCCAAAAAACGATGCTTAAAGATGCCTAACGATGCATTAACGATATAATAACAATGGTGGCTTGAAAACATAGTTTTTCGGCCAAAAACGATGTCTAACAATGAAATACCGATGCATTTGCGATGCTCTGCTCTGAAATTTAATGAAAACTTTAGTGATGCATAAATTTTCACTCACATGTCAATTTGAGGTTTTTTTTTCTTTCAATTTTAGTATTTTCTTCAAGACCTATATGTTAGTTGTGTTTAAAAGTCCAAATTTAGGATGTATAGAACACACAAGTTTAATTATTTGACACTTAAATAATTAAACTTGTATATCCTATACATCCTAAATTTAGACTTTTAAGCATTCCAAACATGTAGATCTAAAAAAAATACAAAAATTGAAGGAAAAATATATATCTAATTGACACCTAAGTAAAAAGTTATGCATCACTAAAGTTTTCATCTAATTTCAGAGCATCGCAAATGCATCGTTAGGCATCGTTTTTTGCCTAAAAACTATGTTTTCAAGCCACCATTGCTATTACATTGTTAAACATCGTTAAGCATTCGTTTTTTTGCCTAAAAAATATGCTTTCAAGCCACCGTCGTTATTGCATCGTTAGCTATTGTTAAGCATCGTTTTTGGGCCTAAAAACTATGTTTTCAAAACATCATCGTTTTTGTATCGTAAAACATCATTTTTGCCTAAAAACTATGTTTTCAAGCCACTATGGTTAGTGCATCATTAATGTATCATTTTTCTCAAATTTTTTAAGTTTTAGATATTTTCAAAAATGGCATAATTTTGTGATAAATTGTCATAGTGTAAAAATATGGTATACTATGATACTTAAAGCATCAAGTTTTCTATGTATTTTCAATAAAAATGTCATAGTTAATCACTTTTCTTTTATAAAATTTTGAGACTATTTGATATGGTTTTGAAAATTATTCCAGTGAAAATTATTCTTTGTGAGGTGCTTGGATAAAGTTTCAAAAATCATTTGTCTTTGGAGGATCTTTCAAATATTTTTATTTATTTTTTAATTAAAAATATTTTTTTAGTGTAAAATTATTTAATTTTAAAATATGCACGTGTGTTAATATTAGTTCCCCAGGGTGTCCCAATCAGAAAAAAAAAATAATAGTAAAAAAGTAAATTAAAAAGGTGACATTTTTTTTAATAATAAATAAAAACCAATATAAACAGCCACTCCATTTTTACAAGCAAGCATCGTTGGTGCAATCCTCTTTGATCAAGTACCAGCTTAACTCCGACGCCGGAGCTCCGGCGAATATTCTTGAAAATCTTAAATACTTTCCGGTAAGGATTTCTCCGTACCTGAATATTCCTATAATTTGCAATTCTTTAAAAAGTTTCAGATTGTATTGTTTCTCCGATCCTTCAATTTCCATTTGGTTCTTGATTTACGGTCTCTTACGTTTTTGCTATGGTTGCTGAGAATAGCAGCTGAATTAAGGGGGAGCTTGTAAAAGCTTTCAGAATTTCATGTTATCTCTATTATTGTAATTGAATTTGTGTTTGTATTTGATCACGCTGTAGTAGAGGTGGAGCTTTAGGGTTTTCCCGTGCTTGATTCCGTAATATCTTTTCTGAAAATCTTGAAAGAAAAATTGGGGGAGTGAAATTATGATAGAGAATTTTGTAAAATGAGAGCTATGCAACTACTTTTGTATTTATCTTGTTTTGGATAGAAATTACAACTTGGTTTTGTTGGATTGGTGTAATCAGTCAAAACGGTACGTTTGGTTCCAGTTAAATTGAAAGCTCTTTAAAGAATTCAGCTTTATCAACCTATATGTAACTTAGGTGCCTTGGTTTTCCATTTTATGTCAAAAGTTGTAATGTTGATGGTCTTATTTTGTTTTCTTAGGACTTTATGAAGTTTCCTATAATTTAATTATTGGGATATGAGCTTGGGATGACCATGGATAAGGTATCGAGGAATAATGTAATGAGGAAGGTCGGGAAGTATGAGGTTGGCAGAACCGTTGGTGAAGGAACATTTGCCAAGGTTAAGTTTGCTAGAAATACAGAGACGGGTGAGAGTGTGGCCGTCAAAGTATTGGCCAAAAGTACCATTCTCAAGCATAGAATGGTTGATCAGGTATTTTATTGTTTCGCTGTTCGTAAGCTCCAATTAATTTTTTTATGCAAATTTAGCAAATGTGTGTACCTCTCTAAAAGTTGTTTGACATTTCTATGTACTTAAAGTGTAAATATATTGCCACAAAAATGTAAATATATGTTTTCAACTGTAATGAATGTGGATAGTTTCATTGCGTTTTGGACTCCAGATTAAAAGAGAGATATCCATAATGAAGATCGTTAGGCATCCATATATAGTTAGGTTGAATGAGGTATGCTTATGCCTTTTCAGGTTATAACTCACTATTATGCTCTCTCTCTCTCTCTCTCTCTCACTCTCTCTCATATTTTCCCACTCTTTTTAATACTCCTTTCTGACTTTTAGGTATTATCTAGTAGAACAAAGATATATATAATTCTCGAGTTTGTAACTGGAGGAGAATTGTATGACAAAATTGTAAGCTTTCTCCATCTTTATGTTGATGTTGACTGTTTATAATCTTAGTTTATAATCTTAAAGTATAACTAGTTTTGGATAAGGGATTTCAAGTATCAGCAGATTACTTCATGTGCTTCTTTTTTCTACTGAAATTTTATGAGGTGTATTTTTATTCTAGGTTCACCAAGGAAAGCTTCCTGAGTATGAAGCAAGGCGATACTTCCAACAACTAATAGATGCTGTTGCCCATTGTCATAGTAAGGGTGTGTACCACCGAGATTTGAAGGTGCACATTAATATTTAAAACAACTAATTCGGTCTAGAAAGTGTGATTTAGCCACTGTGTTTTTCAACCATTATTTACTTTATTTTTCTTGGCATACAGCCTGAAAATCTCCTTCTTGATTCGAATGGAAATTTGAAGGTTTCTGATTTTGGCTTGAGTGCATTGCCCCAACAAGTAAGCTTGACCTCATTCTGTTTATTGCTCAATTACTGATGTATATGGTCCTTTTACAGTTTTAATCTCTTATTTTTCTTATATTTTTGAGCAGGGGGTCAACCTTCTTCACACGACATGTGGAACCCCTAATTATGTTGCACCAGAGGTACATTTTCAATAGTTCATTCCTTCCTTGGATTTTCTTATATTGGTTGTTATGCCATTGATGCATGTTTTCATAATTTGACTTCTGTACTTTGTACTGCCAAGTGCAATTCATTTCATGACTTTCTGTCTAATTGTTTTGAACAATTCATCAGTTTTTTAATCAAGTTCTCTATTACTTCTGCCACAGAGTCCCAGATTGGTGCTGTTAATTCCATTTTTCTTCAAATCATGTAGTTTAATTTATAATCTAAGCACTAAGCAGAAGTGAGGTGTAAGAGTGAGAAGCCTAGCCAACACAACACTATAGGGCGGGGAAGGAAAGTAATGGATGCAGAGAAGTGTCATAAAAGGTCACTAAATTTTAGCTGAGGGAAAGGAGGTCAATGAAGAGAAATCATTAATCATTTTACTAATTGGATATATCCTAAAAAATTTCAATGCGTGTGCATATGTTCATTTTTTTCTTTAAAATATTTCTACCATAAAATCTTAATAAAAGTGACAATTTAGAGGCATTTTGGGTCTTTTCCTTTTGTTAACTTGTTTCCTATGGATTTGTTGGCCAACTCAGAAAACAACTTTTCAAATGTTTATGATAGAAGAAAGAAGTCAATCATGTGTTTCAGTGTGTGGTATTTTTTTATGCATTTTCATTTCTACTGCCATACAGGTGCTTGGCAACCAAGGCTATGATGGTGCAGTTTCTGATGTGTGGTCATGTGGAGTCATTCTTTATGTTCTAATGGCAGGGTATCTACCATTTGATGAGACAGACCTGCCTACTCTATACAACAAGGTCTGCTGCCATTTTATACTTTGGAATCATTATATTACTTACGTTTTGGATTCACAAAATGCTCCATAGTTTATAGTTCTTTAAATAGTGATGCCTTAGATGGTCAGTACCTTCAATAATAATGTATCATGTTTAAGTGTGTTCCAGTCTGATGTTTGTCTTTTCTCTGACATGGTTAAATAATGATGTTGATAGTCTTCTCTATTCCTCTACCTCCTTGAAATTGTCATGTATTCTAGTCTCTTTACTCTGTCTCCCCTTTTAAATTCTATTTTTCATTTTACAAAATAGTGGGAGCATTTTCTAAGAGCAGGATATTTATATACATACATGAACACGTTTTGAAACTTCTATGCCACTGATAGGCCTCCAATCACCTACGTGTACACAAGGAAGAGGACTAAGAATGCCAGGGCAGTGGTAGGGAAAGAACCAATAAGGGAGTGAGTTAGTTAGAGTGCTCGGGTGGGTGCAGGGATTGTGTTGGGTATGGCTAAGGTGTAGGGTGCACTTCGTGTGCCACTGAGAGAGTAGAATAAATACTAAGGGAAGGGAATTATGTAAGTGTAGAGAAATTAAGTGAGTTGTACTCCTTTGGGAGAGAATCAGGCTCTCGAAATCCTGACTAGTTTTCAATACATTTGCTCTGAGTTTCTTATTCAATCCTATTCTATTATCTCGGTTCTAACTAATTTATCAAGAAGTTCCTATCAATTGGTATCAAAACCAGTGACCTGTGATGGGCTCGAAGAAGGACAATCAGATGGAGTTGTTGGACGAACGTGTGGAATTGTTGAAATCAGATTACCTATGGGAGATATCGGGGTGACATCTGAGTTTCAGTAGAAGTTGGATTCTCTTAAGATAGATGTTCAATGTCTTCCAGCGACTGAGAAGAAGATGGAATTCATTGTTCAGATGTTGCAAGCATCGGGGTGCCCGACGGCCACAGCAACAGCTACGATTGACGACTGCCAACCACAAGCTATAGATGGAGCTGCTTCTCAGACCCCAATTTCAGTCGACAACAAACCAATTCTGAATCTGATGAAAATAACTTCCGATTTATGGCCACCGTTTGGACAAGCCTATCGACCACCTCGGATGGAGTTGTCGTTGTTTTCTAGGGACAACCTCGATGGATGGGTTTTTCGTGCCGAGTGTTATTTTCTCCTCAACCAATTGACCAAGGCACACATGTTGGAAGCGACGATTATTGGATTGGAGGGTGATGCTCTCACATGGTTTCAGTGGGAAAACCAGTGCCGACCGATTACATCTTGGGCTATGAAGAATCTACTTCTCTGATTCCGAGCAATACCAATCTGATCTATTTCGAAGGTGCTCTTGTCCATCCAACAAGAGTCGACAGTCAAGGACTATCGGGTTCGATGGGGATCCTTGGCTTCTTGAGTACCCGATGTGTCCGAGCACGTACTGGAAGGCAGCTTCGTGAAAGGTGTGAAGGAGGAGATCAAATGGGCTTTACACATTCTCCAGCTTGTGGGCCTAGCCCAAATTACGGAAACAGCCCAGAGAATTGAAGAGGGCCAACAGTTGCTAGCTTCGAGCCCGATCCAACGAGTTAACCACCCCAAACCCAGTCCCATTTCCCTACCCAAGCCCACATGCAGCCTGTTTCCTGCCAAAGCGTATATACCCACTCTGATAGCTTTGTCGATATCTCCCTTGCAAGTTCTACGAAGACAACTAAACCACTGACTGTTCGCCGACTAACAGAGGCAGAATACCAGGATAAGAAGGCTCGGGGACTTTGTTTCAAGTGTGACAAGAAATTTCATAAAGGCCATGAGTGTGAACAGAAGACTCTACAACTTATGTTGATGGTATATAAAGAAGATTTGGCTCTCCCCATGGATTCTCCACCTCCAACTCTGGACTCTTCTACAAAGAGTGTGGCCGAGGAGACATTGGCGACTCTATCTCTGAATTCCTTGGTTGGTATAATGTCGGCCCACACTATGAAGCTGGCGAGGCACATCAGGCAGCAACTGGTAACGGTTCTCATTGACAACGGAGCCACTCACAATTTTGTATCAATGGATATTGTCAATGCTACGGGCATGCCAATCATGTCCACGTCGTGCTACGGGTAACTATTAAGAACCGACGGTAAGTTGCGCATTGAGGGACTTTGTACTCGGGTTGAGTTGGACTTGGGCACTTTGACAGTGGCACTGATTTTCTACCCTTAGAATTGGGTGGTACAGATGTCATATTGGGAATTAAGTGGCTGGAAACTCTAGGGAATATGCAGGTCAATTGGCGAAGGATGGTAATGAAGTTTGAGGTGGGAGGTCAGTGGGTAACATTACAAGGTGACCTGAGTTATGCTAGTCACAAATCTCCCTTAAGGCCATGATTCATACAGTTCAGCAAGAGGGACAGGGTTTTTGGGACGAATTGGGTATACTTTCTGCTGAGGTTGAGGCTGAAGTCGATACTGAGTCACTGCAAGTATCAGTTCTACTGCAGCAATATTAGTCAGTCTTCCACATGCTAGCGGGACGGCCACAGAAACATGCCATTTGCCTACGAGAAGGAGCGAGTCCTATTAGCGTACGTCCCTAACGTTATGCGCAGGTCCAAAAGGATGAAATAGAGAGGTTGTTGGCTGAAATGTTACTGGCTGGTATTGTGCAACCAAGTACTAGCCCGTTCTCTAGTCCAGTTCTTTTGGTCAAGAAAAAGGATGGAAGTTGGAGGTTTTGTGTTGATTATTGGGCTTTGAATCGTGAGACAGTGGCTGATAAGTTTCTCATTCCAGTGATAGATGAGTTACATGGGGTGATAATCTTTTCTAAACTAGACCTCAAGTCGGGTTACCATCAAATTTGCGTGTGTGATAAGGATGTTTAGAAGACTGCCTTTCGAACACGAGGGGCACTATGAGTTCCTTGTTATGCCCTTTGGACTCACCAACACGCCAACTACTTTCTAAGCTTTGATGAATGAGGTATTCCTGAAGAAAATGGTATGAGAGAAATTACTTTTATTTTTGTATTCTCTATCTCTTACAACATAGAACTAGGCTATAAATACAGCAAACAACTAAGACCCTTCATATTCAAAAGTAAATACAATAAATATGAATTCTTATAGACTACGAAGCTGAAACAACAATTGGAAACATAAATTCCTTGCTGTCAACATTTGAAAACTAATAACTAGCTTGATTTCCTACACTTCCCCTCAAGCTAGATGATATATACTAAACATTCCTAGTTTGGAGTTGAGTTCACTGAAATTAGGGCGATGGAGAGTTTTGGTTAAGATGTCAGTTGCCTGGTGTCTTGAAGGAACATGTTTCAAGGTGATGATCTTGCTTTCAATCTTCTCATTGATGAAATGACGATCAATTTCGACATGTTTGGTTCTATCATGATGGACTGGATTCTTTGCTATTGCTATAGCTAATTGATTATCACAGAAAACATTTATACGGCCTTCAAGGCAGATTCTGAGTTCATCAAGTAAGCATTTCAGCTACAATCCTTCACAAATTCCATGTGCTAAGGCTGTGAGCTACTACCTGCTGCGGAAAGATACAAGATTTTCCCAAATATAGGAGCAGTATCTGGAAGTGGATCTTCGATCAGTGAGAGAACCTGTCCAATCTGCATCTGTGTAGATTTTAAGATCCTTGTGAAAAGTTTTTCTGAACATTAGCCATTTTCCTGGTGTTCCTTTGAGGTACTAAGAATGCGATAGACAACATTCATGTGTTCCTCTGCGGGATTGTTGAGAAATTGACTAACAACACTTACAACAAGGCTTATATCAGGCCGAGTGTGAGGTAGATTAATTTTCCCACGAGACGTCGGTAAAAAAAAACAAACAAACAAACAAACGAACTTTTATTGCGTCTGTCTGTGCTCCAAGTTTTGCATTAGGATCCATCAGTGTGTCAACTGGCTTGCATCCAATCGTCCCTGTTTCTTATAAGAGGTTGAGGACGTATTTTTGTTGAGTGACTGAGATGCCTACGCTGGATCTTGCTACTTCCATCCTTAGGAAGTATCTTAATTATCCTAGATCCTTTATCTCAAATTCACTGGAGAGGAGCTGCTTGAGATGAGTAATTTCCTCCATGAAATTTCCTGTAACCACAATATCATCGACATAAATTATTAACACTGTTAGTTTTCCCCCTGTTGAATGTTTTACAAACAGAGTGTGATCTGACTGTCATCGAGTGTAGCCATCTCCCTTTAGAACTTTCGTAAACCTGTCGAATCAGGCTCGAGGGGATTGTTTGAGGTCATAAAGGGATTTCTTGAGTTTGCACACCTTTCCCTTAGTGAATCTACCCTCAAATCCCGGAGGGATATCCATGTATACTTCTTTCACTAGATCTCTGTTAAGAAAGGAATCGTTTACATCAAGTTGGAATAAAGGCCATTCTTTGTTTACTGCAATCAACAAGAGAACTCGAATGGTGTTCAACTTAGCAACAGGAGCAAACGTCTCCGGTAATCAATGCCATAGGATTGAGTGAACCCTTTGGCCACTTTGCAGGTCTTGAATCTTTTCATGCTTCCATCCGCCTTATGCTTGACTGAGAAGATCCATTTGCAGCCGCAACCAACTGTGTGTTTGCCAAGAGGTAAATCTGTGAGGATCCATGTTTCATTCTTTTCAAGTGCTCTAAGTTCTTCCATTGTGACAGCCTTCCGATCAAGAATAGGGCTTCCTGGACCGATGTGGGAACCTGAACTTGGTCCAAGGAGGTGATAAAGGCTCTATGTGTAGGAGATAGGCTTGAGTAACTCTAATAATTGTAAATGGGATGTTCAGATCATCTGACACATTTTCTTCCATAATAGGTTCAGGTCTAGCGTCTTCCTGTGTCTTTTCGAGGATGAATGGGATCGGATCATATTCTTGACCTTGCTGAGTTTGTGTAGTGGTTTGTTAAATGCTTGCTAGTTGTTTCTTTCTCCTTGAGTAAACCTGGATCTCTTTACTTGAGATAGGGACAGGACTTGGAGAGATTGGATGAGGAGTTCTTGGCTCATTTAATTTGGCTGAATGATGAGATTGGACCTCTTTGCTTGGAATGTGGATAGGACTTGAAGAGATTGGATGAGAATTTCTTGGCTCATGTGATTCCACTGAATAGTTTGGAGAATGGGCAATGGAAGGAGTTGGTGATGTTCTTGGAAGAATTGTGTTGTGAGGAGAAGTATTCGGAGGAGAATCAACTGTATTGTCAATGACAGAAACAAAATCCCAATTTTGCAATTCCTGACTATGGTTCTCCCCCGGAATTGTAGAATTGGTTTAATAATGCTGGTCTTTAAAATAAGTGACATCCATGGAGTGGAACAATTTTTTAGAAATTGGACAGTAGCATTTGTAGCTTTTTTAATTGAATGAGTAGCCAAGAAGGATACATTTGGTGGTGCGGGCATTGAGTTCGCTTCGATGTGAGGAGTGAACGTGGACAAATGCAATACAGCCAAAGACACGAAGGGGAATTTGAGACACAAGATGTGAGTGAGGATATGATTCAAGAAGGATTTGCAGCGGAGTTTTGAACTTTAGGACTCGTGATGGCATTCTATTTATGAGATAGGTGGCTGTGAGGACAACTTCACCCCAGAATCTTTTTGGAACATGTGATCAAAAAAGTAAGGATCGAGCTACCTCAAGTAAATGGTGATTTTTACGTTCGGCCCACTATTTTGTTGTGGTGTGTCGACGCAAAAACTTTCATGAAAAATCCCATGCGATTGCAAATATGGTCCAAGGACAGAGTTGAAGAAGTCACGAGCATTGTCGGTTTTTAATACCTGAATGTTTGTTTGAAATTGGGTTTGAATCATTTTGTGGAAGTTTTGGAAAATCTGATTTATTTCAGATTTTTCTTTCATGAGGAATGTCCAACTTAAGCGACTATGATCGTCAACTAGTAACAAAAACCATGTCCCACTGATATTATGAATTTTGGATGGTCCCCAAATATCCCCGTGAATGAGTGAGAATGGATGAGAGGGTTGATGAGGTCTTGGGGCAAAAAAGTGACGAGTGCTTAGAAAATTGACAAATATCACACCGAAGAGACTTGAGGGTTTATATTGACAAATAGGGATGGGAAAAAGTATTTGAGGTACACGAAATTTGGATGACCTAGACGGTAATGCTATAATGTGATTGTACTGATTTTATTGGACTGGTTTACTAATGTAAGAGATTGACATTGAGAGAGACAACAATGATTTCCATGGTTCGACTCGGGGGTTTTGATTTTTAGCCGATACAAGCCCTTACTGAACTCAGCTTGGCCAATCATCATCCCCGATTCCACATCCTGAAAAACACAAAAATTAGCAGTAAACTTAGCTTCACAATTAAGATCTCTATTCAGTTTGCTCACTGAGATTAAATTACAATCAAGTTTGGGAACGTAAAGAACAGAATTTAAAACAAGACTTGGTGTGATTGTTATGGTCCCAATTCTCACTATTCTTGAACACAAGCGATCTGCAATGCAAACAGTGCTATCATTGGAGCATTTTTTAAAATAGTGATCTATCACCTGTCATGTGGTCTGAAGCACCGGAATCCACAATCCAATGGGTATGAGGGGTTTGAATAACCTGGAGTGCATGAGTGTTGCTTTGTTGTGCAACTAAAGAGAAATATTGTGAAAAACTTGTGCTACCATAGAAAAATACCAGCGGACACGAGGCTAAGGAGCACGAATGAGTGGTGCGCCAGAGAACAGGGGTCCGCCGATCGGAAGCTGGGCAATCTCCTTGGGCTGGAGGTGAGAATAGAATAACACTCGAAAATGGTTTTCTAGTATTGAACTTCAAGAATATCAAACCCTAAATTTTTAAGAGATGGTTGAAGAAAAATTGAAAAATAAATCCCAATTTCAAGCTTCTATTGCTCTAGACACCATGAAGAAAATGGTATGAGAGAAATTATTTTTATTTTTGTATTATTTATCTTTTACAACATAGAACTAGGTTATATATATAACAAACAACTAAGACCCTTCATATTAAAAAATAGATACAATAAATAGGAATTCCTATAGACTAGGAAGCTGAAACAACAATTGGAAACATAAATTCCTTGCTATCAACATCTGAAAACCAATAACTAGCTTGATTTCCTACCATTCTATGATTTTTTGCGCAAGTTTGTCTTGGTTTTCTTTGATGACATCTTGGTTTATAGCTCAACTTTGGAGGCGCATGTGCAACATTTGGAGATGGTGTTGAACAAGTTGCAACAACACCAATTGTATGCCAACCGTAAGAAGTGTTTGTTTGCGCAAGCTTGCCTCGAGTATTTGGGGCATATCATATTAGCTGAAGGGGTTCTGGCGGATCCAAGTAAGGTGATTGCTATGGCGGAGTGGCCAATTCCTCAATCATTGAGGGACCTTCGGGGATTTTTGGGGTTAACTGGATATTACAGGAAGTTCATGAAGGGTTATGGCCAAATTTCTCAGCTTCTTACTGACCAGCTGAGAAAGGACACTTTTGGTTGGTCCCCCAAAGCTCAGGAGGCATTCATTTGCCTTAAAGAGGCTATGTGTTCAGTACCTGTGTTGGCGTTACTAGATTTTTCTGCCCTTTTTGTATTGGAGGCCGACGCATAGGGGTCAGGTTTAGGGGCTTGTACTCATGCAAAATCAGCGCTCCATCGTATATTACAGTCAGGTCCTTTCGCCTCGGGCACGCACTGAATTAGTTTATGAGAGAGAGTTTATGGCTATTCTATTGGCCATCCAAAAGTGGCGCCCTTACTTGTTGCGAAGGAAGTTTTTGGTTCGAACTCGTAGCTTGAAGTATTTGTTGGAGCAGCGACTAGTTCCTTCGGAGTATCAAAAATGGCTCACTAAGTTACTAAAATATGATTTTGACATTCAGGATCGGCCAGGATTGGAGAATAAGGTCGTTGACGCCCTTTCACGAATATATTAGGATATCTCTCTTGCTGCGATTACTATTCCATCTGTCATTCTATTCCAGACCTCCGAGCTCATGTGGCGGCTGACCCAACTCTGTCCAAGTTGATGCAAGAGCCGCAGATGGGTCACGACGAGCCTAGTTATTCGTTGGTGCAAGGCTGTTTGGAGCCCTAGGCAAATCAGAAGAGAAGGGACGTGCACTTTGCCGTAGGGTATTTATTGTATGTGAAGCTTCGTTCGCATCGCCAGAAATTATTGGCTAAACGCCAGAATGAGAAATTGGCACCTCAGTTCTTCGGTCTTTTTCCAATTTTAGCGCGTGGGGTACAACAGCCTATCGCTTCAATTACCTTCAGAGGCAGCTATCCATCCGTTTTTCATGTATCTTTGTTGCGTGCTGCCTTGGGACCTCATCAACAAGCCTCTGACTTACCCTTGGATTTGAAAGCCAAAATGGAGTGGTCTCTTGAACCTTAGAGGGTGTTAGATGTTCGTCCTGGAACACACAAAGTGCAGCCGCAGGCATTAATTCAGTGGACCAACTTACCGGCCTTTGAAGCAACATGGGAGGACTTCAACACGATTCAGGAACAATTTCCTCATTTTCACCTAGAGGACAAGGTGAGACTTTGGGCAGGGGTATTGATAGGCCTCCAATCACCTACGTGTACACAAGGAAGGAAGAGGACTAAGAATGTCAGGTCAGCGGTAGGGAAAGAACCAGTAAGGGAGGGAGTTAGTTAGTGTGTGGGTGCAGGGATTGTGTAGGTGATAGACCTCCCATCACTTTTGTATACAATAGGAGGGTTAAGGGTAGAAATGGGCTCGGGGTAAAGGCTGATCAAGAGGAAAGAAACATTATGTGAGGTAGTTATATGAGGAGTTTTTGGGTGTAAGTGGGGTACACGGGAATAGGGTGTAGACCTTACTATAAATAAGGATAGACCAGAATTATATGTTTTCAGGCTGGAATTGAGTTGTAGTTTCTATTTCTTGGGAGAGGCCAGGCTCTCGAACTACTTGGGTATTAATGCAAGCTGGTTTTCATTCAATTTTTCTCTGCAATATTTCTTTTCTGTTATTTTGTTCTGTTTGTTGGCTGTTTTGGGACATCACAGATAGGAAATTCCTATCAAATTGGTATCAGAGCCGTCGATTGCCATGGGGCCTAAGAGGGATCTGCCAACAAATGTGTTGGAAGAGAAGGTGGAGTTATTTCAGGCGGATTTCAGGCGTGAGTTGGGGGAGTTCCGATCTGAGTTTCAGCACCTTCCGCAGGAGCTGGAATTACTGAAGACCGAAGTGCAGCGACTGCCGGCTATGGAGAAGAAGATGGATTTTGTGGTGGCACACTTGGCCCAGCTATTGCAGTCGGCGGGAAAGTCAGTGAACGAGACATCCACCATGAATTCCGATCGGCCTCGTCGCGTAATCGAGGAGGAGATCGGCTCGGGTGCTCGTCATTCGTCTCCAGCACCTCCGATTAGTGGGGAGCTGTCCACTGTACATCCCGATCCTCACCAGCAGCCATCGGAGAACATTTATGGCGGGGGGCAGAATTTTGGACAGGATTTTCGACCGCCGCGTATGGAATTACCTTTGTTTGCGAGAGAGAATCCGGACGGCTGGATTTATCGAACTGAATGTTATTTTTTGTTGATGCATATGACCGAACCGCAGATGTTGGAGACGGCGATTATTGGACTGGATGGGGATGCACTCACGTGGTTTCAGTGGGAAAATCAGCGGCGACAGATTACTTCGTGGGCTAGTCTGAAACAGCAAATTTTGCTGCGATTCCGGGCGTCGCCGGTGGGTTCGGTGTCGGAGGAGCTACTGTCTGTGACCCAGACGTCCACTGTGCGTGATTACCGTCTTCGCTGGGAAATGCTGTCTTCTCGGGTCCCTGATGTGCCCGACCATGTGTTGGAAGACAGCTTTGTCCGTGGGCTCAAAGAGAGCATCAAAGCAGCCCTTCATATCCTACAGCCCGTGGGCCTATCCAATATCATGGATACGGCCCAACGGATAGAAGAAGGCCACCAATTGCTTCAGACGGGCCAGCCCATTAGATCTGGGTTCACTAAACAAACCCTAAGCCCACTTACCTTACCCAGAACCACTCAGCCGCCCTTCCTAGCCAAGTCGCCTCTGACCTCCCCAATAGCTCTTTCTTCTCAGGCATCAGCGCAGACCAGCAGCAGCGTAACTCAAGCGTCGAAAACGTCATTCCGTCGGCTAACAGAAGTCGAGTATCAGGATAAACGTGCGCGTGGCGTTTGCTTTCGTTGTGATAAAAAATTCCACCGCGGCCATGAATGTGAGCAGAAGTCCCTCCAAGTGTTACTGCTCGCAGATGACGAAGAGTTTGTGCAGTTGGAGGACTCGCCACCACCATCCCCAGAATCCGGCGAACTGTGCGGCGCCGAGGAGACGCTGGCCACCCTTTCTTTGAACTCTCTGGTGGGCATTTCGTCCACTCACACCGTGAAACTAGCTGGGCATATTGGGCAAAAACCAGTCACAGTGCTGATTGACAGTGGGGCAACCCACAATTTTATTTCCACAGTGATTGTTTCTGCAGTGGGAATACCGATCACAGCCACTACGTGTTATGGGGTTCTATTGGGAACTGGCGGCAAGGTCCGAACGGAAGGTATTTGTGCCCAAGTGATGCTACAATACACCCGGTTTTCCATGTTTCATTGCTGCGGACAGCGCTGGGACCAAACCAGCAACCAACTACGCTCCCTCCCGAGCTCACAGCGGAGTTAGAATGGATTTTGCAGCCCGGAAGTGTGCTGGAGTTTAGGCCAGGAACTCAGAAAGAAGCACCCCAGGCCTTGATCAAGTGGATGAACATACCAGAATGTGATGCAACTTGGGAAGACTTCACTGTGATTCAAGAACAGTTCCCCGATTTCCAACTTGAGGACAAGGTGAAACTGGTGGCCGGCGGTATTGATAGACCTCCCATCACTTTTGTATACAATAGGAGGGGTAAGGGTAGAAATGGGCTCGGGGTAAAGGCTGATCAAGAGGAAAGAAACATTATGTGAGGTAGTTATATGAGGAGTTTTTGGGTGTAAGTGGGGTACACGGGAATAGGGTGTAGACCTTACTATAAATAAGGATAGACCAGAATTATATGTTTTCAGGCTGGAATTGAGTTGTAGTTTCTATTTCTTGGGAGAGGCCAGGCTCTCGAACTACCTGGGTATTAATGCAAGCTGGTTTTCATTCAATTTTTCTCTGCAATATTTCTTTTCTGTTATTCTGTTCTGTTTGTTGGCTGTTTTGGGACATCACAGATAGGAAATTCCTATCAGTAGGGTATGGCTGAGGTGTAAGGTGCACTTAGTGTGCCACTGAGAGAGTAGAATAAATACTAAGGGGAGGGAATTATGTAAGTGTGGAGAAATTAAGTGCGTTGTATTCCTTTGGGAGAGAATCAGGCTCTCAAAATCCTGACTAGTTTTCAATACAATTGTTCTGAGTTTCTTATTCAATCCTATTCTATTCTCTCTGTTCTAACTAATTTGAGAGGAAGTTCCTATTTGCCACTAACTATCCTTCTGCATCATGTGTAGATAAATGCAGCTAAGTTTTCTTGTCCATATTGGTTCTCTCATGGGGCAAAGTCATTGATACATAAGATACTTGACCCCAATCCAAGAACTGTGAGTCTTTCATTTCAGCCTTTACAATTGTCAGAGATCTATCTATGTTTTTGTTTTAATGGTTTATATGTTAAGCAGAGAATTCAGATTGAAGGAATAAGGAAAGATCCCTGGTTCCGGAGGAATTATGTACCTGTTGAGCATAGGGAAGACGAAGAAGTAAATTTGGATGATGTTTGTGCAGTTTTTGACGACATTGAGGTTGACCTTTGCTCTTTTGTGCCATCTGTTTTATTTAATAAGAAAGAGAGATCTATTGCAAATTGAGAAAATTCTTAATTGTCATTGTAGAATTATGAGATGAAGATGGTATATTACTATTGTGCAGTAAATTAAAATAACCTGATAAACTCCAAACACCAGTTTAGTTTGAAACCTGATCCTGATGACATCTTCTAAAGGATACTTCAAACTGTTGATATTTTACAGGACCAATACGTAGCGGAGCAGTCAGAAAGTAATGAGGGTGGTCCTTTGATAATGAATGCCTTTGAAATGATTACCTTATCCCAAGGGTTAAATCTGTCTGCATTGTTTGACAGACGGCAGGTATAGTCTACAGTTGCAGTTCCTTAGACAAGTTATTCCCTAATAAATCGTTAATGTTTCATAAGTGCAATGAACCATCTGCTGTAATGCATTTTTTTAGTAGAAATTTGAATGTCCACCCTTTTGTTCTTCTTATGGTTAGTATTTCATCTATGTTACATGTTGTTCGCTATTTGCAACTTTTTGGTGGAAATATAGCTGTTTTAAAGTGCAATTTATAAGAACGACATAATTGTGCTTATACATCCAATAGGGAAAACACTATTGGCCCTCTTTTGTCCCTTGTGCTTGAACAACTTCCTTATTGTTCAATGGGAGCACACGCAACACAAGATGCTACATTGGTCATTGCAGTAATTGGTTGCAGAATATTTGCAAATTAGCATTTCTGTGATCTATTGGGGCCGTAACCTTAAAACTCTTTATGTATAATTGTAGTGTAGCATGCACTTATAAAAGTAGAGATGGCTTCGGTTCAACATGCTATTTAAGTCCTTTTCTTAAATAAATTATTATTATTATTATTTTAACAAAATAATATATTAATGAGTGAGGAATGGACGGAATTTTTTTATGATTGGTCACATTTAGAAGTTTTTCTTTTGTGTATCTCTCTGCTTTCTTCTTTGATGTTATCCTCTCTCGTCCCGCAGGATTATGTAAAACGACAAACTCGTTTCGTTTCTCGCAAACCGGCAAAAGTTATAATTTCAACTATTGAAGCTGTTGCAGAATCAATGAGTCTCAAAGTACATACACGTGGTTACAAGGTAAGTGCAAAACATTTGTTTTTTTGTTATTCTTCAATTTAACAAGACCAGGTTATTATTTTTTATTGTGGCATTGGATGGCATAAAGCTTAGATATTCAGTGTGGAAATTCCAACACTATGATTTAATTTTCTTTAATCTAATTAAATTAATATTTCCAATAGACAAGACTTGAAGGTATAACTGCAAGCAGGACTGGACAATTTGCTGTCGTTCTGGAGGTAGTATTTGTTTATTTTTGGTTGGTTTTGTTGATCAATAAATTTTTTATTAAGTGTTTATTTGTTCTTATAAACATGTACAAATATAACATCTAAATCAGTTGTATCCTTCTCTATATAGGTTTTCGAAGTTGCGTCATCTCTCTTCATGGTAGATGTCCGAAAAGCTGCTGGGGACACTCTTGAATATCACAAGGTTAGCCTTCTGTTCAAATTTGGGGGTAACATGCATAAACCTGGGCTTTTATACAGACCTTTCAAACAATTACCTTCAGCTTCAGATTCTATGGTCCCATTTGTAACTGTTACAACATGTTTATTTTTGACTCATTTTTGCAGTTCTACAAGAATTTCTGCGCCAAGCTCGAAAATATTATCTGGAAACCGACGGAAGGTATGGCGAATTCCAGTCTGCTTAAAACCATAAATTGCTGATCCATGTCCTGGGGTGTGATGCATATCTATAAACAGAGATCGAATAAAGGGTGACAAATAATCCCCCTTGGAAAATTCACTTTATTATTTCACATCTTGCCAGGCATAATTATGATGTCTTTTTGTGGTATAGCTAGTTATTAAGATGTAGGAACAAAAAACACAAATTTAAGACACTGCAAAACATGAAATTTGTATCTAAAGTGTAGTATAACTTTCCTTCATGGAGAATACTTACTGTAAATAGCGTGCCAGAAGTTTTGCCTCGGAATGTATAAAATGTGGTATGGAAAGATTGTGCTTATTGCTGTCATAACGATCATATCTACATGCCTTTCTTATTTAGTTTTTGCCTTTTATTTTCTTTTTTTCAATGTTATGAAAATATGTTTACAGCTGGTGCGAATATCTTTGCATGTGGTCTGATATGGGGTTGATCTTGTTATTGATTAGTATCTTTTATCTGCTTTACACCAGCAACCAATGATAACTTGGCACTTTTAGGATCTACCCCAAAATTATATGGATTTGAAGTGATTTTCAAAACTAAAGAAAGTTGAATGCCTTGTTCAGTTGTTTCCAAGGAGAAATCCCGGGAAAGGGAAAGCCTTCTTTTTAGCTTGAAAACAATGAAATTTTGGGAAATATGTCAAATCACCGATTAAATGGGTCATTTAGTACTCACCAACAGACGTGAGTACTAAATAACAATTTGACTTGATTAGGAAGGTAATTATTTAGTACTTCTCGTTATAATCCAGTTAATTAAATGGGTTGCCAAACGATTGTCAATAGATAGTGCTTAGGAGGAAAAGTAATGTCATTTATAATACTCACCAACAGACGTGTTGTCCGTTGTAATAGCTAAATTATATTATTTCTTGTACAATCTCAAATAATATAAACTATAAGACTAAGTTACGAGTGTGTATATAAATATAATATATAATATATGATTTCGCTAAGTTGGATCATGCAACTGGTCTACTAGGATAATTGAAAGTTTGGTAGTTTAAACCTATTATTCGCTCACGCAACGAGAAAGCAAAACATGCAAAACTAAACATAGATTCTTAATTATTAACTCGGTCTACTAGTTGATTTAGAAAGGTATCGTAGCATATACGCATGCAAAGCTAAAAATAGAACCATAACTCTAGTATAGCTAATATCTAGTAATTCGGAAAGAAAAAAGTACGTAGGGCTGAAATACATGCATGATCTTATATATGATATAGGTAATAATTATACAATGAAAGGTTTTCAAGGTTGAAAGAACTTATCCCTACACTTGCATTTCCACCCCAGAAGATAGTAGCTCTCTGGTGCGTGAGGCAATGGCTTGACATTCTTTTCGTGCTGAGAAACAACTAAGGAAGCCATGCAAGGTCTGCAACCTAAGCACTTGTTAGCACACTCAGGTGGCTTCGAACCTAACACCATTTTCTTTTGCTTTAAACTCTTTCCATCAATATGATCTTTAGCCAACAATGACTGATGATGATCAGCTCCTAAAAGCGAGGAAGAAAAATTAAGCACATGTTAAACCAAGAAAGATCTGTAACATTTGAGAAAACTATGTCATGCAGTGCAAGATTACTTATATATACCTGCAATATTGGAAGATAATATTAATATGAGAGAAAAGATGGAAATCAGAATATTTGGCGTCTTTAAGTAGTTTGATGGTGATGAGGCCATGAATTAGAGACTTTGTCTGAGATAGTGAAAGGAAAAAATCACAACAGGGTTTGCAAAGAAACTCTTTAAGATTAAGGAATAGAATATCTAGGAGGTTTACTACTACTTACACTAGTGGTATTAAACTACCATGTCCTGTTAATTAGCTAGATGGCCATATATATATAGTACTCTTTTTTTTCTTCTTTCCTTTTTTTGACCAATTCAATGCACTATCTTGTACTGAGTAAAGGGTTGTTCTCTTTGAAACTTCCTAGAGATGACTGTTTCTCTGACTGATTTCAGAGTGATGACTAAAAGTTTTACTATTTTCTTCATCTTTTTCTTGCCCGAATTGGTTGTCTTTTCAAATTATTAAAGTAAGCCCTCTTAGATGTTTGGTTGTTGGTCTCTCTCTCTGTTTGGTCATCAAACAAGTTGTGGCTATGCTTAGTAGTTGGCTTGGACTAATTATTAGCTGATTAAGCTAATCCTCTCAATTGCTTAATCTGTAATTAATCAACATTTACACTCTTTTGGTCTTCAGTCCCATGATTTATATCTAAAGTTTTGAGCTTGGGACATCTAGGACTTCACCAAATTCAGTCAAATAGCCTCAAGTGATAAAGAAACACAACGCTCACAAAATTCCAAAGTCATCTTTTATGATGTCATAATATAATAAACCGGTCTTTGTTTTTCACTATGCTATTTCTCTAAAAGCTTAAGATATGGTAATAGATGTAGGAATCTTTGAATCTATATTCTAATATATATATATGTATTAATACTATTAAAGATGGTCTAACAATATGAAGTTTTTTCAGCCTCAAGAAGCCAAATATTGCATATAGAACTTTAAAATACCATCATCAATTCAATGGAGCTCGTAGTGAATATTGTTGCAATCACATAACCAATCTCTTCTATTGTTTTTATTTAATTAAAAAATATTACATTTATATACACGCGTTTGGTAACTAGTCAAGATATTTCGATATGATGATAATAAATAACTGAACTAGGACATAAATAAGCTTCAAAGAGCACTGCATCGATATCAGCAAAAACATAAACATAGTCCAATGAAGTACAGTGAAATTACTAAACTTAGAATGGTAGTGACTAGAAAGACTTTCTAGCTAGTTCTTGCCTAAATTGGTTTTAGAATTCTTTTTTTATTAACTCAGAAAGCTTCATGTTCATATGACAATAGCTGAAATGGGCATATCTCAAAAGCAAATCTAAGCAATGTGATTGTTTCGAATAAATGCTTTGGGTTCAGAGAAAAGTTACTCTTACATGGTTAAGACTTTAGTGGGGGAACAAGCCTTACAGGGTTAGCTCAGTTGTGGCTACCTACTCTAAGTACTATATTGTTCTCTCATCACGTACATTGATATATTTCTTTCACATTCACAGTAGTACTACAGGATTTCACATACGACAAACAAGTCATTCATTCCCATTGATAGATATAAGGCATGAGAAAGTGTGTAGCAAGTAATTTTCCAAATTTTCATTCCAACATATCTGACATCTTTCATTAGGAAAGTTGACTTTTGTGGTCTTGTTGCGGAATTTTTGAATCTGGGCCGAGAATATATATAAAAAGAAAAAAGAAAAAAGGGTTTATAGTTTTTTTTGCCTTTACGGTACTTCTATCTTTTTTGATAAAATATTGTTTGGATGTATGTTTTTTAAAATAGTTTAAATAAAGTACTAAATTTAATTTTGATAAATAAATAATTGAATATATCAACACATTTGTTAGTTAAAATATTTTTATTTTTATTTAGATTTGTTAGCTTGGTGAATTGTTTGTGGTTTTAGTTCAAAATACAAGGTCTAAAAAGTAATTTGTCAAAACACAGAGTTCAAATAAATAATGAGACAAAATACAGAGTTTATCATCCCTAAAAAAATGAATTTATAAAATATGATTCTACGGGAGAGAAGATATAGGTTTTGGAGATTTGATATGTCTAACTAAGGACAAAAAATCTTAGTTACTCCTTATCTTTTTTTATATTTATATAGGAAAATTTGATTTTTGATGCATAAAAGGAAGTCTTATGTCAAAATAATATCAAGCTAAAAAAACATCACATTTTTATCTTAGTATTCCTTAAGTTTCTCTCTTTTTTCTCCTATTGTCTTCTCCCTCTCTATCTCTCACGTTTTCCTTTTCTATCTATCTAAGCTCTCGTACACAAAGGCAGTCACCATTATCTTAATCTATACTAATTTTCGAGCTCATTTTAGATTTTGGATCTAGGAGCAAGTTGTGAATCCTTTCAAGCCAAGAAACTTCATTTTGGATTCTCTTTCAAATCTATGGGCAAAAATCGAATGGGTAAGTATATATTTATTATATGTACCGAGGAAACTTGTTTATCTACATTGATTGCTATTTCGAACAAATCTGTGTATGCCTTCATGTTTTATTGTAATTTTTCACTGTCGGAATGGATTTTCGTTCCTTTCTGGGTTTTTCTTCTACCTCGATGATTTTCGATGAAACTCGATAGGCCTTAATGGATTGCATGAATAGAGGCTCGATGGTCCTCAATGGACCTCACGTGCCTCGATAGTGTTAGGATTTTAACACTTCGATGAGGCTCGATGGACCTCCATAAAACCCTTATACGTTTATGTCCATGGCTACCTCGATATGCATCGATGGACCTCGATAGAGGCATAAGAATTACATTGGATTGTCTACCTCGATTGTACTCGATAGACCTCGATAGTTGTACCTCGATAGGCCTCGACAGATCTCGATAGAAATCGATTTTTTGTTGTTTTATGTTATAGTTATAATTTTTGACCTATTTTTTTTATATAGATTCGAGTGTTTCCATATTTGTTGTATTCAACGGTGTTTGGGAACTGGAAAATAGGGATTGGATTTTTCAGGGATGCTAAAAATCAAATTCTCCCTTTGGAGAAGGGTATGACGTATGAGGAATTGCTTGACATTCTGTACGATGAGCTTGGAGTGGATATATGTGTGTATGACTTGAAACTTGAGGTCTCATACACATGTTTCTCACAATCCGTCAAACCTACCGTTATAAAAAATGATAGGCATGTGCGTGCATTCATTGGGTTAGCATCGAAATCCGTAGAGAAGTTGATTCCTTGTAATGACCCAACTATTTCAAGACCTTAGAACATTAAAACTACTAGACATAGCTACTATTTTGGGAAACATACATAAGAAATAACATAAATTTATTAAAAACCCAAAATATTGTACCAACACAATATAAGGTAAAAATATAAAATAAAATGTGATATGGTATGGGATCTCATTGTTTATAAAACATAAAACATAACTTTATTTGTTTAAATACTAATTGCGGAATTACATCAAAACATAATTTAAAAGACTAAAAAAAAAATAACGTCATCCTTGATCGACTTGCAGTCCATTCAATCTATTCATCCTTAACACACAAGCCAAGCTGTCAAGAATCATTCCGCCTTCCATATTTATTTTTCTGCATCAAGCTAAAAATAAAGGAGTGAGCCTAATGCCCAGCAAGGAAAATCTACTAAAAACATACATCATAAATCATAAGCATAAGACTATATCATAAGCAAATACTATAAAAACATATATCATATAAGATTATAATATTAATGGCCATTAACTCATTAACATGACATGTGATAAACCATCTAGGTCCTCTGTCTACTAATCGAGATAGGTTAGATCACATGGTAGTATATGATAACACATCTAGATCCTCTACTAGTCGAGGTAGGGTAAATCATAACTCTAACCCATGAAAATGATAATCTTGGGGTTTGCTATCTAAGCAACTATAAGCCCCAAGCAACATAAAAACATTGGGGTTTGCTAGCTAAGAAACTATAAGCCCCAAGCGACATAAAAGCATTGAGGTTTGCTAGCTAAGCAACTATAAGCCCCAAGGACTATAAAACATATTATACATATACATATCATAACATAAACATAAACACATATAATCTATCCTATTTTCCATACCAAAAGTCGGGATATTTGGGAATAAGAACGGGATTAGAACACTCCTATAAACCAAAAGTAAAAATGGTGAGAATCTCTAAAGAATAAAGATGAAATGAGAACTAAACCATCAAGAAGAAACTTACCAAGAAGAACCTTAAGTTTCAAGAAACTTAAATACCTAATCAAGAATCATAAACAATAGTTAGGATATGAATAAAAGAAAACTAAAGAACCATAAAGAACTGAACTTAGGAATAAGAATACCTTGAATGATCTTATGGATTGATCTAAACCTCAATACTAAAATCTCACTATATCTCACTTCCCAAGTGTTTAGAAAATTTTAGAATGATAAAGCTTTTATCCCAAAACTCAAGTGTGTCTCTCTATAGTAACACTAGCAACTTGGAGGCTCTGAAGACTGCTTGAAGAATGCAAAAAATGGTTGAGTACTAAGTCCTATTTATAGAGTTCAAGGAGTGAAACTAACCCCTTTTAATTTGAATAAATAAATGATTATAAAATGAAATTTTTTTGAATTTTTGTTCAAATGACGCTCAGAACTCAGTCAAAATCGTTCAAAGGCAGGTCTAAGTGGTTAAGAGTATTTTTTAAATCAAAATCACAAAATTTTCAAAAAAAAAAACCAACTTGGAGCCGATATATCGCCCCCCCCCCCCCCCCCCCCAATAGGCAATATATCGCCTCCCCCTATATTCCCGAGCCCCGTTCGATCGTTCGTGCAAAGTCGACGTGTTTTTCGTATCTTCCGTAGGCGATATATCGGCCCCTAAGCTGCGATATATCGGCATACATTGATATATCAAACACATATTTGCACATTTTCAGCATAATTTGAATTGGATAAACAGCTTTGACTGAGTCATAATACGATCCTAACAGCTGCTGGAAGGTTCTAGAGCTTCTAGATCTTTCTTTTATTAAAACTATTCATCAAAAATACTTAATTCCTTAATAATCATAATTATGACAAGTGTCATGCTCTTATTAATTCTATCTAAACGTTAGGTTATAATGAATATATTTCTAGAACTAGCCATATTAATCAAATCTTATGTTATAATTAATATTCTTAAACTATAGGTTAAACTTATAAAATCCATAACTATTGTTATGAGTTTCCAACTAAGTCCCGGTTTGAACCAAAATCCACGGAAACTAACATACTACAAACTAATACTAACTACTACTACTATCTAGCTAGCTAAGTAAATATTCTGGGACTCTACAATTCTCCCCTACTTAAAAGAATTTCGTCCCCGAAATTTACTTACCAAACAATTCCGGATACCGTGCTAACATGTCCTCCTCCAACTCCCACGTTGCCTCCCGTTCAGAACTATTACTCCATAGGACTTTGACTATCGTAATACTCTTAGACTGTAATTCCTTCATCCCTCTATCTAGGATGCTAACCGGTCACTCCTCGTAACTCAAGTCTTTCTGGAGTGCTATCGTATCGTACTTGAGGACGTGAAATGGGTCTGGCACATATCTACGCAGCATCGAGATGTGGAACACATTATGGATATCTGTTAGAGCTGGCGATAGGACTAATCTATATGCAACTGTTCCCACCTTGTCCAATATCTCAAAAGGGCCTATAAATCAGGGACTAAGTTTTCCCTTCTTCCCAAACCCCTTCACACCTTTCATAGGAGATATCTTTAAGAAGACTTGATCTCCGACTTTGAATTCCACATCACGTCGCTTGGCATCCGCATAACTTTTCTGACGGCTCTGAGTAGCGAGCATACGCTTTCTAATCAACGCTACTGTATCTTGAGCTTCTCTAACAACTTCGGGTCCAAGAAGTTGCCTTTCTCTTACCTCGTCCCAATGTAACGGCGATCGACACCTCCTTCCATACAGTAACTCATTGGGTGCCATCCCAATCGTTGATTGGTAGCTATTGTTGTAGAAGAATTCTATCAGCGGCAAATAGTTACTCCATGATCCTTTGAAATCAAGTACACAAGCGCGCAACATATCTTCTAAAATATGTATGGTATGCTCAGACTGACCGTCTGCTGAGGATGAAATGTTATACTAAGACTTAACTTGGTGTCCATTGCTTGCTGCAAGCTTCCCCAAAATCTCGATGTAAACACCGATCCTCTATCGGAAACTATGGTCTTAGGGATTCCATGCAGTCTTACTATTTCTCAGACATAAACGTCTACGTACTGATCTGCTGTGTAAGTAGTCTTGACAGGCAGGAAATGAGCTGACTTGGTTAGTCTATCTACTACTACCCAAGCCGAGTCATGCTACTTATTTGTTCGTGGTAGTCATGTCACGAAATCCATGGCTATGTCGTCCCACTTCCATTCTGGAATACTAAGTGGTTGCAATAAGCCTGCAGGCTGCTGATGTTCTGCTTTCACTTGCTGGCATACTAAGCATTTAGACACAAACTCCGCTACATCTTTCTTCATTCCTGGTCACCAATATAACGCCTTAAGTTTGTGAGTCATCTTAGTCGACCTTGTGTGAACTGAGTATGGGGTATTGTGCGCTTCTTCTAAAATCTTCATCTTAATTCCATGATCATTCGGCACGCATACCTGATCCTTATATCTCAAGAACCCCTGTCCTGATATCGAGTAATATGTGGCCTTACCTTCTTTAACTATGTTCATATGTGTTACTAATGTGTCATCATGTCCTTGACCGATTCGTATATCTTCTAATAGACTTGATTGAATGGACAAGTTGCCAGTTTACCAATGACTACTTCTATTCTGGCATTGATCAGCTCTTGCTGAAGCGGCTTTTCTATTCCGGCTAACGCTGCTAGACTTCCATAACTCTTCCTACTTAGCGCATCAGCAACTACGTTTGATTTTCCCAGGTGGTATAGGATTTCGCAGTCATAATCCTTCATTAGTTCTAACCACCTGCGCTGCCTCATATTGAGTGATAACTCTACAAAATAGAGTTATTTTACCACTTTTTATGTGCTAATTGTTGCTTAATTCTTGAGTTTTTAATTGATTTATTAAGTTTTAGAGTAATTTTGAATTTATTAGTCTTATCATGATTTTATATATTTTTGTGTATTTTTATAATTATTTTGTTGTAAAATGTTGTAGTATAGTTATTTGAATTATTGTTGTTTAGTTAAGGTAAAAAAAATCTAGTTTTATTGAACTTAAATGCTAAATTAAATTAAGTTATAATTAATATTTTTAAAGAATTAATATGATTTATTTTATACTTAAAAAATATTTGATTACGACTTAATTTATGTTTATTTTGTAGGAAATTGTTGTATTATTGGTGCTTGAAAAGAAAAGAAAATTGAAGGAGAAATTGGCATTTTCAAGGAAAAAGGAAGAAATTGACATTGTTAAGAACCTTTGGAAAAGCCTACCATCCTGAAGCTAACCCAAGCCCAACGCCCAGAAGCCCACCTGCCACTCCTTCCTTCAGCACCCAGTAGCAAGACTTCGGCCTAGCTGCACTCCACCTCACTCCCAAAGCTCCACCACGCCTGGCCCTTCTCTTCCAGCCGAAGCCTCCACCAGCTTGCCACCCAACGCCCCAGCCATTTCCTTCAGCCTTTGGGCCACCTGCCAGCACCAAGACCAGGCCCAATGCCAGCTTTTCTCCAGCCATGCAGCAGCCTTCCCCTTTATTGAGCCCATAAATGGTCCCTTTGTCCCCCTTGTCTAAAAATGCCACATTTTTACCCCACTTTCTACACATTTTACCCAAAAATCACCATTACACCCTACAATTTACCCCTATTTTCCATATTATAATTAATTCAAATAATTTAATCAATTTAATTATTTTGAATTGATTCTTTTAATACCCTTTTTTTGGCTATAAATAAGGGAGTTTAGGGCATTATTTTGGGGGAGGTTACCATACCACAAGTTCTACACTTTCAAAACCTCTCAATTCTCTTCATCTTTTTCTTCTTTTTGGTCATTTTTCCTATGCGTTTTTAGAGGAAAATTTTGGGGGTTTCTCCTCCAAATTTTCCTATTTGTGTTTGTAATTTTTAGTTTGTATTTGCTATTTTAGTTATGAGTTTCTAATCTTTTTAAGATTATTAAGGTGATGATGAAACAATATGTAACTAGATAGTGTTTATTTTGTATATTGATTTCCCATTTTGTGCAATAAAGTTTATGGATTTTCTTCTTCAAATATTTTCTTTCATCTTAAATATCATGTATTTTTTATTGTTAGCTCATATTTACACTTTGTTCTTCATTAGTGCAAAAACATAATATTCTTTGTGTAAGATGTGTCATTAAATTGTACACATCCAATGCTTAGAACAAAAATATTATGTTTTGCCTTATAAATAATGTTCATTAATTTATTTGTTATTTCATTATATTGATTTACACTAAATGCTTTGAAATTATACTTTTTGAAAAGTGAAGATAGATCCTATATTTTTATAAAAACTTATGCTTAAATGGAATATCTAATTTGAATAAGTGATGGTTTGATTAATTTCTACTATTACTAAAACTTGGGAGTCAATGTACTTTTAAATATTATTGAACTTATATTTTTTGGATTCTATTATCTTAATAATCTTTCATTTACTATCTTGATATCTACTATTGATTTATTTTTATATATTGTCTTTTATTGCTTTATTATTATCTTTTATTTTATTTTCATTATACAAAAATCTCATAAATCTTTGGACCTATGTTAGAATTTATTAATTTTGGTTTAAAATAGTTTTCTTTTTTATTTTAGAGAACTCATTTGGGTTCGACATCCTTGCTTACACGATCACTATTCTATATGAACGATTCGTGTGCTTGCGATTTATAAATATTTAAAACATACTCGTTTTGAGTCCATCAAGTTTTTGGCGCCGACCTTACCTTCTTTATCTGCGTTCATATGTGTTACTAATGTGTCATCATGTCCTTGTCCGATCCGTATATCTTCTAACAGACTTGACTGGATAGACAAGTTAGCCAGTTTACCAATGACTACTTCTATTCCAACATTGATCAGCTCTTGTTGTAGCGGCTTTTCTATTCCAGCTAACGCTGCTAAACTTCCATAACTCTTCCTCAGTCATAACTTCCATACGCTGGGTGGTATATGATTTCGCTGTCATAATCCTTCACTAGTTCTAACCACCTGTGCTGCCTCATATTGAGCTCCTTTTGTGTGAAGAAATACTTTAAGCTTTTGTGGTCTGTATAAATCTCACACCATTCTCCATAAAGATAATGGCGCCATATTTTCAATGCAAAGACCACCGCTGCCAACTCCATATCGTGCATTGGATAGCGTTGCTCGTACTCCTTCAGCTGCCTTGAGGCGTAGGCTATCACTTTGTTATTCTGCATTAGCACAAAACCCAAACCTTGCTTCGACGCATCACAGTAGACTACAAACATGTCGCTGGGTGTCAGTACACAAAGTACTGGTGCTGAGCATAGCTTATCCTTAAGCAACTAGAAGCTTTCTTCACACTTATCCGTCCAATTGAACCTCTGATGCTAGGGCTGTGCAAAAAAATTTACAACCCGAACAATCTGCCCAAACCAACCTGAAAAAACCGCCAAAAAATGCAACCCAAATAAACCGACAAAAATTTAAACCGCCCAATTGTTACATTGGGCGGGTTAAAAATAATTATCAACCTGCCCAACATAACCCAACCCGTCCAATTAAGAGTTCACTATTTTTTTAATACATTTAAATATATTAATATATTATCTACATAATTAAATTAATTAAAGTTTTTTTTTTTTTTGCTATAAATTCAAAATATTGTTTTAAGCTTAAAAATATAAATTTCACACTATTAGTACTAGTATTTAAAGGAAAAAAACTACAAAAATGTAATTTGGAAAAAAAAAATCTTCTCACTTCGGTTTGGGCGGGTTGACCCAACCAACCCGCCCAAACTATTGGACGGGTTAAAATAATATTTTTCTTATATGGGCAAGTTACTGGTTCACTTTTCCTAACCCGATTATGACATTGGATGGGTAAAAATGTCGTGTAACCCGACCAACCCGCCCAATGATCAGCCCTATCTGCTCTTCCGGGTCAGGTTGGTGAGCGAAGTGGCTATCTTAGAAAAGCCATCTACAAACCTCCGATAATAACCTGCTAGTCCTAGAAAAATTCTAACCTCTGACGCGTTCTTAGGTCTTGGCCAATCCTTCACAGCCTCTACCTTAGTTGGGTCTACAGCAACTCCTTCCTTGGATACTATGTGGCCGAGGAACGCTACTTGTGAAAGCCAAAATTCGCACTTCTTGAACTTGACGTAAAGTTGATGCTCTTTCAGTCGTAACATGGTCATTCTTAAATGTTCCTCATGCTCGACTTCGTTCTTGGAGTACACCAAAATATCATCGATGAACACTACAATGAATCTGCCCAAATAATCCTTGAAGACCCTATTCATTAAATCCATAAATGCGGCTGGAGCGTTGGTAAGACCAAAAGACATAACTAGAAACTTGTAATGTCCATAACGAGTTCTAAAAGCTGTTTTGGGAATATCATCTTCCCGTACCTTGAGCTGATGATACCTGAACCGTAGATCAATCTTTGAAAACACAGTCGCTCCTCGGAGTTGATCAAACAAGTCGTCAGTCCGGGGTAGCGGGTACTTATTCTTAATTATCACCTTATTCAGCTCGTGGTAATCTATACACATCTGCATGCTTCCGTCCTTCTTCTTCACAAATAGAATTGGTGCTCCCTATGGCGAATGGCTCGGTCTAATGAGACCCAAGTCTAAGAGTTCTTATAGCTGCGTCTTTAACTCCTTGAGTTCGGTAGGTGCCATCCGGTATGGTGCCTTTGAGATAGGCTTGGTGCTCGATACTAGTTCAATTGTGAAGTCAATTTCCCGAGTCAGCGACAACCCTGGTAAGTCGTCGGGAAATACTTCTGGGAATTCCTTTATAATGTGGACGTCTCCAACCTTTAGTGGTGTTTCCTTTACCACATATGCGATGCTGGCGAACGTCACTTGCTTACGTCTACAGTTGATGGTTGCGCCATGCCTTGCTAGCCAATCCATGCCCAGTATCTCGTCGAAGTCTTTGATCTCTAGTTCTATCTTTAGTTCTATCAGGTCTCCCTCTAGTTCTACGTCTTCAATTTTGATCGGTACGCCTCGTACTATCCGTGATGATAGGACTACTTCACCTGAAGGCAATTCTGTTACAAACCTAGTTCTATATCTTTCACAAGGTTTGTCTAATTTCTCTATCATTCCTAACGAGATATACGAGTGTGTGGCTCCCGAATCAAATAATATTGAACATACATTATTAAGGATAGGAATCTGACCTGTGACCAATTTATTACTAGCTTCTGCTTCTCCCTGGGTCAAGGCAAAGACTCTAGCGGGAACCATCTTGTTGTCCATTTTCTCCTCTTGCTTGAGCTGTGGACATTTTTTCTTCCGGTGACCTTCCTGACCACAATTGTAACATCCTTTGGTGTTTGCATGGCATTCACCAGGATGTTTCTTTTGGCACTTAGAGCACTGCAGGTATTCTACATAACCCAACCTACCACCTCCATTGTTTGTCTGTACTCTTTTATCATTATCAGACTGATTATTGTCAGGATGCCTTCTCTTCTGATCATTATTGTTGCTGAGTTGATGGATGTTGTGGTGAATGTTCTGAAAATTCTGAGGTTGACTCTACTGTTTGGGCTCAGGCTTACTGGCCTCTTCCTTACTAACTCGCTTGAAGCCTTTCTACTTCTATAGTCGTTTCTAGAGCATCGACATAAGTAGTAGTTCCAGAGTTTGCTAGCTTAACCCCTAGCTCAATCTTTGGTCTAAGTCCTCTTACAAACTTGTTAACCCTTAGAAAATCGGTTGGAACCAGCTCTGGAGCAAACATGGCTAGTCGAGCATACTCTGCTACCGATAAGTCACCCTATTTCAGACTGGTGAATTCCTCGACCTTTGTAGCGATGACTGCCCAGTTGTAATACTTCTTGTGGAACAGTTCCACAAATCTTGTCCATGTCGTGGTGGCGACATCATGAGTCTCCTGAACTAGGTCCCACCATATTCTAGCATCCTTATTTAAAAGAGACGAAACGCAGGATATGCGATCTGCGTTGCCGAGATTCATGTGTACTAGAATCGGCTCTACATTCCTGAGCCATTCTTCTGCCTCGAAGGGGTTTGTTGTCCCTTCAAAGTTTGGAGCGTGTTGCTTACAAAACCGCTCGTAGATTGGCTCCATGTATTGGAGCTGGGTAGGGTGCATAATTCTCCATTGGGCATCCCCCATAAGGACCTACTTGATGGGGTGCTTGAGCCATTTGCTGAGGTTGCAGTTGCGGCTGAGGCTAAGTCTGAGGCTGCAGCTGGGCCTGTTGTCGCTGTTGCTGCAACAACTCTTCCACTTGTTGTCGTAGCCTGATAATTTTTGCAGTGTTGTCAACCGGCAGTGGCGGTACACTTCTGTTAGCAGCAGCAATGGTAGCACGCGCTCCCCTTCTGCGAACTGGAGGGGCTTCAAAAGTCTCGTGAGCGACGCTGGAGGCATTGGCGTTTGTGCGTGCAGACCTTCTGAGCGACACCTTCAGGAGTGTTCTAACAGTCGAGAAAAATATGTTAGAACTTACCCTAATAGGCTCTAAGGAAAAAACTTAGGCTAAGCAAACATAACTCAGACCTATTAATTATGATTTGTTATGAAAATTATGTAAGCCTTCTTTATAATTAGGGTGTGTTTCTATACTAAGAAAAAAAATCAGCCATCTTTATTATTTTCTAAGTCTGTTTCTAATCATCCTATATGACTTAATTCTCAGGCTCGAAACTCGTCGTTGTTCCAAAGTTAACCATATTGAGGGAGGGCTGGGATCAGTAAAATCGCTCCCACTACTATGGCCCCCTAACTCTCAATATAGAACCCGGTCCATTGATTTGTATCCACCCTCACCAAACTTGGTCATTATTTATTAAATTTATTATTTATTATGATTGTAAAAGAAAATCAAACTCATACATGTCATTCAAAAATAACAATAATATTCATTTGGAAAAAGGTTTTCACTAAGCACAATCATAAATGCAAAGATAATAAATAAATAAACTAATCTAAAATTCAGGATCTTTTACATCTGGCCCTTCATCTAACATATCATCATCTATCTCCTCATAATCATCATTATCTTGAGCCTCAAAATTTCCTCGAGGAAGATTCATAAAGATTCTATGTTTTTGCTCATTAGTGAATTGAAATTCCAACTTAAAGGTGAACCTAAGTATGAGAAAATAATATCTCATAGCTACTAGTAAATCACTTTCATCATCTATAGTCTCCCATATTTCTTCTAAAGCTGAAATTACAGAAGGATAATCTTTAAAAAGAAACATATTGCTCCGTAGCTCTCATCACGATTTGCTTAGTAGTTTGGAGGTGAACTATCTCCTTGTGGAATAAGAGTAATCTCCGAGTGATTCTTTCTAACACTCCTACTGTATTCCTTGGCTCTCTAATCCTTTTTAATGCCTTAATGGCTTGGATATCCTCATAGTTCAAAGCGTCATCCATTCTTAACTGAAAACATAAGGGTTAAAACGTTAGTTAACAACATAAACATAATAACTATAACATAAACACTTACATTGGCGGTTAGAATCGAAGATTGAACGTGTGTATCAAGGAGAACTTCATGCATATGAACCGTTGCTCTGATACCAATTGTAATGAGCCAACTATTTCTAAGATCTTGGACCATTAAAACTACTAGACATAGCTACTATTTCGGGAAACAT
Source organism: Humulus lupulus (assembly GCF_963169125.1). NCBI lineage: Eukaryota > Viridiplantae > Streptophyta > Magnoliopsida > Rosales > Cannabaceae > Humulus > Humulus lupulus. The sequence goes on along the minus strand of NC_084798.1, from coordinate 172,753,919 downwards.
ACATAAGAAATAACATAACTTTATTAAAAACCCAAAATATTGTACCAATACAAAATAAGGTAAAAATATAAAATAAAATGTGATATGGTATTGGATCCCATTGTTTATAAAACATAACTTTAACTATTTAAATAATAATTGCAGAATTACATCAAAACATAATTTAAAAGACTAAAAATAAATAACGTCATCCTCGATCGACTCGCAATCCATTCAATCCATTCATCCTTAACACACAAGCCAAGCTGCCAAGAATTCTTCCGCCTTCCATATTTATTTTCTTGCATCAAGCTAAAAATAAAGGAGTGAGCCTAATGTCCAACAAGGAAAATCTACTAAAAACATACATCATAAATCATAAGCATAATACTATATCATAAACATATACTATAAAATATATGACTATTAAAATATATATCATATAGGACTATAATATTAATGGACATTAACTCATTAACATGGCATGTGATAAACCATCTAGGTTCTCTGTCTACTAATCGAGGTAGGTTAGATCACATGGTAGTATATGATAACCCATCTAGGTCCTCTACTAGTCGAGGTAGGGTAAATCATAACTCTAACCCATGAAATTGATAATCTTGGGGTTTTCTATCTAAGCAACTATAAGCCCCAAGCAACATCAAAACATTGGGGTTTGCTAGCTAAACAACTATAAGCCCCAAGCGACATAAAAGCATTGAGGTTTGCTAGCTAAGCAACTATAAGCCCCAAGGTCTACAAAACATATTATACATATACATATCATAACATAAACACATATAATCTATCCTATTTTCCTTACCAAAAGCCGAGATATTTGGGAACAAGAACGGTATTAGAACACTCCTATAAACCAACAGTAAAAATGGTGAGAATCTCTAAAGAATAAAGATGAAGTGAGAACTAAACCATCAAGAAGAAACTTACCAAGAAGAACCTTAAGTTTCAAGAAACTTAAATACCTAATCAAGAATCATAAACAAGAGTTAGGATCTGAATAAAAGAAAACTAAAGAGCCATAAAGAACTGAACTTAGGAATAAGAATACCTTGAATGATGTAACGCCCTGGATAGCCAAGACCGCTACACTGTGTACTTATAATGGTGCAGGACCTGCTAATCAAGTCATTAATTAAAAACGTGTCACTAAACATGTATGAGCTAGGGTTAAAAAGGTTTTGGTCTCAAAAGTTTCACTTTATATAATTAAACAGTTTTATACATGGGATCCCAAAAAGAAATAGAGTTTAAAAGTTGATTTATAGAATCTCCAAAATACAGACAACTGTCAGCCATACTAAGGCAAAATAGACATTTCTGGTTCTCGTGTCCCTCCCTAAACCCCAACCGTGGCGGCTGAGCAGCTGGTCATGTACATTCGGCTAGCAGAGCTCTCCAAGTCAGGGCTGATCAAGCTTGCCCTTGCCTTTACCTGCACCACGTAGCACCCGTGAGCCAAGGCCCAGCAAGAAAACATAATGTGCAACACAAACAACAATAACAAATAGTCAATTCTTTAAGCATGATCAATCATTAAATATTCCACATTAACCATTCAGTACATACTTAGAATCAAAGATGCAACTAATCACAAATAACATTCAAGTCTTATAATAATCAGGTCACATAATAGTCAGGCCCGACAACTTAGGCTGCACCCTTTGTTTACCCCACTGACTCCGGCCCGCTTAAACCGACCTTAGTGCATAATAAGCTATCCTCGGCTACCAATGGCCAAGCCGCGCCTTGTGCGATAGTGTAACCCTTGGCACTCTTAGGTTGTTGGTTCATTGCTTACATGGCATAATACCATCCTTTCAAGTATACATATTAGGGAGCCCTTAGTCCCATTACAAATACACAACCGGGTGCGGTTTTCTTACCTTTAGTCTCTGCGTTCACTGATTACGAGTGACTCTCCTCAAGCACGATCCGTTCCAGAGCCCTAGCTTGAACACCTTGTCACAACCAAGGTATTGGATTCCATTAATATTCAAGTAAAGGTTTCCGGGTACAATACTAGCTTCCGGGACATCGAATTTTCACCAAACACGGTGGGGAAATCGATCCCGAGCACCCTAGGCTAAACTCCCGCGCCTAAAATCCCCAAATATTCAAGAATGCACCCAAGGGTTGCGGCCCTTGAAGCCTAGCCGTGGCCCACCTCTAAAACAGAACCCAAGGCCCCCATCAAGAAGACACACACTATGGCCCTGCCCAAGGGCGTCGCGGTGCTCTCCCCTGGTCGAGCCTCCTTGGCTCTCTTGCTTCGTAGGGCCGCAACGCTCTAGAATAGAGTCGCGACCCTCCCCTTTGTGCCCAAAAAAACCACCATTTCTAGCATCCTAACCCCATCCAAAACCATTCCAAAGCACCCTAACTCAAAATCCATTAATCATAAAACTTTTATCTTGACTCTAACAACATAATCCAACAGAAATTCAGCCCAAAAACCTACTAAAACTCCATTTTGATTCTCTGAAACCCAGCAACTCTAAACACCAAAACCAATCATGCATGTAACGCCCCAACTCCTGGGACCGTTACGGTGTGCCTTGTAAACAGTGCTAAACTCGCTAATCGAGTCGTTTGGCCAAAATCGTGAACTAAGTATGATTAGCGGTTTAGGGATTAAACATTTTGGTAAAGATGTAACGTTTCACTAGAATGTTTAATATATACATTGGGATCCCGAAAGTATAATTTCAAAGTTTATTACAGAAAACATTTACAACAGGCCGTTCTAAGCGGAAAAACAGGGTTTAACCCTAGTTCCTCTTTAAACCTCGGCCGTGGCGGACGAGCAGCTGCATATGTACACGTCATCACCTAATCTCTCCAACTCAAGGATGGTCCAGCTTCCTCTTTTCTTTACCTGCAACACGTAGCACCCGTGAGCCGAAGCCCAGCAAGAAAACACAATAAAGCATGATATAATATCAACAACGATCATAATAACCATTCAGGACTATCGGTCCAGGCAAATAGGTGACAATAGCCAAAAGTCACAATAATGAGCATCGCTCCCTCTAGCCATGTGACGATAGGGTCACCAGGGCTTTACTGATAAGTGATTCTTTCATAAGTTTGATCAGGACAGGTGCATGGTGAATGGTCACCAACATAACCTTCCTCCCGACTCTAGAGTCGTGCTATGGACAGCGTCCCCTAGCCATGTGAAAAATAGTCACCGGGGTCATATACCTTGGCTATAAACATCTGGTCATAGACCAGGCAAGCGCTTATAAGTTCTTCGACCTTAGGGTCGGTCCTGCATTAATGCCATGGAGCTATTCAATACGTGATCATCGACCTTAGGGTCGGTCTGGCATTAGTGCCTTAGAGCCACTCAATGCACGATTCTCGACTTTAGAGTCGGTCCAGCATTAATGCCATGGAGCCATTCAATGCATGATTCATCGACCTTAGGGTCGGTCTAACATTAATGCCATAGAGCCATTCAATGCGTGTTTCTCAATTTTAGAGTCAGTCCCTGACTAGTCAGTGTCATACACAAGTAAGCCATGCCGCCAATCATATATCACATGTTCCATATCCATAAACAAGGTATTCAGCATGCTTACTAACAGGTATTAATACAATTAGGACCATGCATAAACACAGAGGCTCAAGCTCTGAACGATATCATACTCAGTATACAAAGCATGTCCTAATCACATGTTTCTCATGCATCATATGCAATATATCCAGCAATCCAACATGCACCAATAACAGCCATGCATGTCACATTTAATAGTCAACCAACATGCATCAAGAATAGCCATGCATGTCATACATAATAACCAACCGACATGCATCAATAATAACCACGCATGTCATACTCAATAATCAACCAACATGCATCATAATAACCATGCATGTCATACATAACAATCAACTGACATGCATCAATAATAACCATGCATGTCTCATATACACAGGGTGCAGTTTTCTTACCTCAAAGTCGAGCTAGAACGATTAAAAGAATGACTCTTGAGAACGATCAACTTTTAGTCCTTTAGCGGTCACCTATTCATAACCAAATATAAGGTATCATCAATAAAAATGATCAACATAAGTTCCCCAATCAATATCTAGCCTCCGGAACACCAATCCCCACTTAATCGGGTACTAGGTTCAACCCCGAGGCTTATGGCTTGAATCCCCAAGCTAAAAACATGTTTTTGGTGAAAATGGCCTTAAGGGTCGCGACCCTCCCATGCTGCGCCGCGGCGTGCCCTCAAACAGAGAGGGCTGTCCCTCTGCCAGACGCCAAGGGCCGCGGCGCACCCCTGCTACGCCGCGGCGCCCAGCCCAGACCAGCAATACGGTCACATGCACCAGAAATTTAACCCTGCGTTCTCCCTCTAAAACCAGCCTCTCAAATCAACTCCAAACCCCCTCCAATCATACAATTAAACCCCCAAATAACACCCATAGCTCACCCTCATCAAATCCCAATCAAACCAACACAAAAACTCCATTTGATTCCCACTTTCTACATCAAAAATCATGAGCTGAAAACTAAAACGAAAACAGAGCAACACCTGAAACCAAAGTCTAAAACTCACCTTGAAACCGGTTTTGGACCTCCCTCACGAGCTGAATCAAGCCACCAACCCAGCCTTAAGTTTTCCTAGCTTGAAACCTCTCCTAGAGCTCAAGAACACCAAAGGAGAAATGAAGAAGATAATGTACGGGAAGGAGTAAGCAAGTCTCTGTTTTGTTCTGTTTTAATCTACCACTTTCTATAGCCAGCAGCCTTTTAAATCATATACATCCACCCCTAAAATGACCAAATTACCCTTGTGTCATCTTAAGCCTCTAAAACCATTCTAGGGGTAAAATTGGTACTTTTTGCTTAACCCGTTAATCATAATTAACGCTTCCCAATTCCCATTAATCTCAATATACTCAAACACCAATAATTCATATCCCGTTACCCTAAAATCCCCGGTAACGCTATAATCATTAATATCACCCCGAGACTCACCCCGAGCCCCGAGCTTAAACCCGTTATGACTAGACCAAACACTTACATCTCATGATCGTCTCATGTCGACTAGCTTGAACCAATCCACCTTATAATGTGGCTATATTAATTAATCACAATCATGCACCCAAAATATACAATTACGCCCACGGTGGCCAAATTACCAAAATACCCTCATAGTTAACATATGAGCCCATATGCATGCATTCACCATCATATAATAATATAATTCATGTAAATATGCATATAATCATTAAATACTATAATAAATCAATTATGGCCCTCCCGGCCTCTTAATCAAGGTCCTAAACCTTATTAGGAAATTTGGGGCATTACAATGCAAAACTCAAATTTTTACCTCTGAATACGAATTGAAGCTTACCTCTTTTGCTGAACCACCTCCTTGACAATCTCTGAGCTAAAACCCAAGCACTTATCTTCAATTTAGCCCTTAAACAACAAAATCATAATCACCTTATAAGCCAAAAACTTAGAGTTCTAACACCCAAAATCACAATTCAACTCTTACCTTGATCTTGATTAAGTGACCCTTAGTCTGAAATAAGCTAAGCCTTCATGAATTCAGCTCAATCACAGAGTTTACCCAGCTGTTTCCCTTAGGTTTTCTGTGTCTTCCTTGAAAGAGAAGAGAGAAGGAAGAGAAGAGAATAGAAGAGACAAGAAGAGCTGAGGTCAGTTTGTGTTTTTTTCCCCTGTTTTTCATTAACTTAGTCTAATCCTAATAAGTTAAGTCAATCCTGAGGCTCGGGGTGCCGGAAACATCCCCGAGGGCAAAATGGTAAATTTCCCCGATATTCCCGCCTAAGCTTCCTATCCTCAAATATATCTCCATATATTTATTTCCATAACCCGATAGTCTAAATAACTACCCGATACTTAAAATACCCCTAACTTATCCAAAGTCAAATGCTAAGCCCCGTTGTGACTTTTCCCGCTATCTAGCTCCCTAGGATCGCCTCAAGTCGCTCACGGCAAATCTACGCACATAATAATGTGGTTCTCACAGATATAACATTTAACCACATTTATATTCAAATAATCATACAAGCATGCATTAAATCAATAAATTCACTCATAAGTCAATTATGCCTTCCCGGCACACTAATCAGGGCCCTTAAGCCATATTAGTGATTTTGGGTTGTTACAACTATCCCCTCCTACTGAGAATTTCATCCTCGAAATTTACCTGAATAGCTTGGGATATTGATCTTGCATCGCTGACTCTAACTCCCAGGTCGCTTCCTCGACCTTGCTATTTCTCCACAACACTTTCACTAACAGAATTGTCTTATTCTGTAAGACTTTGTCCTTCTGATCCAAAATCTGGACTGGTCGCTCTTCATAGGACAAATATGTCTGTAACTCTAAGTCCTCATACCTCAGCGCATGTGTTGTATCTGAAACATACTTCCGCAACATGGAGACATGGAACACATCGTGAACCCCTGACAGCGACGGTGGCAAGGCCAACCTATAAGCCACTTGTCCAACTCTTTCTAGAATCTCGAAAGGTCCAACAAACCGAGGGCTCAGCTTGCCCTTTACTCCAAATCTCCTCACCCCTCTCAGTGGTGAAACTCGCAGAAATATGTGGTCCCCAACCTAGAACTCCACATCCCTACGCTTAGGATTAGCGTAGCTTTTCTGTCTACTCTGCGATGCAAGCATTCTGGCTCGAATCTTCTCAATAGCCTCATCTCACCCATCTCAAGTACCTCCTCTCACCCATCTCATCCCAATGAATGGGTGATCTACACTTTCTCCCATATAGCATTTCATGAGGTGCCACTCCAACTGTGGATTGATAACTGTTGTTATATGAGAACTCAATCAACGGTAGGTACTTACTCCAAGACCCCTCGAAATCAATCACACATGCCCTAAGCATGTCCTCCAATATCTGAATCGTCCTCTCAGACTGTCCATCAGTCTGAGGATGAAAAGCTGTACTAAACTTCAACTGAGTCCCCATAGCTCTCTGCAGAGCTCCCCAAAACTTAGAGGTAAAGATGGGATCTTGATCAGACACAATAGACTTTGGAACCCCATGGAGACAAACTATCTCCCTCACATACAACTCTGCATACTATTCCACTGTATAGGTTGACTTCACTGGTAGAAAATGAGTTGACTTGGTGTATCTGTCTATTATCACCCACACATAGTCACAAATTCCCACTGTCCTGGGTAGTTCTCCCACAAAATCCATCGTGATGTCCTCCCACTTCCATTCTGGGATACCCAAAGGCTGAAGCAATCCCGCTGGTCGATGATGCTCAGCCTTTACCTGCTGACATGTCAAACATCTAAACACATACTCTACCACATCCTTCTTCATCCCGGGCCACCAGTATAATGCCTGTAGATCCTGATACATCTTCGTGGTACCCGGATGAAGTGTGAGACTCATCCAGTATCTCTCGTCTGATCCCTTCATCTGCTGGAACACAAATCCGCCCCTGATATCGAAGCATACCAGTCTCAAAGACGGAATAATCCTTAGCTGTCCCCGCTAAAACATGCTGCCTAACTTCCTGCAGCTGGGCATCCACCAATTGTCCCTCCTTAATCCTCTCTAGCAGGGTCAACTGGAAGGTAATATTAGCTAACTAGCCTACCACCAGCTCTATCTTTGCCCTGGCAATCTCTTCAGCTAACTCTCTTGAGATCTGGGTGGAACCATACAATTGTCCTGGGCCCCTCCTACTCAACGCATTTGCCACCACATTGGCTTTCCCCGGATGATAAAGAATATCGCAGTCATAATCCTCAACTAGTTCCAACCAACGCCTCTGTCTCATGTTCAGATCCTTCTGAGTGAAGAAGTACTTCAAACTCTTATGGTCCGTGTATATCTCACACTTCTCTCCATACAGGTAATGCCGCCAAACCTTCAGTGTGAATACCACTGCCGCCAACTCCAAATCATGAGTAGGATATCGCTGCTCATACTCCTTCAGCTGCCGCGATGCATAGGCTATAACTTTCTCATTCTGCATTAGCACGCAGCCCAAACCCATTCTAGATGCATCACAGTAGATTACAAATTTTCCTTCCTCTGAAGGAAGACTCAGCACAGGTACAGAAATAAGCCGTCGCTTCAACTCTTGGAAACTGTTCTCACACTTCTTTGACCAAACAAACTTCTGATTCTTCCTCATGAACTCTGGCATTGGTGAAGAAATCTTTGAAAACCCCTCTACGAACCGTCTGTAATAACCTGCCAACCCAAGGAAACTCCGCACCTCTGAGGCGTTCCTTGGCCTCGGCCAATCTGTTACTGCTTCTACCTTGGACGGATCCACCTTAATCCCTTCTGCTCCAACTATATGCCCAAGAAAAGTGACCTCTGGCAACCAAAACTCACACTTCTTAAACTTGGCGTACAACTGATGCTCCCCTAACCTCTGTAAACCTGTCGAAGATGTTGCTCATGCTCTGCCTCTGAACTGGAGTAAACCAAGATGTCATCGATGAAGACAATGACGAATTGATCCAAGAAGTCCTTGAACACCCTGTTCATCAAATCCATAAAAGCTGCTGGGGCATTGGTCAAACCGAAAAACATGACCAAGAACTCATAGTGCCCATATTGCGTCCGGAAGGCTGTCTTTGGTATATCCTCATCTTTGATCCTCAGCTGGTGATAACCAGATCGTAGATCAATCTTTGAGAACACCGCTTTCCCTGCAGCTGATCGAACAAGTCATCAATCCTTGGTAGAGGGTACTTATTCTTTATGGTCAACTTGTTCAATTCTCGGTAGTCTATACACATCCTCAACGTCCCGTCCTTCTTCTTAACAAATAACACTGGTGCGCCCCATGGTGAGCAACTAGGTCTAATAAAACCCAGATCCAGAAGCTCCTGCAACTGTATCTTTAATTCCTTCAACTCAGCTGGAGCCATCCTATATGGTGCCCGTGATACTGGTTCTGTCCCCGGTGCTAACTCAATCTCAAACTGAATCTCCCAGCGCGGTGGCAACCCTGGTAGATCCTCAAGAAATACATCCAAAAACTCACACTCCAATCTGGTCTCTCCCGGCCCTGCCGGCATAACCCTAGTAGTATCCACTACACTGGCCAGAAAACCTATGCATCCTCCCTGTAACAAGTCTCTAGCTCTCAACGCTGAAATCATGGGTAAGCGGGGTCCACATACCGCACCCACAAAAACAAAAGGAACCTCGCCCTCAGGCTCAAAAGTCACCATCTTCTTCCTGCAGTCAATGGTAGCCCCATATCTGACCAACCGGTCCATCCCCAGAATCATGTCAAAATCCTCCATCTCTATCAACCATCACTGGCAGTGCCCTAATCCATCTCCTCGAAACTACCAGTTCCCCTGTAGGCAATAAAGTCCCAAACCCTGTAGTCCGATATTCACTAGGTCTACACAATCTATCAATCACTCTACTAGAAACAAAGGAATATATTGCACCTAAGTCAATCAATACAGTAAAAGGAGAGCCAGCGCTAGAAAGCTGACCTGTAACTACCGGGGGACTAGCCTCGGCCTCTGCCTGAGTCAAGGTGAATACTCGAGCTGGAGTCAAGCTATCCACCTTTCCTGCTTCACCCTTCTTCACTGTTGGCCAGTCTTTCCTGAGATGCCCCACTGTTCCACACACAAAGCAATCCTTGGCCCGACACTTGCCCAGATGGCGTCTTCTACACCTCGGGCACTCCGGATAGGTCCGCCATGCCTCGCCGCCACCCTGACGGCCACCCTGTTCACCCCGACCCCTCCTATCAGGACCAGTAGCAGTCGAAATGTCAGGAGTCTTTCTCTTGAAGTCACTAGGGCCTCCGCCCCTACCTGTCCCTGAATAAGGAGGCACCACTCTACGGCCCTCACACCTCACCGCTCTTTCCCTCCAAATCTTGTTCTTCGCTTCCTCAGCGGTAAAAGCCTTCTCAACGGCCTGGGAATAAGTTGTTTCTCCAGGTACCGTTGTAATCCTGACATCCCGGGCTATCATAGCATTAAGCCCCATGATAAATCTATCTTGGCTAGCAGCATCAGTAGGCACAAGATTTGGTGCAAACTTCGCAAGCCTATCAAATTTTAGGGCATATTCGGTAACAGTCATATTGCCCTGCACCAAACCAACGAACTCATTAACTTTTGCTGCCCTGACGGCAACATTGTAGTATTTCTGACTGAACAAGTCTCTGAAGCCTTCCCAACTCAAAGCGGTAACATCCCTGGTCTGTGATGCCACTTCCCACCAGATGCGGGCATCTTCTCTCAACATACACGTGGCACAGGCCACTCTGTCATGTCCCTCTATCCTCATGAAATCCATGTGTACGCCCTAATTTTCCCACGGGCTGATTAGCAGGACGAGCCTCGGACTAATTAGGTTTAGTCCGAGGTGCCCACAGGACGAAGATCCTATTTCCAGGGCGGATCTTCTCAGCTCGAGAGGGGCATCTGAAGGCCACGCCAGGAGAACAGCTCGTAATACGAGTTGTTCGTGTCGCAAGGAGCCCAGGAAGCTCTGAGCCTTTGTGAAGTCAACGCACGCAAGATAAACGTGCATATATCCGACATCACGTGTCTGATATCCCCTTGACTTCTCGGACACGCAGTAGGAACGTGCGTGTCAGACACCCACGGATGGGTTGGGCCGTGCGGCCCATTATCTCCTTCCATGCTGATTAGACCACACTTATGTGTCAGGTTTAGGAATTAATCATGAATGCCACAGAGTGGATATGACAAATGGTAAGGTCACGGGATGACCTCCCTACCAACTTCCAGGTGCCTTCTCCTATAAATATGGAGACCCTGGGAGTTGATAGGGGTTGGAAAAAATAGTCTTTGAAGGACTATATACTTTGTAAACCAAATACCCAGAGAGGATGAATAATATTGACTAGTGGAGTAGAATGATTTTAACATTTGAACCACTTAAAAACGTGTCTTGAGTCACCTAGTTCATTATATAAGATTTCATATCTGTGACGGTTCTACCTTGAGTGCTAATCTCTTTCTCTTCTTCTCTTAATTACCTGTTGCCGAAGAACCGCGTCAACAGTTTGGTGCTTTCATTGAGTGCAAGTTCGATTAGTACTACCGCAGACATCCAACTATGGTGACCACTCGATCCAGGCATGGCAACGAGACAGAACAGCATGATGGGCAGGAGGCCCACCAGGTTGCCATCCCTGATGAGCAAGCTCCTGAAGTCCAGCAAAGGCCGGGAAAGCAGCCGGCGGGCCAAGACGACACTAGTAGTTCAGCGCCCCGACCGCCTAATCCGAATCCATGTTATTATTCTGCGGTGGAGATGGAGAATGTTCAGCTGAGGAGCCAGTTAGCAGCAACTGGTCAGCAAATCCAGGATATTCTGAGCCGACTACCCCCTCTCACAACCAACGGTAACGTTGGAGAGAGGCAAGGCGAGGCTCCTAAGTCTCGCCGAAGTAATCGGTCCAGGCATAGCCGTTCGGGCAGACTTCCTGCAGCCAACTCCACCCCTTCATCACACCATCAAGAGGAAAACCTCAGGGAAATGCCTCGGACCGGACAGCAGCAGTACAGCCGTTCGGTTAGGACGTCAACCCCTAGCTCTCAGCCTTCCTCGAGGACGCCCAGAAGAGATCGAGGAAATTCTTGAAGAAGGGTCGAGGAAGGCCAGAGACGTCAGCCCATCCCCGAAGGACGTCCAGTTCCTCGTCCAGCTCGCCCAGCGCGGGACCAGCAAGCTGACAGGGCCGAGAGGCCCCCACCAAATTTAGTCCGTCCGGACGGCACTAGGATCGCCTCCCCGGTCAGGCATCCTCCTTCTCCCATCAGATATCCGTCTCCTCAGCCCGTCCGAGACATCCCGACCTACGAAAATAGCAGGAGAGACCCGCCGTCAGCTGGACCCTCCTGGCGCGGCAGGGTGCCGGAGGAAGGATCAGGTCATAGCCACCACAGACGCACCCCGAGCCTGTCCAACAGGAGTCACTGGACCGGTAGTGGACGGAGTGATCTCTCGGGAGGAGAACTGCGCCAGCGATTAAGTTCGGCACAAAGTCACCATACTACCCAGGGAGGCGACCTTCGAGATCGCCTCAATGCTCACAGAGAGGATCGAGTTAGGGATGGTAGCCAGGCCCGCTCAGTGGGGGTCCGATCCGAAGTACGTAACGGTGGAAATGTCCCAAATAACCTATCTCGAGATAGGAGGGGCAACAACCCACCTAATATGTACAACGGGACCAGAGCTGTTGAACAGCCCCGGAATAACCCAGGATCTTAGGACAAAACCCTAGAGCGCCTAACTCAGATGGAGGAGCTGATGAAGAAGCTCCTATCGGAAAAAGAAAAAGACGAATATGATTCAGGGGACGAGATGGAACTCTTCGCCCCCAATATAGCAGCAACGGCATACCCTTCTGGTTTTCGTATGCCCCACCTGTCAAAGTTCAACGGGGATGGAGACCCGTCTGACCACTTAGGGATGTTCAACACCCTAATGATGGCCCATAACATCGGCCCGAAGCTGCGTTGCTTGATCTTTCCCTCCACCCTGATTGGACCTGCCAGGCAGTGGTTCAAGCAGAGTAAAAGGCAGTCAATCAGCTCCTGGAAGGCCTTCTCGGCGGACTTCAAGAGGGCCTTCCGCGCCTCTCAGGCCGCCCGAGTCTAGGCCAATTCTTTAGCTAACATGAGGCAGAAGCCCAGTGAGACGTTGAAAGCCTACTTGAGCAGATTTGCAAATGTCGCTGCTCGAGCAAGGGATGCTGACGACAGCTCCAAACTAATGGCCATGAGTACCAGGATCCTAGTCGGCGGAGACCTGTGGAAAGATATTCAAAGGAGGGGAGTCAGCTCGGTTAGCGAATTCCTTAACAGAGCCCAAGAGTGGATAAACTTGGAAGAAGCTAAAGCTTCGGCCGCCGGGACCAGCCAGGTCCCCGAGAGGACCGCTAGGACGGAGACGGAGATCGTAGTGGCGACTCCCGACGTCGCGCAGAATAACCAGCCCGGTGGTAGCAAAAGAAAAGGACATGGTGAAAACAACCAGCACGGCCAGAAGAAGAATAAGTCTGTGGATAAGTTCAAGCCCGTGTTCATAACCTATGCCGAGCTCACCCAGACCAGGGAAAATATTTTCCTGGCCAACACTACTCGGGTCCCCTGGAAGAGGCCGGAACCATTGAAGCACCCTAAGGGAAGGAGAGACGCTTCCAAATTCTGCCGTTTTCATAACGACGTCGGGCACAATACCGACGACTGCATGCACCTCAAAGATGAAATCGAGACTCTCATCCGAGCAGGTCCATTGGCGCAATACTCGCGGAACCGGGTCCCGGTAAGTCGACCCGTTTCGGAGGTCCCAGCCAGTCAGCCCGGGCATCAGGCAGATCAGAACGTCCTTCCCCCCGTGGTCGAGGGAGAGATATCCACCATCTCTGGAGGACCACACATGGCCGACACGAGTAGGGGCGCCCAAAAGAGGTATGTGAATGAATTAAAGGCCCACAACGGAGCGGAGTTCGCCCCGGAACAGCGTCAATCAAAATAGCAACGATTAGAGAAACAACCGATAACTTTCACGGAGGAGGACGTAGGCCATGTCTAATTCCCTCATAACGATCCCTTGGTCGTAGCAGTCCAACTCGCCAACCGGAAAGTAAGGAGAGTGTTGGTGGACAATGGGAGCTCGGTGAACCTCCTGTTCCGATCCACCTTAGAAAAAATGGGTCTGACTGTTGCCGAGCTTAAGGCAACCTCGATGATGCTATATGGTTTTTCAGGAGAAGGATCAGCAGCGATAGGGACAATCGAGCTGGTGATCACCCTAGGAGAGGAGTCCCGAACAGTGTCCAAACTACTCGAATTCGTGGTCATTGACTGCTCCGCTGCCTACAATGCCATTTTGGGCCGACCTACGCTCATAGCCTTCGAGGCTATCACTTCCATCCGGCACCTCGCCATGAAGTTCCCTACTTCAACAGGGGTCTGTACTATCAAGGGCGATCAGCTCGCTGCCAGGGAATGCTACAACATTTCCATGAAGGGAAAATCTAAACCCGGGCAGGTGACGATGGCCATTCAGGATGAAGAGGAATCTCAGGGACCCAAGGTGGCTCCTGAGATTGAAAAACCTCAGATTTCCGAAGACGAAAAGCCCGCCCTAAGTGAGGATATTGACCCCCATGTAGGCGAGGACAGGTCCGAGCTACAAGCTATTGAGGAGCTCGAGGAAGTGAGCATCGATAAACAAAACCCCTCACGGACGGTTAAGCTCGGAAAGAACCTCTGCGATAAAAGAAAGGCGGAGCTGACTACGTTTCTGCAGAAGAACCTAGATGTATTCGCATGGTCGCATGAGGACATGATAGGAATCAGCCTGAGCATCATCATGCACACGCTCCACCTGGATAAAAGCGTCCCTGCCAAGTCTAAAAAACAGAGGCGTCTGGGAACAACCCGAGCCGAAGCCCTCGAAGAAGAGGTGGCCCGGCTCAAAAAGTGTGGCTTTATTCGTGAAGCCAAATTTCCAATTTGGGTCGCCCATCCCGTGCTAGTTCCAAAGCCCAACGGGAAGTGGCGGACCTGTATTGACTTCTCTGACCTGAATAAAGCCTGCCCCAAGGATTGCTTTCCATTGCCAAGGATCGATCAATTGGTGGATGCCACGGCGGGGCACGAGCTCATGTCCTTCATGGACGCGTACTCAGGCTACAATCAGATCGTGATGAATCCGGCAAACCAGGAGCATACCAGCTTCATGACCCAGACTAATGTCTATTGTTATAGGGTCATGCCGTTTGGTCTGAAGAATGTCGGAGCTACCTACCAAAGGCTAGTGAACAGAATGTTCGCGGACCAGATCGGGAAAAACATGGAAGTGTACATCGATGATATGCTTGTCAAGTCAAAGACTGCCAGCAACCACGTTGCCGACCTGGAAGAATGTTTTAACATACTGCGAAAATATGGCATGAGGATCAATCCTCAGAAGTGCACTTTCGGTGTTGCATCGGGGAAATTCTTGGGTTTCATAGTCAATACCCGAGGAATCGAGGCAAACCCCGACAAGATCAGGTCACTACTCGAGCTTCCTTCCCCCAGGTCGCGGAAAGATGTCTAAGGCCTCACAGGAAGAGTGGCAGCACTGAACTGGTTCGTTTCCAAGTCGACCGATAAGTGTTTGCCCTTCTACAACCTGCTCCGGGGAAACAAGAAATTCGAGTGGACAGTGGAGTGCGAAAACACATTCCTCGATCTGAAAGCGCATTTGGCTGAACCGCCTGTGCTATCAAAACCCAAGGTAGGAGAACCTCTTTTCCTCTACATGGCCGTCACTGAGGACGCAGCTAGTGCCGTTCTGGTGCGAGAAGAGGACCAGGCTCAGAAACCGGTCTATTACATCAGCAAGAGAGTCCTCGGAGCTGAATCAAGATATCTAATGATGGAGAAAATGGCATTCTGCCTAATCACGGCCTCGCGAAAGCTCAGGCCCTACTTCCAGTCCCACTCTATACACGTCATGACCGATCAGCCTTTAAGGCAGGTTTTGCAAAAGCCTGAAGCATCGGGACGCTTGCTAAAGTGGGCGGTCGAACTCAGTCAGTTCGAGATTTTCTATACTCCCCGAACTACCATAAAAAGTCAGGCCTTGGCCGACTTCGTGGCGAAATGCACGGGATTCCAGGAGATTCCATCAAGAGACTCACCTCAGGTCACCTCCCCACACTCGTCGTGGAAGATCTTTGTTGATGGCTCATCTAACGAGAACGGCTCCGGGGCCAGAATCATTCTGATATCCCCAGAGGGACATAGATTCCACTCGGCGCTAAGGTTCGGGTTCAAGGCGTCTAACAACGAGGCAGAGTACGAGGCTTTTTTGGCTGGACTTAGGATAGCTAGTGAGCTAAAGGCGAGCTCTGTCCAATGCTTCAGCGATTCCCTGCTCGTGGTGAATTAGGTTCTAGGCGAATATCAGGCGCGGGGACCCAAGATGGCCGCCTATTTGGCAAAAGTAAAGTCCGAACTGTCTGCGTTTGGGCGAGGGTCAATCGAACAGATACCTCGGGAGCAGAATGCCAACGCAGATGCTCTCGCCAAGCTCGCCGCCTCGGGCGAGACAGAAACCCTAGGGTTGGTGCCAGTTGAGTTCTTGGAGAATCCTAGCATAGACGGGGATCGGGCGGAAATTGAAATGATTGACATCAGGCCGACCTGGATGACTCCCATTATTGAGTATCTCGTCGAGGGCAAGTTACCCGAAGGGCGCAACGACGCACGGCGGGTCCATTATCAAGCTCCGAGATATACGCTAGTCGAAGGGGTGTTGTACCGACGTGGGCATTCCCTACCTCTCCTCCGGTGCGTTCTTCCAAGTGAAGCGAAGGCCATCCTGCAAGAAGTTCATGAAGGATTCTGTGGAGACCACACTGGGGGGCAAAGCCTGGCTTTTAAGGTTCTCAGGCAAGGTTATTACTGGCCGACTTTGTCCAAAGACTCGATCTCATATGTAAAAAGGTGCGACAAGTGTCAGCGATTCGCTGCGGTTGCCCGAGCTCCTCCGGTCGAGCTAAAAATGATTTCGTCTCCCTGGCCATTTGCCGTTTGGGGGATAGATCTAGTAGGCGCCCTGCCTACCGGAAAGGGCGGGGTTCGTTACGCCGTAGTAGCCATTGACTACTTCACCAAGTGGGCCGAGGCAGAGCCGTTGGCGACAATAACATCGAAAAAGGTGTTAGACTTCATGGTTAAAAGCATCATATGTCGATTTGGCCTACCTAAGAAGATCGTCTCCGATAACGGCACTCAATTTGACAGCGATCTGTTCACCGAATTTTGCGAAAGGCACGGAATTGTGAAAAGCTTCTCATCCGTGGCCTATCCCCAGGCGAACGGCCAGGTCGAGGCTGTCAACAAAACTCTGAAGGCGAGCCTCAAGAAAAGGCTAGATGAGGCAAAGGGGATCTGGCCAGAACAGCTCCCCCAAGTCCTGTGGGCATGCCGGACCTCACATCGGACTCCCACGGGTCACACGCCTTTCTCCCTAACCTTTGGGAGTGAAGCAGTCCTCCCCGTGGAGGTTAGAGTTCTATCACATAGGGTCCAGCACTACGACCAAGACAGGAACCACGAGCTCCTATGCCATTCCCTAGACTTAGTGGATGAAAGGCGAGAAGATTCACAACTCCATCTCGCCCATTATCAACAGAAGATCACTCGCTACTTCAACACTAAGGTCAAAAGACGTGCCTTTAGCGTCGGCGATTTGGTCCTAAGGAGAGTTTTCCTGGCCGGGAAAGATCCCAAAGATGGGGTTTTGGGACCAAACTGGGAAGGACCATACCAGGTCATCGAAGTCATCAAAGAGGGAACTTATAAGTTAGCTCGGCTTGGTGGAGGGGCGGTCCCGCGGACATGGAATGCCATCCACCTAAAGAAATACTATCAATGAGCCACTTGTAAGGCCTAGGAGGTCACCTTCCATGTATAAATAAAAATCAAATGTTTCTCTTTATTTGCAAGTGTGATTTTAAAGTAACCACGAAAGACCCTTTCCCAGTTACTTGGGGGGCATATGGTACCTGGATATAACCAGGTCTCCTTAACGACTTAGGTGTTAATTTTTATCTATGGATAAGAGTTATCACAAACTAAGCCCTATCCTGGTTTTAACCGGGTCATAAAACTTAGAAGTTAACTAAAATTTATTGACCGCGGTTCTTCTTTAAAGAGCTCGGGATATGGATAAAAGTTGACGCGAACTAAGTTTTCAAAATAAGTTCTTGATTTTAACCAGGTCATAAAACTTAGAAGTTAACTAAAATTTATTGACCGCGGTTCTTCTTTAAAGAGCCCGGGATATGGATAAAAGTTGACGCGAACTAAGTTTTCAAAATAAGTTCCTGGTTTTAACCAAGTCATAAAACTTAGGGGTTAACTTTAATTTTGATCGTGGCTCTTCTTTAAAAGCCCGGGATATAAATAACGGTTAACCCGAACTAAGTTCATAAAAATAAAGAGATGAATTGTAGCCAAAAGCATAAAAATATATATATATATATATGTTAAAATTGTTGAGCAAATTGTCTCAAGGTGGAAACACCTCATGAAAAATTACAATGGAAAATAAAATAGTTCAAAATGCCCAAAGAGAAGTATCCTAAGCCCCATCAGTTAGCCCTTTGGAGGTCGCGGTCTCGTCCTGCTCCGCCGCGACAGAGGCCTCTCCAGTCTCCGAAGGAGGTACCTCTTTATTTAGGCGGGCTTGGAGCTTCGGCAGTAAAAACGCCCAGAGGTTCGGCGACATGAAAGAAAAGTCCGCATCCGGGTTGTGGGACCAGCAATGATAGAACAGGTCTTGCAAGGACTGCTCCGAGACGGCCCGCTCGGCTTCCATGGCGGCCTGGGCCTCGGTCTTCGCTACCTCGAGATCTGTCCGCGACGCGACCAGGGAGTTTATAAGCTCTCGGTTCTTGGAGCGGATCTTCTCTAGCTCGGCTTTAGAGGCCGCCAGCGCGTCTTTCGCCTCCTGGAGGGCGGTCTGGCGCTCAGCCTCCACACCCTCGAGCTGGGCCTTGGTCCTAGCGATGCCTCTGTATGCGGCAGCAATGCCCTGGAGGAAAGGAAGGATAAATTAACTAACTGGAAGAAAAAAGGCGGCGTGTGAGTGTTAAAGCTTTAAAAGAATGGGGCAGTTTACCGTTAGGGTCATGTCCATCGAAGACTCTATAACTCGGACCGAGCTCGTTGTTTCGATGGCCCGGAGCTTCTTCTCCCTGAGCTTGTAGAAATGGCTGACGGCATAGCTAGCCGACTCATACACCGCCCCCCGGAATGCTTCTGGCATCTTCTCCAGATCCTGGGGATCGACCGGGATACGCACATCCGGGGCTGCCGCGGCCGGATTGCCGATCTCTATTACCCCATCCTGGGCGGCTAATGGAGATCGTTGGGGTGGTGGGGGCATGGGTCCTGTCCTGGCGACAGGAAGGATCGCCCCCGCGACCTGGGATGGAGGGGCTTTCTCCTTCTCCTTGGCCGGGGATTTGGTGGAGGTCCCAGCCGAGCTCTTGGACTCTCGAACCCTTTTCAACCTTGGCCCTGCTGGGGGGTTCCCGCCGAAGACCACGCCCCGCAGATTACCTCCGGGCTGAGACATCTCTTCTGCCAAGAACAAAAAACATGGTTATTACAAGGTAGCAATCATGCAGAAATAGAGGCAAAAGGTTTAAAGGCAATGAGTAAGCGAATACTAAAGGAGCCCTACCCCCCGAGCTGGAAGAGTCTAAGACGATTATCTCACGAACTGGCGCAGGTTCTAGGTCCGGTTCTGACTCAGGGCTGGACTCTTCTACATGCTGCCTAATCCCCGGAGCATAGATGCCCCTCTGGAGCGCCGACCACGTGCGTAAGTTGGTCCCATACTCCTAAAAAAGGATCGACCTAAAAGCTAAGGTGTTATCTACTGCTACGGTACCCCTAGGCCGACTCTCTTGGTGATCCAGCACGAGCCGGTCAACACAATGGAGCAAGAGCGTGTCCAGGTCCGGATTCCTCGGGTGACGATGGACGAGCTGCCTAGGATTGAACCTAACCAGCCGGGGGTCTGCAGTGGCCCTATCTACATTCTTAAATAAGTAAGGATTACCTTGGCCGGAGGGACCCGCGGCTGCTCCGGATTGGACCCTCTCCTCATCCATCATCTGGGCGACCTCCAAGGTCCTCTTCCTACTCCTCACGAGAGGAACTTCGTCACTCTCTTCCTCACCTTCGTCGTCTGCGATCTCCTCCGCGATAATCAGTCTGTTGTCGCGAGCTGGGGGCGGCCCCCGGGGCCTCTTCAAATTCAAAGTCTGATTTGGGAAAATCAGCTTGCAGAATACCATCGTCTCGTCGGTCACGAGCACGCGGTAGTCTTTCTCACCGGGGGGCAAGCTCGCCACTGTGTCGTATTGACCCCCGAGGATCACGGACTTCTCGGTCCTCGCGTAGATGGCTGCAAGATTGGTTGAAGTCAGAAGTGGGATAAGGAGGGGGCTAAAATAAGATAACCCTTAAAAGGCGGGCTAAGGTCAAGGATCACTTACGAGGGCAATTAAAGTAATGATGATCGCAGTTGCGGAACCCAGTTGACATGAAAAACTGGTCCTTGAAGTCATTCAGGTGGCTCGGTAGCTCGATGACCGCCGCTGTATTAGGGAAACGGGTTAAGTAATAGAACCCGTCGCCTCGCCCCCGCTGGTTCGGGCTGGCTTTGAGGCAAAATAAGTATAGAATATCAGCAGGAGTGGGGACCTCCCACTCGTGCTTTTGAAATAAATACCTCAACCCCGCCAGCAGACGGTAAGAGTTGGGAGGGAGCTGAAATGGGGCCAACCCCACATAATTCAGGAAGTCGGCGAAGTACTGGTCCAGGGGGAGGAAGGCCCCTGCCTTGAAGTGTTCACCGCTCCAGGCCGCGAACGATTCATCGAGCAGCGTGCAACTCCGCTCGCCCTCTGCGGCAGGTCGGGCAATCACTGAGGCTTTCCCCAAGGGAATGTTGTGGGTGATGAAGATTTTGGTGATCTTGGCCTACTCGGTTATCTTCGAGATGATTCTCTCCGCCTCGAAAAACGCGTCAGGGGCCACCTCGGCCTGTTTCTCCACGGCCAAGCCAAAGTGGGGAATCGGCGAGCTGGGCATCACCGCCTTTCCTTTATCTTGTTGGGAGGCCGAGCTTCCCACGTTCTTCTGGGGCAGGTTCTTCTTCGGGGCCATCTGGTCGCCTATCGAACAAAAGAAAACACTTTAGAAAAGGCGACCCAAGCAGAAGGATGAAGCAAGTGTTAATTACACGAGCTAGGGTAAGCCCGGCCCGTGGAGAGTGGAACCACGCGGTTCAATGAACACGCGCATAGGCCCTCAACAGATCCCAGATTACTCGGAATTCATGTGTCAGGGGGCTCAGAGTAAAAATTTGCCTTGGGGGGAAAGTTTCAATAGGAAAAACGTGCAAAACCGCTTTTGAGGCGTATTCCCTAAGCTACCCAGTTTTGCACCCAAAATTCCTAAAGGTCCTACCCAGAAATTGTCCCTGAAGAAACACCTTGAAACCCATATTCTAAAACGATTTCCTGCAACAGGCGTGCCCTAATCTAAGAAGGGCCGTCACCCTCCATATCCACACAACCCAGAAAACCCCTGCATGTGGCTACAGTAAAAATTTTTACCTAAGCTACAGTGGCATGCTTTCAAAATAAACTGGGTCAGAAAACTTACAGTGTATGGCTGGATGGTGAGCGAGATTGCTGCGCTGGTAGGAGATTCGTTGGTACAGTGGCTTCCAAGGCTTTGAAGAAACTCGTACGCTTAGGCTTCGTGAACGAAGAAGATGAAAATAGCAGAGATGAGGGTTTCGTCCTTCGGAAAGTCAGAGAAGGAAGAAGGAAATTTGAGAAATTTTTGAATGATAGGGTGGCCCGTGCGTAGGGTGGCCACCCCCTCTTTATACAAGGGAAGGATCACGTGTAAAAGGCTCTTGGAAGACCCTCCACTCGAAATGTGAAATGACGGCTGGTCAGTAGGCTAGGCCATTTAATGCGGTTCTTGTAGAGTGTACCGTCGCCACCCACGACGTTCCACGTATCAGACGCCTGCGAAAAGAATGGAATGCGAAGGGTTGTGGGGGAAGTCTAAAAGCCCCTACTGTGGTCTCCTATACATGACGTCATATACCACGAGTAGGAGCTTGGGGGGCAGATGTATGCCCTGATTTTCCCACGGGCTGATTAGCAGGACGAGCCTCGGACTAATCAGGTTTAGTCCGAGGTGCCCATAGGACGAAGATCCTATTTCCAGGGCGGATCTTCTCAGCTCGAGAGGGGCATCTGAAGGCCACGCCAGGAGAACAGCTCGTAATACGAGCTGTTCGTGTCGCGAGGAGCCCAGGAAGCTCTGAGCCTTTATGAAGTCAACGCACGCAAGATAAACGTGCATATATCCGACATCACGTGTCTGATATCCCCTTGACTTCTCGGACACGCAGTAGGAACGTGCGTGTCAGACACCCACGGATGGGTTGGGCCGTGCGGCCCATTATCTCCTTCCATGCTGATTAGACCACACTTATGTGTCAGGTTTAGGAATTAATCATGAATGCCACAGAGTGGATATGACAAATGGTAAGGTCACGGGATGACCTCCCTACCAACTTCCAGGTGCCTTCTCCTATAAATATGGAGACCCTGGGAGTTGATAGAGGTTGGAAAAAATAGTCTTTGAAGGACTATATACTTTGTAAACCAAATACCCAGAGAGGATGAATAATATTGACTAGTGGAGTAGAAGGATTTTAACCTTTGAACCACTTAAAAACGTGTCTTGAGTTACCTAGTTCATTATATAAGATTTCATATCTGTGACGGTTCTACCTTGAGTGCTAATCTCTTTCTCTTCTTCTCTTAATTACCTGTTGCCGAAGAACCGCGTCAACACCATGATAGTAGTAATCATAGTCAGCCATTGCTCGGCCTTTAGTGGATCTGGTCCCCCTCAAAGATTGAAGGTTGCTACTTCCTGAACCGCTCATATAACAGCTCCCACCTATTCCCAATCTCCCCAAACTGTACAGCTGGTACCACTGTAGGTGGTACAATAGGGGCAGCGCTCCTTGATGGAGCTTGCTGTCGCAATAGAAGTTTTTACCCTGGTCATCACTCCCAGTCCCAGACCTAGTGTCGGCTAGTCGCGTAGATTTTCTTGGACGCATAGCTATCCAAGTCAATCTGCAATCAACGACTCGGCAGTCAGACCATGATGACAGGGTAAAAACTTCTCCAAAATCCACCAATGGAACATAGCCAATCACAAACAATCAACATATAGGCATTTATCCACATGCACCGACAACTAATAAGCATGCCCCAATCTCTTCACACAATAGCTATGAATCAAGTATTCATCCATACACAATATGCAATTTAATCATCCAAATATTCATTTACATACACGGCGATGCTAATAAACATGCCTCAATATTCTCACACAGTAGTCAAGGGCCAGGCCCTATCAGTATCTCATGCTTCCTATTAATCCAATAAACAACAACATTTATAATTCATTTCAGGCATATAAGCATATAAGCAAATATACACATTACCAAACCCTGAATTGAGCTTGTCTCTAGCAGCGAATGTACATGTCCAACCAGTCTTCAGAAACCCTTAAACCTAGGACGCTCTAATACCAAGTTGTAACGCCCTGGATAGCCAAGACCGCTACACTGTGTACTTATAAAGGTGCAAGACCTCCTAATCAAGTCATTAATTTATAAACGTGTCACTAAACATGTATGAGCCAGGGTTAAAAAGGTTTTGGTCTCAAAAGTTTCACTTTATATAATTAAATAGTTTTATACATGGGATCCCAAAAAGAAATAGAGTTTAAAAGTTGATTTACAAAATCTCCAAAATACAGACAACTATCAGCCATACTAAGGCAAAATAGACATTTCTGGTTCTCGCGTCCCTGCCTAAACCCCAATCGTGGCGGCTGAGCAGCTGGTCATGTATATTCGGCTCGCAGAGCTCTCTAAGTCAGGGCTGATCAAGCTTTCCCTTGCCTTTACCTGCACCACGTAGCACCCGTGAGCCAAGGCCCAGCAAGAAAACATAATGTGCAACACAAACAACAATAACAAATAGTCAATTCTTTAAGCATGATCAATCATTAAATATTCCACATTAACCATTCAGCACATACTTAGAATCAAAGATGCAACTAATCACAAATAACATTCAAGTCTTATAATAATCAGGTCACATAATAGTCAGGGCTGACAACTTAGGCCGCACCCTCTGTTTACCCCACTGACTCCGGCCCGCTTAAACCGAACTCAATGCATAATAAGCTGTCCTCGGCTACCAGTGGCCAAGCCGCGCCCTGTGCGACGATAGTGTAACCCTTGGCACTCTTAGGTCATTGGTTCACTGCTTACATGGCATAATACCATCCTTTCAAGTATACATATTAGGGAGCCCTTACTCCCATTACAACTACACAATCGAGTGCAATTTTCTTACATTTAGTCTCTACGTTCACTGATTACGAGCGACGCTCCTCAAGCACGATCCGTTCCCGAGCCCTATCTTTAACACCTAGTCACAACCAAGGTATTGGGTTCCATTAATATTCAAGTAAAGGTTTCCGGGTACAATACTAGCTTCCGGGACATCGAATTTCCACCAAGCACGGTGGGGAAATCGATCCCGAGCACCCTAGGCTAGACTCCCGCACCTAAAATCCCCAAATATTCAAGAATGCACCTAAGGGCTGCGTCCCTTGAAGCCTAGCCGCGGCCCGCCTCTAAAACAGAGCCCAAGGCCCCCAGCAAGCAGACACGCGCTGCGGCCCTGCCCAAGGGCGCTGCGGCGCTCTCCCCTGGCCGAGCCTCCTTGGCTCTCTTGCTTCGTAGGGCCGTAGCGCTCTAGAACAGAGTCGCGGCCCTCCCCTTCGTGCCCAGAAAAACCACCATTTCTAGCATCCTAACCCCATCCAAAACCATACCAAAGCACCCTAACTCAAAATCCATTAATCACAAAACTTTTATCTTGACTCTAACAACATAATCCAACAGAAATTCAGCCCAAAAACCTACTAAAACTCCATTTTGATTCTCTGAAACCCAGCAACTCTAAACACCAAAACCAGTCATGCAAAACTCAAATTTTAACCTCTGAATACGAATTGAAGCTTACCTCTTTTGCTGAACCACCTCCTTGACAATCTCTGAGCTAAAACCCAAGCATTTATCTTCAATTTAGCCCTTAAACAACAAAATCATAATCACCTTATTACTCAGCCAAAAACTTAGAGTTCTAACACCCAAAATCACAATTCAACTCTTACCTTGATCTTGATTAAGTGACCCTTAGTCTGATTTAAGCTAAGCCTTCATGAATTCAGCTCAATCACAGAGTTTACCCAGCTGTTTCCCTTAGGTTTTCCGTGTCTTCCTTGAAAGAGAAGAGAGAAGGAAGAGAAGAGAATAGAAGAGACAGGAAGAGCTGAGGTCAGTTTGTGTTTTGTTCCCT
The DNA here is from genome assembly GCF_963169125.1 of Humulus lupulus. NCBI lineage: Eukaryota > Viridiplantae > Streptophyta > Magnoliopsida > Rosales > Cannabaceae > Humulus > Humulus lupulus. The sequence goes on along the minus strand of NC_084798.1, from coordinate 172,728,857 downwards.
TGTTTTTCATTAACTTAGTCTAATCCTAATCAGTTAAGTCAATCCCGAGGCTCGGGGTGCCGGAAACATCCCCGAGGGAAAAACGGTAAATTTCCCCGATATTCCCGCCTAAGCTTCCTATCCTCAAATATATCTCCATATATTTATTTCCATAACCCGATAGTATAAATAACTACCCGATACTTAAAATACCCCTAACTTATCCAAAGTCAAATGCTAAGCCTCGTTGTGACTTTTCCCGCTATCTAGCTCCCTAGGATCGCCTCAAGTCGCTCACTGCAAATCTACCCACATAATAATGTGGTTCTCACAGATATAACATTTAACCATATTTATATTCAAATAATCATACAAGCATGCATTAAATTAATAAATTTACTCATAAGTCAATTATGCCTTCTCGGCACACTAATCAGGGCCCTTAAGCCATATTAGTGATTTTGGGTTTTTACAAATGCTCTTATGGATTGATCAAAACCTCAATACCGAAATCTCACTATATCTCACTTCCCAAGTGTTTAGAAAAGCTTAGAATGATAAATATTTTATCCCAAAACCTAAGTGTTTCTCTCTATAGTAACACTAGCAACTTGTAGGCTATAAAGACTGCTTGAAGAATGAAGAAAATGGCTGAGTACTAGGTCTTATTTATAGAGCTCAAGGAGTGAAACTAACTCCTTTTAATTTGAATAGATAAATGATTATAAAATGAAAAAGATTTGAATTTTCGTTCAACTGACACCCAGAACTCGATCAAAATCGTTCAAAGGCAGGTCTAAGTGGTTAAGGGTATTTTTAAAATCATAATCACAAACTTTTCAAAAAACCAACTTGGAGCCAATATATCCCCCCCCCCCCCCCCCCCCCCATAGGTGATATATTGCGTCCCCCTATAATCCTGAGCCCCGTTGGATCGTTCGTGGAAAGTCGACTTGTTTTCCGTATCTTCCGTAGGCGATATATCGGCCCCTAAGCTACGATATATCGGCACACGTTGATATATCAAACACGTATTTATACTTTTTCAACATAATTTGAATTGGATAAACAGCTTTGACTGAGTTATAATACGATCCTAACAGCTGCTGGAAGGTTCTAGAGCTTCTAGATTTTTCTTTTATTAAAATTATTCATCAAAAATAATTAATTCCTTAATAATCATAATTATGACAAGTGTCATGATCTTATTAATTCTATCTAAACGTTAGGTTATAATGAATATATTTCTAGAACCAGCAATATTAATCAAACCTTATGTTATAATTAATATTCTTAAACTATAGGTTAAACTTATAAAATCCATAACTATTGTTATGAGTTTCCAACTAAGTCTCGGCTTGAACCAAAATCCACGGAAACTAACATACTACAAACTTATACTAACTACTACTACTTTCTATCTAGCTAAGTAAATATTCTGGGACTCTACATTCCTCTATGTGTAACATTGGTTAAGAAGGGAGGTATAAGAAATGTAACGGCATCTCCTAGTGTTAATAAAGAAGTTCGATTTGAAGAGAACATTTCTCCCTTATGTCATGGTTTCAAAGGAACTCAAAGTGAGGTTGGGACATTTGTTCCCAAGATAAATCCAGACATTATAGTCCATGACGATATCCCTGTTCAAGATCCGCTATATTTTCATGATACAGCATAGTACAATCCCTATGGCTACGATCTTTATGTCAACGACGATCCAGTTGTTGATGCAGCAGATGTTGGTGGGCTAGATATTAGGGAAGATTTGCCAACGCAGAGTTCAGATGTTATGGTAGTTGAGGAGCACAGAATAGAAGATCGGAAAACACCTAGGACCAGCAGTAGTCGTCCAGGTCCAAGTAGAACTGATGATATTTTTAGATGGAGTTCTCCATTGGACATAGGTGAAGATCGTAGAACATGGAGTGCTCCCATGTTAACCAAAGAGGATATAGAGGCCTCACATCAACATCATTCCTCAATTGGCAAAGCTTCAGGAGAATTGCACCTTGGCAAGTTCTTTCAGAATAAGCTTGAATTGAAAACCAAAGCAGCCATATTTGCGATGAAGAATAATTTTGAGTTTATGGTGAAGAAATCTGGTACTGATGTGTGGTACATTACCTGCAAGGATCCTGATTCTGGTTGGAGATTGAGGGGAAAGAAAAAAAATGTAATCTGAAATGTTTGAGATTACTGTATACAACAAAGTACACACTTGCTCATAAGAAATTCAAGATAAGGACCACCGTCAAGCATCACCGTGGGTTGTTGCCACCTAATCAAGAGGAAATTTGTTACCGATAGTACTCAGTACATGGCAAAAAACATAAGGGAGGACATGAAGCACCATTTTGGGGTCGAAATGAGCTATGAGAAGGCATGGAGATGCAGAGAAAAGGCTCTTATGTATGTTAGACACAAAGCTAAGGAATCATACTCTAAGTAACCTGGATACCTGTTTCAATTGGAGCATAAGAACCCAGGTACAATTACTGATTTTGTAGCAGAATATGGTCGTTTCTTGTATTGCTTCTTTTCCCTCGATGTTTCTAGGCATGGATTCCAGTACTGTCATCCTCTCATTTGTGTGGACGACACATTCTTGAAGAATAAGTATGGTGGCCACATGCTCTATGTTGTTGCGTTGGATGCAAACAACCAGTTGTTTCTATTAGGAAAAAATAGATTGCCTCAATGGAAATAGGTAAGAATATTACAACTCTAGGCAATATATTACAAATAAATATAGATTGATTAAATAAGGTTACAACTCAATGACGGAAAGTACAAATAAATATATAGAAAGAAGAAGAAGAGGATTGAAATAGAAAATACAACTTTTGACAAAATGATACAAATAAACTTGAGGTAGTAGAAAGAAAGATGTAGATGAGATTACAACTCTTAAGCAAAGATACAAGTAAATATAACAAGAATGATAAGAAGAAGAAAAAATAGAAGAAAATATGAACAAGAACAAAATAATAAGATACTCTCACTCACACAACCAAAGTGAAGAGTGTTGGGGATCACCAACTTGAACAAGGTTTGAAACCTTTGTCCAAAAACTTATTTCCCCTTAACTCAAGCACTAAGGGATCTCTCTCAGATTTTGGAAATGCTTTCTGGAATTATCAAGCCTCAATGTGTTTCTAGCCAAGTGCTCTAATGGATAGAAATGTTGTGTCTTTCAAGTGAGCTATAGGCTCTATTTATAGAGTTTAGAGACACCCTTTGAATTTCAAATTCCACCAACCCCCATGGCTGTTACCAATGTTTAATTGGATTAATATGGAATTAAAAATGAGATTTGAGAGTTATTTGGGTTTTTTGAGTCGTTCAACAAAGATTGAAAAAACTGAAGAAAAAAAATGGTCAGTTTTGGCCTGTGGCCGCGGCCAGAGACATTAGTGGCCGCGGCCACTACTCTCTGTCCCATTAGTCGCAGGCACTGACCACTTTCAGCACTTAAAAATGTGTTGTTTTTCCAAACGGTTCCAAACCCTCCCAAATGATTTTGTAACTCCCAAAACACATTATTGGGGTTAAAATCATATCTTTAACAGTCATTTCACATATGGCTTTATAAAATTCATCTCAATATTGTGTAAGACCAAATTTACACAATAAAAGGTAATATTTGGAAGTTACAAATTTGTAACACCAAATATGTTACATTATTTGGATATATCTCATATATCTAAATATTGTAACTCTCTATAATATGTTACAATATGTGACACTCTTTGTCACATTTATTTAATCTAAAACATCATATTATAATATAATATAATATTACATTATATTATAAAATAATATAACAGTTTCCAATTGCGTTTGCATTGGTGGACAGTGAGAACCATAACTCTTGGACTTATTTCATGAGAAAATTGAAGGAAGCCATAGGAGACGTTGACAACCTAGCTTTTGTATCGAACAAGCATAAAAACATTACTCAGCTTTGGAGCTTGTGTTCCCAAATGCCTATCATGGTGCTTGTTACCACCACATCTTTATGAATGTGGTGGCAAAATTCAAAATTGACCATTATCAAGACATCATGGGGTGTGCAGCGTATGCGTTTCAAAAAATAGAATTTCATAAGTTCTTTGACAAGATTAAGGTAATTGATTCGCCCATTTCTCAATATCTTGAGGGAATTGGTTTTGAAAGGTGGAGTATCGCTTATTTTCCTAGAAACCGATACAATATCATGACGAGTGTAACGCCCCAAACTCCAGGGACCGTTACGGTGTGCCTTGTAAACAGTGCTAAACTCGCTAACCAAGTCATTTGGCCAAAATCGTGAACTAAGTATGATTAGCGGTTTAGGGATTAAAAACTTTGGTTAAGATGTAACGTTTCACTAGAACGTTTAATATATACACTGGGATCCCGAAAATATAATTTCAGAGTCTATTACAGAAAATATTTACAACAGGCCGTTCTAAGCAGCAAAACAGGGTTTAACCCTAGTTCCACTTTAAACCTCGGCCGTGGCGGACGAGCAGCTGCATATGTACACATCATCACCTAAGCTCTCCAACTCAAGGATGGTCCAGCTTCCTCTTGCCTTTACCTGCACCACGTAGCACCCGTGAGCCGAAGCCCAGCAAGAAAACACAATATAACATGATATAATATCAACAGATAACATGATGTAATATCATCAGGTAACATGATATAATATCAACAAATAACATGATGTAATATCATCAGGTAACATGATATAATATCAACAAATAACATGATATAATATTAACAGTAATTGTAACAGCCAATCAGGACCAACGGTCCAAAACAGGTAGGTGACAATAGCCAAGAGTCACAGAAGTGGGTACAGCTCCCTCTACCCATGTGACGATAGGGTCACCAGGGCTTAATTGATAAGTGGTTCATTCATAAGCTTGATCAGGATAGGTGCATGGTGATAGGTCACCAACATAACCATCCTCCCAACTCTAGAGTCGTAACTAAGGACAGCGTCCCCCAGCCATGTGACAAGCAGTCACCGAGGTCATACACCTCGGCTGAAATCATCTGGTCTTAGACCAGGCAAGCGCTTATAAGTTCTTCGACTTTAGGGTCGGTCCCGCATTAATGCCATAGAGCCATTCAATGCGTGTTCATCGACCTTAGGGTCGGTCCAGCATTAATGCCATAGAGCCATTCAATGCATGTTCATCGACCTTAGGGTCGGTCCAGCATTAATGCCATAGAGCCATTCAATGCATGATTCTCGACTTTAGGGTCGGTCCCTGACTAGTCAGTGCCATACATAAGTAAGTCATGCCACCAATTATATATCACATGTCCAATACTCGTAAACAAGGTGTTCAGCATGCTTACTAAACAGATACTAGTACAATTAGGACCATGCACAACCACAGAGGCACAAGCTCTGAACAATATCATACCCAGTATACAAAGCATGTCTTAATCATGAGTTTCTCATGCACCATATGCAGTATATCCATCAATCCAACATGCACCAATAACAACCATGCATGTCACGTTTAATAGTTAACCAACATGCATCAAGAATAGCCATGCATGTCACACATAATAATCAACCAACATGCATCAATAATAACCATGCATGTCATACTCAATAATCAAACAACATGCATCGATAATAGCCATGCATGTCACATATACACAGGGTGCAGTTTTCTTACCTCAAAGTTGAGCTAGAACGATTAAAAGAACGACCCTTGAGAACGATCAACTTTTAGTCCTTTAACGGTCACCTAGTCATAACCAAATATAGGATACCATCAATAAAAATGATCAACACAAGTTCTCAAACCAATATCTAGCCTCCGGGACATCAATCCCCACTTAACCAAGTAGTAGGATCAACCCCGAGGCCTATGGTAAGCATCCCTAAGCTAAAAACACAATTTTGGTCAAATCTGCCCTGATGGGCCGCGGCTCACCAGAGCCATGCCGCGGCTCATCTCCCTGACAGAGGCATATTTGCCTCAGAAGCCACCTTAGGCCGCGGCACACTAAAGCCAGGACGCGGCTCATTACCCAGATCAGCCAAATATCAGCAACGCACCAGCTCGACCTCCCCTGCATATTCCCTTAGAACCAAGCCTCCAAACTAGTTCCAAACCTTCTCCAAACACTCAATTAAACCTCTAAAAATCACCCATAACTCCCCCACATCAAAACCCAAGCTAAACATCAATTAAAACCTCTTCAAACCCAAACTTTCAACAAGAATCAAAAGCTGAAAAACTAAAGGGAAAAACATAGCACAACCAGAAACTAAAGACTAGAACTCACCTCAAGCTTGATTTTGAATCCCCTTTAATGGCTGAAACACGTTCCCTAGCTTCCACCCTTGCTCTCCTAGCTTAATTCCTCAAGATGGCTCTCAAAATTTAAGGGAAAGATGAGGGAGAAATCTTGTACGGGAGAGAAGGAGATAAGGCTCTGTTTTATTCTGTTTTCCACAGCCTTCTAACACTCAAAGCTTATATAAATCCTTAAGGTCAAAAGACCATAATGCCCTTAGGCCAAATAAATCCTTCTAAACACTCCCAAGGGTAAAATCGTCCTTTCCTGCTTATCTCGTTAATTATAATTAACGCTTTCCAATTCCCGCTATTCTCAATATTCCCAAATACCAATAATTCCCGGTAATGCTCTAGTCATCAAAATGACCCCGAGACTCACCCCGAGTCCCGAACTTAAACCCGTTATGACTAGACCGAACTCTTACATCTCATGATCGTCTCATGCCGAATAGCTCGAACCAATCCACCTTTTAATGTGGCTATATTAATTAATCACAACCATGCACCCATAATACACAATTACGCCCACAGCGACCAAATTACCAAAATGCCCTCATAATTAAAATATGAACCCATATGCATGCATTCACCATCATATAATAATATAATTCACGTAAACATGCATATAATCCTTAAATACCATAATAAATCAATTATGGCCATCCCGGCCTCCTAATCAAAGTCCTAAACCTTATTAGGAAATTTGGGGCATTACAACGAGTAACTATGGAGAAAGCTTTAACAATAAAACAAAGGAGGCAAGTAGCTTTCCAGTTGCCACTTTCCTTGAATTCATAAGATTCACTCTTCAATCTTGGTTTGTCGATAGATGTGAAAGAGCTGCAAAAGTAACAACTATGTTATCATCTGAGATGGAAAAAGATGTGAAGAAAATAGGTGAGAAAGCAATTTTCCTAGATGTCCAAGTCCTTGGTCGTCATGAATTTCTTGTGGTATATGGTAATGGTGATGGTGAGGCGAACTTGGCCACAAAATCATGCTCTTGTTGCATGTTCCAAACCACTGGGATACCGTGTGTCCATGTTTTTGCTGCAGCCAGAAAAAGAAGCATGAGCATTTACTCATTGTGTTTCCCTTACTATAGAATCGAGGCATTGAGGGACACTTATAATGAAACTATTTACCCTTTTGGGAACAAGGATGGATGGGTAATCCCTGATCACATCAGAGATATGGTTGTCGGCGTTCCCATTGAGAAAACCCTTGTAGGAAAGCCTAAGAAGTAGAAAGTGGGTAGGCGAAAGACTAACCGCTATGCTTCACCCAGGGAAAACATTATCAAGCCACGTAAGTGTAGCAGATGTAGTGGTAGTGGGCACAATAGGAAGTCATGTAAGGCTAGGCTTTAAAAATTTATGTGTTATGTAATAATTCAATTGATTTTGCTGAGTTTATTTCATTCAAGTACCTCTCCTATTATTTTTTTAGTTTTGATCACAAATTGTTTCCTGTCTGCCTCGATATACCTCGACATCTAAGTTTGTCAATCATGCCCATCGAGGCGAGTCAAGGCACATCGAGTCCTATCGAGCCAGACTTTGTAATGTATTTATTTGGCCTTGATACCTATCGAGGCAGGCTTGGTAATGTATTTACTTAACTCTTTCGAGGTCAATCGAGATCTATCGAGGCAGGCTTGGTAATGTATTTATTTAACCCTATCGAAGCCAATCGAGGCCTATCAAGGTAGACTGCGCAATGTATTTATTTGGCACTATCGATGACAATCGAGGCAGAAACATTTTAATCATTTATTGGATGGTGTAGTCGAGGTTCATCGAGGCAGTTCGTTTGACCCATCGAGTTTTGTCGAGGCAGACCGATTTTGTGAATTTAGTAGTTTTTTTTTTAATAACTTTTGAAATATTTGGACGGTCTTAATCAAATTATATTGAGGCAGATCAATGTCGAAAATGAATGACATGTTTGGTCAAGTACCATCAAAGTTCGTACAAAAAAAATAATGTCCGTAACTAAACCATATACAAAACTAATTATATACTAGTCTATAAAAGAGGTGTATCGAGAAAATGTAAACAACATCACGGTGACCAATTCTGATAGAATAGGTCCACACACCACTTGGTGTGCACCTTCAAGAACCATGCCACACCGTACATCCCAGTATGAACGTTTCGATCCCTCTTGTTGTCAATCTTCCCGATCATACACTCACGGAAGCTCTTCTCTTGCTGCGGGTCACACTTCCTCAAAGGTTCAATAACTAGCCCCTATTTATCTACTCTTAACCTCTTCATAGGGTCGATGAAGTCATCAAAACGCTTGGGCCTGCGTTTCTTCCTGATAACTTCAAGGCCAGCTGCCTCCTTAGGTTGTAGTATTCGTACACTGGGACTGTCGGCATCACTGGCAACAACAGATGTCTGGGCCTGTGGAGTGGAAGGTGGATCACTGGGCTCGTAGTTATGGGGCAAGATATTAGACTTGGTATTTCATTATAAAAGGGTGGGTCGGCTCTGTTCCGTGGATCGTTCTGAGACCGCTGAAATCAGTTGCACCAGCTAAGCCATGATCGTAGTCTAATTCTGAAGTAAGGTCGCCTGGCCCTCCTCAACCCTCTGTAGCCTCTGGGCATAATCAGACTGGCCCACCTTAATCCTCTTGAGCCTCTACATCAACTGCTCATAATCAGGTTGGGCAACCTGACTAGAGGAAGGTGCACAGACCTGTGAAGTGCCCTTCTCAACCCTCGGAACATCCTCGTAAAAAATAGAAGCTTCCTTTGCAACCTCTGCCAGCTTCTCTGCCTCCTTCTGAACTCCTCTAATAACCTTCTTAAAGGACAACTTCCCCCACAGATACTTGAAAAAGTAATCAAGATCCTCAATCATCTTCAGTGAATCACCCCATATGCATGTTGTGTTATCTGGGGCATTCAATATCCCCTCTATCAAATAGCATAAACCCAGCTTAAATGCATCTTCTGGGTTTGTCGAGGCCTTCAAAGCATCTTCCAACTGACCAAAACTAATCTTCGAATCACCATTAAAATATTCCTGGATGATCTAATCGCTTGAAAGATGCTCTCTCAACTCATATGGGGATGGTGTGTTCCCAAAATTCAGCTCGGTAAATAAGGAAAAGTCTGCAATCCCAAATCTACAAAGAGTGTTGCCCACGTAGAATTGGCCCTCTTCAGGCTTCTTGCTTTCCACCTTACGCAACATCAGATGATACAGTAGAACCCCAGAAAAACTAAAGGACTTTGCCTTAAAGAACTGTCCCAACAGGCATGCCTATGCCCGTTCAATAAGCCCATGCCTCCTAAACTGCTCTATAAGGGTATCCAAGTAAGCACTACCCCTATAAGTAACACGACCAGGAAAGTGCTTCTCCAACGGTACAATAAGATCAGGCATCTGAAGAAAAAAAATTGTTAGTAATATATTTTAAACAATCTGGTAAACATCGAGGACCATCAAGACATGCCAAGGCTCATCGAGGTAAAAATAAAAATCAAAAGGCAGATAAACTATCAAGGCCTATCGAGGCCTATCAAGGTCCCACACAATATTGATGCTGACCATTACTGTCGAGGCCTATGGGGGCTTGTCGAGGCCTAGCGAGGTCTCAAACAATATTGATATTGACCACTACTATCGAGGCCTATCAAGGTGCATGCAAAATCAGAAAATACCTAATTCTCGGGGCCTATCAAGTTCTATTGAGGCACGGAAAAAATCATAATATACCTAACTCTATCAAGGCACAATCAATACCAGAACCAAATAGATACTATCGAGGCCTATCGATTTCTATCGAGGTGAATAAAAACTAGAAAAAAACTCATATTTCTTCATTCCCTAGCCTCGATCTATCCTATGAACAAAAAATTAAAAAATAAACCAGGCCCAGACAATTTATTGCAGAATAAATAAGTAAATCCCTCACCTTTGCCTATTTTGGGGTTGTTTCGCTCTTGGGTTTTCTCTCCTACTCGCCTACTCCGGTCGAGATTTCTTGCCATTGATGTGCGGTCATGGGCATGGAAGACAATGCTCACAGCTTCCCTTGGGTTCCGACAGTGAATGCGAAAGGAGAGAGGGATTTTGGGGATTTTGGTTCGGGACTAAGAGAGTGAGAGAGAGAATAGAGAGAGTTTGAGAGAGTAGAGAGAGAAAGTGGGAAACAAATTTCAGGGGTAGTTTTGGAACTAACGAAGATACTGGAATCAAATTGGCATGTATATAGTGGGTAGGGTATTTTTGTTATGGTACCCCATTTAATGCATCAATAGTCAAATTAATAGTTATTGATTAGGTAATTAAGTACATCATAAAATGAAGAATATGTACGTTTCTACAAGTTTATTGTAAGTAATTCATATTGTGAAGATTTGAAAGATTTTGAATGGGATTACAGTGTTGAACATAGACATTTTAAGACATTATGGTATGGTATGGTACATTATACAATATATATATATATATAGAGAGAGAGAGAGAGAGAGAGAGAGAGCGAGAGCGAGAGAGAAAGAGAGAGAGACCACATGAATGGCAAACGTACGATTGGTAGTGTGGAGAGTGAACAAGCTAGTTGAATGCACTTATTTACGTTCTAAACAGCATCATTTCATCCCAACCGACCATCACATGCAATCAACTTCCATTGTCAACTATTGCCTGTTCCCACCACGTTATCAATCAATAATATATAAGGCAAGTTTCTAAATCTATTATCGTTTAAAATTTGTATAAATAAATATATATATATATATATTTCTATATCTTAGTATGGAATTCACATGCAAATCTCTATCTTATCTGTTTAAAGCAATGTCAAAAGTGATTATCAATTTTTAAGAGTATATCTTTGTAAATCTATTTTGAGAATTGTATATATCTTGGTAGCTCGAAATTGATTTGCAAATCTATTTAATGTTAGTTTTTTTTATTTTTCTAAAAAAATATCTATTATATATTAGTTAAATAAATAGACTTTGTACAAAAATTTATTGGCTAAATGGGTTATGATTTTCATGCCAACCAAGCAACTAATAATATGTTTATCAGTGCCAAAAAATATATATAGATTTATATATATATATGTGTGTGTGTTTATAAGCAACTAACAATACATTAGTTGTTATATACAAAGGAAATGAGTAATAGGTATGAATAGAAATTTTTTAATGTTATTTTGCACAAAATGACCTCAATAGAGTACCAACGCGCGTGTCTAGATCATTTTGTAGAAAAATATCAAAAAGAAAAATTATTATGAAGAATGAGTATAAAAACTATTCTACCAACCACAGCCAAAAGTAATCACTCCGAATAATAGTAATTGATGTGGATTTTCTTCTAGTTTTTCAAGGCACCAAAAATGAATATACAAGGCTGCCTAAGAAAATGCTAATCATGTTTTTTTAGATTAAATGTATCAATACTGTTCCAATTCATTGCGAGGTAAATGCATCATAACACAACAATCAAGCTAAATTACCTAATTTTTTATTTATTTATATTAAAGTAGTGACAAAGTACAACACAGTAGAATGAGAAACCAGCAAAGCTATATGGGACATGGATGATAAAATGAGAAAAAAAACAACCAAAACAAGGTTGTCAAGGCACACATAAGAGAATGCCACCATCAAAGCCCACATAGATCCGAGGTACCCTTACTAAAGAACTGCCTAAATCAACCACCCAACACTGAAAAACACTCGTGAAAAGGGAAAAACAAACCCCCTACAATTATGCAAATCCCTGAAACAGACTCTTTTTAGTCACTCTACTACAAAGAACTGACTTCAAACAATGGGTTTCGCAGGGGTGAAACATAAAAAAGAAAGCTTGATCAGACACGCCAATGGAGGAATGTGCAGGAAAGCTAAAAACACCACATCGAATAGCAGGACCCAAACGTGTGCAGTAAGAAAACGCACCAGCAAGTGGAGAACCTTGGACTAAAACTTGGTAATATTCACTGGGAACCATGGCCAAGATGAAACCTCCTGCTGATCAGGGGCTAAACAGTGAGAACAGGTAAGGGAGCCTGCTAAAAAAGGATGACAAAGTATAGGCCAAAGTCACCCAGAAAACAACCAAGCCAGCCAAAAAGTCCACCAATGATGAGCAAAAACAGTATGACTAACGTTGTGCTATCCATATCGGTTAACCATAAGAGCTAAAAACCACCTATCAAGTAACAACTTAAAAAACAAATCCACGGACTCCACTATCTCTGACATCTCTATATCTGCCTCTCTTTTAGCATATAGGAGAGTATTGTTCTGTTCAATCTCTTAATTAGGCCAAGATATCACATCTCCACAAGCTCTCCACAAGCAGCTCAACTGTTCTGCTGCTGATTGAATTGCAATGTTGGAGATTCAACCCAACTAGAGTCTCACCCAATTTCTTAAGGCAAAATGCGCTCTTGTTCGTTACTTCAGAACAACCAGAAAGAGAGAGCACTTGCAAATTGATTTGCGTTGCATTAGAAAGGGCTGAAATGCCAGAATCAGTGATTGCACATTTAGAAAGGTCTAGATCTCTGAGTAACAAGCAATCATCTGCAATTGCTGCCAAACTTGCATTCGTGATCCTCCTGCATCCATCAAGATTCAATGACTCCACTGTTCCTCCATGAAACTTAGCCAAAGCAATGACTACCTCATCTGATAAATTCAGGCAGCCACTAAGATTCACTTTGACAAGTCCTTCCTCACAGTTCTCAAGAAGTGGAAGAATCCCAGCATCTGTTATTCCATAAAGCCCACTCAGATCTACATCCTGAAGTTGAGGGCACAAGCTCCCCACCATGGCAAGGCTAACACTACCAAAACCAGGGCAGTTTCGGATGGATAGAGATCGAAGAGATCTGCAGGGAGAGGGCATAGATACTTCAGAAGTGATATCCTTGATGCCCATGCACTTCACTAGGGTAAGGGACTTCAACTTAGTTCCACAGTTTGAGAGAGCACCAACAATCCCTGCCTGGGTAACCCTATTACACTCCTCCAATTGTAGGCTCTCAAGCGATGCAGCAACTTTGGCAAAAGCAACCAAGCCATTATCAGACACAAAACAACACTTACGAAGGCACATCTGCCTAAGATTCACACAACCCTTGCCCATAGCTTCAAGGCTGGCATCGGTTATTCCCCGGCAAGAAGTAATTGCTAATGACACCAACTTCTGAAGACCTTGAGCATTTCCTATGACCGAAAATCCTTTCTCACTTACATTTTGGAGACCAATAAGATTAAGATTGGTAATAGCCTTGCCATAATGTCCAATCACTGCAATGGAGAAGTCTGTGATATTCAAAGCCTGAAGCTTTACCTTTGATAGCACTAAAGAAGCTGATGATAGCAGACTTGATACTCCATGATCCCCAACAAGAGGACAGTCTCTGATAGATACAGACTGCAGCTTGGAGCAAAACCTTCCAACAGCTTGCAATCCATCATTACCAATCTTAGAGCATGATTCAATACTCAAAGCTGTCAAATTAGGGCAATTCTCAGCAATTGCCATCAAACCCTTGTTGGAAATTGAAGGACACTGGCAAAGGTCAAGCTTCTCTAACAATGGGCATCCTCTAGCTATCTCATAAAGACCTTGATCTCCAACAGCGGGAACATTCCACAAAGAAAGGGCCTTCAAAGATGGACAACCCCGAGCAATAGCAGACAGTCCAACGTCTGTAACTCCACGAACGGTGTTGCTTCCTCGGATTGAAAGCTTTCCAAGTCCCCCACGGCTACTAGTTCCAACTGAAATGGCAGCTAGTCGAGTATCAGTTGCTTTCTTTCCCACCACACACCTTGAAAGATATCCATCACTTTTTAGTTCTTGATCTTCATCAGAATCGATCATTTCAACATCACTAGAGGAAACCACTTCATTCTCCAACTTTGATGGCATCTCAGTTCTGCGGATACTACTCAACATCGAAAGCCATTTCTTTGAAACACAAGCACAAGAGCTCCTCTCTTTACCGCCCTGCAGGCGTCTTAGGATCTCAAAAAGGCACTCATCGGGTAGTACTTCAATGGAGGGTTTAACAACCTGCTCCAAGAAGCTTCCTTCGAAGGCAAAAGGGGCACTGATCCGTGCTCTCTTGCTAGGAGGACAATACACATCAACATGGGAACCAAACAGTCCCTGGTTTGAGTAACAAGAGCCCCCAGAGTAAAATTCATCATCACCTGAACCCAAAGCAATCTATTATCAGCCACAGTTCTTTTCATAATTTGTTTTCTTGATCTACTTCTATTCTAAACATTCTACCACATAAAATTTAACAAAAATCAACAGCTCTTGGACCTGAAAACATAGATTTCCCCCTAAAAAATAATTAGGATCAGACTTCTAGATCAAATCAAAAGGCTACCCTCAAATGGCTACATATCAAAGAATTTAATCCGATCTAAAAGTATTCTAAACATGATTCCCTCTCACATATTCAGAACTATAAACCATCCAAAAATCAGTGAAATAAAACTAACATCATCATATAGACCAAAACTTGTGTAAAAAAAATTGAAAACCCAGATAAAACAACATAGAAAAAAGGAGAATCAAAACCCAGAAACGTACCACTGTAATTAACAAGGGTAGGCATGATGACAGTCGAAAAAGAACAAAGCCGAAGAGCTCCTCAAGGCACAAAAACCCTCCAGGGAGAGAAAAAAGGATCAAACTTGAAGCAAAAACGGTTGCAGCGAAGCAGATTAAGATCCAAAGAAAGCACAAGAGCATTTGAATTGAAGAGAGGAAACCCCAACAAGCAGGGCAAAAAAGAAAAGCCAAGAAGAAAAAATGAAAGATTTTGATTTGGTTGAGTGACGAATGGAATGGGTAAGGGAAATGGAAATGGAAATGGAATATATGTGTAAGTGGAGAAAAGGGTTTTATTGGGAGAAGGGACAAGAAAAGTTGTCGTTGTCAAAAAACAATGGTGTGGTGTGGTATGGTTTTTTGGTACATGCAATGTATTCTTCCTGAAATCCAGTTATTCCTCTCCCCCACACTACAATTCCCCTAGCCCTAGTCCTAGTCCTAGTCCAACCACCACCTCACCAATACAGAAAACTGAATACCAGGGACTCACTATTATTAAATTTTTTATTTAATTAATAATATGAATAAATAAAAAAGAAAGTAGCCTTGTTGGTAATCTTATATGCATGAACTAGTGGTTAGTTACTAGTGTGCATGATAATGATATCATAGGCAGGCAGGCAGGCAGGTACATTGATTTGACCATGCCATTCAGACTTGTACTTATTACGACAAAGTCTAGGTTTTTTTCTTTTAAAAAAAAATCATATATCAAACTATGGTTTTTTTTATTTATATATTTATTTTTGTTACATTTTTTGTAAAACCATTATTTTTTGTATAATTTAATTTTTTTGTGTGGCAATTTTAATTTTGTTTTTAATATTTAATGATTTATATACAAATGAGTTATATTTTAACAAAGCAAAATCTATTGAGTTTATAAGATTGATGAAAATGACTGGCTCTGACACTCTTAATTTGATGGGTAATTGCACTCAATAAAATAGAAGATGGATAGAAAGAATATGTAACTCTACTTTATATTATACAAGTCTCTGTGTTAAACCTACAAGATAGTTATAATACTTTTTCCTTTTAATTATGATTTGATTTTAACATCATGTTTAATTTTTAGTTTAGTTTTTATGTGAGTCTTGGTTATATATATATTATTGAAATTTGGGGTAAAAATAATTTTTGTAATAATTGCACTCAGTATTAATATTTTTTAAAGACAATAATACTAAATTTTTATTAATAGCTACTCTTAAATACTAATTTAATATTTGTACGACAATAATACTAAAATTTTATATTAATTACATATATTGGTACCAAATATTATATTCTTCAAATAATTTTAAAAATGTATAAAAATCAACTTTAATTTATTTAAAAAAAAACCTTTTTAAAAAATAGTAAATAAAAAACTAAAAAAAATGCAAATTATTTTTTAAAAATTTAATTGTTATTTAAATGCAATTATTAGTAAAACTTCTGTATTGATATTGTAAAAAAAAAAATTGGTACTTATGTAAAACTATTAACGATTGTTTGATTTTATTGACAAGTATCCTTTACATATTTGATTTTGATTACACTTCAGCATTTACGAAATTCAAAATTGTTAAGCTTGAGATTATCATTAATGGAATTTTTTTTTTGACATGATGCAAAATGATTCTTAATGGTGTGTGAAAGTAAGTAAATGTCCATGTATTTAATTTTGTAGTAAAATAGCATAATAATCACTTTAATATCACGTATTACCAAATATGTCATTTAACAAATTACTATTTTATTCTAAATATTTTAATATTATGGTATATGTATATTAGTTTTGTTTAATTAGTTTTTATTTTAAAGTTATTTTTATATATTTTTTTCATTTTTTATGAGTTGTTGAATGATATATCATACCACAAAATATATATACCAAGTTGAAAAATAATATATTATCAAAACTTACTAAATTATTACTCAAAAATGTATATATTATGCTAACAAAATTATATACTACCATTAAAATGTATATATCATGATACAAAATTATATACTACCACTATGTATAATATAAAATATAAACTAAATATCACAAAAAAAAATTATATACCATACCACAAAAAATATATACACTAATTGGAAAATAATATACCAACAGCCTATAAAAAACTTAAAAAATCAATATAACTTTAAAATAAAAACTAATTAAACAAAACTAATATACATATATCACTATATTAAAGTTATACAGTTCTAAATAAATAAATAAATTATAAAAAAATGACAATTTAGGTAATCAACAATGTAAAAGGGTTATTTCTCTACAATTTTAAAAATAAGTACATTAACTTCTTGATGCCTTTATTTTAGGTCATTTCATATAATTTCTCTTTTCTTTTTTACATGACCTTATGACAGTAAGATTCATGCACACATGACACATGCTGATGTAATATTACCCAAATATTTATATATATATATATAATAGAAAAATTTGGGGTGAATATCATTAAGTAGTCTATAAGATTGCACTTAAAACACTAAATAATTTTTTTACAGAAAATGTTAGTTAGTAGTCTAAAAATTGTATTTAAATCACTAAATGTTTTTTTTGTGACAAAAATTAGTAACTAATCTAAAATGTTACACTTAAGTTACTAAATAGTTTTTTTTTGCTACAGAAGTCATATATTGCACCCATTATGTCTTAATTTTAATTAATTAATAAAAACCTAAAAATATATATTTCTAACATTGAAAAATTATTTTAAATCTATTTTTAAAATAAAAATAATTAAAAATTCTAACATAAAAAACTATTAAATTTTAATTAAATTAAAGTTTAATTTAATTTGTTGACGCCGTTTTTCGTCAACTTAGAAAAGAAGAGCAATTAAACGAAAAATACCAGAGGAAACAATATATATAGACACGATTTTTTACGTGGTTCAGCAGTTAAAATCTGCCTAGTCCACGAGTCTGTGTTATCAACTTTTTAGAATTCTCTTAAAGCTTTCTGGAAGCAATTATACAGAGTTTTTCCAGTCTCAGTTTCTCCGTCCATAAAATGAATCATCCCACTCTATTTATAGAGTGGTTTACTAAATATATTCCCATAGAATTCGAGAAGATATGATACAAATCAATTAAAATAAATGTCATTCAATGCATTAGTTACTACGTACGCGGTAGCACCCCATGATATTTGGGATTTAATAATAGATTACATCATATCCCTTAAAAATAGGGATTTTACAACAATAAACATGTTCACACACAGCTTACGAGCTTAGGCATTTGACTCACACGCCTTCGAGACCGTTCACCCATCGCGAGCTCGTCACCTCGGTTCGCCTCTGTTGTCAACAGGTAACATTGACGAGATCATCCTCTTCGAGCTCAAATCGTCTTGTCTGAGGGCAGGAAATGAATCAAGAGATTTATACAAGTGTTGAACCATTGCCATTGTATGTTTCGAGCCTAACTTATAACCTCGGAATACCTCCGAGACTACGTAGTTTCCAAGCTCACCAATCCCGACGTTGTCACATTTACTGCTCAGCGAGACTATCTCTGATTTGCTAATTACATGACGACTATGCTTATTTCGAGCGTACACCTTACGAGCCTGAGTTTCGAGATCAAGATTTATATTCTCGAAATCGGGTGTAACATAATTTAAATTGTATAATTTTCGAAAACTTAGTTTGAGTCATATTAAATCATTTTTCATGATAGAAATTTTAAATTTTTTCTAAAGTTTAATTCAATTTAAGTTGTAAAATTTTCTAAAACTTAGTTTAAGTTAAATTAAATAATTTTGTCATGTTAAAAATATTAAATTATTTTTTATTTTTAAATTAGGTTTCAATTAATTTTTCAAAGTTAGAGATATTTTTTTTTTGGATTTTTATTAATTAATTCAAATTATTGTAAAATATGACTTTTGCAACAAAAAAATTATATAGTGACTTAAGTGCAACATTTCAGATTACTTGCTGACTTTTGACACAAAAAAAAACTAATTAGTGACTTAAATGCAATATTTTAGACTACTTACTCACTTTTGTCACATAAAAAAATTATTTATTAATTTATGTGTAACTTTTTAGACTGCTTACTAATTTTCAACATAAATTACTCTATCAAATATATATATGGACGATGAAATTGTTGTCCAGAAAATGATTTTTTTTCTTCATAATACTATTGAATTACGAATTTATTTGTTCCATTGTAAAAGATTTTAAATTTTATTAGCTCTAAAATTAACATTATAATTTATTAAGTTTAGTATAATTTTTGTAATTTTAATTCTTAAAGTAAGTAATAAAGTTATTCACTAAATAAATTCCTTTACATTTTATTATTTCCTCCAATATTTTTTTTAAAAAAAAGTGTAGTTATTTTTGCATTATTTTTTAACTGTTGTTGACATTTTGATCAGTTAAGTATACAAAAATCTCTTTTAAAAAAATATATGAAAATATTGCTAGTTTATAATATTTAATAATCAAAGCAAACATCTTCTCAAATGCTAAAAAAAATAGGGGAATTTTATGCTTTATGCATGATAATACACATTAATTATAAAATATGACAAAATTATGTGGCATCACAAAATTAGGTGTTTAAAAACAAAATTGACTATAGTGCCAATTTCATTAACTATTCACTCTCTCTTAACCCGCCTCTCACGCTTTCTCTCTCTCTACCATGGCGGCACCACCACCACAACCACTACTACCTAACCATTGAAGCTCTTTTTCTCACTCAAAAATTGTCTCTCTCTATCTTTTCTCCTTCAGATCTCTACCCACGACCATCCATTTGGATTGAAGCACCCACTCCCATTAACACTACTATTGAAGCACCCATTGAAGGACATGTCGAAATTGTGTATTCTACATCCAAATTCTAAGATTTTATGCAATATAAACTTGTAGATCTCGAAATATATCAAAACTAAAAAAAAAAATCACTTGAAACAGACATTTTAGTGAAAATGTATGCATCTCTAAAGTTTTTTTCAAATTTCAGCGTAGAGCATCATGAATGCATTGTTTTTTGCCAAAATTCAAGATTTCATTAATGCATCGCATATGCATCATTTTTTTCATGAATGCATCATGTATGCATCACATACACATCGCACTTGCATCGCCAAAAACGAAGCAAAATGCAATGCATGCATAAAATCTTGATTTTTGGCAAAAAAAAATTTATACATTTGTGATGCATTCATGAAATCTTGATTATTGGCCAAAAACATTGCAAATACGATGCTTTGCACTGAAATTTGAAGGAAACTTTGGAGATGCATAAATTTTCACTTAAATGTCCGTTTTAGGTAATTTTTTTTAGTTTTACTATTTTTTTTCGAGATCTACAAATTTATATCACATAAAACTTAAGATTTTAGATGTAGAACACATAATTTCGACGAGTCCTTCAATGATGGTATTAATGGGGTGGGTGCTTCAATCCAAAGGGCAGGTAGAGATTCAAAGGAGAAAGGATAAAGAGAGATGATTTTTGAGTGAGAAAAAGAATTTCAATGGTGAGGTAGTGGTGGTGGTGCCGCCATGGCAGAGAGGGAGAGGTTGAGAGAGAAAAGACTTAATGAGAGATGCACTATAGTAAAAAAAAATAAAAAATAAAACCTATTTTTGTGATGCCTCATAATTTTCTCATGTTTTAAAACTAGTGTGTATTATCATGCATAAAGCATGAAATTTCCCCAAAGGATATATTCTTTTTGAGAAAATAAACAATTAGCTGGCTATTTATTTTTCCCCCTTATCTATTATAATCATGAATGTGTTACAACAATTTGCTCAAGTTGTTCAACATTTTATAAAAAAAATAATAATTTGAGAATGAGACTAAACAGGGAGTTTTGGTAGTGATTATTTTAATTAAACTGTATTAATAGTACTTGGTCCAAGCCTCAGTACATGGTACATGGAAGGTACATGTTTGGGTAAAGTAAAGGTGTGAGCTTTCCCACTTGGCTTATTAAGTGAGAAAACCACTTGGGATTTGGAATTCCAGTGCAGAATTAGCTGCTTTTTTTTCTTTTCTTTTTCTTGATTATTCTAATCTAATGAGTATTATTAATTATTTTATACACAAAAAATCACAACAATTATTAAACAACAACTTGATGCTTAATGCTTAATTGGAGGAGTGGGAGATTCATTGATTGGTATCTGGTCTTGTCTAATATTTATCTTTCTCTGCCAAGTTACTTTCTCCAAGTCTTGTAACCAAACATGATTTTACTAAGGTCAAGAATAATGTTTTAGTTCATTATTAGTATTATGAAAGATAAAATAAAATAATCTTTCAAAAAAAAAAATAGAGATAAAATAATGATGCTAAAATAAGATGGTTGGAACAACCATCACAATTTGGACACGTATTAAGATTATTTAAAAGCTATGTCTAACAATTTTCATTTTAGAATAATGCATGTCGAATCACTTATAATGTGATAAATAAAGATTTGAAAGTAGAACCTTCACCGTTATTAGCATTTTTCGTTCGTATATTTTTTGCTTTCATTTTTTTGATAGATAAAGTTAACATTCAAATTTACTGTTGATAATATATTTTTATTTTTCTGGAAATAAATGATTTGTTATGCAAACCAACCAATATTTTCCCACACTTTAGTTGATAAAGGATTTTATTAGCTGTTTTATCTCTGTTTTCTACACCATCCTTACCCTATCCCCTAAAACAATCTTTAGATCCTCACCAATACATGATCTAAATATAGATAAAAATTTAGTAAGAAAAATACATATATTATATTTAACAGGTTACACTCAAATTTTAAGAATAAAATAAATAGTCTCGAAATATCGGCTCAAAATAGTTAAGCTTGTGTATACGGGTGTTAGCAACACACTTATACGAATTGTTAAATGGTTATAGATTTGCTATCAGCACTCTAGTCTACTTATTGATATGTTATCTTCACTCGAGCATGAGTGGCATTGTTCAAGCTCGAGTTGCAAGCTCGAATAAATCGACCTTCTCCGAGGAACATACTCAACCAAATTATTGTACGAGGAGGAGTTTGTAACAGAGCGATGAGCTCGAACCTTGGCCAGTCTCGAAGGCACGTTAGCACAACGATCGAGCTCAGTGACGCATTTGGCATGCGAAAAAACTGTTAGGAAATCCCTATTTCATAAAGATTCGCTATTATTATATTTTAAATCTCTATTGACATGGGATATTATATAATCAGTGCATTTATAGTGTATATTTTGAATTTATTTGATTGATTGTAACTTCCCTGAATCAGTGGAAGATATTCTCATAATCAGGTCTATAAATAGTCTAGAGGATTTCATTTGTAAACACACAAAAATTGTACTAAAGAATACTCTGCCAAATTGCTTCCCGAAAAAGCTTTAAGAGAGTAGTGAGAATAATAATAGTGACTCGTAGACTAGGCAAATTTTAACTACTGAACCACGTAAAAAATCTTTGAATCCTTCTACTTTTTCTATATTTTTGTTTAGTGCTCTTCATATCTAAGTTGACGAAAAATGGCATCAACAGTTTGGTGCTTTCATTGAGAGCATTAAACAAATATGTGTATTATTTAATCAAAAACCCCATGCATATCATCAATGGTCGCTACGAACAATCCTGGAAGTGGTGGGTGACCATTGCCACAAATCCCAAAAGGAGCGAACTCCTCAGACTAAGAACTACCCGCGAAGGCATGGGAAGTAGCTCGTGGTAGATCAGAGCCCCGATGAGGGAAGTGCATCATCAACCTCTAGGGGGAAACCTGCTCCAACCACAGGCTCGACGGGGATCTATACTATAATCCCGAAAGGTATGTGCCCATCGTGGAATTGGAGAATCGCAGATTGCGTGAACAGCTAGCCGAAGCCACACGACGAAATGAGGAATTGGCTAGGCAAGCCGCTGAAGCACATGCACCACCTTGGAGGACCAGAGGATGGCCCCGTGGGAGTACGCCTGCCAAAATGGCTGAGCAAAGGGCCGAACAGGCCCAACCGAGGCCCGGGATAGATACCGACAATGGTCGTCCTGGGGGAAATGCTCAAAATACTGCTAGGGGCAACCCTACGGTAAGTGTAACTGTTGGAACGAGGAATAACCGAGCTCCTCCCGTAGCTTAGAGTGATAACCCCAAGCTTGTCAGGAATAACCCGGAGCCTGTCCGAGCCAATTCTAGACCTTCTCGACCCAACAATGGAAGGCCCCCACCATCGCCAATAATGCATCCTCCTTTGCCAATAAGACAACCCTCTCCAGCTCGAGAGGCACGCGAGCCAGCTCCTAATGGGAACCATACAGGGGAACGGGCACCCCAAAGACCCTCTCGAAGTGGGAGCTGAGATAGAAATCATAGGGCTCGACCTTGACAAGGGGGTGAACGAGCTCCGCGAGGACATAGGGCATCCCAACCAGCGAGAAGTCATATGTCAAGGTCACAAACAATTAAGGCGAAGGGGCAAGCGGGAAACCCACCTCGCAATCATCGAACCACACAACAACAACCTAAGAGGAATGTTAGCTTCCTCAGTGGAAGTTTGGACCTCAGCAGATTGGTGAGTGTATACAACACCGAACCCAGGAATATTGGGAATTATGAGAACGAATATCTTGTTCTTCGAGATCACTTGAATCAAAACAGGGGGCAGGCGAACGTTTTCAAACCCAGATTTACGAACACATATGAATAGCCGAAAAGAGACCATGCAGTCAGTACATGGGAATTAGTATAACCCTATACTGGGGCATGGAGCTGGAGTTTTCACAAACAATAATCAACTGCCCCATGTGCAAGCTCAACCTCCGGTGGACTTGATCCAAGAAAGAAATCAACAAACTTGAAAGAGCATTCTGGCTCCTTCAAGAAGAAAGAAATAAGGACAAGGACTTCTTCCCACCTTGCATATTTGTGGATTCCTAAATCGTCTGTAGACTCGCCTTCACCAAGGAGACCACAAAGTTGGAGCTTGTCCTCATAAAGAAGGTATTTAAGAGATCGCCAACTGTAGGGGAGCATGAGGATTGCCTCCCTGTGGTCCTTCATGGCCTTGGTAGGCTATAGGCGATGATAGTTGGCTACAAGAAAAGATTGGATGAGTATTTCAAGCTCAAAATAAAAGAAGAAATCATATAACCATGTCAAGATACTTATGAATCCGCTGGAATGAGTGAAAATGGGAGGCAGCGAGACCGTCTATCTAGAAGAACATGGTCTTAAAGTTGGGAGGATGGTTGGTGATATCTTCAAACAACCGTCTCACCTTTGGATGGCTCGACAGTTAGTAAAACTCGTCTCCACCATGGGCAAGGGAGGGATTGCTCTTGAGGCAGAAGAGGTATAGAATCTCCCATAGTGTTGATTGGTGACAACTCCAAGTTTGTCATGACTGAGGAATCCCCAAAAGTTCCAGCCGAAGGAGCTACCAAGTCTGTAAGAGACAAATATGAGCGTTTGTGGGCGGCCAATAACAAGGCATGGTACTACATGTTGACTAGTATGGTCGACACTCTCAAGACAAAGATGGAGAATGTCGAGACGACCTACGAAATCATGGATCAGCTCCAAGACATGTTCGGTGCAAAGTCTGCGCATACTCGTTTTGAGGCCACCAAAAAATATGCCAATGCTCAGATGGCACCGTCTCAGCACGTTCATGATCACCTAATTAAGATGACCAACTACTTTCAAGAAGCTGAACTGCACGGATCCATAATAGATGAGGAGACTCAAATCGGCTTAATACTCAATAGTCTCTCTCCAGCTTTCCTACCGTTCACCACCAATTATGTGATGAATAAACTCAACTATGGTCTGACGCGGCTCATGAACGAGCTTCAGACTTTCAAGTCTATCATGGGTGGGCCAAGTAAGGGAGGAGTAAAGAAGACTACTGTTGTTGCTGCTGATCCAGCTAAGGCTGAAGCTAGCCCAGCTTCATCTTCAAAAGCTAGAAACAAGACAAAAGATGGATAAAACACCAACCCCAGGCATGCAAAGATGATTGCACACACGCCTAAGGGGAAGAAAAAGAAAAATAAGAACGGTAAAGGTAAGTGCCTTCACTGCTGTAATGCCCTAAAATCCCTAATGAGGTTTAATGGTTGCATTTGGAGGCCGGGAGGGCCATAATTGATTTATTATGCCATAAAATGATTATATGCATGTTTATGTGAATTATATTATAATATGATGTTAAATGCATGCATGTGGGTCCAAATTTCATCATAGGGACATTTTGGTAATTTGGCCCGTTGAAGGCATAATTGTATATTTTCATGCATGTTGATGAACTATTGTTGAGGCCATATAATAATGTGGATTTGTTCGAACCATTCGACATGAGACGATCTTTGAGTGCAAGTTATCGGTTTGGTCATAACGGGGTTTGAGTTTGGGGCTCGGGGTGAGTCTCGGGGTAAATTGGTGATTAGAACGTTACCAGGAATTAAAGGGTAACAGGATATGAATTATTGGTATTTGAGAATTTTGGAAATAACGGGAATTGGAGGGTGTTAATTAAGATTAATGAGATAGGCGAGAAATGACGGTTTTGCCCTTGGGGGCTGTTAAGAGGTGAGTTAGGCATAGGGGTATTTTGGTCATTTGACCTAGGGTATATTAAAGGGATGGCGGTAGAAAATAGAACCAAAATAGAGCTCTTTCCTACCTCCCTCATGATCATCTCTTTCTCTTCTCCTTCCTTTGAATTTTGAAGCAAGTTTGGGGATTCAAACTTAGAGATTGAAGCTTGAGGTCTTAGACTAGTGTTCAGCCATTGAAGAGGATTCAACCTAAGTTTAAGGTAAGGTTTTAGTTCCATTTTATGGCTCCTTGCTCTGTTTTTGTGTTGGTTTTGAGATTAGAGTTTTGATCATAGAAATGGGAATTTTGATGAAGTTTTGAATGGTTTAAGGCTTAGGTTTTGTTGGTTATATGGTGAATAAGTTGTGGTAATAGTTGGTAGCTTTGCTTTGTGATATTGGGAGTGTTTTAATGGGTTTTTGAAATGAGTTCGAAGGGAAAAACAGGGTTTTTTGGCTAAGTTTCAGGTAGGGTCGCATCTCTGTTCTAGAGCGTCGCGGCCCAAGCTCATTGAAGATGAAGGGTGCCTCGGATGGGTTGTTGCACTGCGACATGGTGAAGGAGGGCCGGGATGCGTGTTGGGGGTTAGAGTTTGGGCGCCTCTGGTTGTGGAGGCGGGCTGCAGCATGGTAGTGTAGGGTCGTGACTCTTAGTGGCATTTTGGCCAGAATGATGTTTTTGGCATGGGGATCCAAACCTTAGGCCCCGGGATCGTTCCTACTACCTGGTTTAGTAGGATTCGATGTCCAGAAGGCTAGGTTTTGGTTTGGGAACCTTTTGTGATTCATTTTATTGATGGAATCCCATAATTGGTTATGACCAGGTGACCGTCAAGGAACTAAAATGTTGATCGTTCTCAAGGGTCGTTCTTTTACTAATTCTTGCTCGAACCAGAGGTGAGAAAACTACACCCCGTATGTGACATGCATTGTTATTATTGAGGCATGTTGAGTGATTAATTGTGGACATTGATTGCATATCAAATGCTTAGAAAATCTTGCTCACTTGTGCATGGCACTGACTAATTAGTCAGAATTGGCAATGGTGTCAGTATTAACTGTGAAGTTGTGACTCACTAGTCAAATTCGGTAGTAGTACTGAGCACTGGTCATATGGCATTGACTAATAAGTCAAGAATGGTCTTAGCGTGTTTAACGCAAGCCGACAAAGATTAGATATAATCGACATCTGCATTGAATGACTCGTCATGAGCATTAATGCCGGACCGACCTCGAGTTCGATGAAAACTAAAAGCGCTTGGCTAGCCTATGGCTAGTCACTTAGAGTCAGGGCCAGAAGGCCCAGGTGACTGCATGTCACATGGGTATGGGTGGTGAGCCCCGTAAGTCACTGGTTTACGTTAGTGACTTGCTCATCAGTCACTCATCTGATTAGGGCTATAAGCCCTAGCATGATTATAAAAATCTCAAGTGTTAAATCACTCATATGATTAGGGCTAAAAGCCCCATCATGGTTAACTAGACCTCAAGTGTTAAATCACTCATCTGATTAGGGCTAAAAGCCCCATCATGGTTAACAGAACCTCAAGTGTTAAATCACTCGTCTGATTAGGACTAAAAGCCCTATCATGGTTAAACAGAACCTCAAAGTGTTATTCACTCATCTGTTCAGGGCTATAAGCTTTGTATGATTATCATGATCATCATTTGATATTATTTTCATGCAGTAATGAGTTTTCTTGTTGGGCTTTGGCTCACGGGTGTTATGTGGTGCAGGTAAAGGGAAAGAAAAGCTCACCCAGTCTTGAGTGGAGAGCTTAGGTGGTGATGTGCACATATATGGCCGCTTGACCACCACGGCCAAGGAGTTTCTCAGAGGAACTAGGGAGTTAACCCTATTTTTGCTGCTTAGGTTGATGGGTTATAATTTTGTACTGTAATGTTCATTTTGGATTGTAAATAACTTGTAAACGTTTTTATGGGCCCATGAACAGTTTTACGTTTTAAATAAAATATATCATTTCCTTTTGATTGGTTTTTCACCTTAACTTATTAATAACACCTAGATGCACATTTATAACCAAAGAACTCGATTAGCGAGTTAAGCACGGTTCAAAGTTCACAGTAACGGTCTTGGAGTAACCAGGGCGTTACAACTTGGTATCAGAGCGTTCCAAGGTTTAGGGTTCCTATAAACTGGCTGGGCATGTACACTCACCACTGAAGACAAACTCGACTCATGGTTTGGTAACTATTTATGTGGTTATATATTTAACTGCTTAAATATAGTATAAATGCTTTACATGTATACATGAGATACCTTGATAAGGTTGTGCCTTGAATACTGCATCATCAGCAAGAATGTGTTAATTAGTACTGATATTGCTGGAACATACTCACTAGTATTGTTCATTGTGAATTATTATTTGATACATGTTAAATGTTAAATGCTATAGTTATGTATCAATTTGTATATTTGTATAATTGTGGAATAGGTGATTATCTGTTGATCTTGGACTGTGAGGCGGCAAGAGGTTTTGTTATTACTGCTTAACTGGTCGCATTGATGTTTCAGCACAATATAAGTTGTAAGAATGATTCCAAGACAGACAGATTCCTCAGCTGGCCAGGAAGATCAAGGCCAGAATAACAGGCAGGGTCAGGAGAATGACCAGAGTCAGATTCCACAGCCAACTCCTGAGAATTGGAAGCAATTGTTTAATGACCTGCAGGCCACAGTATTGAGGCAGAAAGAAGAACTCTGCCTCCTGAGACAACAACAGGTTCCTGCAGTAGCCAGTGTACCTGAGGCACCCCCTGTATCGGTGCCAGCAATTGAACAGCTGCCTGAGGTTGGTAACGAATGGGAGCCTCTTTATGAAAGGTTCAGGAAGCAGCAACCTCCAGTGTTTGAAGGCAGTGCAGATCCTGCTAAAGTTGAGTAGTGGATGAGCATGATTACCACCATCCTTGACTTTATAAGGGTGACCGATAATGAGAGGGTGGCCTGCGCCACATATATGTTTCGGGAGGATGCCCGAATTTGGTGGGAAGTTATATCCCAGACAATAAACATTAATGCCCTGAGTTGGGAAGAGTTTCAGACTCTGTTCAACGAGAAGTACTACAATGATGCCATCAGGGCGGCAAAAGCTAAAAATTTTATCAGGTTATTCAGGGGAGTTTATCAGTGACTGAGTATGACCTGAAGTTTGATAGATTGGCAAAGTTTTCCATGGAGTTGGTGCCCACTAATGGGACCAGAAGGGAGAGGTTTCTCCAGGGGCTACAACCTAGATTAGCCCGGGATGTTTGTATTACCACTGTGGCAGGGGTTACTACCTATGCATAGGTGGTTGAGAAGGCACTCACAGCTGAGAGTGCAGAGAACAAGATCTGGCGGGATAATGCAGCCAGAAAAGAGTTTAGGAGGACAGGTTCTCCATTTGTGGGTTCTAGTAGGGGTGGAGGCCCCAATGATCAGAAGAGGAAGGTTCCTGACACCTTCCCAGCTCCAGGTCCTGATAGGCAACCCCGTGGTATTTCAATGGGTCGTCAGGGTGGTAGCGAGGCCTAAAAGACTCATCCTGAATGCCCTAGATGTAAGAGGCGTCATTTGGGAGAGTGTAGGGCAAAGGCCTGCTTTTTGTGTGGAGCAATGGGTCATTTCAAGAAAGACTGCCCTAAAGCAAGAAAGGAAGAACCTAGGAAAGCGGACAACCCGGCCCAGCTCGAGTGTTTGCATTGACACAAGCAGAAGCTGAGGCTTCACCCTCAGTAGTTACAGGTTATCTTCTTAGTGCTAGAACCCCTTATAATGTTTTGATTAATTCTGGTGCTACACATTCTTTTGTTGCTAGTAGAATTATTGATAGACTGTGTAGACCATGCGATTATTATGTTGTGGGGTTCGGAACCTTATCACCCACTAGGGAGTTAGTGGTGTCCAGAAGATGGGTGAGATCTTTTCCAGTGACAGTGGAGGGCAGAGAGTTGTCAGTGGATTTGATAGAGTTAGTTATGACTGACTTCGACATGATTCTAGGTATGGACTGGTTAGTGAAGTATGGGGCAACCATAGATTGCAGAAGGAAGATGGTCACCTTTGAGCCTGAAGGTGAGGATCCTTTTGTGTGTCGTTGGTACTGTGCATGGACCCCGTATACATGTGATTTTTTTTTGAGGGCTAGAGATCTATTGCAAGGAGGCTGCATTTGATTCTTAGCCAATGTGGTTGACACCACTCAGGTCATGTCAGTGAGACCAGAAGATATCAGATTAGTTTGTGAATTTTTGGATATGTTTCCAGAAGATTTACCAGGGTTGCCACCACACAGAGAAATTGAATTTGTGATAGAACTGGCACCAAGGATGGAGCCAGTGTCTAGAGCACCTTATAGAATGGCCCCAACTGAGTTGAAAGAATTGAAAGTACAGTTGCAAGAGTTGTTGGATTTGGGTTTTATCAGACCTAGTTTCTCACCTTGGGGTGCACCAGTTCTGTTTGTGAAGAAGAAAGATGGTTCTCTGAGGATGTCCATTGATTACAGAGAACTGAATAAGTTAACAATCAAGAACAAGTATCATCTGCCAAGGAGAGATGATCTGTTTGATCAATTACAAGGTAAAAAGGTATTCTCAAAGATAGACCTCCGTTCTGGTTATCATCAGTTGAGGGTCAAAGAGGGAGACATACCAACGACTGCTTTTCACACCAGGTATGGGCATTATGAGTTCTTAGTCATGTCTTTTGGATTGACTAATGCCCCAGCTGCTTTTATGGATCTGATGAACAGAGTGTTCAAGGATTATCTGGACAAGTTTGTGATCGTCTTCATCGATGATATCCTGGTTTATTCTCAGTTAGAGTCAGAGCATGAGCAACATTTGAGGTTGGTTCTACAGAGACTGAGGGAGCACAAATTGTTTGCAAAGTTCAAGAAATGTGAGCTCTGGTTATCTCAGGTATCTTTTCTTGAGCACATTGTTAGTAAGGAAGGGATTAAGGTAGATCTAGCAAAGATCGAGGCAGTCAGAGATTGGCCAAGGCCAAAGAATGCTTCTGAGGTTAGAAGTTTCCTTGGTTTGGCATGTTATTATAGGTGTTTCGTGGAAGGGTTCTCTAAGATTTCTACTTCATTGACTGAGCTGACATGCAAGAATCAGAAGTTTGTGTGGTCAGACAGATGTGAGAACAGCTTCCAGGAACTGAAGCAGAGATTGATTACAGCTCCAGTTTTGAGTCTCCCAACAGATCAGGAGAAGTTTGTGATGTACTGAGATGCTTCACATTAGGGTTTGGGTTATGTTCTAATGCAGCCAGGAAAGGTAATTGCTTATGCTTCACTTCAACTGAAGGAGTATGAACAAAGATATCACACTCATGATCTAGAGTTGGCGGCTATGGTCTTTGCTTTAAAGGTATGGATGCATTACCTTTATGGGGAGAAGTTTGAGATCTACACATACCACAAGAGCCTGAAATACTTCTTCACGCAGAAAGATCTGAATATGAGACAAAGGTGTTGGCTGGAGTTAGTAAAAGATTATGACTGTGAGACTTTGTATCATCCAGGAAAGGCCAACGTGGTAGTTGATGCCTTAAGCTGGAAGGGTCCGGGGCAGATTTATGGTGCGAGGCTAATAGCCAGAGAGTTATCGAATGATATGACCAGAGTTGGTATAGAGTTGTTGGTGGGCTAGCTGGCCAATATTATGCTACAGTCTACACTGTTGGAAAGAATCAAAGAGGGTTAGTTGGGTGATCCATAGCTGATAGATTAAAGAGGATGTTTTGGCTGGAGTATCCAGAGATTATACAGTGTCTGATTTGGGCTTGTTGAGATACAAGGATCGGATATGTGTTCCATTAGACATTGCGTTGAGGCAAGAGATTCTGGATAAATCTCATACTACTCCATATTCCTTGCATCCATGCACCACAAAGATGTATCAGGATGTGAGATCGTTGTATTGGTGGCCTGGGATGAAGAGGGATGTAGTGGAATATGTGGCTAAGTGCTTGACATGTCAACAGATCAAGGTTGAGCATCAGAGGCCAGCAGGGTTATTGCAGCCTCTAGATATCCCAGAGTGGAAATGGGCGGACATCACGATGGATTTTTTGGTGGGGTTACCCAGGACTGTTGGTCAACATGATTCTATTTGGGTTATAGTAGATCGCTACACCAAGTCAACTCACTTCCTTGCCAGTGAGGACTACATATACAATTGACCAGTATGCATATCTCTATGTGAGAGAGATCGTGCGCCTCCATGGAGCACCAAGGTCGATCGTGTCAGATTGAGACCCCACTTTCACTTCCAAGTTCTAGGGGAGTTTACAAAAGGCCACGGGAACACAATTGAAGTTTAGTACTGCTTATCATCCTTAGACAGATGGACAATCTGAGAGGACGATTCAGATATTAGTAGACATGCTGCGAGCATGTGTGGTAGACTTTGGTGGATCCTGGAGTAAGTATCTACCTTTGATAGAGTTTTCCTACAACAACAATTATCAGTCTACCATTAGGGTTGCACCTTATGAGATGTTGTATGGTAGGAAGTGCAGATCTCCCATTCATTGGGATGAGATAGGAGAAAGGAGATACTTGGGTCCTGAGGTAGTTTAGAGGACCAGTGAGGCCATTGAGAAGATTAGAGCTCAGATGCTCGCTTCTCAGAGCAGACAGAAAATTTATGCAGATCCCAAGTGCAGGAACGTGGAGTTCCAAGTGGGAGATTATGTCTTCCTTAGAATCTCGCCATGGAAAGGGGTGAGGAGATTTGGGAAGAAGGGCAAGCTGAGCCCTAGATTTGTAGGTCCATTTGAGATCCTGGAGAGGATTGGTAAGGTGGCTTACAAGTTGGCCTCGCCTCCAGCGTTGTCAGCTGTGCATAATGTGTTTCATGTTTCAGCTCTTCAGAGGTATGTATCTGATGTGACTCATGTTTTGAGCTATGAAGATCTAGAGCTTGAGGCAGATCTCTCCTATGAGGAACAACCAGTCCAGATACTTGACAGAAAGGACAAGGTCCTCAGAAATAAGACGATACCTTTGGTTAAGGTATTGTGGAGGAACAACAAGGTCGAGGAAGCGACTTGGGAGCTGGAGTCAGTATCCCGAGCTGTTCAGGTAAATTTTGAGGACGAAATTTCTGTAAGGAAGGGATAGTTGTAATGTCCTAGAATCCTTAATGAGGTTTAATGGTTGGATTTGGAGGCCGGGAGGGACATAATTGATTTATTATGCCATTAAATGATTATATGCATGTTTATGTGAATTATATTATAATATGATGTTAAATGCATGCATGTGGGTCCACATTTCATCATAGGGACATTTTGGTAATTTGGCCCGTTGAGGGCGTAATTGTATATTTTCATGAATGTTGATGAACTATTGTTGAGGCCACATAATAATGTGGATTTGTTTGAGCCATTTGGCATGATACAATCTGTGACTGCAAGTTATCGGTTTGGTCATAACGAGGTTTGAGTTCGGGGCTCGAGGTGAGTCTTAGGGTAAATTGGTGATTAGAACGTTATCGGGAATTATAGTGTAACGAGATATGAATTATTGGTATTTGAGAATTTTAGAAATAACGGGAATTGGAGGGTGTTAATTATGATTAACGAGATAGGCGGGAAAGGACAGTTTTGCCCTTGGGGGCTGTTAAGAGGTGAGTTAGGCATGGGGGTATTTTGGTCATTTGACCTAGGGTATATTAAAGGGATGGCTGTAGAAAACAGAACCAAAATAGAGCTCTTTCCTACCTCCCTCATGATCATCTCTTTCTCTTCTCCTTCCTTTGAATTTTGAAGCAAGTTTGGGGATTCAAACTTAGAGATTGAAGCTTGAGGTCTTAGACTAGTGTTCAGCCATTGAAGAGGATTCAACCTAAGTTTAAGGTAAGGTTTTAGTTTCATTTTATGGCTCTTTGCTCTGTTTTTGTGTTGGTTTTGAGATTGGAGTTTTGATCATAGAAATGGGAATTTTGATGAAGTTTTGAATGGTTTAAGGCTTAGGTTTTGTTGGTTATATGGTGAATAAGTTGTGGTAATAGTTGGTAGCTTTACTTTGTGATATTGGGAGTGTTTTAATGGGTTTTTGAAATGAGTTCGAAGGGAAAAACAGGGTTTTTTGGCTAAGTTTCAGGTAGGGTCGCATCTCTGTTCTAGAGCGTCGCGGCCCAAGCTCATTGAAGATGAAGGGTGCCTCGGATGGGTTGTTGCACTGCGACATGGTGAAGGAGGGCCGGGATGCGTGTTGGGGGTTAGAGTTTGGGCGCCTCTGGTTGTGGAGGCGGGCTGCAGCATGGTAGTGTAGGGTCGTGACTCTTAGTGGCATTTTGGCCAGAATGATGTTTTTGGCATGGGGATCCAAACCTTAGGCCCCGGGATCGTTCCTACTACCTGGTTTAGTAGGATTCGATGTCCAGGAGGCTAGGTTTTGGTTCGGGAACCTTTTGTGATTCATTTTATTGATGGAATCCCATAATTGGTTATGACCAGGTGACCGTCAAGGAACTAAAATGTTGATCGTTCTCAAGGGTCGTTCTTTTACTAATTCTTGCTCGAACCAGAGGTGAGAAAACTACACCCCGTATGTGACATGAATTGTTATTATTGAGGCATGTTGAGTGATTAATTCTGGACATTGATTGCATATCAAATGCTTAGAAAATCTTGCTCACTTGTGCATGGCACTGACTAATTAGTCAGAATTGGCAATGGTGTCAGTATTAACTGTGAAGTTGTGACTCACTAGTCAAGTTCGGTAGTAGTACTGAGCACTGGTCATATGGCATTGACTAATAAGTCAAGAACGGTCTTAGCGTGTTTAACGCAAGCCGACAAAGATTAGATATAATCGACATCTGCATTGAATGACTCGTCATGAGCATTAATGCCGGACCGACCTCAAGTTCGATGAAAACTAAAAGCGCTTGTCTAGCCTATGGCTAGTCACTTAGAGTCAGGGCCAGAAGGCCCAGGTGACTGCATGTCACATGGGTATGGGTGGTGAGCCCCATAAGTCACTGGTTTACGTTAGTGACTTGCTCATCAGTCACTCATATGATTAAGGCTATAAGCCCTAGCATGATTATCAAAATCTCAAGTGTTAAATCACTTATATGATTAGGGCTAAAAGCCCCATCATGGTTATCAGAACCTCAAGTGTTAAATCACTCATCTGATTAGGGCTAAAATCCCTATCATGGTTAAACATAACCTCAAAGTGTTATTCACTCATCTGTTCAGGGCTATAAGCTCTGTATGATTATCATGATCATCATTTGATATTATTTTCATGTAGTAATGAGTTTTCTTGCTGGGCTTTGGCTCACGGGTGCTATGTGGTGCAGGTAAAGGGAAAGAAAAGCTCACCCAACCTTGAGTGGAGAGCTTAAGTGGCATTGTGTACATATGCGGTCGCTTGACCACCACGGCCAAGGAGTTTCTTAGAGGAACTAGGGGGTTAACCCTATTTTTGCCGCTTAGGTCGGCAGGTTATAATTTTTTATTGTAATGACCATTTTAGATTGTAAATAACTTGTAAACATTTTTATGGGTCCATGAACAATTTTATGTTTTAAATAAAATATATCATTTCTTTTTTATTGGTTTTTCACATTAACTTATTAATAACACCTGGATGCACGTTTATAACCAAAGAACTCGATTAGCGAGTTAAGCACGGTTCAAAGTTCACAGTAACGATTTTGGAGTAACCAGGGCGTTACAACTGCAATGAGAAGGGGCATTGGAAACAGGATTACCCAAAGTTTCTAGCAGTGAAAAAAAAAGGTAATGCTTGTAATTCATTTATCTTAGAAACATGTCTTTTAGAGAATGATAAATCTGTCTGAAATATTGATTCTGGATCTAGTAACCATGTTGTAACTCTTTACAACTTCTTGAATCGTTGGAGGAAGTGGACGAAGGCAGCTTAGAGTTGGGAACGAAGTGTTCATTATGGTCCAAGCTAGAGGAAGAACTCGACTTGTAACGCTCCACGTCACTATGGCTGCTTCTTGGAATGACGACTGGCCCTACAAACCAACACGAGTCTTTCCAGCGTGCTTTGTCCTCACCCGCACGCTTCCTGGGAAAACTTCCCAGGAGGTCACCCATCATGAGACTACTCTAGGTCAAGCACGCTTAACTTTGGAGTTCTCAAGTGATGGGCTACCGAAAAGAAGACGCATCTTGTTGGCACAGGTAGTATCCATCAATCCATTTAAGCCCTCTTCAACTATGTAGTTCCATACTTACACAGTCTTAGAATCATCACACTTGACCTTCCCCAGGCGATGTGGGATTGCACAACTTTTACTCGGTCTTTCCCCCTGCAGATCACAGGATTCTGACTGTCACAGTAACATAAATCTCTATATATATGATATAGAAGAAGAGAACAACAACAATAACAAAACAACACAATGCACAATTCAAAATAGTTCTCAGAGTTTTTGTCAGACAAAACTCTCTCTCTCTTTCTTCTTCTATATTCTAGCAATTCTCAAACCATAATCCAAGTCCTCATGTGTTGAGAAATATTTGTGATTCCTAGAATACAAACTCATGTTCTCAATGTGCCCGCACATATCTTGAGGTGTAGAGAACACTCGAGAAGATCGTGGTTTGAGTCCTCAAAGTTTTGGATAGGAAGATCGATGAAAATACGAAAAGATTCAAGGACACTTGATAGACTTCAAGAGGTAAAAATTTATGTTCTTTATTTTTTTGTGTTTATATATTATATATATAAATATATTGTATATTGTATATTTATATATATATATTTGTTGCATGATTAATAGTATTGTATGATAATATTTATGGATTATTTTCTTGGTCATATAAATTGTTTATATGATTATTGAAAATTTTTGTATGTTATTGTTCTGTTGTTTCATAATAAGAATAAAACAAACAACGGGCCCCCCACGCACAAGATTTCGCTGCGTGCTCTGATTGGTTTTCCAACACTTTTTGCTGCTCCCGATAACATGGTCTGAAACATCATGCATCTAAGCTCGAGACCCACATTACTGGCCCTCATAACCATGTTGAAGGTGCTTAGATGACTACCGGGGTCAGTACTTCCATCGTAAGGCACCACATGGGGTATCTTAAAACCACTTGGGATTGGTGTGCTCGAAATATGAGGAGCAAAAGGTTCCAGCTCCTCATTCGAGTCATAGGATTTTTCCTTGTTTTTGCCTTCTTGAAGAAGCCTAAACTGTTCTTCGAGCATGTTTATTCTCTCTTGAACCAGATCTACCAAGGGTGGAACCTATACTCTGGGGATCTAGTCATTGTTTAGAGGGACTCCATCTCCTTGTTCCAATATCGGGTTATAATTATTCACATATACTAGTTGTAAGGGCTCTCGTTGTACATTTAGATGAGCCTTCATGTCCGAGTTTTGCTGGTTGTACTGCCCCTGGTTATGGTTTATATGTTCTTGAAGCTCGGGAGCATTGTTAGGATAGTTTTCATAATATCTTGGTTCAGTGTTATAAACACTCACTGCCCTAATAACATCTTGACTATCAGTACGATAACTTCCCTCAACAAAACTGGCTGTCCTTTGTTGTTGCTGTTGCTGGGCATAATTTTGAGGTGGGATATCCACGTGTACCCTGATCACAATGGCTCGGGACTTGGATAAGTGGCTCCTTGACTGCTGGGGCTGCCTTGCTCCCTAACCTGCTCCTACATGATTCTCCTAACTATTCCTGGGATTTTGATCTCCACATGCGCTTCTCGCGCTTCGAGTTGGCCTTTGTGGTGGAACATTTTGTGGTATATCTCATACTAGCGATGGGTGTATGATGGGAGAAGCAGGATGTCTAATCAGAGATGGTGGTAGTCTCTCATTGTTCAGGGCTGGCCTCGCAGGTTTTGGGTTATTGCTCCGAGCTGCTTGTGGGGTAGCTCGGTTATTCCCAGCATTGGCAGGGGCTTCCCTTGCTTGGTTAGTATTAGCACGCGAGGGATTTCAAGATGAAACCCTTGGTTGGCTAACTCTAGTGTTTACCCTAGCCCCTTCTGCCTGGTTCTGTTGAGCTCTTTTTTTCGGCCATTCGAGCTACAGTACTTCTACGAGGATGTTCCCTAGTCCTCATTGGGGGTGCTTGGGCTTCAACAACCCTTCTTGCCATTTCTTCATTTAACCGAGTAACTTCAGCTAGCCTTTCTCGCAATCATTGATTTTCCAATTCCACCATTGGGACATATCTCGCAAAATTGTAATAATCCTGATGTGGTCATCTTGAACTTTGGTCGGGATCACGCGGCGTTGAAGATGCGCTCCCTTCATCTGGAGTTTGCCCATCATTCATGGGTCGTTTGTTGGCCCGTCGAGGATGTTCCTCTGTTCGTGGTACATTTTCTTCTGAAATTCTGGGCAGTGGTTGCCCACTTCCAGATCCAGGAACATCACCGGTGGGTGCAACCATTTGTGTGATGAATACAGATTCAAATGGGAGGCTTGAAAGAATGCTTAATGCTTTCAATGAAAGCACCAAACTATTGATGACATTTTTCGTCAACTAAAAACAATAACAATTACGCTTCAATATAAATAGGAAGAAAACAGATTTTTTTACGTGGTTCAATACTTAAATCTACCTAGTCCACGAGTCAATGTTAATAATATAACTATGTTAAAGCTTAGAAAGCAATTTCACAGAGTTTTTATGTACAAGAATTCTACGTGTCCCAGTATTTATAGACTAGGTTCAGATATTCCTTACCACATTTTTAGGGAAGTTACAACAACATTACATTTTGAATTTGAAATATAATGAACCACTTAGGAATTAGGTTGACTAAACAAACACATAACCAAATCCATGAATATAGGCTTTAATTATTTATCTGTAACAACATGATATCTCTCGAATATACACTTTCGAACCTACACCATGATTTGAGCTGACACCTGCAGTATCGTCCGAGTCATCAACTTTCGATCTTTCAAGGTCAACAGAGGTTACATTCCAAACCTTTTGAGCTAACTCCCCATTTCGAGCTAGACTTGTGGCGTGACACAAGTATTGATATCATGTACACATTTGATGATATAGATACATATTTATTCTTAATTCAATTATCTCTTTGAGGCTACATTTTGAGATGATATAATTTGTCTCAAAATTTAGGGTATACTATTTTATTTTTAGCATACTATTAGATAAATTTATTTTTAAAAATTTGTTAAAATATAACACTATATCACAATTTTGATAATCTATTGGAAATGCTTTTTAGTTCTCACTTATCCAATATTGTACATGAAAAAATGAATGTTTCCAAAAAAAATTATATAAAAAGAAAAATAAAGTGTAGATAATAATAATAATAATAATAATTTAGAAAAATAAAATTATCACAAGAGAAATCTTATCACTTTGAAATAAGTAAACAAATGAAATTTCATATAAGATGAGTTCTAAAGAAATTCTCAACTGCACTTTTTTTTTACATTCTCCTTTATTTATGCATGACATGTGGATATTATTCAATTTTTTATATTTTAATATTTTTCAAATCATTAATGGAATCCACGTGTCATTTATTGACTTAAGAGAGTGTAAGATAAATGTGTTGTTTGGTAACACTTAAAAAAATAGTTTTTTATTTAATTAATTAAAAATTTAAAAATTAAACATAAAATGTGTTTGGTAACTCTATTTTTATTTATTATTTTTTAAAATTTATTAAATTTTGAAAATAGAACTTTCAAATTTTTTTAAACAGTTTTCAATTTTTTTTTTATTCTCTTCTTCAAATCAACACCTTATATTGTTAAACAACAAATAAAAATAAAAGTTATCAAATACGTTTATTATTTTTTGTTTTTTTTTTTAAAAAAAAGTTACCAAAACATATTTTTATTTTTTAAAAATAAAGAAACAAAAATAAAATAATATTTCTATTTTTGTATTTAAAAAATTCAAAAACAAAAATTTTACCAAACGGACCCAAAGTCTATTTAGCATTTCTATTCATATAAATATTATGTATTTATCTTTTAACCTAATAATTAATAATATATTTAAACTAACTAAATTGTAATTTTACCAAAAATCTATTGTCTCACCTTCTTACAACTATCCCTTAATTATTTGGATTAGTAGTAGTTGTTATTTTATAATATACTATTTTGAGTTCAGTAATAGTAATTATATGAAAAAATATATATATAAATTATGGATTATATTATTGTATATTACCCTCTAAATTATACTAATTTTCTAAATATGACTAGAAAAAGAAAATCCAAAGGAATTATAATTATACAAGTCAAACAATCAGAATTGGAGCTCAAAGCAGCGGTCAAAATGGGTTATCCTTGAAATTTACAACACACATAGCAAAACAAAGATTTATGTGTGTGGGCGTGTTTGGACTTTGGATTAATTTGGTTGACTAGGGAAGTCATGCAATGCATTGCAATAAGTTTTTTTTTTTTTTTTATTATTATTATTTGTTTGGTTTGGAGAGAGGCCACGTCATACATACTCACATCATATGGTAGGGTAATTATTAATTAAGAAAACCCTTTTCTGGATTCTCTTCTCTTGGACAAATAGTATAATAAGTGCAATGAATTTGATAGATATGTATGTAATAATAATGTGTGTATATATATATATATATGTATGAAGGGTCCAACGTATGCCTAGAAAAAACAACATATTGCTCTGAAAATTCATAAAAGAAAAAGTTTGGGATGGAATCAATGGATCGCTTTCAAGCCCTCTAGAACTATACAAACTTTGGCTTTTGCTCACACTTGCCCCCTACCTAGCTCTATCCTTTAATTTCTTCATTTATTATCATAATAAAAATAACAATATTTATTCTTCTTATCATTATTATTTATTATTCAAGGTGTGTACGTGTGTGTTAAGGATTGAAATTCAAGAGTGTTCTTTACTTATTTGCATTATCATGTGTTTAATAAATAAATAGTATTTAATACAAATTTGTTGGCAACAAATTCCCCCCCTTCTTTTATATATTTTTATTCATTGTGTACATTTTTCACATTTGTTAACCTTTTCATTTCTTGGTTATTACTTTTAAGTTGAGAAATCATCAAATGATCTTAGAGATAGCTATCATTTATGCATATTGTAAGATGTGGGTACATTGCATATTTCTCTTTTTACTTATTCTCTAGAAGGTGGTTTGCATAAGAGAATAGAATTATATTTTTACCTAATTTACCTTGAAGATTAAGATTATTATGTAATATGTACATGGTGGCATGAAAGAAAATAAAATCATACAAAAGACTCCATATTGTACTATATAGAAAAACTTATTTTATAAGTTTGACAAAAAAAATTTTAAAAAAAAGTTAGATGGTGCAACTGCAAACCCTATGTTATAATCATTAATCACACAAAGCCATTATATATATATATATATATATTACAACCCCTTATAAAGTAATATAGAAAAACAAAGAAATCCCACTTGTGTTGCTTCATTTTGCAGCATATTAACCTCAAAATTACAGCAAACATTAACAGAATTATTACATTGTCTAATCATAGTTTTAATCAAATGACTCACAATAGGGAATGTTTAATATTGGCCACTTGAATTTGGATTTGAAAGGGTCATGAACACAACTACGCACCAATTAATTATAAGGTAATGACAACCAAAATTTTGTCAGTTCATGATTAGCTTTTTCAACCCACTTGACCCTCTTTAAACGTTTTAGGACACTTCTTCCGTAATTGAATACAACCCCCCTTTAACTCTTATCTTTTATTTTTCTTTTTCTTTATACAACTTTACATCATCGTTTTTCTAACTCATTATGTGAATTTGGGTATCATTATCATATAGGACTAGGAGTACTACTACTACAGTACACGTTGCTCATTGGGTTGTACCAATTTAATATCTTTTTCAACTTTAATAAAGTCTTGATTGTACGTATGTCTATATTACCGTTGGGCTAGTTGCCTTGTACCATCACTTGTACGTACTCATCCTCATCCCTTTCGTTTTCATTTTTCAAACCACAAAAACTTACATGCATTTGGTTAATTAATGAAAGGAAATATAGATTATATATTTTGAAAAATCAATTTCCATGAATTGGGATACATCCAAGAAAAACTAAGGCAATCTTCTATGGTGTAAATTTTGGCACAAAAATTGAACAAAGTTTATATTTCAGAATATTGCTACAAGACACTTTATGGTGTCTAATACATATCATTATTGATATAATTTAATACAAATTAAATAAAAAAAATCAATAAAGTATTTGACACTCTATTAAAAATGCTCTAATAGAACAAAAGAATTGCTAGCAAAACTCTCTAATCTATTCTCTTTTGCATTCTCCTTCTAATTGAATGACATGTGTATTTCTTTCAAACAATTTCTATTATAAAAAAATAAACATTTATGATTTTAATTTTTATGACAATTATGCCAATATGGTGACACTACTTATTCCACTCTTTAATTTATTTGAGAAAATGAAGATTTAAAGTTATTTTTTTCGGATATATTCTTTTGTCTTTCTTGGTTTATAGAATAATATAACATTCATACTGAGTATGTTTTTTATGTCATCAAAACTAAACTTGTAGACATATAAATTAAATCTTTTTTTTTTGTTAAATTAGTAAAGGAAAGAGTTCAAATACCGTTAGTTTCAGTGAATTTAATTTTGATTATAATAATAATAATAAGATCCTATTATATATATAAAAAAAAAACAAATTATATAGGATCTTAATTTTAAAGGATTTATCATTGAAAAACTTGTATATTTAAAAGAAAATAAAAATGATGCAACTTAACACTATTTTGCTCACTTATTAATGGTATAGATATGACATAGAAAAAGAATAAAAAAAACTCATGAAAAAAGAGAAAGTGTTGAATCTTCTTACGAGTGCAAGGTCATATATTATATCTTCTATATAATAAGTGTGTAGATAACAGAAATTCTTGTTTTTAATGGTTTTTTATTTTTTAAGGTTAACTTTAACGGAATATTATTATATTTAACGGTAGTTTCTAAACACTTAAACTTAAATAAAATAAAATAAAGTATTAAAAAAATTAAAATAAGATATTTTACAATGATAATTATTTAAAAATAATTAATAATTAAACAAATTAAAAATAAGATATTTTTCAGATATTTTACAATGATAATTATTTTTAATTAATAAATAATTAAACAAATTAAAATATGATATTTTTGAGATGTTTTACAATGATAATTATTTAAAAAGAATAAAATCATATGTTTTATAACTTAAATAAATATTTATTTAAGCTTAAATCCACTTATTAGAATAATATCATATTAAACCTATAATATAATCTACTTTGAATTAGCAACAAATTATTTTTTTAAAATAAAAAACTAGAAAGAAGCTTAAATTTAAAATCTACATATAATATTTAATATTACATTAAACATATAATATATAATCTCTTGTTGTTACTCCCAAATTCATAAACTAGAACAAACATAAACTTAAACAAAAAAAAATAAATTATTTAATTAAAATGGAATATTTATTTCAAAATTTATATGATATTAATAAAAATAACTAATAAATTCTATACATAATACTAAGCAAACGTGCATATGGCACGTTGTTTGTATCTAGTATAATCACATATGTATATTTCAAAACAAACATTTTTTTTTTATAAATATCAAAAATTGATTAAATTTTTGGATACATGTTATTAAATTGCTTGATGTAGTTATTAAAATTAAACCCAATTAATCGAACTTCTTAGTTTAGTTTTAATAACATCCCCAAAAAAGTACTTAGATTAAATATTATTATTATATATTTAATCGTAATAAATTATATTGTTACATATTTAAAGCAAAAGTGTTCAAGTCATACAAAATGTTATACTTAAATGCTCAAGTTACCTTTTTTTACAGTAAAAAAATAATTTGGGTACTCAAGTGTAACATTTTGTATATATTAAGTATTTTCGTTATAAATATCTTATTTGAATAATTTAAAATGACATAATTATATTTTATATTTTTACTTTTAGTTACAATTTATAAATACCAATTAGACTTTTTTTGGTATTATTTTCTCCTTTATCCTTTTATTAAGTTAAAAAATTCATGCGAAACTCATTTACGATGTTATACACATATACATATTTTATTTATATAAAGATATGGATTTTGGGATAACAATAGATAAGAATAAGAAATCTCAAATTGGTTTGGAGGGAGCAGGTATGAAAAGAAATCCTGTGATTTACAAGGTGTGGGCAAAAAAATAATAAAGAAAATGACTTGAGAAAAAAAGAATCCTTATTAAAAGGCTAGAATCAATGAATCATTGTTTGATAACTCATACATTCCCATTTGTCAATATATCTCTCAATTATATAAATTAAATCTTAGGGTGTGGCATTCTTTGCCAAGAAAGTTACGTAGTAGATGAAGTAAATTTCTTGGAAATTTCAATACAACAATCAGAATATTCATCTATCCATCAATTTTCACCATACCTTATTTTTTTATATTCATTTTAAACAAATATGAGAATCACATTTTTTGTTACAAGAGCATGAAATAGAAGTTTTTAAATCCTCCTATCATTTATTTATTTCACACCACACCACACCACACCACATACACACATATATTTCATTTTCTTATCAAAAACAACTTTTTGGAATTGTTTTTCTAATGGCATGTGACCAAGTTGATACTATTATTACTATAAATATATATATATATATATATAAATATATAAATTCTTATAGTGTGAAAGAAACAATTAATTAATGTTCCTATTTATTATACTTCCTACTCAATGTTTCTTTATAGGGACACCAAAGCAAAAGTGCTGTCATCCCTATATGGAATGGTGGTTATTTTATAATGTTCTCAATGATAGAATATA
The DNA here is from genome assembly GCF_963169125.1 of Humulus lupulus. Classification (NCBI taxonomy): domain Eukaryota; kingdom Viridiplantae; phylum Streptophyta; class Magnoliopsida; order Rosales; family Cannabaceae; genus Humulus; species Humulus lupulus. The sequence goes on along the minus strand of NC_084798.1, from coordinate 172,684,453 downwards.
TACTAACTACTGCTGATTAATAATAATGCCAATTGATTAATATTCAAATAGAATATCACCCCACAAAAAAATATCTAAGAGTACATGTGCATGCATACTTAAAAATAATCTTCAACTACAATAATTCAGAAAAGAAAAAAAAACATGGAAAAGTAGGTTAGGATAAGGGTACTTTTACTCTCACTCCTATTTTTTTTCTCAAATTAATTAACTCTAAATATATATTTATAAATTTAAATAAATATATATATATTAGTTAGAATAAATGACCGTTAAAATACTTAATACTTTTTAAAAGTTGCACTTTTATACTCATTTTTTTTGCGGTAAATATACTCAATGTCTTCAAAATGTTGCACTTTTATACCTAAAATTTTTTTTTGCTGTAAATATACTCAATGTCTTCAAAATGTTGCACTTTTATACCTAAATTTTTATTTTTGCGGTAAATATAATCAATATTTTTAAAATGTTGCACTTTTTCACCTATTTTTAAAATTATTTTGAGAAATTATAAGAAAGTGAAGGAAAAATAAGGATTTTAGTTATTTTTAAAATTTTAAATTATTTTCACTTTCAAAATAATAAAAAAATAAGATTAGTAAAATTAATCAAAATAATTAAAACTTATATTTTTCCTTTACTTTTTTTTTAAGAAAAAATCTTATATTTTAAATTGATGAAAATATATGAGTTTTTAATTATTTTAAATCATTTATATTAATTTTAATAAAATATTTATTAATATTTAATTTAAAATAGTTATTTTGATAAAAACGAGAAAGAGAAAATAATTTAAAATTTTAAAAATAATTAAAATCCTATATTTTTCTTTCATTTTCTTATTATTTATCAAAATTATAAAAAAAAATAGGCATAAAAGTGCAATATTTTAAAAACATTGAGTATATTTACCGGGAAAAAAAAGTTTGGGTATAAAAGTGCAACATTTTAAAGATATTGAGTATATTTACTGCAAAAAAAAAGATTGGGTATAAAAATGCAACTTTTTGAAAACATTGGATATTTTAGCCACCATTTACTCTATTAGTTATTAAGCAAAAAAAAAAAATTCTTTACATACTCTCTTAACACCTCTAATACATCTTACTAATATACAATAGACTATCAATATATTTTCTATAAAAAAAACTACCAATATTAATAGTTTTTGTAACTGAAATTCTGTCTTCTGAGATTACCAACTAAATTTATCAAACAATTTAATTAATGCGGAACAGTTATACAATTGCACAATGAATATGATTTGAATCGAAAAAATTCATCTTTGTAAAACACGTTGGTCGAATGTGACCTTTGACCCCACAAAAATGGCAAGTAGGAATGGATTTCTTAGTCTTTTGATAGGACGTAAGATTCTTACCTATCTGTCTCTTTGTTGATGAGGCATTTTGAGATGTTGATGGATCAAAAACCTGCAATGTTAGATCAGAAGAAAAAACAGGTAATGAACGGGCTTGAACAAACACATTTTTTCCCTTTGAATGAGAACCTTTAGATCCCAATCCAGCATTGGTTCGTTGACCTGCATTCTAGACCTCTTCAAAAATTATAAATCCTAGATTAAGCATCTTAACATTTTTTTAATAAGATTGTTGCCCGTGTTTTCACCATCGGACACGTGGCAATCAAGAATGATTGGTGACAAGGCAAGTCATGAGGTTCTCGGAGTGTGAACTCTTCCAGGCAACCTAGTTCGGCCAAGACGTGGGTGTCTCCGATTGAGGCCACGCCCCGAGGTCTATCTTCGAGGCGAGGATGTCTCCGAGTGAGGCCACGTCCCGAGGATGCCTCGAGCCAATCTCAAGGTCATGGAGGTCTCCAAGCGAGGCCACGTCCCGAGGTTTGTTCTCGAGGCCAGGATGTCTCAGTATGAGACTACGTCTCGAGAATCTCTCCTTACTCACCCATCTTCCAGGTTTAGGACTTTAGTCCTCGGGCCCGGAGTGGCTACCAGGTGTCAGTCACTGCGGGCATGGGCCACCAGAAGATCATCTGACAACTTTTGGTGGGCCTCGATTAGTGGTGTTGAGTTCATATACTCGACAATCGACATTTCTCACAACGCCACCTGACATGCGCAAACGTGCGTCGCACCCTGAAAGTCACAAATATGCTCCCCATAAAGTTGGTGTGTGGCTTTCTGCAATGGCCCCGTGGAATCTGCGTGGGCTGTAGTCTTTTTTTAGTGTACTCCTTTCTTGTATTAACTCAACATTATTACCCAGGATGGGGAAAATTGTATCAATGATAGATGATTAACATTAATGACCCCAGCCTCTATAAATAGGGCTGGGGTATCTCCTTGTAAAAGATTGAGAATTTTAGAGAGAGAAACTCTGTAACTCAGTGCAATATATGTGCTGCCTGAGATCTACCATTGAAGCTTACTCAAACAAGCTTCAAGCTCACTAAATACCAGAGACTCGTGGACTAGGGCTCTTCTATAGTCTGAACCACGTAAAACTCTTGTGTTCATTTCTATTATTTATGAAACATATTTTCTGATGTATCAGGACAGATTGCTGATGAATCAGAATAAACGAACAGAAAGTAAATAAACTAAGGGTAACGTGACACAAGAAGTTTTTTACGTGGTTCGAAAAAAACCTAGTCCACGGGGCCACGTCCACAGATAAAATCAATTAGTAAAGTCTCAAGAATATAATAAGCAATTGACTTACACAAGTTTAGGCTCCCTCTAAATCATTGTTGCAACCTTGAAGTACTTCACTTTAATAATCTGATTTTGATAAACACCAAAAACACGAAATCCCTTCTGAACTTAATGAGTGTTCACTTCCTCCCGAAGTGAGACTTATGGAAATCTTCTCCCAAAGATTGTATGTCACGTTCACAATCTTTATGTCTTGTTTAAAAATAAACAACAAAAAACAAAAGAAACAAACAAAGAGATAGTTGAACAAAGACTACTCTTTACATATAAAAAAACTCTTCAAAATATAAACATTAGAGTGGTGAAGATATGAGATTAGTTGCTACTTAAGTCTAGTATTTATAGAGTTTAAGAAACTCTAAGCCAGCCAATCTTGTTCATGATCTCAATCAGATTAATTCAAGAAGTTTATAAAAATAACTCTGAATTATCTTTATTGCAGAATATTCCTAATGTAACAAAGAATCATCCTGTAGCATCAGGAAAATGGACAAACCTGGACTTAAACTCAAACTAGGTTCATTGCGAAATTAACTTACTTATGCACAAATAATATTTCAGTTTCCTCTTTTAAATCTAATAGAATCAAGTGATCAATCTCACAATAGACATGCTTATTATAGATAAAGTTGTCATAAATAAATAAAGAAACTTTGACTATATAAAATACACTTAATATAGAATTTATTCTTACAAAAAATAGACAATATCTTACTTACCCAAGATGGAATTTTGAAAATACCAATTAAATTGATAAAATATATTTAATAAAAAGACAACCAATTTAGTATTTTACAGTAAGATATTTTAATTTTTTACAACATGAAAATTTTAATCACACATTATAATTTATTAATAATTTTATTTTTAATGAGATAATTTTTTTATTGAAATATTATTTGTATTTATTTATTTTTATTTTACATTTAAGCGAATAAAAAGTAAAGTTTTTAATTAAAAACTTGTTTTCGAAGTATATAAATTTTCAGGATAATAAAGTACAGGAAAGGAAACGTTTTTTTTTTTTATTTCAAATTTTGGAGTAATCTTGTACCAAATAAAAGTTAAGAAGGGGTGTAACTTTTTTGTTTTAAATTTTAAATATCTTTGAAGGGTTTATTTAGAAAAAAGTACGAGAAAAGAAAAAAAAAGGTTCAAGTTGGCCAGAAAAATAAAAAGTGGTATAACCATATAATAAGGCTAATATTTAATGATACATCAATATTTGTTTTATGGATGATTATATAATTTTTAGTTGTCATATTTTTATTCAATAATTGTGATTAAATTTACTATTTAGTCTTTTTTTTCCGGTGCTTTTAAAAGTAATGACAAAATTTGAAGAGCATTGTTATAAAACATATATATATTATTGATGTGAATTAATATTGAATCTCATATATTTTAATTTAATTAAAGTATAAATTTGTTCATAAATATATATATTTTTTACTTTTTTTTTTCTTTTTAAAAAATAATACTTAGGTTTTCAAAAAAGGGTTTTTAAAGTTTTTTTATTTAAAAAAATATGGTGTCAAAAAAGCAACTACAAAACAATAATTGGACAATAACTAGAAGTTAACCCACAACATACTAACACGTTTAAATATATTAGATACAAGCAACGTGCATTATACATATTTGCTTAGTTTTATGTGTAGAATTTATTAATTATTTTTATTAAATTTATATTAATGTTATATAAATTTCAAATAAATATCTTATTTTAATTAAATAATTTATTTATTTTTGTTTAAGTTTATGTTTGTTCTAGTTTTTAAATTTGGGAGTGACAACAAGAGATTATATATTATATGTTTAATGTTATATTAAATACTATAAATGGATTTTAAATTTAAGTTTCTTGCTCGTTTTTTAAAAAAAAAAATTTGTTGCTAATTGACATTAGATTATATTATTATTCTAATAAGTGACTTTAAGTTTAATTAAATTTTATTTAACTTATAAAACATATGATTTTGTTATTTTAAATAATTATCATTGTAAAATATATAAAAAATATCAGATTTTAATTTATTTAATTATTTATTTATTTTTAATAATTATCATTGTAAAATATCTCAAAAATATCATATTTTAATTTGTTTAATTATTTATTATTTTTAAATAATTATCATTGTAAAATATTTTATTTTATTTTATTTAAGTTTAAGGGTTTACAAACTACCGTTAAATATAAGAATATTCTGTTAAATATAAGAATATTCCGTTAAAGTTAACATTAAAAAAAATAAAAATTGTTAAAATAAAAAATTTCCGTTATCTTCGCACTTATTATATAGAAAAGATACAAGTAACGTGCAATATGCACGTTTGCTTAGTTTTATTTATTGAATTTATTAATTATTTTTATTAAATTTATATTAATGTCATATAAATTTCAAATAAATATCATATTTTAATTAAATAATTGATCTATTTTTGTTTAAGTTTATATTTGTTCTAGTTTTTTGATTTGGGAGTGACAACAAGAAATTATATATTATATGTTTAATGTAATATTAAATATTATACGTGGATTTTAAATTTAAGTTTCTTGCTAGTTTAAAAAAAAAACAATTTGTTACTAATTGACAGTATATTATATTATATGTTTGATATAATATTATTCTAATAAGTGAGTTAAAGTTTAATTAAAATTTATTTAAGTTATAATTTTATTATTTTTAAATAATTATTATTGTAAAATATCTAAAAAATATTATATTTTAATTTATTTAATTATTTAATATTTTTAAATAATTATCATTGTAAAATATCTCAAAAATATACTATTTTAATTTGTTTAATTATTTATTATTTTTAAATAATTATCATTGTAAAATATTCAAAAATATCATATTTTTATTTTTTTTAATTATTTATTTAAGTTTAAGTGTTTACAAACTACTGTTAAATATAAGAATATTCTGTTAAAGTTAACATTTAAAAATAAAAAACCGTTAAAACCAAGAATTTATGTTATCTACACACTTATTATATAGAAGAAGATATATGTATGAAAATAATTAAACTTTAATTAGACATCAACACAACAATATAACAACTATACATAAACTTAAACAACTAAAAAACAATACGAAAAACAATCATACATAAACTAAAACTACAAAAAAAAAAATTGAAAAACAGGTAAAAATCGTAAAAATGTAAAAAATTTCTTAAAAATATAAAATTGAAAAGAAATTTGTTTGTTAATCTGTAAAAATGTAATTTTTTAGTGAAATTACGTATATTATGTAAATTTTCTTTTAAAATATGTGAGATTTAATATTGGGTTGTACCAATAATAGTATTGAGTGTTGAATACCTTGGATGCTCTTTTTAACATTTTTCAAATCGCAATATCTACAATCAATAATAATACAATTTTAACGTAGCTAACTCAATCTTACAACGAAGTCCACCAATAAAACTCAAATTTTAGACGCGGTTTTGCTTTTATTTTTTGAAGAGAAACTGGTTTTGCATTTTTTTATTAACTCTGAAAAGTTATATATATATATATATATATTGTATGTATGAATAAAGCTAAATAACAATTTGCACACGGTTCATGCATTATGCAAAGTCTTTAATTATAATAGTTCGAGAGCTGGTGGTCGGTACGTCATCATACATATGTTTGCTAATAATAGATAAGAATAAATAGGTTATAAATAAATAAATAAAATAACACTCAGAGATTACATTGTTCAATTAATCTATTAATTACTAATGGTTTTTGTCGAGTTTTAAATTATAAACATATAATATATTTTATAATAGAGCCTGCTTGTGTTCTGTAGTCCATGTTCATGACTTTCCATACCTTTTTCTTTTCAACCATTATCCCTTTCTTTATTATTCCTTGTAAAGGATCTTGGCCTTAATCTATGATTTTATTATAATCAATTTAGGGTATCAAATCCATTTATTAAACCAATCCAATTGTGCATGATTTAACAAGAACAACAAATTAGTCAATAGTTTAGTGGGGTATTTTTATAATATGATAAAGAAAAGAGAAAGAAATTGAAGTGAGGTTTGATGTTTGTGTTTTGGGAATATGCATTGTATACGGTACATTTGAACTCATTGAAATGATAATTTTAAATCCACATGAAGAAAATACATAATGTGTAATTATTTAGTGCGTTAATTGTTTTTTCTGAGTCAATTGAGGTCATTTCCTTCATGAAATCTGTACAACTTTTTGAGTATTGCTTGACCTGTAGGATTGTGATCTATTTTAACGAATGAATGAAAATTTATTTCTTTTCAAAAAGTAATAATTGGTTTTTGGGTCCTATATGCTCCCTAAAAAAATGAGAACCCTTCAAAGAGTTGGGAGCATTGTTGGCCTTTGGAGATTGAAACAAAGTCTAAACCATATCTTATTGAGTTAATTTTTTAATGATCCTTTGTCTTTGTGCTGGATTGCATACAAGGAAACAAGTTTGACTAATGTTAGAATAGATACCCAATTTAAAATAAAGAAGTGAGATTGTCATTATTGCAAAGTTAATGTCAAAAATTCAAGATTGGTAAAATTTGTGGCTCTTTCCTAGCACACATATTATTGTTGAATTTTCTAAAGTGAGAAATCAGCTGCTGACGTGTGAAGGGGGATGAACATGGGAAGAAGTTAATGCTCTAAAGAAAGAAATGAAGTGGCATAGTGTCGTTCATTTCCTTGAAAATTCAGCAACAATCGACCATCCCGCATTTTTTTTCATTAAATTTAGAGAAAAGCTGTTTATTTAAAGAAAATATATGCAGAATTAGATATCTTAGAAGAAGAAATTAGACTGCTGCCTATTTTAGATAACTCTTTTAAATTTTACCAATTTATTAATCCTGTTACTATACTAGATTTATAATTAAATTTCTCATTTTATTTTGTTAAGTCTAATAGTATAACTTTTAAGTCTTGTAGTTTAAATTTTAAAGACTAGTAGTTTAAATTTTAAGGAGTCGTAGTTTTGATCTTAAATGACCATGATTTATATTTTATATGGTCGCGGTTTAGATTTTAATCGCGTAGTTTAACTTTTAAGTATTGTAGTTTAAATTTTAAAGAGTTGTAATTAAAATTTTAAGCATTGTGGTTTAAATTTTAAGTCTTGTGGTTTAAATTTTAAAGACCAGTGATTTAATTTTAAAGAGTCGTGGTTTAGATTTTAAAGGATCAAGGTTTATATTTTATACGATCGTTGTTTAGATTTTAAGCCTAGTGGTTTAACTTTTAAGCATTTTGGTTTAAATTTCAAAATGTCGTGGTTTAAATTTTAAGCATTGTGGTTTAAATTTTAAAAAGTCGTGATTTAGATTTTAAATGATCATGGTTTATATTTTATATGATCGTGATTTATATTTTAAGCCTAGTATTTTAACTTTTAAGGCTTGTGGTTTAAATTTTAAAGAGTCGTAGTTTAAATTCAAGTTTTGTGGTTTAAAATTTTAAAGAGTCGTAGTTTAAATTTTAAGCCTCGTGGTTTAAAATTTTAAAGAATCGTAGTTTAAATTTTAAGCCTTGTGGTTTAAATTTTAAAGAGTCGTGATTTAAATTTTAAAGACTAGTGGTTTAAATTTTAAAAAGTCGTAATTTATATTTTAAATGAACATGATTTATATTTTATATGGTCGTGGTTTAGATTTTAAGCCTAGTAGTTTAACTTTTAAGCCTTTTGGTTTAAATTTTAAAGAGACGTAGTTTAAATTCAAGCCTCGTGGTTTAAATTTTAAATAGTCGTGATTTAAATTTTAAGCCTTGTGGTTTAAATTTTAAATACTAGTGGTTTAAATTTTAAAGAGTTGTGGCTTAGATTTTAAAGAATTGTGATTTATATATATTTTATATGGTCGTGGTTTAACTTTAAGCCTTATGGTTTAAATTTTTAAAAGTTGTAGTTTAAATTTTAAGGCTTGTGGTTTAAATTTTAAATAGTGATGATTTATATTTTAAGCTTTGTGGTTTACATTTTGAAGAGTTGTGGTTTAGATTTTAAGCCTTGAGGTTAAACTTTTAAAGGGTCGTGATTTAGATTTTATGTCTTGAGGTTTATATTTTAAATGATTGTTGTTTATATTTTAAGATTTATGGTTTATATTTTAAGCCTTGATTTTTATATTTTAAAGAATAATTTTTTATAGATTGAATACAATCCTATAAATATAGTTGTCACACATATATATGACATACTACAATTAGAATGCATTTCCAATTTAACTATAACATAACACATATAATACACACTACAACAACACTTAGAACCATCTGCTCAAATAAGAGTAATTTGGGAAATCTCGTGATAATAATAGGTAAAGTTCAACTAAATATATTTGGTGTCTAGTTTTAGTTAACTATTCCTAAAAGTTGGTAGTTCTCAACTTTTTCTATTTTAGGACATAGTATATCATTATTAGTGTGATTTATTTATTGGATCCCACATATTTTAATTTTAATTTAATTTAATTAAAATATATGGAACCCATATTAATTTGTACTAATAGCAATATAAAGTGTTAGATTCTTTAGTATTTATATTATTTTATACAAGAGCATAATAGTAAAATACTATAGTATACAAATTGTCTTTCTTCCCTTCTAGATAGAAAGATTACTTTCCCCATTACTTATCGTGTTTAATAATTCTATTTAGGCCTCTAAATAAACAAATCTTCTTAGGGTCTTGAGCAAAAAAACAAAAAATATTTAGGGTTTTGAGAAAAAAAAAAAGATTTAGGGTGGTAACTGGAAAGCAAATTGTTTTTAGCTGAAACTGTATCCTAATTGTCTGAAAGGGAGTGGAGACCTATTCATTTTTTCAGTTTGGTTTTAGTCTATCTAAATAATTTAAAAAGAGATATTTATGAGTATTTTTTATTTAAAAAATTGCAAAAAAAATATATTTTTTAATATATTACTAGATGTTTGATAGTATTAAAAATATAGGGGGTAATTACGGTGCAATTAATTTTGTATTTCAACACCTAAATATATTTTTTTAATTTTTTATGACGGTGTACATTGGAGTCATTTGAGACATCCTGGAAATTTTCAATAAATTTGGAATAATTTACAATACTGAAAATAATGTTCAAACAGTTGAATTGTATACGCTCATACAAAAAAATAGACACGCATCGAATAAGTTGTTTGAACTTTGTTTTCGACTCTGTAAATTATTCCAAATTTTTTGAAAATTTGTAAGATGTTTTAAATGACTACAGTATATATCGTCATAAAAAAAATTATTTAGGTGCCGAAACACAAAAATAGCTGCACCGAAGTGATCCCCTAAAAATATACGATATATATTTGAAAGATTATATTTTTATAATAAAAATTGTATTTTAAAAAAATAATATTAAAAACCTGTAAAAAAAAATTATATAAACTTAAGTTCTTTTTGAAAAAAAAAAACTCATTTTTAAATTGCTAATGATAGTGGCATAATGACAAAAAATACTTATTATAGTTCTCTCATTAGCTACGGCTATTTAGAAATTTATTCTTACAAATGGTTGATATTGAAATATTATCTCTAGATTACTTTTATTGGGCTGAACTTTGGTGTAAATGAATTTTCTAGATAATCATCATAGAAATAATGGGTAAATATTTCTTTTCATTCCACTTGGGTGTATAAGTAATTTTTTTACAAGGGTTTATATATTTTTTTGACCTTATGTTTTATCTCATTACGTGTTTGGACTTTGTATCTTTATAAATTACTTTTTGGACTCTGTGTTTTGTAAAATGGTTCAAATGGACCTCTAACTCAATTTCGATGAAGAAAAAATTGAATATGACAACATAGTTATTAGATAGAATGATTGTGTTTTTGTTCTGAATTATTAGTTTGGGGAATTATTTGTGATTTTAGTTCAAAAAACTTTGACCAAAATTGGGTTTAGGAGTCTATTTGAAATATTTACAAAACACAGGGTCCAAAAAATAATTTATCAAAATATAAAGTCCAAATACGTAATGAGACAAAATACATGGTCCAAAAATATATAAACCTTTTTTTAAAATGACATTATATTTGAGTTTCGAAGTCGAAGACACTACCATTTTCTTTTCTTTTTCAAGAGAAAATCTAAAACTGCTTTAGGTTTAGCCAAACTTTCAAAAGCTATAGCAAATGACTCTTTAATTCGATATTATTGTGCAATATAAAACTCACATAGCATATGTCAGCCAGCTCATATAGTAAGCACATATTCAACAATATACTTTGCAGACCGGAGAATTGATTTAGTGTCCTTTAGAACGTCAAACAACTGTGAGATTACTAAGTAACAACAATGGGATTAGGAAGCTATCACCTGACCAACAACCTATACTTTGAGAAGATCACTATGCCAAAAGGGGGCTACGACGTCGCTTGTTTGCATCGGTCCATGCAATGGACCGACGCATTTGTCTTATTAGGGATGATAGCGTCGGTTCAAAACTGACGCTATTGCACATAAAAAACAACGGTTATAAACCCATTTATAACTTCACTGATGCTAAATGCATTTAATCAAAACAAGCGTTTTGATTATATTGGGATAGTGACGATTATCAACTAATGCTAACATGGCAATAGCTTCAATTATGCACCGATGCTCAGTCCAATACTAAAGCCCTCGCGTCCCGACCTTCCCCTCATTCTCTCCTTTCTCTCTGAACTGAAAGGCGAACTAGAGCGACGGCGAGGCGAACCCAGCCCTCCCGACCATGGATATTTGCCCCTCCACCCCTGAAAGCCCCTCCCCTCACCCCCCGAAACCTCCCTCACGAGTCTTCGCCGCCCCTCCCAAGTCCGAGTACTCCCCCACGGTTCTCCGCCCTTCTCAGCCTTTTCTTGAACGACGGTGACGAGGAGGAGCTTAAGCCCCTCCCCCACGATTCCGAGACTTCCCCACTAGTTAGTATTTTTTTTTTAATAATTCATTAATATATAAAAATAAATATATAGATGTAACGTCCTACAAATCCAGGACTGTTATATCGTGTGTTTAAAATAGTGCTTAACTCGTTAAGCGAGTTATTTGGACTTAAACGTGTAATTAAAGTTAACTAATGGCTTAGGTATTAAATTTTTTTGTCAAAGAAGTAATTGATTAACCCAAAACGGGTATGTTTTAAAAATTTATACTTTCAAGCGCACGAATCTGTTGACGCGGTTCTTCGCCAACAGGTAATTAATAGAATAAGAGAATGAGATTAGTGATAAGTAATGAACCGTAACAAATGAATGATCTTAAAATAAAATGGTGATACAAATACTTTTTTTTAGGTGGTTCAAAGGTTAAAATCATTCTACTCCACCAGCCAATATTATTGCTAGATTTCTGGTATTCTTTACAGGGTATTTCTTTACACAATAGAATCCAACCCTTTGCAACTCCCAGGGTCTCCATATTTATAGGAGAGGGAACCTGGGGGTTGGCAAGGGGGGTCATCCCGTGACCTTCTTACCCATCGTGTCACTTCTGTGACATTCATGATTAATTCCTAAAGCCTGACAAAAGAAGTGTGGTCTAATCAATAGGTAAGGGGGATAATGAGCCGCACGGCCCAACCCAGTCGTGGGTGCCTGAACATGCATGTTTATGCTCTGTGTCCGAGAATTCAGGGATATATCAGACACGTGATGTCTGATATATGCACGTTTACATTGCGTGGTTGACTTTATAAGGGGTCACAGCTTCCAACTCAAGCTCGTACGTCGAGCTGGATGTCTTCTTAGCCCGCGGTGTCCATACTTCTGACCCGACTCCTTAGTAACCTTAGTAAGCCTTTGGTTACCTCGAGCTACAGAGGTGGGACCTGGTAACAGCAGCTCCGGATACATGTCATCCACGTGGCTGATATATAATTATGTTATTTCTCAGCTCGCTAATAGCCCGTGGATAATTAGGGCGTACAGAATCATATATGGAATATAGTATTCGTGTAAGCACGAGATTGAACCCAAAGGAGTTGTCTAAAATAAAAAAGAAAACTATTTTAAACCAAAATTAATAAATTCTAACCTAGCTCCAAAGATTGATGAGTTTTAATGTTATGAACATAAAATAAAAGATTGAAAATAAAACTATTTAAGAGAATAAAAATAAACCAATAATGATTTGAAAATAAGTGGTAAAATGAAAGATTATTAAGATACTAGAATCCACAAAATGTAAGTTTAATAATATTTATTAGTATATTGATTCCCAAGTTTTAGTGATAGTTAAAATAATTCAAACTATCATTTTCCAAATAGATTTATAATTTTAAGCAAAAATTACTTCTAAAAAGATAGGATTTTTCTTCACTTTTCAAAATTATAATTTCAAAGTATTCAATGTGAATCAACCTAATGAAACAAAAAAAAAATCAAATAACATTATTTATAAGGCAAAACATAATATTTTTGTTCTAAGCATGGATGTGTACAATTTAATGACACATTTTACACAAAGAATTTTGTGGTTTTGCAAAATGAAGAACAAAGTGCATATTATCTAACAATCCAAAATATGAGATATTAAAGATGAAAGACATATATGAAGAAGAAAAGTCCATAAACTTTGTTGCATTACAGGAAAATCAACATACAACATTAATATTACCTAGTTACAAGTTGCTTCATCATGATCTTAATAATCTTATGAAAAATATTAGAAGCACATAATTAGAGTAGAAATTACACAATAAATGAAATACATACTTGCAAATGCTCTTGAAAAACCCAAAATGGAAGAGAGAAAATGGTAGAAAGAAGATGGGAGAAAAGAAGATGGTAACCCAAAAATTAAGCACACCAAAAATGGTCTTCAAAACCCTTATTTATAGCCAAAATGAGATTATTAAAATAATCAATTTAAATTAATTAAATTGATTAAATTAATAATAATATGGTAAATAGTAGGAGTGATGATGATTTTGAGGTAAAAAGTGTAGAAAAATTTGGGTAAAAATTGGCATTTTTAGACATAGGGGACAAAAAGTACATTGTGGGCTCAAGAGGGTTGTTGGTGGCTGGTTGGGCATGGTTCACGTGGCTGGAGCAGTTGAGAAGTTGGGCTGGTGAGATTGGGTTTCGGTTGGTAGGCTGGGTTGGGCTTGTGGGCTGGGCCGAGTGAAGGAAATGGTGGGCTCGTGGGTGGTCTGGTGGAGTCTCGGCAGGGACTGGCTGAAGAGGAATTGGCCAGGCGCATGGCTGCTGCTGGAAGGTTGACCGTTGAAGTGGAGATGGAAGGAAGGGGTAGTCTTCGGCTGGCTGGGTGATTGATGTTGGGCCGGCTGGGCTGTGGCAATGGCTGAGGAGCAGCAAAGAAGAGGGCCAGACGTTGGGCCTGGGAAATGGCCAGGGGGCCTGGTGGAGTGAATGCCATTTTCTTTGAAATTTGCCACTTTTTTTGTTTACTTTTCAAAGCCCCAAAAAAAAATAGAACTTACTCCCTACAAAATAAACATAAATTAAATCAAAATAAAATATTTTCAACTATAAAATAAATCATATTAATTCATTGAAAATATTAATTAAAACTTAATTTAATTTAAACATTTAAGCTCAAATTGCATCTTTTTACTCCTAACTTAACAATATTAATTTTAAATAATTAAACTACAACATATTATAATAAAATATCTATAAAAACATATAAAATCCTAAAAATTACAACAAGACTAATAAATTAAAAATTACTTAAAATCTTAATAAGTTACTTAAAAACTCAAAAGCTAAGCAACAATTAGTATAAAAAATGTGGTAAAATAACTCTATTTTGTAGAGTTATCAGTAATACTTTTCATTAAAAAGTTTGAGTACATACACAGGATCCCAAAAAGAGTTTATAAGTTAAATACAGATGTGAACAAAATACAAAAGTGGCTGGCCTAAGTGGCAAAATAGAGAATAACCTTAGTTCCTCAAGAGAAATCTCGGTCGTGGCGGTCGAGCATACTGCATATGTACACACTGCTCCTAGAGCTCTCCAACTCATGGTTGGTCCAACTTTTCTTTGCCCTTACCTGCACCACATAGCACTCGCGAGCCATGGCCTAGTAAGAAAACCCCATTTAAATAGAAATAGACAATCAACATCATAAGAATCATAAACAGCATACTTCGCAATTATAATCAAACTTAAGCAATCATATTATTCATTTATGCGGCCTCTATGTCGAATGAGCGAATACCACACTGCTAGACTGGCCCCGCCATAATGGCCTACATTACACATGCTTATTGCCGATTACGACTCGCTAGCCGAACATTCCAGACAAATACAAACAGATATGATCCATGTATACATCACACACAGATATAGTCCAAAGACATTTATATTTAAATAGATACTCAAAACATGGTTATAACTGTATTCTACAACCCGGGCCAATTCCCTAATCCTGGTGCAAGTGTCAGTTTTCTTACCTCGAGTCCTATGTAAGTAGTGGTACGACCTCGAGCATGATTCCCTTTTTTCGAGCCTTGCGGTAAACCTAGTCACAACATAAATAATACCCTCATTAAGAATTAATCTCGTACACAGGTTCTAGGACTAACCCTAGCTCTTGGGACTTCATATTCCACCAATCCGGGTGATGGATTCGTCCCCCGAGCCTTTCCCTAAAACAAAAGAAAATCATATTCTAAAATAGTGATAGCGCAGAGAAGCCACCCCTTGGCGCTGCTGCCCTCTGAAGTTACAGAGAGACCCACAATTCCCTTGCTTCAGGGCAGGGGCGCCCACCTCTGGCGCAGGGGTGCCACAACGCGAATCCATAATTCTGGGTTTCTTCTTTTGCATTTTCTCCGACCCAAAATCGCCCAAAACTGACCTAAGCCTCCAAAAATCACCAAATCAAGTTTTCTAACCATATTTCAAAATAACTTTGACCTCAATATAGGTTACCCAAGTGCCAAAGACCCAGAATCAAAACATTCAAAAACACAAAAATGCCAAGAATCATCACTTTGAGTTTTTGAAACTCAAACTCTTCCCCAATCCGAAAATTAACATTTAACCACCATTCCCAGCTGCAACTTCCCAACAGTTATAAACAGATTCCTAACACCAGAACATTTAATCTTACAACCTAGAGCCCAAGAAACTCAAAATTCAAGCCATGTCCAAATCTTCCTCAAGAACAATGAAGAACACAAGAAACAAGTTTGAGCGATCATACCTCAGTGATGAATTCAAAACCTTAGGTCGAAAATGGAGTACTCATCTGCAATTCTTCACCTCCTAAGCCTTTAATTTCCCTTCTCAAACTCAGGTGCAAACTCCAAACTTAGTTGTGTCTTCCAAAACCTCTTCACGAAGGCAAGATAGGAGAGAGGTAAGTGTATTGTACGTGAATGACCCAGAAGCTCTCAGCTTTGGTCAGCCTAACTTAGTCTAATTGTTCAAAAAGACCATTTTTCCCCTAGCTCAACTTAACCTCAAAACCAAACCCAAGGA
Organism: Humulus lupulus; assembly: GCF_963169125.1. Taxonomy (NCBI): domain Eukaryota; kingdom Viridiplantae; phylum Streptophyta; class Magnoliopsida; order Rosales; family Cannabaceae; genus Humulus; species Humulus lupulus. Next base: position 172,668,297 of record NC_084798.1, on the reverse strand, counting down.
CACTTTGTTCATTTTGCATAAATTCCCACTAATCAAATTTCACAAATAATTCCAAATTAAATCATTAATCCCAATTATTCTCTCAATTAATTTCATTTACCAATAAATCTCGGTAATTTATCAAATTACCAAAATACTCCTAGGTTGACCCCGAGCCGAGTATTTATCCCCAGTATGACTTTTCTGCTAATTTTCTCAAAAGGATCGACTCATGCCAAATATCTCAAATAAATCCACATAATAATGTGGTCCCAAACGCATATCATATAAAAATACCATTATACCCTCAACGGGTCAAAATTACAAAAATGTCCATTTTAAGAAAAGTGGGGTTTTAAGCACATTTAATACACGTAAACATGCATAAGAAGCCATATCATAATATAACTCACTTAATCACAAATATATTCAATTAAATCACATAATCCACAAATAATTCTAATTATGCCCTCCCGGCGCAGTAACCAAGGTACTAAACCTCATTAGAAGTTTTAGGACGTTACAATAGATTTATAATTATATGTTGATTTTTGTGTTACAAATTGTAGAATTAGGATTAGGATTGTAGAATTAGGTTTGTAAATTTCAACAAAGTTAGGTTAATTTGTGAAATTTAGATTTTTAATAAAGTTAGGTTAATTTTTAGAATTGGAATTAAAATCGAGAATTGAGATGTGAAATTATGAAATTGAGAAATTGAGAAATTGAGAAATTAATAGTTAGGTTAATTTGTTGTTATGAGAATTTTTATTTATTTTTTAAATAAAGTTAGGTTAATTTATGATAATTATGTAACTTATAGTTGTATGAAAAGTTTTTAAAATAATTATGTAATTATTTATAATTGTTAATGTTTAATTGTGGTTAGGTTTGGTTTTTTTTTGTGGTTGATTGGATTTGGTGGTGATCTCATTTGATGACTAAACATTTATCTTGGACGAGGTAATTCACTGAAACTTTAATAATATATAAATATATTGAAAGATATAGTTATATTAAATTTAGTGGAATTTAGGATTAAAAGTTAGTGAAGATAGGTTTTGAGACTGTGTGTTGCGGTGATATACGATTGAAATTATGATATTTGTGTATTATATATTGTGTATAGATCCTTTTTGAAATTGGGAAATGGTGTAGAAATAGGGAAAATGCTGTCCAATTCTTTTCAAGATAAAAACATTGATAGTTATGCATGTTTGATATTAATTGATACTTATGCATGTTGATTGGTTGTTTGATTTTTCTTTATTATGTGATGTCTATATGTACTATATGAATTTGTGATATGTTATAAAAATAGGGGAGATGCTGCCCAATTATTTTTTAATATAGCAAATATATATTTTTTAATTAATAGATGAATCTTTTCCAAAATTTGAATTTTTTGGCTTGTTTGTTTTAATTTTTAGCAAATTGACAATTGATAGAGATTGATTATCTTCAGATACGCTATGAGTGAAATATAGGAAAAGTATTGAGTATTTCTTGCAGTTTTGTGCAAGAAATTTAGAAAATTTGGATTTTGTTCCTTATATATATATATAATTGAAATGTGTTTTGTTATGTTTAGCAGTGCCGACAGCAGGATGATGACATCAAGTGTGGGTACTGCGCAATGAAGTTCGCAAGGGACTTCCTTTCAGAGCTCAACTCAAAGAACCACTTGTGTCATCACGTAAGTATTGTTTATTTATTAGTTATTATATAGTTTAAACTGACTTTTATTGTAAAATCATATATAATTTTATTCTAACTAATTTTTTGAATTCATTTGTAGTTCAAAAGCACAATGGTGTACCTGCTTGAAGAAATCAATGTCGTACGAGATGAATGGGCGGAGTCAATTCTACCTCTTCTCAATGTTCTATGAGAACTAGTGCTAGCTAGTATGTACCTCCTACATATATCGATCGAGTATGAATATAATTTTTGAGTCAGATGTTGATCTTGACTTAGATTAGTTTACTGGCTAACTTGTTTTTTGTCTCTTAACAATTGGCTTAGATTAGTTACTAACTTATTTTTTGTCTATAAACAATGGTTAAGTTAGTAGACTTTGATTAGAAAATAACTTAGTCATTGTTTTCCCTCAAGTATATGAATATTATTTTTTGAATCATATATATCGACCATTGTATATATGGTTTCATATAAATATATACTTTTATATTTATACGTATTTCTGCTTTCGTTTCTGCCTTTCTGCTTCTGTTTCTACTTTTGTTTTGCTGCAGGGGGAAAATGGCAAAAATAGTTTGCATTACACAATTTTTAAACCAATCAGCGTCCGTTCTGCACAGACGCAAACATCATTGTCGGTCTGTAATTGATGAATTTTTTGGTCGGTAGCGTCGGTTATAGACCGACACATTCGCCACTCAGAAACATCGGTTACAGTCCGACGCATCTGCCCAACAACATTAGTTACAGACCAATGCTTCTGACCTTATCTATTGCGTTGCCTTTAACAACGTCAGTTGCGAAACCAATGCAATTGGCAAAAGCATCGGTCTGTAACCAATGTTGAACCCATAATTTTTAGTAGTGGATGCTCCCAAAGAGCATGATCATTGAGGATTTGATCACTGCCACTTTGAGCTCACTCAGCAAGCTACTTCACACTTGACACATATCTCGTAGAATGCCTTTAAAAATTATTTAATTATTCAAACTTACAAAATGAATCTCTGTATGATAAGGAGATTCATTGTTCATGATCCTACTTCACCTTATTTGTTGTTTGAACAAGTAAAAGTTATGTCTTGGTCCGAGTGGGGATAGCATTTCTCTAATGCATGTCCTTGGAGTTTTGAAAAATCCAAATATCTCAGAGATAGATAAAGAGTTAGGAATTTATTGAACGAACTACGCTTCTTTGTATACGCTAGGAGTCCATTGATGAGAAGGGGATGGGGAAAGCTTGAACCCAATTCATACTGTGATGATGTAAGTGCAATTGAAATTCCTAAGGAGTTATACATTTGTGTTGTGATAAGACCATTTACTATTTCTTGAAGCTTAATCTCTCCTCCGAGTGAACCGTACTTGTAATTTAATTTCGAATCTAAATATGTAATAAGTTATATTTATGTATTTACAATTACAAAATTATCCTTTGTGTGTGAGGATAATTTCACCATAATTAATGTGGCGTGATTTTATAGGTGGAATAGGAAAAATGCCGCGAGCTTAGCATCTTACTGATTGAATAATTAGATGAGCTCTGAGCTCAGCTGACTGAACAGTTAGATGAGCGCTGAGCTTAGTTGGTTGAATAGTTAGATGAGCTCTAAGCTCAGTTGATCGAATAGTTAGACGAGCTCTAAGCTCAGTTGATTGAATAGTTAGATGAGCTCTGAGCTGAGTTTATTGAATAGTTAGCTAAGCTCAGCGCTCAAATGTATAAATAGTTAGCTGAGCTCAGCGATCAACATATTGAATAGTTAGCTGAGCTCAGTGATCAAAGGATTGAATAGTTAGCTGAGCTCAGCACTTAAATGATTGAATAGTTAGTTGAGCTCAGTGCTCAATTGATTGATTAGTTAACCAAGCTTAGCGCATGAAATGAAAAGGAAAAAGGACGAAGGGTGAGTTAAATTTGACACGTGGACAACAAGGATAAGTGCCCTTGACTTTGCCTGTCGTTATTTTTTTATAAATAGATGACGAAGGGACCACATTTGGGACCAACCGACTTCAATTCAGTTAAAGTTTGTGAGAGTTGTGGACTAAGAGGAGGAACATTGTGCTGAATTAAGCATCAGAGTGTCTTTTGCAGGTACATTCCTTATGTTTTTTCCTACTCATTCCAAGGAAGAACGCATTTATGCCATTGATTAAGTCAATGGAACGTGTAAGTTGCGATCAACATGAACAATCTAGCGATCTGAAGTTAGCAAGTGCAGAAGATTCATATGGAATATTTTGACCGAAACAATTGCCCCGTCTGTGGGAAACCAACAAGAAAGCGATGTGCAAACCATTACAACGATTAGTCGCCGAGAGATGAAAAAAAAATAACTACATGCATCTTTTTTAATAGGGGATTATCACGTCTTTTGCAGAGTTTGATGCTGACCATCAAAGATAAGAGGAACCTGCGATCAAAAACACAAATGGAAGATGGTGCGAGCCAGTTACCGCCAGCGAATTATATGAAAGAGTTGCACAAGGTGATGCAATTTATACAACAAATGAAAGAGCATGATGATGCTAGATTCAAACAAGCAGAAGAACGACGACAACAAGTAGAAGATCAACATAAAAATAAATAGAGGAAATGGCCGCGCAACAAGCTAAGTTGATACTGAATTGGCCATGATGTGAAAGGAGAAAAAAGTCACCAAGGGTGAGTTAAAGCTGCTACAGCAAGAGTTATGGATGAAACCCGACCAGAAGTGAACATAGAACTGCAGGAGGAAGAATAAGATATCCCTGAGATATACGAGGAAGAAAGGCAAAAATCATTTGAAAAAGATAAAGAAAAAAATGATGCACATGCAACGAAGAAGATGGGAACACTGATCACTTAGAAGCAATCGCAAATTCGACATTCGCCATCCACACCAGTAATACCGCCAGATTGGAAAGAGCAGATGATGAAGGAAGTACTTAACAGAGTAAAAGTGGCCAGTACTCTGAGTCCTATGGAGATGGAAAATTAATAAATTAAGGGCATATTTAGGTCTCCCTTCACTAATTGGATCGATAGATAGCCAAAACTGAAGGATTTCATTATGCCCAACTTTACTCAGTTTGATGGCAGCTTGGATCCATCCAACCACGTTTTGCAATTATAGCAAAAGATGGCAATCAAAACAGAGAATGAAGCAATGCAGTGCAGGGCCCTCACAACCACTCTGGCAGGATCGACATTGCGATGGTTCAAGCAGTTAAAGCCGAAGTCGGTTAACTCCTTTATGGAGCTAGGTGAAATGTTTGTACATCAATATAGAGGAAATACTGAAACGCCGAAAATAATGAGAGATCTATATTCTGTGCAGCAGGGAGTAAATGAACATCCTCGAGCATATCTAAAGCGATATTTGAAGTTGGTGCATCAAATAAATAATGTAGACAAAGCAGTGGCTACGAACTTGTAACGTCCCAAAAATGCTAATAGGGTTTACTATCTTGATTAGCGTGTCGGGAGGGCATAATTGGATATATGTGTGAAATTAATTGATTGAATGTGTGACTACATGGCATACATGATTTATATGATAATATGAATACATATATATGTGGGCCCGTTTTTGTTAAATAGGGCATATACATGATTTTGGTCTGTTGAGGGCATAAATGTGATTATATGTGTGTAAATGATTGAGACCACATTATTATGTGGATATATTTACAGTATTCGGCTTGAGGCAATCCTGGTGAACGGATTAGCTGAATAGTCACAACGGGTTAATCCCGGCTCGAGGTGAGCCTAGGGGTATTTCGGGGACTTGGTGCATAATTGGGAAGTATTGGTGAACGAAAAAATTATTTGGTGATTAGTTGGGTATGTCAAGACTAATTGGGAATTTGTAGGACGACTCGAGGACTTAGCGGGAATCGGGGCTAATGGTTGTTTTGCCCTTAAGGGCAATAAGGGGCTGAAGTAATACTAGGGGTATTTTGGTCTTTATACCATGGGTTATACTTAGGAAACTCTAGGAAATAGCCAGAACCACCAGCACAGTCTCTCTCTCCATCACTCTCACGTTCTCTCTCTCTTTCTCTCTCTCTCTAAGGCTTGGGGTTTAAAGAGAAAGCTTAGAATTGGGGCTGGAAGTTGTGGATTCAGCTGGGAATTGAAGCTAGGGTTGGTTGAGCTGCAGCTCAGGGTCAGAGTCATCATTAAGGTAAATTCTAAGCTTTGATTTTAGGGTGGAATTATGTTGTTAGTATAGGTTTTCTTAAGTTCTTTAAGCTTCTAAGGTTTTGGCTGAATTCTTAGCTCCTAGGAGGATTTTGGTTAGATTTCTAGGTGATTGTGTGGCTCTAAGTATACTATTGAGGTGTAGAGGCTTAATTCTGGATTTGGTGCACTTTATGTTGGATTTTGGTGAATTAGGCTGAGGAAAACCATAGAGAAAATATGCAGGTATTCAGGGTTTTTGGGCTTGAGTCGCGGCCCTATTCTTCAGGTGTCGCAGCCCGTGCGTGCGAGAAGGCTAAGGCCTTTGAAATTTTGGCTAGGGGTCGCGGCGCAGGTTGAGGCGCGCCACAGCCCGCGTTCCCCAGAAGAGAGCCTCTGGGCTCTCTAACTTGTAGCGCGTCGTGGCACTAATTGAGAGAGATGACCAAGCTAGGATTTTAGGCTCGGGAACTCAAACCTAAGTGCTCGGGACGGATTCTAATACCTGGTTTAGTAGAATTTGAGGTCCCGGAGGCTAGTATATTATTCTAAAACTTTTAATTGGTTTGGATTTTGATAGTTTTCTATTGTCGCTATGTGACTAGGGTTACCGTTAAGGCTCGGGATTGAGGATCGTGCTCGGGACCGCTCTACATCCTCCACTCGGGACTCGAGGTATGAAAATTGTACCCGGATCTTGAATATATCTGTATCTGAGAATGTCTAGTTAGGTATACCTGTATAGGTTGCCTTTGATTGCCTGATGTGCGATGCATATTTGTGATGATATCTATTTCGAAGGTTGGCCTAAGGGTGCCGGGGCCAATAATAAGCATGTGGAACGCAATCCGACCTAAGTGTTCCGGGGTCGCTTTTCAGACCAGAGGACTCAGCCTAAGGGCGCCGGGCCTGACTATTATACAATAAACAGAAGTGCGGCTTGTACTTAACTAATCTATTGATTGATGTGAATAGTTTATGTGGTTGTTTGAACTGAAAATTTATGTTAAGCTTATTGCTTATATTATGATGTTGATTGAAATTGTTGATCTAAGTTTGATCTAAGTTTACTACGCATATACTGTTGTTTATTTGTGCTTGTTGAATTAAGTTTTCTTGCTGAGCCTTGGCTCATGGGTGCTACGTGGTGTAGGTAAGGGCAATGGAAAGCTGAACCAGCCATGTGTTGGAGAGCTTTGGGGGCAATGTGTACATCGGCAGCTGGTCGACCGCCACAGCCGAGGGATTGATAGGGACTAGAGCCAAAATTGTATTTTGCCATTAGACTAGCTTCAGTTGTATTTACTTTTGAGGGTTGTAATTTCCTTGTAAACATTATTTTTGGGATCCCATGTACCGACTCTTATTTTAATGAAAGTCAACTATTTTATGATCAAAATCTTTTAACCATAACCAGTTAGTTGACTTTAGTAACACGTTTAAGTCAAAACGACTTGATAAGCAAGTCATGTACTATTTAAAATACACAGTGTAATGGTTTTGACTATCCAGGGCGTTACAACTTAGTATCAGAGCGATCTAGGTTTAAGGGTTCTTGAAGACTAGCTGGGCATGTACACTCGCTGCTAAAGACAAGCTCGACTTAGGGTTTGGTAACCATATGTGTGATTACATGTTTAATAGTTTAAATGAAATATAAATGTCTTATCTGCATGTTTATTAGGAAGCATGAGATATACTGATAGGGCCTAGCCCTTGACTGCTATGTGGATATGATAAGGCATGCTTAGTATCATTGCTACTGTATGTGAATGACTGTTAAAGTGCATGTTTGCCTTATAATTATATATTGTTGCTTGAGTATCGGCATTAGACCATGGGGTGATTTAAACTTGTAATCATTGTCTGATCAACCGAGTCGTTGATTACAGATAAACTTGGAGAGTTATGCCTCCAAGGCGATCAATTTGACTAGCCAACATCAGGATCGAGGGTAGAGATGATGAGCAGGGCCAGAACCCTCAGCTAGTCCCTGAGAAGTGGCAGCAGTTGCATGCTGACATACAAGCTAGACTTCAGAGTTAAGAGGAAGAGATTCATCTTTAGAGATAGCAGGCTCCGCCAGGGAGTGTTGCACCTGACTTGCCACCTGTTGTGGCACTAGTAGCACAGCCGCCTTAGATTGGGAACAGGTGGGAGTCATTGTATAAAATATTTAGGAGGCAGCATCCTCCAATCTGTGAGGGAGGACCAGATCCACTTAAGGCTGAACAGTGGAAGAGTTTGATCACCTTCATCCTGGACTTCATGAGGGTGGAAGGTAATGATAGGGTGGCTTGTGCCACTTACATGCTTCGAGATGATGCCCGCATTTGATGGGAGGTGGCATCCCAGACTAGAGATGTTTCTGCGATGAGTTGGGATGAGTTTAGAGGATCTCTTTAACCAGAAATACTACTGTTAGGGCGGCAAAGGTAAATGAGTTCATCGGTCTGCTACAGGGCAACATGACAGTTACTGAGTATGCTCTAAAGTTTGACAGACTAGCGAGGTTTGCACCTGATCGAGTGCCTCCAGATTCATCCAGGTAGGACAGGTTTGTGTTGAGGGCTGAATGCTATGATAGCCCGAGATGTGCGAATCACATTGGTACTTGGGGAGACATCTTATGCCCAGGTGGTTGAGAAGGCCCTCACGGCTGAGGAGGCAGAGAACAAGATATGGAGGGAGAGCGATGCAAGACGGGATGTTTAGAGGGCAGTGCCTCCACTTACAGGGTCTGGTAGGGGCAGAGGCCCTAGTGATCAGAAGAAGAAGACCCCTGACACCTCGACCACTGCTAGTCCTGACAGGAGGGGCCGGGGTTTCTAGGGTGGCCGCTAGGGTGGCAATGAGACATGGAGAAGTTACCCAGAGTGTGCAAGATGGAGGAAATGCCATCTGGGCGAATGCCGAGTGAAAGCCTGTTACTTGTGCGGGGTGATTGGGCACCTCAAGAAAGATTGCCCCATTTTGAAGAAGGAACAACCAGGGAAGACGAACACCTTGACTCCAGCTCAAGTGTTCGCCTTGACTCAGGCAGAGGCTGAGGCTAGTCCTTCGGTGGTGACAGGTCATCTTTCTAGTGATGGATGTGCATAAACTGTATTGATTGACTCTGGTGCTACACATTCATTTGTTTATAGCAAAGTGATTGATAAATAGTGTAGGCCTAGTGAGTATTATACTGCGGGATTTGGGACTATACTGCCTACAGGGGAACTTGTAGTTTCTAGGAGATGGATTAGAGCACTGCAAGTGATGGTGGACAGCAGGGAACTATCAGTAAACTTGATTGAGTTGGGTATGGATGACTTCGACATGATCTTGGGGATGGATTGTGTAACGTCCTCCTATTCCAGGTATTTTAAATTGTGTCAGACTTGCTAATCAAGTCATTTGGTGATAAACGTGTAACTAAGGTTAATGTCAAGGGTTAAGGTTAAAAATTTTGGTCAAAGGAATTGTTGGCTTTTATTTAAAAAGTTTATACATACATGTGATCCCAGAATATTACAACCAAAATTTTAAAAAGGTGTATATACATCAAAATTACAACCGACCGACCTAAACGTGCAAAATCAAGGCTACAACCCTAGTTCCTCTAAGATATCTTCGGTCGTGGTGGACGAGCAGCCGCATATGTACACGCCGCCACCGAAGCTCTCCAACTCATGGTTGGTTTAACTTTCATTTTTCCTTACCTGCACCACAAATCACCTATGAGCCAAGGCTCAGCAAGAAAACTAAATATGTGCATGAATAGGAAATACGGATTTCCAAATACCTATCTAGCATGCCCAGCAGTAAAGATAGGGTCCCTATCTGACACAATAGACCTCAGAGTCCCATGAAGGCGAACTATCTCTCTCACATAGAGATCTGCGTACTGGTCAACCATGTAATTTGTTCTCATTGGTAGAAAATGAGTTGATTTCGTATATCGATCCATAATGACCCAAATAGAATCATGCTGGCCCACTGTCCTGGGCAATCCTACCATGAAATCCACCGTGATGTCCTCCCACTTCCATTCTGGGATATCCAGAGGTTGTAACAGCCCCATCGGCCTCTGATGTTGAGCCTTGACCTGCTGACAGGTCAGGCACTTTGCTACATACTCATACACATCCCTCTTCATCCCAGGCCACCAATATAAAGCTTTCAGATCCTGGTACATCTTCGTTGTGCCCGGATGCAGAGAATAAGGGGTAGTGTGAGATTCATCCAGAATCTCCTGTCTGATCCTGGAGTCCATCGGAACTCAGATGCGATCCTTGTATCTCAACAAGCCTATGCTTGATACCATATAGTCCTTAGCTACTCCAGCTAGGACGTTCCCTCTAATCTGCCCCAACTGTGGATCATCTAACTGCTTCTCCTTAATCCTTTCCAAAAGAGTAGACTGTAGGGTGATGTTAGCTAGCTGGCCCACCACTAACTCAATTCCTGCTTTAGCCATATCATCAGCCAACTTCCTTGATATCTTCCTGGCACTATATAACTGTCCCGGGCCTTCCGGCTTAAGGCATCTACTACCACGTGGTCCTTCCTAGGGTGATAGAGAATCTCACAATCATAATCCTTGACCAGCTTTAACCAACATCTTTGCCTCATATTCAGATCCTTTTGGGTGAATAAGTATTTTAAACTCTTGTGGTCAGTGTATATCTCACACTTCTCACCATACAAGTAGTGCTGCCACACCTTCAGTGCAAAAACCACTGCTGCAAGTTCTAAGTCATGTGTGGGGTATCTCTGCTCATACTCCTTCAACTGGCATGATGCATATGAAATCACCTCCCTGTCTACATAAGAACACAACCCACAACCTGCCTCAAGGCATCATAATAAACTACAAACTTGTCCCAATCTGTAGGAAGGCTCAAAACTGAAGCGGTGATCAAACTCTTCTTGAGCTTCTGGAAGTTGTCTTCACATTTGTCTGACCATATGAACTTCTGGTTCTTGCGTGTTAACTCTGTCAGTGATGACGCAATCTTGGAAATCCCCTCCATAAAGCGTCTGTAATACTTTGCCAATCCCAAGAAACTTATGATCTCTGAAGCGTTCTTAGGTCTTGGCCAATCTTTGACCGCCTCAATCTTCACTGGATCCACCTTAATCCCATCCTTACTGACTATGTGACCTAAGAAATTCACCTGTGGCAACCAGAACTTGCATTTCTTGAATTTCGCATACAGCCTGTGTTCTCTCAACCTCTGTAGTACCAATCTGAGGTGCTACTCGTGTTCTGTCTCTGTCTGAGAGTATATCAATATATCGTCAATAAAGATGATCACAAACTGATCCAGGTAATCTTTGAACACCTTGTTCATCAGATCCATAAATGTTCTAGGGCATTAGTCAATCCAAATGACATCACCAAAAAACTCATAATGCCCATACCTCGTGCGAAAAGCTGTCTTCGGTATATCCTCCTCCCTGATCCTCTGTTGGTGATAACTAGATCGAAGATCTATCTTGGAGAATACCGTCCTACCCTGCAATTGATCAAACAGATCCTCAATCCTTGGCAGTGGATATCTGTTCTTGATAGTTAACTTGTTCAGTTCTCTGTAATCGATACACATCCTCAGAGAACCGCCTTTTTTCTTCACAAAGATAACTGGTGCGCCCCATGGCGAGAAACTGGGCCTGATAAAGCCCAAGTCTAGTAACTCCTATAGTTGAACCTTTAGTTCCTTTAGCTCAGCTGGAGCCATCCTATAAGATGCCCTAGACACTGGCTCTATCTCTAGCGCCAATTCAATCACAAACTCAATCTCCCTGTGTGGAGGCAACCCTGGCAGATCCTCTGGAAACACGTCCAAAAACTCACAGACTAATCGGGTCTATTCTGGTCCCACTGGCACGACCTGAGTTACATATACCACACTAGCTAAAAATCCTATGCCTCCCCCCTACAATAGGTCTCTAGCTCTAAGTATAGATATCATAGGTATACGAGGTCCATGCACAGTGCCAACAAATACAAAGGGGTCCTCACCCTCAAGCTTAAAGGTTACAATCTTCTTCTTGCAATCTATCGTTGCCCCATACTTCTCTAGCCAATCCATACCCAAAATTATATAAAAATCAGTCATTACTAATTCTACCAAGTCAACTGATAATTTCCTGCCATCCATTGTAACTGGTAGTGATCTAACCCATCTCCTAGAAACCACTAACTCCCAAGTAGGCAGCACAATACCAAACCCCACAGGATAGAACTCACATGGTCTACACAGTCCATCTATAATCCTACTAGCAACAAAAGAATGCGTAGCACCTGAATCAATCAAAATAGTATAGAAGGTTCCAGCACTAGAAAGCTGACCTGTAACCACTGAGGGACTATCCTCGGCCTCTGCCTAGGTCAAGGTGAACACCCGAGCTGGCGTCAGGCTACCCACCTTCTTCGGCTCTTCCTTTCTGGCTTTTGGACAATCCTTCTTCAAATGCCCCACATTGCCACAAACAAAGCAAGCATTCGCCCGATATTCCCTAATATGGCACCTCATACACTGGGTACACTCTAGAAATGCTCTCCAGGTCTTACTGCCACCCTAGCGGCCCATCTGTATGCCCTGTGGCCTTCTATCTGGCCCTGGAGCTAAAACTGTATCTGGAGCCTTCCTCTTCTGGTCACTGGGGCCTTCGCCCCTACCAAACCTGTAAATGGAGGTCCCTGCCTCCTAGAATCCCTTCTGGCTCCATTGTCACACCAAATCTTATTCTTTGCACTCTCGGTTGTAAGCGCCTTCTCCACATCCTGTGTATAGGCAGTCAATCCTGGCACAGTGGTAATACGAACATCCTGGGCTATCATAGGTTGTAGCCCTTGAAGAAACCTCTCTCTTCTGGTCCCATCAGTGGGCACCAGATCCCTGGCAAACTTTGCCAGTGTATCAAACTTCAGGGCGTAATCAGTCACTATCATGTTACCCTGAAGTAACTTGCTGAACTCCTCATCCTTCGCAGCTTTAACTGCGTCGTTGTAGTATATTAAACAAGGTTCTGAAATCTTCACATTCCATGGTGGTTACTGCTCTGGTCTGGGATACCACCTCCCACCATATTCGGGCGTCCTCCCGAAACATGTAAGTGGCACAGGCCGATCTCTCATTACCACCTACCCTCATTAAATCCAGGATAGTGGTTATCATGGTCATCCACTACTTAGCCTTCAGTGTGTTAGGAAAACTTATACAAGATCTTTATTTATTTTCATGTATATCTAATAATAAAAAAATTAATATGAGATAGCCTAGAACATGTTTCTAAAATTGAATTCAAAGAGAAACAAAGATAAGAACACTTACAGTATACGTAGCGAAATGAAAGAGTCATTCCTTCAGTTTCTCTAACTCTTGTATCCTTTCTGTCGCAGAGTATTATCAAGAAACTGAATGTTCTTCTAATTTCTTCACAGTCTTCCAATGTATCCTTAGAATCACCTAAACCAGTGTGGGAAATTCTCAACACATGAGATAGATACAGAGAGAAGAAGAGAAAAGAATAATAAGAGGCTTAGAAAAGGACTTGTGTTTAGAGAGAATCTAAAACTATTAGAAAACCAGTGATTAAACTTATCTGTCGTCTGTCTTGACTTCTCTCTAAGCACTCATTTTATAGACCCAACTAAGCCATTTAATTTAATTAAAAAATCAATAAAATAATAGCCAATTTTAAGCCCTAGGTCGAAATTATCATGGGCTTTAGGCCCGTGAAATTTCCCATTTGATTATAAGCTCATTGGACTTAAAATCAAGGCATGTATTATTTTCTATTGATTTAATTAATTAAATAATTATTTAAATCCTTTATCAAATTAATTATTTATAATTTGAACCTTTATTTAAACTTATTTATTAATTTATATACCAATTTATCTTAATTAATAAATCTGCCATAATTTATCTTTTCTTCTCAAAATTACATAACTCTGTGAAACTATCCAAAATTGACCTGGTCAACTTTGATAATTCTAATTGATAATTAAATCAATTAATTGAGACTATCTAGATGATTTTATCCATGGTACAATGGGGACCATGGGCCTATGAAATAAAGCTCCAATAAGTTATCATAAATCTAGCAAATAAATTTACTAACTTATTAATTCCTCGTGACTCCACTATAGACTCGGAATTGCACTCTTAAATTCATAGAACGCTCTATAACAAATATAGATACGCTATTAATTATCCATTGGTACAACCATAATTGTCACTCAATCCTCTATAGAAGGTCTACAATGAGATGGGACTAAAATACTGTTTTACCCCTCATTGTATTTTATCCTTAAAACACTTAGTTCCTTGTAAATGATATTTCAGTAAACTAATTTAATTACTGAAATAAGATCTCTATCATTTAACACCTTGAACCAAACTAAAAGGAAATCATCATTTCACTTCTTCATCAGAAGCTATAGATGTTCATATCTATGATTAACACTCCCACTCAATTATACTACTGAGTTCCCAAGATATAAGTATGAGCTAGTCCGTAGGGTAAGCTGGTAACGAACATGTCAAATAACTCAAATAATACAATCAGTTAGAATACTAACCACTCAGAATTGAGATTGAATTGACATATGGTCAACTATATGATATGACTAGAATAGATAATTACGGTATGTTTACTTATCTTATCAACTGTCAATATTGGTCCTGTCCGATGTAACAAATACACTCGATCTTTTCTACTTTGCTAATGTTCTGGAAAGAACATAACACTGTAATGTGTAAGTAGATCATATCGTAGATTGGCAAGTCAGTGTATATCCTGTGCACTGACTAATCTTAGGACTAACTTATTTTGAACATATAATCATATTTATATTCCACTGTGATTACGTCACTATAAGTACGATTAGCTATATGCTCAGGATTTAATATCAGTTTATATTAAACAAATAATCATGAAAATAAAACATGTGAGAAAAGTGATTGACCAAGTCAATAAATGATTTCTATTCTTTTATTGATAATAAAATGAGATTACAAAGAATTTGGGTTTTAATTAGGGCATAAAACCCCAACACAGTGGATCTGAGCCTTCCTAAAAAATTGGAAGGTTCCCAGCTATCTCCCCCTACCTGAGGCTGCACTACTGCTGATACCTCTAGCTGTATCACTGCCGGCACTGCGGGCTGTGGGTTCCCTACTGGAATCTGTTGTTGTCTCAAGAGGCGAATCTCCTCTTCCTGCCTCTCTAGCCTAGCTTGGATACCAGCAAGCACCTATTTCCAGCTTTTTGGAGCTGGCGGTGGGGCCAGGCCCTGGTCATTCCCTTCCCTGGCCTTATCTCTTGGCCAACCAACCTCTCTGACCTTCGAGGGTTCATACTGTTATCAAATCTAATCTGTAATGATCAAATTAGTCGTTAAGTAAGTAATAACCATACCTTTTTCCGCCCGACGGTCCAAGATCAAATAGTCAAACAACAGATGCAATGCTAATAGGCATGCCAACACATAATATGCTCATTCATGGTCCTAATAAGCACTTCCTGATATCCATCAGCAAATAACAATGCACATAAACATATCCAAACATTTACGCTAGTATAACATGGCTAATAAGCATGTTATTTAATCCCTGCCAGTGTTAACAGTGCTAATAAGCATTTACTGGCCTATATACAAATAATAACGCTAATAAGTGGTTCCCTTGCATTCACAAGCAGTAACAATGCTAATAAGCACGTTCTTTATCATTCATGCAGCAGTCATGGGCCAGGCCCTATCAGATTATCTCATGCTTCCTAAACAGGCACACAGATAAGACATTCATATCATGTTTAAGTAATTAAACAAATAATCACATTATAGTTACTGAACCCTGAGTCGTGCTTGTCTTTAGTGGCGAGTCTACATGCCTGACTAGTCTTTAAGAACTCTTAAACCTTGGCAGCTCTGATACCAAGTTGTAACGTCCTCCTAATCCAGGACCATTACACTGTGTATTTTAAATTATGTCAGACTCGCTAATCAAGTCATTTGGTTATAAACGTGTAACTAAGGTTAATGCCAAGGGTTAGGGTTAAAATTTTTGGTCAAAGGAACTGTTGACTTTTATTTAAAAAGTTTATACATACATGGGATCCCAGAATATTACAACCAAACTTTTAAAAAGGTGTATATACATCAAAATTACAACTGGCCGACCTAAGCGGCAAAATCAGGGCTACAACCCTAGTTCCTTTGAGATATCCTCGGCTGTGGTGGACGAGCAGCCGCATATGTACACGCCGCCACCGAAGCTCTCCAACTCATGGCTGGTCTAGTTTTCCTTTTCCCTTACCTGCATCACAAAGCACCCGTGAGCCAGAGCTCAACAAGAAAACTAAACATGTGCATGAATAGAAAATACAAATTTCCAAATACCTATCTAGCATGCCCAACAATAATAACCTACCCATGCATGCATATAATTACAAATAAATGGTATTTGGACCATTCTGGGGCCCGCCGCCCTGAATAGTTGACCATAGAGTCAACCCCCGACCCTATTCCCTAGCTACGTGACCATAGAGTCACATGGGGCCTTTCCCCTTAGCTCTGAGTAACTAATCGTAGAGCTAGTTTAGCGTATCTGGCGCTTTAATGTTTCAACGACCATAGGGTCGGCCAACGTAATAGTACATTGCTAGTTTAGGCCTAAGCCTTTCGACCAACGCGCAGCGTACTATTGCCGTCCTTGACTAATAAGTCAAGCCTTGATCCAGGTATTCGAATATCAATACAGAAATAGATATGGATATGCATACCTCAACAAGACAAACACGCTTACATATTAATCACATAACATCATCAAGTAACCGTAATCATAGTAATAATCATGCTAATTTAACGGGGCCAAGCCCTAGCCATGCAACCCATGCGAACAGTCATGTAACATTTAAGCAGGTATAGAATATTAAAGTATTCTTAATCAATAAACAGAACGATAACTTAATCATAATTATTCTTAAGAACAGCTATAAACTCTAACAAAATTCAGTTAAAAGCAAAGACTAAACATTACCTCAGCTGTGAATGATGATCCCCTAGCCATAAGCTATCCGAATTCTAATCCCAAGCCTTCAATTCCTTAGTTTCTAGCCAAAATCTCCTTAGTTCTTCAAAGAGCTCCCTTAGAAAAGTTAAGAGAAAACCAGAAAGGGAGAGAGTCAGTTGAGAGGTGTTTAAGTGTTTTTGTGTTTTCTTAAGGCTTAAGTTTACTTAAGCTAATCCCAAGGCTCGGGGTACCAAAAACGTCCCCAAGGGAAAAATGGTCAAAATCCCTAGTATTCCCTCCTAAACTCACTAACTCCAAATATATCCTCAATTAATTATTTCCATTAACCGATAACCCGATTTAATGCTAAATACCTAAAATACCCCATGACTCGCCCCGAGTCGGGTATTGGGTCTCGTTGTGGCTTTGCCGCTAACTTGCTCCCTAGGATCGTCCTGTGTCGAGTAACCCAAATAAACCCACATGATAATGTCGTCTCTCACATATATCACATATATGCACGTATATACAATTATGCCCATAACGGGCCAAATTACGAAAGTTGCCCTTATAATAAGAAACGGGCCCACATGCATATTTAATACTCCTAAACATGCATAACTAGTTATATTATCATATAGATCATATAATCACAATCAAATATATCAAATAAACATATAATTCCATATATTGCCATCCTGGCCCCCTAATCAATGCCCTAAGCCTTATTAGGTAATTTTGGGACGTTACAGATTGGTTAGTTAGATATGGGGCAACTATAGACTGTAGGAAAAATATGGTGAATTTTGAGCCTAAGGGTGAGGACCCCTTCATTTTTTTTGGTAGAGTGCTTGGTCCTCGCATTCCCATGGTATTAGCGTTGAGGGCCAAAGACCTATTACGAGGAGGTTGTATAGGTTTTCTAGCCAGTGTGGTGGATACCACTCGGGTTATGCCAGTGGGGCCTGGGGAGACTATATTAGTATGCGAGTTCTTGGATGTGTTCCCTGAGGACTTACCAGGACTGCCGCCGCACAAGGAGATCTAGTTCGTCATTGAGTTAGCGCCAGGTATAGAACCAGTGTCGAGGGCACCATACATAATGGCTCTGGCAAAGCTAAAAGAGTTGAAGATACAGTTACATGAGTTACTGGATTTAGGATTTATCAGACCTAGCTTCTCGCCATGGGGTGCTCCAGTTTTGTTTGTGAAGAAGAAGGATTGGACCCTGAGGATGTGCATAAACTACAGGGAATTAAACAAGTTGACTATCAAGAACAAGTACCCACTACCGAGGATAGACGACCTATTCGATCAGTTGCAGGGTAAGACGGTATTCTCAAAGATTGATCTTCGATCTGGTTATCACCAGCTGAGGATCAAGAATGAGGATATTCCGAAGATGGCCTTCTGCACAAGGTACGAGCATTATGAGTTCTTGGTCATGTCATTTGGATTGACCAATGCCCCAGCAACATTTATGGATTCGATGAGTAGGGTGTTCAAGGATTACTTAGATCAGTTTGTGATTGTCTTCATCAATAGCATCCTGGTTTACTCTTGTTCAGAGACAAAGAATGAGTAGCATCTCCGATTGGTATTGCAGACATTAAAGGAGCATCGATTGTATACTAAATTTAAGAAGTGCAAGTTCTGGCTACCGAAGGTAACATTCCTTGGACATATTGTAAGTGGAGACGGGATTAAGGTAGATCCGGCCAAGGTAGAAGCAATTAGGGATTGGCCTAGGCCAAGGAACGCCTCAGAGGTTAGGAGTTTCTTTGGGTTAGCGGGATATTACAGACGGTTCGTGGAAGGGTTTTTGAAGATTGCCACGCCATTAACTGAGTTGGCATGGAAGAATTTGAGATTCGCATGGTCCAATAGATGTGAGGGTAGTTTCCAGAAGCTGAAGCGATGATTGATTACTGCTCCAATGCTGAGTCTTCCTTCGGACGGGGACAAATTTGTAGTGTACTGTGACGCATCGAGACTGGGGTTAGGATGTGTGCTGATGCAGAGTGGGAAAGTTATTCCCTACGCATTGCGGCAGCTAAAGGAACATGAGAAGCGATACCCTACCCATGATTTGGAGCTAGCAGCGGTGGTATTCGCACTGAAAGTGTGGTGACACTATTTGTATGAAGAGAAGTGCGAGATATACATCGATCATAAGAGTTTGAAGTACTTCTTCTCCCAGAAGGACCTAAATATAAGACAAAAGTGTTGGCTAGAGTTGGTGAAGGATTATGACTGGGACATCCTTTATCACCCGGGAAAAAGCCAATGTAGTGCTGGATGCTTTGAGCCAGAGCGACCCAGGATAGTTGTTTAGCTTGAAGCAGATATCAAAGGAATTGGCAGAAGATATGACCAGAGCGAGGATAGAATTGGTAGTAGGCTAGTTGGCCAAGATTACTTTACAGTCTACCCTCTTGGAAAGAATAAAAGAGGGCCAGATGGGTGATACACGGTTGCAGGAGATTAGAGGGAATGTCCTAGCTCAACAACCTGGGCATAAGTTGCCCCCCCAGGAACTGTTATAATCCTCACATCCCGGGCTATCATAGCATTAAGCCCTCTAATAAATCTGTCTTGCCTAGCTGCATCAGTAGGCACAAGATCCGGTGCGAACATCGCAAGTCTGTCGAACTTTAGAGCATATTCTGTAACTATCATGCTGCCCTGAACCAACCCCATAAATTCATTAACCTTTGCTGCCCTAATGGAAACATTGTAATACTTCTGGCTGAATAAATCCTTGAATCCTTCCTAAGTCAATGCAGTAACATCCCTGGTCTGTGATGCCACTTCCCACCAGATGCGGGCATCCTCTCTCAGCATATATGTGGTGCAGGCCACTCTGTCATGTCCTTCTACCCTCATGAAATCCAGGATAGTAGTAATCATAGTCATCCACTGTTCGCCCTTCAGTGGATTAGGTCCTCCCTCAAAAATTGGGGGCTGCTGCTTCCTAAACCGCTCATACAACGACTCCCATCTGTTCCCAACCTCTGCTGGCAGTACAACTGATACCACTGTAGGTGGCACAATAGGGGCAGCACTCCCTAATGGAGCCTGCTGTCGCAAAATTCGGATCTGCTCATCCTGGCTCTGTAGTCGTGCTTGCATGTCTGCCATAAGTTGCTGCCAGTTCTCAGAGACTGGCGAAGGGGTCTGGCCCTGGTCATCATCCCTTGACTCAGACCTACTGCCGGTAAGTTGTACAGATCGTCTTGGATGCATAGTTATCCAAGTTAATCTGCAATTAACGACTCGGCGGTCAGACTATGATGACAGGGTAATAATCCTTCCATGATCCACCATTGGAACTCAAACATTCACAACACAATCAAGATATAACAGTTTATCCAAATATTCATCCATATATTCATTTACATGCATAGCAATGCTAATAAGCATGCCTCAATATCATCACACAATAGTCAAGGGCCAGGCCCTATCAGTATCTCATGCTCCCTATTAATCAAATAGATATCAGCATTCATATTCCATTCTAATCATTTAAGCACATAAACATGTATACACAATTACCAAACCGTGAGTCGAGCTTGTCTTTAGCGGCGAATGTACATGTCCAGCCAGTCTTTAGGAACTCCTAAACCTAGGACGCTCTGATACCAAGTTGTAACGCCCTGGATAGCCAAGACTGTTACACTGTGTGTTTATAAAAGTGCAAGACTTGCTAATCAAGTCATTTAGTTAGAAATGTGTTACTGAAACTATAATTGATCTAGGGTTAAAAGATTTTGGTTACAAAAGTTACATTTCATATAACTTAACATTTTGGTACACGGGGTCCCAAAAGAAATAGAGTTTAAAAGACAGTTTACAAAAATTCCAGGTTATAAACATGTACTGGCCACTCTAAGGGCAAATCAGACATTTAGGCTTCTCTCGTCCTATATCACTCCTCGGTCGTGGCGGCCGATCAGCTGACTATTTACATTCAGCCTCAAAGCTCTCTAACTCAGGACTGGTCCACCTTGCCCTTGCCTTTACCTGCACCACGTACTACGTAGCACCCATGAGCCAAGGCCCAGCAAGAAAACCAGATAACAAAGCATAATCATCAATCAACCAATACGAAAACTCATAGAGCATAATCATATATTCAGCAATCCATAATATTCACATTATCATGCATTCAACATACCAAGTTCATCAAATTAACATTAATAACCAATTCACATATCAACCAGGGTCGAAGCCCTTAGGTCGCATCCTCTAGTTATCCCACTGACTCCGGCCCGCTTAAACCGAGCTCAGTGAATATTAAGTTGTCCTCAGCTACTAGTGGCCGAGCTGCGCCCTATGCGCAAATATTGATTCCGGCACTCTTAGGTCGTTTATCACATGTCTCATGGCATAATACCATCTCATGACATCACATATAGGGAGCTCTTAGTCCCAACATTAACACATAACTGAGTGCAGTTTCTTACCTTTAGATTCCGATAGCTTGATTAGTGAAACCAACCCTCAAGCACGATCTCGTTTGAGCCCTGGCGTACACCTAGTCACAGGCAAGAATTAGATGTTGGTTTTTATAGATCAAATAAGAGATTATACGCAGCGGAACAACAATCAAAATTGTTAATTTAACCCCACAAGATTTCTAGATCTACTTCTTCACATACATATATATATGTTGAATCAAATATATGAATAGAAAATTACCTCAAGTCCTTCCTTACTACTATCTTTTTGTACGACAAAAATCCTTGAGATTCCACACTAAGATCTTCCACACCAAGATCTTCCAAAATGTTCTCAACACTCAAAGAACGAGTGTGGGCTCGCTATACAAAACAATAGGCAAAATCTATTTATCAGATGTTCTCAACACATGAGATCTGATAAAGTTTGGACCTAAGTTTTGAAGAACAGTGACCTATGCTTGTATCACTGTTCTCTTTTTCTCAGGGAGATTTCACGATATATTTTTCTATCACTGAAAAGTATCGTTCTGAAAAACTGATCTCCTATATTTAATATATCCAATATATTAAAAATAAAATAATAGTTATTTTAAACAATTTGAAAATAACTAATCAATTATCAAATTTTGTTTAAATAATAATATTTTAATCATATTACAATATCTCATTATTTATTTAATATTTAAATAACTAAAATTGTGGAACAAAGAAACTTATAGAAGCTTCTTGTGTGTGTAGCACAGTGACTATGCACTGTGATACACATGTACCACATGCCAAGGAAGGCATGTGATTTTTCTCAATTTTTCTTATTATTTAAATACCAAAAATCCCAAAAATAAATTAATTCAAAATTAATTATATTTTTGTTAAATCAAATAATTAATTAATTCTTAATTAATTAATTACACATAATTATACAATAATTATGTTTAGTGCATAGAAAAATATTTACTTATCTAATAAGTCATTTTGCCCATTTTTGTATTTATCTTTGTCAGTGTTTGTTTGAGCCATTTCGGGGACCATGGTCTATAACATTAAGCTCCAATAAATTGAAACTAAATAATTAAACTCTTTAATTATAATAGTTAATTTATTAATTCTAATATTTCTCCACTATAAATTTAGAATTGCACTCTTTATGTTATAGATATACTTTTACAGAAATCTTGTTCTAAGCTGCCCATTGATATAACCATCTTACAATAGTTCAACCCTCTAATTAGTTAGTTCATAAATTAGAATGGAAGAATTACCATTTTACCTTTCTAATTTACTTCTTATTCCTTAAGTACCATTAATTCACTAGTGAATAATAAATCTATAATCTAATTATAGAATTGAGCTCAAAATCATTCAGTTCCAGAATTAACCCTTAAGGCAACTAATATACGATCCGTTAGAAAAGATTAAATTATGTATTGTTGATACATGTTCCCAGCCATCCATGATATTAAATCTCCAAAACAAAAGTCATTAGCCTCATTCTATGAAGAAACCTTAACGAATGAATCAAAAGATTTAATAAACATGAACAGGAGTTCATGAACACTCAGGATTAAGGTTGATCTATAAATGATCATCAGTTATGATATGAATTACAAGTATTAATTATTAAATGGTTTTTGGATAAAGACTTTTATTCATATCGGTCCATGTCATATATAATCATATTATATAAAGTACATTTATCGAGATGTCTTACCACATCAATAATCTAAATCTAGATTATTTGTATCAACATGATACTCAGCAAACCGTACTTACAACCCCAATTAAAGAATTCCATAACTTCAATTTATTGTTGTTGACTATTTTTATCCATTCATGTGATCTTAATTCTCTCGTACTAATACAAGATCACATCCTCAATAATGAATATAGAAATTTTCTGATATTTACAAAATTATTCAAACAATAATTTAATAATCTAAATATAACAATAATAAACCATTGTATTTATTTATTCATCGAAATAATAAATTTCTTTTACATGCTTTTAGGACATACTCCAAAGTTTTGAGATAATGCCAAAGTTTTGTTCTGTCTATCTCTAAGAATCTTAATGCCCAGAACATACTTGGCTTCTCCCAAATCTTACATTTGGAATTGTTCACCTAACTAGTTCTTTACCCTTGATAATGATGTTAAGTCATTTCCAATCAGTAATATATCATCAACGTAAAGAATGAGGAATACTACTATACCATCTTTGATTTGTATATAGACACAAGGTTCGTCAACATTTTGTTCAACAACCAAATGTTTTACTTGTGTCATCAAATCTAAGATTCCAAGGTCTAGAAGCTTGTTTGAGTCCATGAATGGACCTAAGAAGCTCACAAAAATTTTGCTCTTGACCTTTTAATTCGAACCCTTTTGGTTGTGACGTGTAAATGGTTTTGTCAAGGTAGCCATTCAGAAAAGCTGTTTTGACATCCATTTGCTAGATCTCGTAATCCATACACGCAGCTATGAACAAGAGTATACGAATGGATTTTAGCATGGATAATGAAGAAAAGGTTTCTTCATAGTCAACCCCTTCTTACAGGATGTAACCTTTGGCTATAAGCCTTGCTTTGAAAGTCTCTACTTTCCCATCCGCTCCTCTTTTCTTCTTGAATATCCACTTGCAACCAATAGGTTTGATATTCTCAGGTGGATCTTTAAGAACCCAGACAGAATTGGAATACATTGATTCCATTTCTTGGTTCATGGCTTCTTGCCATTTTTCCTTGTCAGAATGATTCATTGCATCTTCAAATGTCAATGGATCGTCTTTGTTTGTGTCAAACACAAGCATTTAAACTTCGTATTCATAGTGCGTGGGTTGCTTACTAATCCTCCCACTACGACGAAGCTCTCTACTATTCTGACTAGAACTAGTAGTTTCCTCTTGCCGTTTTTCATTTGTTATTGCTGGTGACTTTGCAACTTCATTCGAGACCATCTCCTCCAGTACAACCTTACTGCGAGTTTTGTGGTTATTAACATAGTCATATTCAAGAAAAGTTGCATTTGTCAATACAAATGTTTTATTTTCTTTTGGACTATAGAAAATTCCACCTCTAGTATCTTTGGAATATCCCACAAACATACACACTTCAGAGCATGTTTCCAACTTCCCGGTCTTCCCTTTTAAGCACGTATGCAGGACACCCCCAAATTTGAAAATAGTGTAAACAAAGTTTACAACCATTCCATAATTCTATGGGTGTCATTTGGATAGACTTAGATGGAACATCATTCAATATGTATAGAGCAAATTGAATCGCATAGCCCCTAAATGACAGTGGTAATGATGAGACACTCATCATTCATTTAATCATATCTAATAACGTTCTATTCCGTCTTTCTGAAACACCATTTTACTTTGGCTTTTGAAATGTAGTGAGTTGGAATTGAATGCCATGCTCACGTAAATGGTCCTCGAATTCAAAATCCAAGTACTCTCCTCCTCGATTAGATCGAAGTACTTTGTAGTGATTTACCTAATTGCTTTTCAGCCTCTACTTGAAATTCTTTGAACTTTCTAAAAGTTTTAGATTTTCTTTGCATTAAGTATAGGTAACCATATCTTGAATAATCATCAATGAAAGTGACAAAATATTCACAACCTCCTCTTGCTTGTACATTAAGTGGACAGCTAACATCCGTGCGTACTAGCTGAAATGGCTTTGTGGCTCTTGAACCTTTAGCTGAGAAATGTCTCTTGGTCATTTTGCCTTCTATACAGGATTTACAAACAGGGAGAGATCCAATAAATGGTTCTCTTAAAGGACTATCCTTTACAAGCCTATTTGTTCCGTCTAGACCAATATGGCCCAATCTCAAGTGCTACAGATATGTTTCACTATTGGAATCAGTTTAATAGATCTAGGATTAGCTGTTTTTAAATAATTCATAATTATAAAAAAAAATTGTCATTCATTATAAGTATGTAAACTTTGTTTATCCCAAAGCATTTGCATAACAAGTAAATAGATAATTTCTTTATATAATAACTACTTTATTAGTAAAAGAAATAAATGTTATGCAAGATTTAGAAATAAGTTTCCAAACATTAATAATCAAAATTACTAATAATAAACTAAATTTCTAGATTGTAGTTTTCTTTGTTTAAAGAAATCTAAAATTTCTAAAACAAA
This sequence comes from Humulus lupulus, assembly GCF_963169125.1. Classification (NCBI taxonomy): domain Eukaryota; kingdom Viridiplantae; phylum Streptophyta; class Magnoliopsida; order Rosales; family Cannabaceae; genus Humulus; species Humulus lupulus. Next base: position 172,642,823 of record NC_084798.1, on the reverse strand, counting down.
ATAAAACAATTTAAATTGTTCAACTAACAATAAAATTACTAAATAAAAACTACTCTCCAACTTCTCCAGCTCCTTACTCGCTATCAAAATCCTCATTAGTCTCTTCCTCCTTTTTAGGGTTCTGATTCTATAAGGAATAACAAAAGAAAAATAGATTAGTGGCATATATTTTTTAATCTACTATTCAAATTTTTTGAATATGATATTCATAGTATTTGAATCTATTATTCAAATTTGAAAAATATATGTAAATCTTATTTACCTTTTTCGTTTGACATAAACGATGACACTCAGCAAAGACTTCCTTTGTCATTGCTCGCCACATCTCATGTGCTGAGTCATAGTGTATATATTTTTCCTTTGTTTTGTCAGACATGGTTGAAAGCATGCAATAACGTGTCAACCGATCGGATTTCATCCAATTTGCATATTTTTCTTCTGCTTCATAGCTAGTAGCCAGAGGTGGTACTGTTGGAGGTTTTTCACAGACAGTTGACATCATCTTCTTATAAGAAAAAATAGTCAACATGCCTCGAAACCAGTGTTGCATATTTTCAGGTTCAAAAACCAAGGATTTGAGAAAGGCATCAGTGTGTAATTCACCAATAGACATTTTTGCTGGGAATAAATAAATAAATACAAATATTATTATATTTAGAAAAATAAATATCAAAGTTTCAGAAATTAAACGTGATGCATGAGCACAATTAAAACACATAAAATAAAGATTAATTTCCTCGATAAAATTTTCCAACAATTAAAGTGCCGCCTTAGGGTCGGTCAAATTAATTTTAGAGAATTTATAAGACATTCTTATCTTTATTGTTTAAAACTTAAAATAACCCTTTATTTTCTCTTTTAAACATTAAAGTACCGCTTAGTTTGGTCAAGTTATGATTATCCATTGCAAAAGCTTAATCATAGCTTTGTGAGTGTAACCCATTATTTCGGAGTTCATGACTTAACTTAGGACATGCCGCCTTAGGGTCGGTCAAGCCTAAAATACATCATTAGTTCCTATCTTTGTAAGAAATACAACCTTGCTATTGATATGTCCAGCCACCTTCCTTAGGGGGACGAAAATAAATTCGTCGCGAGGTGCTATTCATATCTCACGGTGTTATATTAATAATGGAGACCATGGGTTATGTTTGAGATATCGGCCCTCTCCCACTCACTATTTTGAAATAAGTGTTTTTAACCTAATTAATTCCAAATTAATAATAACTTCTTTAAACCTTATGAACATAATTAAAATTGGAAAGAAAGCGAGTTTCTAGGTCCATATCCAATTTTAAATTACCAATTATGTTCATCTAAACTTTACTAAAAAAAACACTTTTAAAAATAAAGTTGGTTTAAAGAAAATTAAGTCATAAAGACTTAAAAAATGGTGTGATATTTTACCAAGTTTTCAAAAATAAAACTAAGTAATTTACATGCAATTGACTTCGCAAAACAATTCATATAAACATATAGGACAATCCTAATAATCATGTTTCTACAAATGAGATGGATGATTATGGCTGTGTGGGTTTTTATGTATGACATAAAATGCATGAACATGTTATCAATCACATCAATCACATGAAAATAATTATTTAAATAAATAAATAAGCAATAAATGTTGAACCGGGTGCTTTTGGGTATTTTTAATTTTACAACCACTTTATAAAATTAAAAAATAAAATAAAACCACCTTGATCTCCATCAGGCTTCTTTACTTTACTGTCGGTAGGATATGTGTCGTTGTTGGTCCAGAATAAAAATAAAAATAAAACAATTTTCTAATTATTTTGATTAATTAAAACAAACTTTTAAATAATCATTATTTTTATTTTTCTTTTTAATTAAAACAACTTTTAATTAAAAATTAGTAACTAAAATAATTAAATAAAATCTGTTATTTTTTAAAATTAAATTTTGAAATAAGATTTTCAAAAAAATGTTTGTTAGGATTACAAAATTATCACATTATTTAAATATCAAATTTCTAATAAATAGGATATTTAACATTTTAAAATTAAAAAAAATAACAGAATAATTTCAGAAAAATAAAAAAAATTCTGGACCAGCAGGACGGAGACACGTGGCGTCAAACGAGGCTACCGAGGCCGGGATGTACGGAATCGTACGGATCCGTACGGACCCGTCCGTACGGTTCGTATGACGCCCTGGCAGCGGCTCAGAGGGCGACCTCGAAGGAGCGGTGGCTAAATTCTGAATACCGGGCTCCGTTCTAACTTTTGTGTGATCGGAATTACAATTTTATAGTGTCAAAAATTAAATAAAATTACATAAATCCTATGCCATTTAATGGCTTACACAATGATCTAATCATAAACAAATCCTAACCCACAAACACCATACAATTAACGATTCAACATTCCCATGCATTCAATCATATTAAGCCATCCATTCATTCATCAAAATAAATAAATGCATAAAAGTAAACCCACACAGATTCAATATATATGTGTGTGTGAAGATGGCTCTGGTACCATTTATTGGTTTTTATTGATCAAATCAGAAATTATACGCAGCGGAACAACAATCAAATTGTTAATTTAATTCCACAAGATTTCTAGATCTACTTCTTCACATGCATGTATATATTGAATCAAAGACATGAATAGAAAAAAAATACCTCAGGTCCTTCCTTGCTGCTATCTTTTTGTATGGAAAAATCCTTGAGATCTCACACCAAAATCTTCCAAAATGTTCTCAGCACACAAAGAACGAGTGTGGGCTCGCTATACAAATAATAGGCAAAAACTATTTATCAGATATTCTCAACACATGAGATCTGATAAAATTTGGACCTAGGTTTTGTAAAGAACAGTGACTTTTGTTGGTGTCACTGTTCTCTTTCTTTGAGAGAGATTTCAAGATATTTTACTATCCCTAAAAAGTTACGTTCTGAAAAACTGATATCCTATATTTAATATATCCAATATATTAAAATAAAATATTAGTTATTTTAAACAATTTGAAAATAATTAATCAGTTATCAGATTTTGTTTAAATAATAATATTTTAATCATATTACAATATCTCATTATTTATTTAATATTTAAATAACTAAAATTGTGGAACCAATAAATTGTTATGAGTCTCTTATCGTGTAGCACAGTGATTGTGCACTATGCTACACGTGTACCACATGCCAGTGATGGCATGTGATTTTGCCAAATTTTTATTATTATTTAAATACCAAAAATCCCAAAAATAAATTAATTCAAAATTAATTATATTTTTGTTAAATCAAATAATTAATTAATTAATTATACAATAATTATGTTTGATACATATAAAAATATTTTACTTATCAAATAAGTCATTTTTGCCCATTTTTGTATTTACCTTTGTCAGTGTTTGTTTGAGCCATTTCGGGGACCATGGACCTATAACATTAAGCTCCAATAAATTGAAACTAAATAATTAAACTCTTTAATTATAATAGTTAATTTATTAATTCTGATATTTCTCCACTATAAATTCAGAATTGCACTCTTTATATTATAGATATACTTTTACAGAAATCTTATCTTAAGTCATCTATTGATATAACCATCTTACAATAGTTCAACCCTCTAATTAATTAGTTCATAAATTAGAATGGAAGAATTGTCATTTTACCTTTCTAATTTACTTATTATTCCTTAAGTACCATTAATTCACTAGTGAATAATTAATCTATAATCTAATTATAGATTTGAGCTCAAAACCATTCAATTCCATAATTACCCCTTAAGGGAACTAATATACGATCCGTTAGGAAAGATTAGATTCCGTATTGTTGATACATGTTCCCAGCCATCCATGATATTAAATCTCCAAAACAAAAGTCATTAGCCTCATTCTATGAAGAGACCTTAACGAATGAGTCAAAAGATTTAATAAACATGAATAGGAGTTCATGAACACTCAGGATTTAGGTTGATCTATAAATGATCATCAGTTATGATATGAATTACAAGTCCTTATTGTTAAATGGTTTTTGGATAAAGACTTTAATTCATATCTGTCCATGTCATATATACTCATATTATATAAAACACATTTACCGAGATGTCTTACCACATCAATAATCTGAATCTAGATTATTTGTATCATAATGATACTCAGTAAACCGTACTTACAACTCCAATTAAAGAATTCAATAACTTTAATTTGTTGTTGTTGACTATTTTTATTCATTCATGTGATCTTAATTCTCTCATACTAATACAAGATCACATCCTCAATAATGAATATGGAATTTTTCTGATATTTACAAAATTATTCAAACAATAATTTAACAATCTAAATATAACAATAATAATAAATCATTGTATTTATTTATTCACAGAAAAACAAATGTCTTTTACATGATTTTAGGACACACTCCTAACATCACATATATTCAAATAATCATATAAGCATGCTTATCACATAATCATTTAAATCACACATAATCCAGTTATGCCCTCCCGGCACACTAATCAAGGCTCTTGAGCCTTATTAGTAATTTTGGGTCGTTACAGGGTTTACCTAGGATGGTGGGGCAGCATGACTCGGTATGGGTGATAGTAGACATATATACCAAGTTAGCTCACTTTCTGCCAGTAAGGACAACCTATACCGTGGACTACTATGCATAATTATATGTGAGGGAGATCGTACATCTCTATGGGGTTCCAAAGTCTATAGTATTGAACCGGGATCCCATATTTACCTCCAAGTGTTGGAGTAGTTTGTAGAAGGCTATGGGGACTCAGTTGAAGTTCAGTACAACCTTTCATCCTCAGACAGATGGGCAGTCTGAGAGGACAATTCAGATATTGAAGGACATGCTTAGAGCATGTGTGCTAGATTTTGAGGGGTCTTGGAGTAAGTACCTCCCGTTGATTGAATTTTCGTACAACAATAGTTATTAGTCAACAATTGGAGTAGCTCCATGCGAGATGTTATATGGAAGAAAGTGTAGATTGCCCATTCATTGGGATGAGATGAGGGAAAGGAAGTATTTGGGACTGGGGATGGTTTAGAAAACTAATGAAGCTATTGAGAAGATCCGAGCTTGAATGCTCGCTTCGCTTCGCAGACATAAAATCTATGTTGATCCTAAGCGCAGGGAAGTGGAGTTTCAGGTAGGGGATCACGTATTTCTGCGAGTTTTGCCATTGCGAGTGGTAAGGAGATTTGGAAAAAATGGCAAGCTGAGCCCTAGATTTGTAGGACCTTTTGAGATTCTGGAGAGGATCGGGCAGGTAGCCTACAGATTGGCTCTGATCTCGTCATTATCAGGAGTTCATGATGTGTTCCACATCTCAATGCTTCATAAGTACGTATCAGATACGACCCACATATTGGGATATGAGGATCTGGACCTACAGACAGACTTGTCATATGAGAAGCGACCAGTTCAGATCCTAGACAAAAAGGACATGGTTATAAGGAACAAGACGATTGCTCGAGTCAAAGTCTTATGGAGGAATAGAAGGGTCGAGGAAGCGACCTAGGAACTAGAGTCGGCTATGCGGTATCAACATCCCGAATTATTCAGGAAAATTTTGAGGATGAAATTTTCAGTAGGAGGGGATAATTGTAACATCCCAAAAATGCTAATAAGGTTTAGTGCCTTGATTCGCTTGTAGGAGGGCATAGTTGGATATATGTGTGAAATTAATTGATTAAATGTGTGACTACGTGGCATACATGATTTATATGATAATATGAATACATATGCATGTTTATGAGTATTAAATATGCATGTGGGCCTGTTTTTTGTTAAATAGGGCATATACATGATTTTGGCCCATTGAGAGCATAAATGTGATTATATGTGTGTAAATGATTGAGACCACATTATTATGTGGATATATCTGCAGTAATCAGCTCGAGGCGATCCTGGTGAGCATATTAGCGGAATAGTCACAACAGGGTTTAATACCCGGCTCGGGGTGAGCCTAGGGGTATTTCGGGATGCTAATCTCCATCACTCTCACGTTCTCTCTCTCTCTCTCTCTAAGGCTTGGGGCTTTGAAGAGAAAGCTTAGAATTGGGGCTGGAAGTTGTGGATTCAGTTGGGAATTGAAGCTAGGATTGGTTTAGGTTAAACTCAAGGTCAGAGTCATCATCAAGGTAAAGTCTAAGCTTTGATTTCAGGGTGAAATTCTACTGTTAGTATAGGTTTTCTTAAGTTCTTTAAGTTTATAAGGTTTTGGCTAAATTCTTAGTTCTTAGGAGGATTTCGGCTAGATTTCTAGGTGATTGTGTGGCTCTTACTATTGAGGTGTAGAGGCTTAATTCTGGATTTGGTGCACATTATGTTGGATTTTGGTGAATTAGGCTGAGGAAAAACATAGAGAAAATATGCAGGTTTTCTGGGTTTTGGGGCTTGAGCCGCGGCCCTGTTCTTCAGATGTCACGACCCGTACGTGCGAGGAGGCTGGGGCCTCTGAAATTTTGGCCAGGCGCCGCGGTGCAGGTTGAGGCATGCCACGAACTGCATTCCCCAGAAAAGAGCCTCGAGGCTCTCTAACTTGTAGCGCGCTGCGACACTAATTGAGAGAAATGACCAAGTTAGGTTTTTAGGCTCGGGAACTCAAACCTAAGTTCTTGGGATGGATTCTACTACCCGGTTTAGTAGAATTCGAGGTCTCGGAGGCTAGTATGTTATTCTAAAACTTTTAACTGGTTTGGATTTTGATAGTTTTCCATTATCTCTTTGTGACGAGGGTTATCGTTAAGGCTCAGAATTGAGGATCGTGCTCGGGACCGCTCTACATCCTTCACTCGAGACTCGATGTAAGAAAATTGCACCCTGCTCGTGAATATATCTATATCTGAGAATGTCTAGTTAGGCATACCTGTATAGGTTGCCTTTGATTGCCTGATGTGCGATGTATATTTATGATGATATCTATTTTGAAGGCCGGTCTAAGAATATCGAGGGCCGATAATAAGCGTGCGGAATGCAACTCGGCCTAAGCGTGCCGGGGTCAGCTTTTGGACCAAAGGACTTGGCCTAAGGGCGTCGAGCCTGATTATTATACAATAAATAGAAGTGCGGCTTGCGCTTAACTAATCTATTGATAGATGCGAATAGTTTATGTGGTTGTTTGAACTGAACATTTATGTTAAGCTTATTGCTTATATTCTACTGTTGATTGAACTTGTTGATCTAAGCTTACTACGCATATACTGTTGTTTATTTGTGCTTGTTGAATTAAGTTTTCTTGCTGAGCCTTAGCTCACGGGTGCTATGTGGTGCAGGTAAGGGCAAGGGAACGTTGGACCAACCCTGAGTTGGAGAGCTTTGAGGGCGTTGTGTACATTGGCAGTTGCTCGACCGCCACAACCAAGGGATTGACAGGGCCTAGAGCCAAAATTGTATTTTCCCATTTGACTAGCTTCATGTAACGTCCCAAATTCCCTAATGTGGCTTAATGCCTATATTAGGGGGCCAAGAGGGCCAAAATTGATTTAATATGTGATTATATGCATGATTATGTTAATTATATTATTATATGATTATAATTGCATGCACGTGGGCCCACTTTTTATAAGAAGGGCATTTTCATAATTTTGGCCCGTTGAGGGCATATTTGTATATTTATGTGCATGTATGTGATATTTGGGTGAGACCACATTATTATGTGGATATGTTTGAGCTATTCAGCATGAGACGATCCTAGGATACAAGTTAGCGGTTTGTTCATAACGGGGTTAATTACTGGGCTCAGGGTGAGCCTAGGGCTAAATTTGTATTTAGTACATTACCGGGAATGAACGGATAATGGGATATGATTTAATAATTATTTGAGGATATGGGGAATAATGGTAATTGGAGAACGTTAATTATGATTAATGGGATAGACAATTCTGCTCTTGGGTGGCTTTGAAAGATTAGAATGGCCCTAGGGGCATTTTGGTCATTTGGGCTATTAGATATACTTAAGCTTAGATGGTTGTAGAAGGAACTAAGGCAAAACAGAGGTTTCTTTCTCTCTCACTCTCAATCACTTTTCTCTCTCTCTCTCTCTCGGGTTGGATTTATGAGGCAAGCTAGAAGATTAAACTTGAGGATTAAGGCTTGAGAGTTTAGGATTGTGTTCAGCAACTGGAAGGGTTTAATTATGTGTTTGAGGTAAGGTTTTCAGCTTGAAATTTCAAGGTTTTGCTCTATTTTTATGTGGTTTGAAGGCTTGGGAGTTTAATTGTGTAATTGGATGTTTGGTGATGTTTTAAGTGTTATAAAGCTTGGGTTTTGTTGTTAAACTAGTGATAATGTTGTGGTGATGATTGATAGTGATATTGGGATTAGATTGATGAGTTTTGGCTGAGTTTAGATTGAGAAAAATGCATATGACTATTCAAAAAAGTATAAGGATCATATGAAATTTTACCATGCAAAAATATTTTGAGAAAAGATTTTTCTCCAGGTCAGAAAGTCCTTTTATACAACTCTCGTTTGCATTTATTCCCGGGAAAGTTACGCTCTAGGTGGTCCGGTCCTTACATTGTTCGTATTGTTTTTCCACATGGAGCTATTGAAATTGAAAATCCTAAAAATGGTGATATATTTAAAGTTAATGGACAAAAATTAAAACCATTTTTAGAATTAAAAACTGATGAAGTGGATGAGATACTCCTTGAGGACCCTGTTTACCATGCTCTTTGATTCCTGTGTGATCTTGATAACTTGCGTTTTATTTGTATTGTTGTTTTATGTGTGATTTAATTTTTGTTAGTTGTATCTTGTTCTCTCTTCGCAATGCACAATATCGAGGTACGACCATTCTAAACCTTACACTCTTGTCAATTTTAATTTATATTTATATTTTGACACATTGAGGACAATGCTTAAATTAAGTTTGGGGGTATCGAGTTTTATTGTGTATGTTTTGTGTTTTATTTATGTTATTTATGTTTGTGTTTTATTTATGTTATTTATGTTTTATTGTGTATGTTTTGTGTTTTATTTATGTTATTTATGTTTGTTTGCAAAAAAAAAAAAAATTATTTATTTATATGTTGTTGTTTTGTAAATTTTTTTTTTTATTTGTTCATTTTCATAAAAATTCAAAAACAAAATATTTAAAAAAAAAATTTGGTGATATTTTTCATTTTCAATGATAAAAATTCTGATTGAGTTTGAAATTAATTCTCTTAAAAATATGAATAATTTTTAAGCTTTGTTTTTAATTATAGGGTCAATTTTGCTTGTAACAAAAATTACATTTTTCATAAACACTCTTATTTCCCAAAAGTTTAAGTGAAAACCTATTTTCTAAAAGCAAAATTGACAATTTAATTAATTACATAAGCTTAACTTTTATTCATAATAATTTCTGAGATTTATTTTCATTGTGCAATTTTTTAGAAAATCATTTTTATATAACCAATAAAAAAAATAATATGTGTATTTTAATTTTTCTTTTGCTTGAGGACTAGCAAAACTTTAAGTTTGGGGGTGTGATAACTCTACAAATTAGAGTTATTTTACCATATTTTATATGCTAATTGTTGCTTAGTTCTTGAGTTTTTAATTGATTTATTAAGCTTTTAAGTAATTTTGAAATAATTAAGTTTATTTTGATTTTATATATTTTTGTGTGTTTTTATAGTTATTTTGTTGTAAATTATTGTAGTTAATTATTTAAGTTGTTGTGTTTAGGGAAGTAAAAAAATTGTGTGTTTTATTAAAACTAAATGTTAAATTAAATTAAGTTGTAATTAATATTTTCAAATAATTAATTTGGTTTATTTTATAAATTGAAAATATTTTATCATGACTTAATTTATATTATTTTGTGTAGGTAATTTGTTGCATTTTTGTGCTTGAAAAGAAGATAAAAAAAAATAATTAAAACTGAAAAAAGTGAAGAAAATTGTGGCATTTTTGTAACATATTCGGCCCAGCAACGTGAAGCCCAGACCCGTGCCTCCTGCCCATGCTCCAGCCGGCCCACCACTTCCTCCCAGCCAGCCGTACGGACGCTGAAGCAGTCACCAGCACCCAGCCGCCACCTGTCCCAGTTGTGTCCTCAACATTCAGCCTTCACCCCACGCCAGCTCTCCACACCGTCCGTACGGGCCCAAGCAAACCTCATCACTCCAGCAGCTCTCCCACAGCCGCCTGCCCCTTCCTTGGGCCCAAGCTCCAAAGCCTCTGCCAGGCCCAGTGAGCCTAGCCGAAATCGCCTGGCACCAAGCAGCCACCAGCAGCCTAATAGCTGCATTTTCCCATTTTTTTAGCCTAAATGTGCCTAAATGTACTAATTGTCCCCTATGCTCAAAATGCCACTTTTTACCCTTTTGTCTACACACTTTTACCCCAAAATCATCATCACTCCTACAAATTACCTCTATTTACCATCTTATTATTAATTTAATCAATTTACTTAATATTAAATTGGTTATTTTAATAATGTCATTTTGGCTATAAATAAGAGTTTTGAAGACCATTTTGGGGTGCTTAATGTTTTGGTTACCATCTTTTTCTCTCATTTTCTCTCTACCATTCTCTCTTCCATTTAGGTTTTTCAAGAGCATTTTGCAAGTATGTATGTCTTTTATTTTGTAATTTCTACTCTAGTTATGTGCTTCTAATCTTTTTCATAAGATTATTAAGATCATGATGAAGCAACTTGTAACTAGGTAATATTTATGTTGTATGTTGATTTCCCTTGTAATGCAACATAGTCTATGAATTTTTCTTCTTCATATATTTCTTTCATCTTAAATATCTTGTATTTTAGATTGTTAGAACATATTTACACTTTGTTCTTCATTAGTGCATAAACATAATATTCTTTGTGTAAGATGTGTCATTAAATTGTACACATCCATGCTTAGAACAAAAATATTATGTTTTGCCTTATAAATAATGTTCATTGATTTATTTGTTATTTCATTAGATTGATTTACACTAAATGCTTTGAAATTATAATTTTGAAAAGTGAAGAAAAATCCTATCTTTTTATAAGAAATTTGTTCTTAAAATTATAAATCTTTTTGGAAAATGATAGTTTAAATTATTTTAACTATCACTAAAACTTGGGAATCAATATACTAATAAATATTATTAAACTTACATTTTGTGGATTCTAGTATCTTAATAATCTTTTCTTTTAACACTTATTGTCAAATCATTATTGGTTTATTTTCATTCTCTTAAATAGCTTTATTTTTCAATCTTTTATTTTATGTTCATAATATTAAAACTCATCAATCTTTGGAACTAAGTTAGAATTTATTACTTTTGATTTAAAATAGTTTTCTTTTTTTATTTTAGACAACTCCTTTGGGTTCGACCTCGTACTTACACGAAAACTATTCTATAAATACGATTCGTGCGCTTGCGAGTATAAATATTTAAACATACCCGTTTTTGGGTCCATCACCACCACGGCCAAGGTGTTTCTTAGGGGAACTAGGGTTTAACCCTATTTTTGCCGCTTAGGTTGGCGAATTGTAACTTTTGAACTGTAATGACCATTTTGGATTGTAAATAACTTGTAAACAATTTTATGAGATCCCATGTATAGTTTAATATTTTTAGTAAAATATATCCATTCCTTTTGACCGAGATTTTCACCCTGGCCCATTAATAACACTTAGATGCACGTTTATGACCTAATGACTCGTTTAGCGAGTTAAGCACTATTTAAAGTACATAGTGTGACGGTCTTGGCTAACCAAGGCATTACACTTCAGTTGTATTTACTTTTGAGGGTTGTAATTGCCTTGTAAACATTATTTTTGGGATCCCATGTACCAACTCTTATTTTAATGAAAGTCAACTATTTTATGATCAAAATATTTTAACCCTAACCAGTTAGTTGACTTTAGTAACACGTTTAAGTCCAAATGACTTGATTAGCAAGTCTTGCAGTATTTAAAATAAACAGTGTAATGGTCTTGGCTATCCAGGGTGTTACAAAACTTGTTCAGGGAAAGGTTACAAAAAGGGTCATTGCTAAGCGAACAACTTTATTTGAATCATCCTAGGGATCTCACAGGCATACAAATGAGGGCGGAAGGGGTGTTCAAAATACTGGAGATAAGGGAGGAAGAAGCATAGCACTGATAACTAAACCAGTAGAGGGAAACCCTCACTTGGGAGAAAAGCGAGATAAAAGAGGGCAGAACAGACACTCGTCGGAAACAGAAACGGGCCAAAACTTACAAGAGAGGAAAGTGGAGCAAAATACACCCACATAGAGACTACATTATCGACGAAACAAATTTACAGTAAAAATAAGGACAAACCTATCTAGCGAGAGCCATTTAAGATAACTTCGCCAATAAAGAGAGGAGATCAAACAAAATACTGCGCATTTCACAAAGATGTGGGCCATACACTAGCAGAATGTAGGTTGTTTTACAACCAAGTACAACGCATCCTAAGAACGGGAGGATTGTCGCAGTACATCAAGACTACTATAACATCCCAAATTTGCTAATCAGGCTTAGTACCTTGTTAGTGTGTTGGGAGAGCATAAATGGAAATTATTTGCATTTTTATAATTATATGCATGATTTTGTGAATTATGTGAGTTATATTATGATGTGACTATTATAGCATGTTTAGGTGTATTAAGTATGCATATGGGCCTGTTTCTTATTAGAATGGGTATTTTCATAATTTTGACTCGTTGAGCGTTTATTTGTAAATATATGTGTTTTGTGATTTAGACCACATTACTATGTGGATATATTTGAGTTATTCGACACGAGACGATCCTAGTGAGCAAATTAGCGGAAAAGTCACAATTGGGTAAAACACCCAACTCGGGGTGAGCCTAAGGGTATTTTGGTAATTTAGAACATTACCGGGATTTATCAGGTAATGAGAATTATTTGGTGATTACTTGGGAGTATTGGAATTAATTGATAAATATGGTGTTAGTTGAGGATTAGTGGGAAATGGTGGCGAAAGACCATTTTGCCCTTGAGGGCATTAAAGAGCTAAGGTTTGGGCAAGGGGCATTTTGGTCATTTCATGCCCATGGATTGACTTAGTCAGTTAGAAGCCTTCAAAATCAGGAAAAAACCAAAGAAAACAGTTAAGCAGCTCTCCCATTTCTCTATCTCGTTTTCCCTCTTTCTCTCTTTCTTTGTGGTTAAGTTTATTTTTTAAATTTTGGGGAAGGAAGGCCTTGAATTGGAGGCTTAAAGCTGGGAAGTGGATTAAGGTGCAACTTAGGGTCGAATTTCTCAACTGAGGTAAGGATTTTTAGTTTGTTTCTGGTGAATTTTTAGTTTGGTTTTAGTGTTCTTGAGTTTTAAACTCAAGGTTTGGATTTTGAGTTGTGGTGAGGTTTTAGCTTGGTTCTTGATGTTAGTATGTTGCCCATAATGTGTTATTATGAGTTTAGAACTCAATTCTGGGTTTGGTTGAAGTTTGGGGACTGATTTTAGGGGTTTTGGTTTGAAGAAAATAGTTGGAAAATGCTGGAATTATGGGTTCACGGGGTTGCGTCGTGGTGCTGTTCCTGGAGCGTCGTGGTTCTCATGAACTTAGAGGCACTGAGGTTCTTCTGAACTGCCTTGGTGTGTGTCCTGTGACTTTGTGGTTTGGGGCTCTCTGCCTAGAGGCGCGTCGTTGCCTTTGAGGGGGGGCGGGTCGCAACTCTAGCTGGGGAAAATGGCCAAATGAGGTTTTGAGTTGCGGGGACTCAAACTTAAGGGCTCGAGAAGGATTCTACTACCCAATTTAGTATAATTCGAGATTCCGTAGGCTAGGACTCGGTCCGGAAACCTTTATTCGCTCGTTATTGATAGTTATTCGTTATTATGGTTGTCACTAGGGTTCACCGATTGGCTCAGGAGGAAAAGGGTCGTGCTCAGGGTCGTGATATGTGTCTCATTAAGGACCTAAGGTAAGAAAACTGCACCTAGTATGTGGTTAGGGCTTGAGTCTGGTCATTGAACATAGTTATAACTATGATTGAGACATGACGTGGCGTGATTTTATAGGTGGAAAAGGAAAAATGTTGCGAGCTTAACATCTTACTAATTGAATAATGAGATGAGCTCTAAGCTCAGCTGACTGAACAGTTAGATGAGTTGTGAGCTAAGTTGATTGAATAGTTAGATGAGGTCTCATCTCAGTTGATTGAATAGTTAGATGAGCTCTGAGCTCAGTTGATTGCATAGTTAGCTAAGCTCAACACTCAAATGATTGAATAGTTAGTTGAGCTCAGCGCTCAAAGGATTGAATAGTTAGTTGAGCTCAACGCTCAAATGATTGAATAGTTAACTTATCGCAACGCGTGAAATGAAAAGGAAAAAGAACGAAGGGTGAGTTAAATCTGACACGTGGACAATAAGGATAAGTTCCCTTGACTTTGCCTCTCATTATTCTTTTATAAATAGATGACGGAGGGACCACATTTGGGACCAGCAGACTTCAATTCAATTTAATTTGTGAGGGTTGCGGACTGAGAGGAGGAACATTGTGCTGACTTAAGCATCGAAGTGTCTTTTGCAGGTACATTCCTTATGTTTGTTCCTACTGACTCCAAGGAAGACGAATTTATGCCATTGATTAAGTCAATGGAATGTGTAAATTTAAAGCAATCAACATCAACAATCCAACAATCTGAAGTCAGCAAGTGCAGAAGATTCATGTGGAAGATTTTGACCTAAACACAACTTTTCCTATATATAGACGCAGGGCCGGCCTTGGGCATAGGCGGGCTAGGCCCGTGCCTAGGGCCCACCCCTACCCAGGGTCCAAAAATTGGAATGTATTTATATTACTAAATATTAGTTTAATTTTATTTAAAATTACTTAAAAAAATTACATATACAAAAGGGCCCATTTTTTTTCAAATTTATTAAAACCATCTTAGGCCCACTTTTTTTCAAGGCCAGCTCATTTACGATGAGATTTCTTATTTTATATTCTCAATCATCTTGTAATATAAAAAATTACAATAAAAGTAGACTCGAGATTATAATTGAACTATTGTAAATTTAAAATGTAAACTAGGTTAGGTTTATGCTTGTGATACGATAGCACTTCAATTCAAATAAAATATTCAAAAAATTTACACATAAATATAACGTGATCCATAAATATGTAACAGTATGTAATGTCACTTTAATATAGTGAAATAAATGTGTGTATATATATACGGTCCTCAAATAAACAAACTAATATGCTATTTTACTTTTGTGTTATGTTCACATAAAATTAAAATACGAATTTAAGTAAACGTGTTATTCAGATGTTAAAACAATGCCAAACTAAATTAGCACAATAGTTAAATGTACCACGTGAACTTATTTTCTCAGTGTTGCTTTGGAGATTAATTATACTGCTGTTGAAAATATTTGGCAGCTTGAAGTGTACACTACGAAAAATATATATGTAGAAAATATTTATTTTTCTTTTTTAAAAAAATACTCCTGATTTGAAAAAATAGCACTAAAACTATTTTAAAACAATAAAGTTTTAAGTAGTGGAGGACAAAGATAGGAACAAAAATACCGCCAACAAAATCAGAACTTCACCACCATAATCCTTCTTGCTAGATGGTACAAATCCACTATTTGGTGAGTTTTGAAGATTTGTTTGAGATTTTCAAAAATCTTTTTTTCTTTTGTTATACCTAACCAGTTTTTTGTTTTTTTTAAAATTTTTTTCCAAGAACAGATCTTAAAAGATTAAAAAATATGGTTGAATTCAGTGTGCCAAATAATGCTAAGAAGTGAGATCATTCCGAGACACTTGGAATGTGGGAACATTGTTGAGTATTAAATAATTGAAGTAGCAGCCAAGTAGGTCCAAATTGCTGGTGTTGTAAGGTAGTTGCATCTTCAAAATTATTAAATAAGACTCTTTCATTCATAGCACACGGAAACCAACTTCATCTTTTGCACCTAAACCAATGTTTTTAGATGAATCATGGGAAATGATCACATAAAAAATCCCAAAGATTCATGCATCACAAGACCAACCCATGTAAGATTTTAAATACTTGATTTCTTAATATTGAGATTACCAAATAATTGATTTTGTCAAATTTTAACAATTTTTTTTTAGATATACGACTTGTTTGTAGAAATTAGATTTTGTACGTTTCTAGTTGAAGAACCAACTTAAAATTACTTTTTTTTTTTTAAATGTTACATTGGTTTGATGCATCAATTTGTTTGTTAATGTTCAAGTAAAAAAGGTAATTATAATTAATTTATATTAAAAAAGGTTTATCGCTAGTGTTATTTATTTAAAGAATTTTTTCATATTTATTGGTCTTTTAAGGTTATTTTACAAAAATATGGACATTTAATATTTTTATTGTATATTGATATTTTATTTGGAAGTTTATATTTATGGGATTTTCTTTCCCATAAATTTGAAAAAATATATAATTATGCAAAAAAAAATTTATCACAGTTAAGGTTTTTTTTTTAAGAAAAAATTACATTTTATATGAGATTTTTTATAAAATTTGCAAAAATATCGCTTTTAAAAAAAAAATGATTTTATGGTATTTTTTTTAAATTCACTTTTATGAGTTTAGTTTATCATATTTTTTTTGTATAAAAGTTTGTTTTTTTAATTTTGAGTTCCAATATGTGATTAGTTTTCTCATAAACTGAGTTTTTGTTAATTAAATTTTCTTATACAAATTAAAAAAAGTTTAATTATCATATTTTTGTACATTGATAGCTAAAAAGTCATATTTTTTAAAAGTTAAGGTAATTTTTTCAATTTTTTTCTACTAATTTTTTCCTCCATCTTTTTTTTTCTTTCCATTAGTTTTCTTCTTCTTCTTTTTTTCACTTTTATTCATTTATTTTTCTTTTTCTTTCATTTGTATTCTTTTTTTTCATATTTTTTTTCAGTTTTATTTCTTTTCTTTTTTTTTCCTTCTATTTTTTCTTTTTTTTTTTGTATTTTCTCACACATATGAGCTCTTTTTTCTTCTTCCATTTTTTCTTTTGTTTTTCCTTCTTTTTTTTTTCTACCAGTTTTTTCATTCATTTTTTTTCCTTCATCATTTCTTTCATTATGAAAACGTGAATGGGTAACCAGTTATCCTGATGGGAACATTCAAATATGAAGAAAAAAATCTTATAAAAATGTGAATGGGTAACCAGTTACCCTAGTGGGAAAATCTAAATTTGGAATGAAAAAAAATAGATATGAAAACATGAATGGGTAAATAGTAACCTGGTATGAATATCCAAATTTGGAAATAAAAAAATAGATATGAAAAACATGAATACGTAACCAGTTATCCTAATGTAAACATTTAAATTTGAAAGAAAAAAAATATGATATGAAAACGTGAATTAGTACCTCGTTCCTCTGATGGGAACATTCAAATTTGAAAAATAAAAATAAAAAATCATATATGAAAACGTGATTGTTATTAGTTACTTAACCCAAACAAGGAAAAAAAATAGTCACGATCTTTAAAAAAAGTGTGAAAAAAAAATTAGAACAAAAAAATTGATTTAATTTTTTTTATGTATAGGAAAAAAATAAGTGCACTAATAAAAAATGATAATAAATAATAAAATATTTTGAGTTGAAGGGGAGTCGACTTAATAAGAAGATTTCTCCAAAAAGTTTGACAAAGAGGGATGAGAAATAAGACGTCAACGAGAAGAGAAGTTGAAGAGATAAAAACTAAAAATTGTAAAGTGAAAATGTATTTGTGATTTTAAATTATAACATTAAATTATGAAAAATAAACATTAAATAATATAAAAACAATAAAATAGATTAAGTTTCTTTTTAAAAATACTAAGTGAATATTGTATAAAGAAAGTAATATAAAAATATAATCAAATAAAAAACACTTAAATGACTACAATAATCTTCTAATTTAAATAAACATAACTAAGAGTAAAATTATGACATAAATTAATTTTTATAAAAAAAATATGAGAAACTAAATCTACAAAAAAAAAAAAAAAATTTAAATACCATAAAATAAATTCTTTTAAAAAAGAAGTCATGTTTATGTAAACTTAGTTAAAAAAAACTCATAAAAGATGTTATTTCTTTTTTTTTTTAAGAAAAAAAATTCACGTTTAAAACAAAAAAATGTCGTTTTCTATTTTTTTTTTCTTCTTTTCATTGTATACTGTATAAGCATTAAAAAATTGACACTGACCAATATACATAAAATTAAAATGGATGTACAAGAATGACCTCTTATTTTAAAAAAAAAATTAATAAGAGTTTTTAATATATTAACATATAAAAAATAAAGAGTGAAGCCGCACTGATACTTCTTGTTAAAAAAAAAACACAAAAGTACTTATTTTTTAGTTTAAGATTAATACTATGCCCTCAACTTGATTAATAGTCATTTTTTTGGCATTGTTTTTAAATAAAATTTATTCCTTCAATCTATTAATCTTCATATATAATTTGTTTGACTTGCTTTTATGAAAGATGGTGAATTGTGATGAATGTAATGAGAGTAAATTTGTAAAGTTCATATTAAAAAAATAAGAAACTTAATTATATGGATGAATACAGTTAATTATAAATTTTCATATGTATATATATACATATAATATAAATTAATTACAAAAATACCTTTAAAATTTTTCTTTACATCTATAATGTGACACATCAACACCTACGTACCAAAATTCAAACTTATTCATACCTAAATTTGAAAAAATAGGAAAAATTGTCTGTTTGTCATTGTTTTCTATTTTTTGTTTTCAAATGAGACAAGAAAACAATTTTTATAGTTTTAAAAAAACAAGAGATATTTGATTAATGTTTTCTAAAAATAATTTTTTAGTTTTATTTTTTTTAAATCTTAAATAAAAAATTAACAAATATATTTACAAAGAGAAAAATCTTTTAAAGTTTGTAATAAATAATAAGATAAAATAATTTGAAAGAAAAAATTATGAAAAATAAAGAGTGAGAAAGTAAGGAGAGAAAATTGAAGAAATAGAAATTGAGAAGAGAGAAATTAATCTAAGAAAAAATGAGAGAGAAGGTGATGAGAAAGTAAGTGAAGAGAGAGAAGTGAGTAGAAAAAAGTGATGAGAGAGGAAATAGCGAGAGAGAAAAATGATGATATATTAAGTGATGAGAGAGAAAGTGAGGATATAGTAAGTGATGAAAAAGAAAATGATGACATAATAAGTGATGTAAGAGAAAATAAGGAGATAAAAAATGATGAAAGAGAAAATGAAAAGATAGAAAGTGAGAAGAGAGAAAATAACGAGAAAGATAGTGATGAGAGAAAATGTAAGGAGAGAGAAAGTGATGAGAGATAAAATAAGGAGATAGAAAGTGATGTTAGAGAAAGTGAAGAGAGAGAAACAAATGAGAGAGAAAATGATGTGACAATAAATGATGTTAGATAATAATAATTAAAAAAGTGATGTGAAAAAAAAAAATAGACAAAAAAAATTTGAGAACAACAGAAAACAACTTTTTGTTGTTCTCAAAATTTTCTATTTTTTGTAACTTTGTTTTTAAAAATTATTTTCTGAAAACAAAACCAAACACCCTAACTTGTTTTCAAAAAACAATTTTTTAGTTAAGGAGTCAAACACCCTCCTAGTTTCTCATATTTTTTAGTTTTTCTGGGTTTATAAAAGTAACATTTAAGTTACATACAACATCAATAAAATACTTATATGTTACTTTTTCATACAAAAAAACTTTATTTTTAAACCATATAATAAAAAAAAAATTACTATTTAGTATACCACATTATAAGTTCAAAATGTAAAATTAAAATATACTTTTTAGTCAAAATAAATTAAAATTTTACTTTTGAATCTGGTCATCTTCTTCATCGACGGCGAGAAAATCTATCTTTCCCACATATCAAAATGACCACTCTTAAAGAGTATGTTGTGATGGTTTTATTTAGTATACTATATAGTTACTTTTTAAATATATATATATATATATAATACACGTTTTGGTCACCCATATTTTTTACATCTAAATTATAGATATATCTTATTAACTAAGCAAAAAAAAAACTTATTAGGTCACTTTAAAATCATTGTAAATAATGTAAATTTTGTGACTATGTGATTTAACTTTCATTTAAATAAATCAAAAAGTAAACTGTTGACGCCGTTTTTCGTCAACTTAAATCGTAGAGCAATTAAACAACGTAAACTATGAAGCGAATGAATAAAGAAGAAAAACAAGAGGGTTTTTACGTGGTTCAGCAGTTAATTCTGCCTAGTCCACGAGTCTATGTTATTAAGACTTTGAGTTTTCCGGAAATTCTTCAGAGATGAATTACCCAGAGCTTTCTCTCAAGAAATCAGAAATCGATCATTTACAAGTGGTCATTCCTCCTCTATTTATAGGGGAGGTTACAGAGCTCATTCCCACATATTTCGGGAAGATATTCTGTATATCAATTCAAATAATGACATTAAATGCAATATCTCCTATATACATGGAAACGTCCCATAAGAATCAGGAATAGATAACAGACTAAATGGTATCCCTTAAATATTGGGATTTTACAACAATAAATATGTTCACACGTAACGGGCTATCCTAGGTGACTCATCAGGTCTTCGAGTTCAGCAATCGGCATTGTGACTGTCAAGACTTATGGAACTGTTATGAACTTGCCACCTCACTTCAAGACATGCTCGGAGTAGATAGATACTGTCGAAGTTATCACACTCGAGCTAGCACTTCCCAAGCTCGGACTGTTTTATCTGAAGACAATCAATAACTGATGTATCCCAATGTCGTGCCATTTCGAACTCAGAAAGTATCCCGAGGTTACACATCTTCGAGGTCATTGTTTTACTTCAGAGATTTTACAGCTGGACCATACAATGTTTTCATACATTTCGAGCTCACACTTGACGAGCCCAGTTTTCGAGGTCATAACCTTTGGTCTCGAAATCTGGGTGTAACATAACTATAAAACTACTTTTCATATATAACATAAACCAATTAACCAAATTTTGAAAATAAGTTAGGAGTTAATTAACTAAAATATATATTTTTTGTAAAAATGTAACTAATCAATATCTAATTGGTTTTTATAAGCAAGCAAATGATTACTTTTGATTCCGGTGACGGCGATAAAACATATTCTTCCAATCAAAATGATCACCTTGAAGAGTAGGTTGCAATGATACCACTCTTGGGTCCAAACGATCAATGATGTGGCCATATATATATTTTTTTTGAAGTTATGGAGAAGAGAGAGAATTAAATGATTATTTTAGTATTGACAATTCTTATATGAGGTATATATTATTTGTATACCTGATATAAAAAATATTATTTTTGTAATTAAAATTTTTGACGTTAAATTTGTAAATAAAATCAATTATCAGTTGTGAGATGTAATTTTTTCTATTTATTTTAATACATGTAATTTTTTTTAGAGGAAATTACATTTTATATGAGATTTTTAATAGAGTGTGCAAAAATATGATTTTTTTCAAAAAAAAAAAAAAGTTGATCTATGGCTTTTTTAAGAATTTTCATTTTTATGGGTTTATTTTCCCATATTTTTGTATAAAAGTTGGTTTATGCCATAGTTTTACTCTTAATCAAGTTTTATTAATTTAAAAGGGTATGCTTGTAATTTGATTATTATTTTTTTAGCTTATTTGTTTTTTTATATTGTTTTTATATTACTAATTTTACATACAATTTTTCTTTGGTTGTTTTGCAATTTTTTTTTTTTGTAATATGAATTGTTTTTAAAATTATTTTTTTATTTATTCTAAACATTTTTTTCTTTTTTTTTTAGATTGTACGTTTCTTTTTTCAAATCTTGTGTAAGGTAACCAGTTACTTGATTGATATTTGACAGTTGTGTAAAAAAAATCCTAGAGCTAGGTTAAATAACATGTACCAGGAGGGGTAACCAGTTATCCTGAGATGAGTAACTTTCTACCATAAGAGAGGTAACCAGTTACCTAAGAGGGGTGACGAGTTACTCATATTAAATATGAAAAGAAACATCAAATTTGAAGGAAAAAGAGGAAGAACACTTCATTAAAAAAGGAAGAAGAAGTAACTATGATTCTAGTAACATAGGTAACCAGTTACCATAAAGAACCCATAAATATACACACATCAAACGTGAAGGTAATCAGTTACCCCCAGAAATATACACACAAAGAATGTGAAGGTAACTAGTTACCCATTCATGTTTTCATATTTTTATTAGTTTTCTTTCCAAATTTTGGTATTCACATAAGTGTTACAGTAAAAAGAAAATGCTGAAAAAATTTATTTGAATTTTTTTACATATAGTGGAAAAAAACTATAATAATAAAAGATAATAAATAAAAAATAGTAAAATAATTATGTAATGTTAAAATATATGTGTGAAAAATAAAGAAAATGGAATGAGAAAAGAATAAGTACAAAAATGAAAAAAAAAATGATGAAGGAAAAAACAGATGAATAAATAAAAATAAAAATAAAAAGAAGAAGAAGAAGAAGAAAAATGAAAAGATAAAAAATATGAATGAAAAAATTGAAAAAAAAGGAAAAAATGGAAGAAGAAAAAAAGAAAGAAAGAAAAAAAACTCATATGTGTGAAAAAAGAAAAAAATATGAAATGAGAAAATAATAAATATAAAAATGAAGAAAAATAGAATGTAAAAAATGAAAAAATAAAAAGAAAGAAAATTGAAAAAATATGAAAAAAAAAAAACCAATGCAAATGAAAAAATAGATAAATGAAAAAAAATGAAAAGAAGAAGAAGAAGAAGAATGGAAAAATGGAAAGAAAAAATGATGAAAAAATTGGTAGAAAAAAAAAGGAAAAATGGAAGAAAAATAAGTAATGAAAAAAATAAAGAAAAAATAACTGGAAAATAATAATCAAAAAATGAAAAAAAAAATATTACTTTTAAAATAAAAGAAAATATAACTATGATAAAAAAATGTGACATTTCTATATTTTAGTTAGCTACTAATTGTATTTCTCATACTTTAAATTTTTCTTTAATAAATTTTTCAATACAAATTAAGAAAAGTATAATTATCGTATTTTTGCACATTGATGTTATAAAAGTCATATTTTTTAAAAATTCCATTTTCTTTATTTTAAATTGGGTACTTCTTTTAAAAGTTTATTTCAGTGGGCTGCATGAGAGAGAGCCCAAGTTAAAATATTACCAGTGGTTTTACATTTTATTTGAAGTAAGCCAAGTAAGCCAAAAGTATGGTATTTTTCAAAACAATGGTTTTAAAAGTTACCAATAATTATATATTTTATGGTTTTAGAGAAAATCAAATAGTTTGACGGGGTAAACCTCGCTCTTGCTTTTTTCTGTTATGTTTGATTGTGATAGTGAAGATAAAAGATTTATAAATTAGACATATAGATCGATAAATTTTAAAAACATATATAAAGTATAAAGTAAAAAATTAATTAAAAGAACACTTTTAATCACGATAATTTTCTTAATCAATCATCTTATTGTGTATAAGAAAAGTTGTGCTTTTGAATGGGGTGGGAAGTATTTTTTTTTTTCCTTTCTAACATTAAATTGGACAACATGATGTACTAATGTTTATTTGTTGTTCAATTTTAAGGATGTTTCTGTCGAGTCCTTAGATTAATCACAAAGATAATAAAG
The DNA here is from genome assembly GCF_963169125.1 of Humulus lupulus. Classification (NCBI taxonomy): domain Eukaryota; kingdom Viridiplantae; phylum Streptophyta; class Magnoliopsida; order Rosales; family Cannabaceae; genus Humulus; species Humulus lupulus. The sequence continues at coordinate 172,619,237 of NC_084798.1, read as the reverse complement.
ATTTAAGAAGTTACAGAATGAGCCTTAAAGATGTAAATATATTTATATAATTATACAGAACAATTTTATAGTATGAGCATCACTTTAATTCATATTGATAGGGTATTTTCTGTTTTCAATATTATGAGAAATTATAATTATAATTTTTTTATATGATATTGTACATTGTAGTTAAAACACACATCCCACTAGTTATTGAGAAATTTTGAATAATTTATGGTGTCAAATTTAGGGATCAAATAGTCTATTTTACACTTGTATAAAAAAAATAAGCACACGTGCAACTAGGGCTGTGCAAAAAATTTTACAACCCGCCCAACCCGAATAATCCGCCCAAACCAACCCGAAAAAACTGCCAAAAAACGCAACCCGAATAAACTAACCAAAATTTAAACCGCCCAATTGTTACATTGGGCGGGTTGAAAATATAACCCAACCCGCCCAATATAACCCAACCCGCCCAATTAAGCATTTATTATCAATTTGTTATTTTTAATATATTCAAATAAATATATAAATTAATTAAGTTTTGTTTTAATTTTTTTACTATAATTTAAAATATTGTTTTAAGCTTAAAAAGATAAACTTCACACTATTAGTACTAGTATTTAAAAGAAAAAAATGTAAAAAAAAAAAAATACCACTTTTGTTTGGGCGGGTTGACCCGACCAACCCGCCCAAAAAAAAATGTAATTTCGGTTTGGGCGGGTTAACCCGACCAACCCGCCCAAATTATTGGACGGGTTAAAAAAAAAAATTTCTTAATTGGGCAAGTTACGGGTCACTTTTGCTAACCCGATTATGACATTGGACGGGTAAAAATGCATTGTAACCCGACCAACCCGCCCAATGCTCAGCCCTACGTGCAACTGACTATTTAAGCTCTAATTTCAGAACCGTAAAATATTTGAAATTTCCTAAAAATTAGTGGGATGTCTGATAAAACTACAATATACACTTTCATATAATAAATTTAGATTATAATTTCTCCACATAAATAAAATAGAGAATGCTGAACCAACAGAGGTTAAAGTGATACATCTATTATAAAATTTCCACATATATGTATAAGATACTATAACCAGTTAGAGATATGTATACTAAAAAGTAAAGTAAATTAACACAGCTTGCAAGGTACTAAAGAACAAAGAACTACATTACTTAGAAAAGTTTTGCATGACAAACAAATAACCATAAAAAAAACAATCTAAATATTTTGACTTTGTTGATAACAAAATAAAACTAAAACACATAAACCTCAAACTAATGTTCCTTCCTTTTCTTTTTCTTCTTCTTATTTCTACCAGAATCTTCATGATCAATAGAATATCTCAATCGAATCTTCTTTGATGCCCGAGTATACAAGTCACAACAAGTTTATCACGAATAATAGCAAGATTAGATTATTTCTTAGCTAGGCAACTTCTCAATTAACCCATGAATGAACAATATTCCAATTCTTTTCTTCTTCTTCTTCAATGTTTTTCTTCTCGATCTTCAACAAGTTCTAGTTCCAGTATTTTAGCAACATTTGACCCAACTCATTCAACTGGTCATAAGGGATATCAAAACTAGGCATGGCAAAATATGGCGGTGAGGCGGGGCGAGGTGGGCCCCGACCCGACGGGGCATCTTTGCCACGGTAAAAATGGGGCAGAATTCAGGGCAGGGCGCTCTGCCCTGTCTCGAATTTTTTTTTCTTCTATACTTTAACTCAATTTTTTCATGCTACTTATATATATAGTACGTAAAATTGATATTTTATATGTGGTTTAGAATATTTTTAATTCTATATAGATTAGAAAGAATTATAAATATTAAAAAATATGTTTTATATAATTGATCCTTATTTTTGTATTTATTTTGTAAATTTTAAAATAAAATATAATATTTGATGGTGTAGTTAATACCAAGTGTAAAATATAAAGATTACAATAAAAAAATAATATTTAAACTTAAAGAAAATTCTAAAATTATAATTTAATATTTCTCAAAAAAAAAAAAAACAAAAAAAAGTTAACATCAATGACATTCAGAACGTGTACATCAACAAATTGTTATAAAAATACTAGATAATAATACATAAAACTATATATTGTAACTAGTTACAAGAACTCACAAGTAAAACATTATAATTGGTTACCTTTACAACATCTTCATTCAAATTTTTATCATTGTCATGCGATGCTACCAACAAATTTACGAGTTCATTAACAAACTCTTGGGGTGAAAGCAAGATCTTCCTCATAAATTACTTCCTCCCTACGAGCCTAAATATACAGGGGAATAATATAATGAAAATACACAAACAAAAATAAAAATCAGAGCATTACTAATGCAGCAACAAGATACAATGCAGAGCATTGCTAATCACATCACCGGAGATAACGAATGGAGAAGTGGAAGATGAGTTGACAGATTTGAGAAGAAGACATAAAACCTCGAAGAAGAAGAAGAAGAGCGATTTCAGAGAAAAAAGATAATGGGAAAAAGAAGAATGAGGACAACGACTTTGAAGAGAAGTCGACGAAGACCAAAACGTCGGCACCAGAGTCCACGTAGGGAAGAGAAGAAAGACTCTGAAGCGAAGAAGAGTTGAACGCCGCCAATGGAGCTATCGGAGTCGACAAAGACAATAGAGCAACGAAAAAAAGCTTTACTAATTTATTAAATTGAAAATAAATAAAAAAAACTAAAAAGAGGATAAAATATGCACGTTAAATTATTCAGAATTTTCTGAAAAATTGCAAGATGCACTAAATAATTACAATATATACGATCATTAAAAAAAATCATGCCGAAAATTATTCACGGGTCGGAAATACAAAAGAGCCCCTTGAAGCCCTCCCATAGAAATTTCCTAAAATAAAACTATTAAATGAAAATTATTAAGCTGCCATCACAAAATAATTCAACTTAAATACATGGAAATATATCTCTTTCAAATAAAAAAAAAATACATGGAAATATATGGCTTATTTCTTTACTTAACTATTTATATGAGAATTTAAAAGCTATATATTTAGAAAAACAAAAAGTCATTAAAATTATAACAAATACAAATTCCCATTAAACAATTTAAGTAAAAAATGTCGCATGTGGTGTAAATTCTACATAGAGGAAATTACATTTTATATGAGATTTTTAATAAAATTTACAAAAATATGATTTTTTTTTTTCAAAAAAAGTTATTCTATGGTTTCTTTTTTAAGAATTTTTACCTTTAGGGATTTAGTTTCCTATATTTTTGTATAAATGTTGGTTTATGTCATAGTTTCACTCTTAATTGGGTTTTATTAATTTGGAAGGGTATTTTTGTAATTTGATTATTATTTTTTTAGTTTATTTGATTTTTTATATTAATTTTTTTTTGTTGTTTTGAAATTTTTTTTTTGTAATATGAATTATGTTTATTATTTTATTTATTTATTATAAACATTTTTTTTCCTTTTTTTTAGATTGTACATTTTTTTTCAAAGCATGGGTAAGGTAACCAGTTACTTGATTGATCTTTCACACTAATGTAAAAAAAATCCTAGAGCTAGGTTAAATAACATGTATTAGGAGGGATAACCGGTAACGCTGAGAGGAGTAACCTTCTGCCATAAGAGGGGTAACCAGTTACCATAAGAGGGGTGACGGGTTACGCATTAAATATAAAAAGAAACATCAAATTTGAAGGAAAAAGAGGAAGAACACTTCATTAAAAAAATAAAGAAATAACTATAATTTTAGTAACATAGGTAACTAGTTACCGTAAAGAACCTAGAAATATACACACATATCAGAATGTGAAGGTAATCAGTTACCCCCAGAAATATATACACATAGAACGTGAAGGTATCCAGCTACCACAGACCTGATAAAAAAAACAGATCCACCCCCTTTCTCTCTCTCTCATCTTCTTCTCTTCCCTCACCAAGAACTCTAACCACCGCCTGCCTCTCATTGCTGACTCTCCACTTCGACCACCTCCCTGCATCACCTCGAAAATAGAAAAAATATTCAGATTTGAAAAAAAAATTAAGATATGAAAATGGCAGAAGGGTGGTGATGGATCTCAAGATCGACGAGAGTCTCAGATAGGCCCAAAGACGGAGATGGAGGTGAGGCATGGTTCGCGTCTAGGTGTGGGTTGCTGTGGGGATGGACTCGGACTCTCGAAGCTGGGTCACTCGGATTCTAGGCTTGCATGCTTGAGCTTGAAATTGCACACCTAGGTGCGGCTGTGGGATTCAGGTCACTTGGGATTTGGGGGCTCGCGAATGGAATCGCGTAGAGATGTGCAGATTGGAGCTGAGTTCGTGGGAGCTTACAGCTAAGAGGTGGCTTGCGACTGGGGAGCTGGTTACGCGCCTGGGTCGCGCGGAGCTAGGCACTCGGGTACTGAGTCGATGGTGTAGCTGGGTGTTCTGGGCTGGGTTTTGCGGAGGTGCGCGCCTAAGGTGAATCGTAGGTGGTGAGGGTGGGTGGCAGGAGATGATGGTGGCGATGGTGAGGCAGGCAAGTGGAAGACAAGGGAGGTGGCGGCTAGGGCAAAGGGAAAGAGAAAAGAAACGGGAGAGAGAGAAAAGGGTTTGTGCCGCTGGGTTTGGAGAGAGAAATGGTTTGTGTGGCTAGGGTTTGAGAGATAGAAGAGTGGAATGCTAATTTACAATAGTACCTTTGTTTGGCTGATGCGTTTTAGTTTTAAATTTAGCTTCCATATTTAGTTAGCTAATAATTGTGTTTCTCATACTTTGTTTTTTTTTTAATAAATTTTCCTATACAAATTAAGAAAAGTATAATCCGCACATTTTTACATAGTAATTGCATGAGAGACATATTTTTTTTTAAATTCCCTTCCACAAAAGTTAATTATATTTTATATTGGGTATCCTTTAAAGTTTATTTCAGCGGGATGCATGAGAGAATGAGCCCAAGAAAATGATGACAAACATTTTCTATGAAAAATCATGCAAAAGTCTAAATAATTACAAATCTACAGAAGTAATGAAATAATACCAGTAGTTTGATATTTTCCCTTACTATATTTTGTTGAAAGAAAAGAAAAATAAAGAGGGGTAGAAAATTGAGGTGGTAGGAAAGAAAATATATTTCTCTTTTGTTGTTTGGTAAGAAGGGGAAGAAAATAAGAATAAAAATAAAATTACAATTTCAAAATTTAATATAAATTCTTTTGAATTAAAAACAAGGATAAATAACTAATAAGTAATTTTACTTTAAATTTATGTTATAAAAGTTTTTTCTCATATTTTCTCTCCAATTTGAGAAGAAAGAATATTGGTAGGACCCGCTTATTTTTTTACTTATTATTTTTCTATTCCATCCTCTTTTCTTGCCAACCAAACATACAATTTTTCTTCTTCCCTAAACTTTTCTTTCCTCCCATTTTTTCTCTTTTACCATGCATAGGCATGGTGATTTGAAAAGTTACCAATAAGTATACATTTGATGGAGCAAATCTCGCTCTTTCTTTTTCCTGATATGTTTGATTGTGATAGTGAAGATAAAAGATTTATAAACTAGACATATAAATCAATAATTTGAAATATATACAATATAAAGTAAAAAATTAATAAAAAACACTTCTATTCATAATAATTTTCTGAATAATCATCTTAGTGTATTTCTCTCATTTTTAGAGTTTGAAGAAAAATTGAGCTTCTGAATGGGGTGGGAGTAATTTTTTCTTTCTTTCTTTCTAAAATTGTAAATTGGATACCATATGATGTACTAATATGTAATTTCAATGAAGGTATTTTGTTTTTTTTTTTTTCAATTTTAAGGGTGTTTCAGTCAAGTCCCAAGACTAATCACAAAGATCAATAAAGATTTACAGAAGAATATGAGTAAACAATTGAGGGTGCAAGAAGGGAAATAAAAGGACTACCAACAAGCTCAGTATCGTTACAAAGTCATAAAATGATATGAACAGAACCAGTTTAGGCGTAGTGAAGGGACATTTACAGGTTAAAAAAGAAGCAGAGGTTGTTAAACGAAAGATATTAGCGGAGAATATTACAATTCCAATAGGAGAAATGTATTAGTTCACTCTCTTTCAGTTTCTTCCTTCTTTGCCCTTGGTTTGCTATACACAAAGAAGCCTTGTAACGTTTTAAAATTTACGAAGACAAAGCAGGCCCACAAACTGCACACTCTAATGTCATTCATTTCTTTAATCATACAGCCCCTCGTGTTCCCATATCTCCACCAGAAATTCTACCATTTCCTATGTTTAAAACCCGGTTAGAGTTTAATACCAGAAACAAAAATGCATTGAAGATCAAGCTAGAAAACCCCACCAAAAGTTTTAATGTAGAACTTACAGCAAGAGGAAGTGGATGGGGGAATGATTGCTTGGTTCCAAGTAAACTTTCGTAAGTCGGGTTCCAACTGTAAAGGCTTTTGTTAATAAAAAATGTAAAGCATGAACAAATACAATTAACATACACTGCGTATGGTACAGAAAGAACTAGGAATGATATGTAACGGTGAAGTTATCATTGTCTTCATTGATATGCCAAGCACTTTTCTGGAAAGCGAAGCCAATTTTGCATACAACAGATCTTCAGAAGCATAAAATTAAATAATAATCTCCAGAAGTTAAAAAAACTACAAAATTAGTGCTTCAGAATGGTAGACAAAACTATTTCACAGTGAAAGAAATACACACCTTAATCCGCGTTGTCGACTTTGTTTTGTATCATTCTTAGATTGGCTACCTCCAACCCACTGAAGCCTGGTCTGATTCCAGAGGATAAGACCTGCAACAACCAATATAAGTATTATGTTCTCCAATGAAACTGAAATAGTTCCATTTAAAAATTAAGGTCACAACTAATGAAAAAAATAGAGTCAGGCTGTGTGTACAAGCTATCAGCACAGACCAACATAACCCTTAAAGATTATAGGATTTTATTCTAGTTCATATAGTTTTTTCAATATGACACTTGCCGTGATTGATAAACAGAACAGACCAACATAACCCTTAAACATTACAAGATTTAATTCTAGTTAATACAGGTTTCTTAATAGAACACTTTCCATGATTGACAAACAGCACAAAACAGCATAAATCTTTAACATGACAAGATTTTATTACAGTTCATATAGTTTTCTTTTAAGAGAACACTTGTCATGATTGACAAACAGCACAGAAGAACATAGCCCTTTAACATTACAAGATTTTATATGTATATGTATATGTATATCACTTGCCGTGATTGACAAATTCAGGATGGCTGCTACTCGTGCCACCACCATTATTGCTGGTTTGGTTTGATGTACTTATAGATGAAATGCTTCTCTGGGATATGGCGGTACTGTGATCCAACTCACATGTGCTGCTACTCCAAAAATCCTCTGATATGGTAGGTTTCTTCACTGATCTCCCTTGAATTTTCAATCCTTTTGATGGCTCATCCACAGCAATAACCGGTGTGGATTTAGTACAGCATCCAAAACAACCACTGCTCTGTTATAAACCAGGTTAAATCATATATAAAATAATATAGAATTACAGTAGAAAACAAGTTGTTATATTCATTATTTTGTCAATAAAGAAAAGTCTAAACATGTCAATTAGTATGTCAGTGGAGCTCAACATCTTCAGTCTTCCATCTCTTACGTACAAATAAAATCAGGAATTAGAGAAAATAGCTTGACAGTTGCAAAGGCAAATAAGCCTAGTATTTCCTGTTAATGCATAAACATTATCACAATAGGACCACCAACCAAACTCAATTCACTGATCTTCATAGAAGAAACTTCTCATTAATCCAAAACATTTCAGTAGTCTGATCTCAATCAAAATGATATATACATTTATTTCCATGGAAATTACCCAAAACAAAGCTTAGTTATCTATCTAGTTTTGGATTCTCTAACCCAATATTTTCCACAAGAGTGCGCCAGATTATAAAATGAAAAGAGAAGCAAAACTATCAATACACAAACCAAGAAACTACAGCAATCAGATTCATTGAAATAGCCTCAACAGATGCAATATTATTAGCAAATAAGGTTACTTAACAATACATGTAATCAAAATACTAGCCCCTTATTCTTTGCCATTGAAGAGAGTTCTATGCCCAAATAAAATCATTCACAAAACTCAAATGAACTAAATTAAAACTTCGCTATTAAATGGTGTTGATTAAAGGGGTTCTTTATTTATTTGTTTATATTTTTTTCATCAAAAAATTCAAACCACACAAGTCAATTTCTTCTCTCAAGTCAATAAGACCTAACAATGGAAAATATATACAATCCCAAAATCCAAAAAGCCTTTGCTATATCATAAAACCCACATTTAATAACTTTTTTAAAAACAAAATCAAAGTAATTGTATAAAAAAAATAAAAAATTATAAGATGACGAGAGAGAGAGAGAGAGAGAGAGAGAGAGAGAGAGAGAGAGATGGAGAAGTTACCCCATACAAGCGAGGAAGTGACTGATCCAAGCAGTGAAGGAGTAGTTAAGAGTGACCATTTGGTTGTCAGGTTTTTCTGTTTTGGACCAATTAAATCTTTTTCTCAGAGACCAAACAGGACCATCTGATATTCCGGCCAAAGCTGGCACGCGCGAGAAAATCCAAGAATTTCCCGAGGGAATCGGGAACCCAGAGCAGGTGGGCGTGGAGAAAACAAAACGAATTCCAACGCAGAATCTTTAGGGAAAAACAAAATAATGGAAAATGTCAAATTCCCCAGATGAATTATTTTCTGTTTGATTCTCGGGAATGTGTTGGTTAAAAAAAACGAGGCTACTTTGTTATGGGCGCACTAGTGAGTGTTTGAATGACCAATGAGAACAGTAATTAGTGGATAATGATAGTCGTTTGTGGTTAAAAACATTAGTGGATAACTATCAACTAATTCTCATTTCATTATCATCTCATGCAGCTCACCCACCCAAACCCACCACGCCACATCAATAATAATTATAATAAATAAAAGATTTTTTTAGCAAAATAAATTATTTTTTTAATCATTTAAAATTGTATCATCAAAATTATTGGAGAGCTACAATTTATAATTGATGATGATTTTTATGAAGGGTGCTCATAACACGTAGAATAAAGAATTATGATTCTGAAAGTTTTGGGACATGGGTAGTACTAGTTGTTGAGATGTTAAGATGTTTACATGTTGAGGTGCAAAACACTTAATAAATTTTACTTAAGTTGAAGTTTGTTGTCCGTGATTTCATCATTGGACACGTGACAGATATTAGAGAAGTAATTAGCTTATCAGAAAGATAATAAAGCTCGACAGGGTTTCTCAGAGTGTAGTATCCTCCTAGCAAGCCGAGTCCTCTGTTTTAGGCGTGGATGTCTCCAAGTGAGGCCACGCTCTGAGGACTAACCTAGGGGCTTCCTGTCTTCTTGATCAGATAGTTCTCCAAGTCTAGAAGCTTTGTCCTGGGGCCTAGAGAGAGCGCAAGGTGTCCATCACTGTAGCCTTGGGCCACCAAAAGATTGTCTGACCGTTTTTTGGGCGCCTCGAGTAGTGGCACTGAGTTCGTATATTCGACAATTAATATTTCCCACAACGCCACCTAACACGAGAAAACTGTTAGGATTAATGCCCTAAAAGCATGTAACGATATTTTATTAGTTTTAAATAAAAGTACAATTTTATTATATTTGAATGTTATAATATTGTTTGAATTAATTATATAATTATAAAAAAAATTTCCTATTTATTCATGAGAATATGATCTTGTATTAGTACGAGAGAATTAAGATCATATATAATAAATAAAATAGTCAGTAACATATTAAAGTAAAGAATTTTTAATAAATGGTTACTAGTATGGTTTGCTAAGCATATGAGATGCAAGTAATCTAGATTCAGATTACTCAGATTACTGATGTGGATAGACATCTTAGTAAATATGTTGTATATAATAGAGATTATATATGACAGAACTGATGAGAATTAATTATCTTTATAAATTTCTCGTTTGACATAAAGATTTAATTCTTATCATAATAGATGATCATTTGTAGATCTGTCTAAATCATGAGTATTCATGAACTCCTGTTTATGTTTATTGGATCTTTTGATTCACTTGTTAATGTCTCTTAGAATGATGAGGCTAATGACTTTTGTTTTGGAGATTCAATATCATGGATGGCTGGGAACATGAATTACAATAATATAATCCATGCTTTCCTAAACGAATTGAGTATTGATTCCCTTAAGAGTTGATTCTGGAACTGAATAGTTATTGAGCTCAAATCTATAATTAGATTATAGATTAATTATTCGCTAGTGAATTAATGGTACTTAATGATCAATAGGTAATTAGAATGGTAAAATGATAATTTTGATCAGCTCTAATTGACGAATCAATAATGGAGGACAAAACTACATATATTGATTATATCAATGGACTACTAGAGAAAACTCTATAAATATAATTCTATAAATACTTAGAGTGCAATTCCATATTTATAGTGGAGTAATTATGGAATTAATAAATAAGATTATTAGATTAAAGATTTTAATTAATAATCTGGTTTATTGGAGCTTCATATTATAGTTCTATGGTCCCCATATCACTTCTGTCCTACACTGTCAAGGGTAAGGATGTCAAAAGAAAGATTTGTTAAGAAAAATGACTAAATTGCAAAGAAATTAATTTTTCTCGATAATGAAATAATTATTTGATAATCATGGGTAATTGATTAATTGTAAATTAATCAATTATTTAACTATATAGTTTTATGAAAAACTATAGGTTAAAATTAACATTCATCTTGTTTTGATTAATATAAAGAGAGAAATAATAAATATCTTATTTATAATATAATATTTATTTATTTAATGTCTAATTGATATTTTAAGATAAAGTTAATTTTGAATTAACTGATATTTATGTTTGAATAAATATCTTGTTTTAAAAGTTGATTAAATAAACAAATGAGAAAATTATGACAACCCTAATAGGGTTGGGCGACACACACTTACAGTACAGTGTGTGGCACCTAGCATCGGGATTTTTTTATCCCTGGGATTTGAATTTTGAATTTCAAATAAATTTGTTTAATCAGTTATTTAGTTTTTTTAAATATGATTTAAATAGATAATTAAATGAAAATATCTAATCAGTTTTAATTTGAATTAAATAAAGATTATTTAACTAGATTGAATATCTTTATAAATTTGATATACGTGATATTTAGAATAATAATCAAACTCTCTAAAAAGTGATAGTTTTCTCAAAACCTGAAAACTATTCTAAACCCTCTCTCTCTCAAAACTCTCTAGATCTCATGTGTTGAGCACATCTAGGGAGTCACATAAATCAACATTTTGAATCCTATGTGCTCACACAAGTCCTTGTGTGTTTGAGGATTGGTCTGGAAGATGAGGGTGTGAGATCTCAAAACACTCGATAGGAAGATCGTTGATTTATACAAAAAAGACTCAATGACACTTGATAGGCTACAAGATGTAATCCTTGATCTATTTGTATGTGATTTAATATTTATATATGTGTATGATCCTGAATGGTATTAATATTTATTAAAATGAGTCCATATATTCTGATGCGTACCTTTGATTTGATCATTTAATACCAACAAAAACGTGCATCTACACCCTGACAGTGTTAGTAGCGTGTCTCCTGTAAAGTTGATGGGCTGCAACCTATGAATTGGGCCTTTGCGATATGCACGAGCCCGCAGTCTTTATTAGAACATTCAGATGGGTTAAATAGCGATTAACTCCTCAAATAATTGGGGAATATTTGTAATTAATGATATTAATGACCTTCAACCCCTATAAATAGGGCCAGGATAGCATTGAAAAATGGTTCATGTAACACCCTGGATAGCCAAGACCGTTACACTGTGTATTTTAAACAGTGCTAGACTCGCTAAATGAGTCATTTGGCCATAAACGTGTAACTAAACGTGATTAACATCTTAGAGTTAAAAATTTTGGACGAAAGGAACAGTCATTTCATTAAAATGTTAAGTTTGCACATGAGATCCCAAAATAAACATTTAAAAAGGTTATTTATAACTCAAAAGGTTACAACAAGTCGACCAAAGCAACAAAATAAGGTTTAACCCTAGTTCCCTTCTAAAACCTTGGCCGTGGTGGTTGAGCAGCCGCATATATACATGCTGCCACCGAAGCTCTCCAACTCATGGCTGATCTAGCTTCCCTTTCCCTTTACCTGTACCACATAGCACCCGTGAGCCAAAGCTCAGCAAGAAAACTTAAACTTGCTCATAAGCAATTAACAACATACTACATAATCATAATTAGCATGCTTAGTAGTAATAACTCTACTCGTGCATGCATTCTATTCAAATAAGTGACTACAAGGTCACACCAGGGGCCCGTTACCCTAAATAAATGATCATAGAGTCATACAGAGGCTTGTTTCCCTAGGATAAGTGACTATAGAGTCACCTTGGGGCCCAATGCCCTATCCTCTGTATAACTAGCCTTAGGGCTAGCCAAGCGTACTTGGCACTTTATTTTCTAAGCGACCATAGGGTCGGTCAAGCGTATACCACGCCACTGATTAGGCCTAACCATATCGGCCTGCGCTTAGCGCGCTATTGCCGCCTTTGAATTATAAGTCAATCCTTTTGACCAGCTCTCAGCGCTCTATTACCGCCTTTGACTTATAAGTCAAGCCTTTCGACTAGTGCTCAACATGCTATTGCCGTCCTTGACTTATAAGTCAAGCCTTTTCAATCAAATAATGCAGATACGCATACATCATTAAAAAATTATCCAAATACAGAGCATTCAAGCATGCTTAATCATACAATCACAGGCATAATCATAATTATGCTCATTCACAGGGGTCTGGGCCCTAATCATAACCATGTTCAGTTTTCTTACCTCTGGTCCAAGCACAAGCTAAATAAAAATGACCTTCGAGCATGATCCTCTTCCAAGCCCTAGCGATACCCTAGTCATAATCATAATAGAGGATATCCATCAATATCGAGTAAATAAAGGCTTCTGGATCGAGTCCTAGCCTCCGGGACCTCGAATTCTACTAAATCGGGAAGTAGAACCCTTCACAAACCCTTAGGTTTGAGTCCTCGCACTCACAATCCTCTTATGACTAACTTTCCCAACTAGCACCGTGACGCACCCCTAAAGGACCGCAACGCACCTCAAGTCAGAGAGCCCCCAGCCTATTATCCTTGGGACACGCGTCGCGGCGCAGCCCACCAGGCTCCGCGGTGCTAAGACGATTAAGAGAACAACCCTAGCCTCTGAGTTCATGCGGACTACAGCGCTCCAAGAACATCACCGCGGCGCAACCCTGCGAACCCAGAATTTCAAAGCTTTTCCAGATTTCTATACTCCCCAAAATTGTGCCAAAACTCAATTTTAATACAATTCGACCATTAAAGTGGTCTCGACAACTCACAAACATAAAAAACCAGCCCTCAAACTTAATAAAATACCAACCACACTCAAAATTCAGCAATAAATTTAGAAACTCAAAACTTAAGCTTGAATTTACCTTTATTAATTCGTTTCCTAGCTGTTCTTTTAAGCCTGCTAGCCTCTAAGTTCTCCCAAAGCAATTTCCAATTGCTTACAAGCTCCCTCCTAGCCTCAAGATGATCAAGCCACTCCAAAATTCCTCTTGGAGCCAAGGTACAAGAACAAGGGAGAGAGAGTAACGAGAGAGAAAGTGTTTTTGTGTTTTGGGTTTCCTATTACTGAAGTAATCTAGTGACTAAGTCACTCTTTGAAATGAAAAGACCAAAATGCCCCTACTTATTTCCTTGCTCTCTAATGCTCTTAAGGGCAATTTAGTATTTTGCCACATTTCCCGCTAATCTCAATTAACACCTTATAATTCCGCAAGTAATCATCAAATAATTTCCATTACCCAATAAATCCCGGTAATGTACTAATTTTCCAAAATAACCCCGGGCTCACCTCGAGCCGAGTATTTGACCCCATTGTGACTAAACCGATAACTTACTTACTAGGATCGCCTCGTGTCGAATAACCCAAATATATCCACAGAATAATGTGGTCTCAATCATAAAACACATATATTTACAAATATGCCATCAATGGGTCAAAATTACAAAAATGTCCTTCTAATAAGAAATGGGCCCACTTGCATGCTTAATACACCTAGACATGCAAACATAGTCATATTATAATATAGCTCACATAATTCACATAATCAGTCATATAATCACATAATTAATTCAATTATTGCCCTCTTGGCCCCCTAATCAAGACACTAAGCCTTATTAGGAAAATTAGGATGTTACAATTCACCATTTTTATACTTAGAACAATATATACGCTGCCTGAGAAACCCCCATAAAAGCTTGCCATCTCAAGCTTTAAGAACTCTAATACTACAAACTCACAGACTAGGGTTATTTTATAACCTGAACCACGTAAAACCTTGGTGTTTATCTTCATTATTTTCTTTAAAGTTCTTTTATTAAGTTGATAGAAAAAATTTTTGTCTACATTTTGGTGCTTTCATTGAGAGCTTGAAGAAATCTTAAAGAAGCACTTATGGTGACCACACGTAGAAACGCCCCAGACGACTTTGTCCCTCCCACCAGAACCGAGGGAGGAGAAAACAACCAGCCACCTCCACACGACCTCATGGAGATGGCCCAAGTGTTAGGATTAATGTCCTAAAAGCATGTAAATACATTTTATTAGTTTTAAATAAAATTACAATTTTATTATATTTGAATGTTATAATTATTGTTTGAATTAATTATATAATAATATCAAGAAAATTCTTTATTCATTCATGAGGATATGATCTTGTGTTAGTACGAGAGAATTAAGATCATATATAATGAATAAAATAGCCAGTAACATATTAAAGTAATGAATATTTAATGAATGGTTACTAGTACGGTTTGCTAAGCATACGAGATGCAAGTAGTCTAGATTCAGATTGCTGATGTGGATAGACATCTTAGTAAATGTGTTGTATATAATAGCGATTATATATGATAGGACCGATGAGAGTTAATTATCTTATTATAATATATGATCATTTGTAGATCAGCCTAAATCCTGAGTATTCATGAATTCCTGTTTATGTTTATTGGATCTTTTGATTCACTCGTTAAAGTCTCTTAGAATAATGAGGCTAATGACTTTTGTTTTGGAGATTCAATATCATGGATGGTTGGGAACATGAATTACAATAATGGAATCCATGCTTTCCTAAACGGATCGCATATTGGTTCCCTTAAGGGTTGATTCTGGAACTGAATAGTTATTGAGCTCAAATCTATAATTAGATTATAGATTAATTATTCGCTAGTGAAGTAATGGTACTTAAGGATCAAGAGGTAATTAGAATGGTAAAACGCTAATTTTGACCAGCTCTAATTAGCGAACCAATAATGGAGGACAGAACTACATATATTGATTATATCAATGGACTACTAGAGAAAACTCTATAAATACTTAGAGTGCAATTCTATATTTATAGTGGAGTAATCATGGAATTAATAAATAAGATTATTAGATGAAAGAGTTTAATTAATAATCTGGTTTATTAGAGCTTCGTATTATAGGTCCATGATCCCCATATCACCCCTGTCCTACATTGTTAAGGGTAAGGATATCAAGAGAAAGATTTGTTAAGAGAAATGACTAAATTGCAAAGGAATTAATTTTCCAGGGCAAGGAAATAATTATTTGATAATTATGGGTAATTGATTAATTGTGAATTAATTAATTATTTAACTATATAGTTTTTATTTTGAAAAACTATAGGTTAAAATTAATATTAATCTAGTTTGGATTAATATAAAGAGAGAAAATAATAACCTTGTTATTTATAATATGATATTTTTTTATTTATTTTACAACTGATATTTTAAGATAAAGTTAATTTTGAATTAACTGATATTTATGTTGGAATAAATATCTTGTCTTAAAGGTTGATTAAATAAACAAATGAGAAAATTAAGACAATCATAATAGGGTTGGGCGACACACACTGTACAATACAGTGTGTGGCGCCTAGCTTCAAGGTATTTTATCCCTGGGATTTGAATTTCGAATTTCAAATAAATTTGTTTTGTTATCCAAAAAACAGGCACGAATGACGTGGCAAGTGATTTCTAACACGTGGTTGACACCTGACAGAATTTTGTTCAACTATCGACCAGTAAGACATTGCAAGCACGGAGCTGAGTTTTATCACAACCAACATGGTCGTACATTCCAGATATTTCAAAGATAATCTTATAGAGATCATCGTCATATCCGAGATTATCTCCCATGATTTACTGAATATCCGAATAATTAGGAAAGAATATCTGTAACTAATTCATGTAAATCTTTCCTTGAGCCTATAAATAATGAGAAGATAGCTCAAGGAAAGGACTTTTGGACCTTTTGGCTTTCTAATTACTGAGATTAGAGATTTACGAGTGAGCTAGAGCTATCACATTCGATATATTGTTTTGTTCTTCAGAGGTTGGTGAAACTCATTGAACCCTAGTTCTTTGATCACTCTTTTGAAATATTATATCAATAACAACTCAAGTGGACGTAGGTTATTACCAGATTCTGGGGCCGAACCACTATAAATTCTTGTATGCTTTACTGTTTTTGTCATTATTCACATTTCAACATATCTGTCTACATCAAACATTTTTGACTTCGTGCCAGTTGACCAAAATCAGGGTCAACATGTTTAATCAGTTATTTTATTATTATTTTTTAATATGATTTAAATAGATAATTAAATGAAAATATCTAATCATTTTTAATTTGAATTAAATAAAGACTATTTAATTAGATTAAATATCTTCATAAATATGATATACGTGATATTCAGAATAATAAGAAGACTCTCTCAAAAAGCGATAGTTTTCTCTAGACCTGAAAACTATTATATACCTTCTCTCTGTCAAAACTCTCTAGATCTCATGTGTTGAGTACATCTAGGGAGTCACATAAATCAACTTTTTGAATCCTACCTGCCCACACACGTCCTTGTGTGTTTGAGGATTGGTTTAGAAGATCAGGGTGTGAGATCTCAGAACACTTGATAGGAAGATCGTTGATTTATACAAAAAGACTCAAGGACACTTGATAGGCTACAAGAAGTAATCCCTTATCTATTTGTATGTGATTTAATATTTATATATATATGTGTGTGTGTATGATCCTGGCCGATATTAATATTTATTAAAATGGGTCCATATATTCTACTGGGTACCTTTGATTTGATCATTTAATACCAACAATTGTTACCAGAGCAGTGTACACACACACACATATATATACATTAAATACTGTGTGAGTTTCTTGCATTTGTTATATGTATGTTGATATGTATATTTAATGGATGGATATGTTTTTTGGGTGTATGGTTGAATGATAGATCGTTAATTATATGGTGCTATTGGGTTAGGAGTTTTATTATTTTTCTAGATCTTGTGTAAGCCATAAAGGGCAAGGATTTTTGTAATTTTATTTATTGAAATTTAAATTGAAAATCTGTACACAGGGAAAATTGGAAGGACCCGAGCCAAGGGCTTGAACCCTAGCCGCACGCACAAGCCCCGTGGCTGCCTCACCCACACGCGCACCCAGGCCCCGAGCTCCTAGCTCCTGCGTGCGACACCCAGCCTAAGCCCTTGCTCCCTCGCACACGCCCCTGGTGCCTCCCACAAGCAGCGCCTTGTGCGCATGGCACCTGTCGAGGAGCCCCGCGCGCACCCAGTTCCTGTCCAAGCCTCGCCCGCACCCGTGCGCCTGGCCCCTGCGATGTGCACACCTGTGTGCTAGCTAACCTGCCTAGCCATGCACTTGTGCCCATGGTACCTTGTGCCGTCGGTCATAGGGTTCCTAGGGCACCAATCTTGGTGCCCAAAACCCTAATTCCTATGTTGTTATAAAATATCTTTTATTTAATTAATTTTTAAATTATTTGAATTTTAAAGTTTAATTATCTTATTTTATTTTATTAGAAAATAAAATATATTTTAGTTTGTTAAGATATTTTAATATCTTAAGTTTAAATAATTATTTGATTTTGATTATTTAAATTCAAATAAATAAAAAAGATGAAAAAAATGGATATTTAATTAAAAGTTAGTTTTAATTAAATAAATTACTTAGAAAATTTATTTCTAATTAATAAGTTGGGCAAAACAAAGTTCTTAAAGATTAGCAAGAAAGCCTAAAAGAGAGGAAGAACATTCTTGGAGAGTCTTGAAAGCTACATAGGCTTAGATTTCGATTTCATTTCTAATTTTTTCAAAGGGTTGTAAATCTTAGAAATACCCATTAGTACTCGGTTCATCATTTATTGTTTATTTATTGTATTTATTTAAATAAATGTTCATTGATGTTTTATTGATAACATGATCATGCATTAGTCAATTACATGCCATTCATGAAACCCTACACAATTTTCATTAATCATGCATCTTTTAGAAACATGATTATCTAGGATTGTCCTATTTGTTTATATGAATTTTTTTTGGTGAAATCAATTGCATGTAAACTACTAAGTATTAAATTAGTTCAAACTTGGTAACTCACACCATAATAAAGGCAATAATTTTTATAGGCCTTTAAGATAACCAACTTTATGTAAAAAATGTTTTAGTAAAGTTAGATGAATGTAATGGGTAATTATTTAGATCACATTAATTATAGAATCAGACTCTTTTATAATTATGATTTTTGTAATCAATTACATTCATAGGGTTATTAATAAACTAGTAATTAATCTGGAATTAATTCATTAGTTTAATAAAACACATTTAATCTAAAATAGTAAGCGGGAGAAGGTGAACATCTCAATGTGACTTATGGTCTCCATTATTAGTACAACACTGTGAGATATGAATAAGGCCTCGAGGCGGCTTTGTTTCCACCCCCTTAAGGAAGGTTTATAGACATATCATCCACGGTTGACTTCTTACGAAGATAGGAGGAAGTGATGTATTTTGGGCTTGACTGACCCTAAGGCGACACTCTCTAAGTTAAGTCATGAATTCTTAAATAATGGGTTACACTTACAAAGATGTAATTAAGCTTTTGCAGTGGATAATTACATCTTGACCAAACCAGTGGTACTTTATATTTAAAAGAGAAAATAAAGAGTTATTTTAAGTTTTAAAATATAAAGATAAGATTGTCTTATAAGCTATATGAATTTAACTTGATCGACCCTAAGATGACACTTTATATGTTGGGTAGTTTTATCGTGGAAAAGTAAATGTTAATTTATGTGTTTTAATTGTTGTAATCATGCATCATGTTTACTTTCCAAAACATTGATATTTTTTCAAATGATAATATTATTGTTTTTTATTTTATTTCAGTTAAAATGTCTCAAAACAATTGCAATGTAGTGGTTGAACTTAATGATGAAAATATAGTATTTTGGAGACATGATATGGATATATTATTGTTAAGAGAGAGTTTGATGGAGGTTGTTAAAACACCACCAATCCACGAACCCAATAGATGCTTCAGTTATTGATCAGTTTGAGTACACCAAGTGGTTAAGAATAAATCATATGACTAGGTATTATTTACTCCAATCAGTGAATATAGAGACCAAAAATACTCTACAAAGCCTTAAATCTGCATATGATATATGGGAGGCCATCCATGCTACGTATGGAGACATACATGATAAGTGGTTTTATGAGAATGAAATCCTATCGGCCAAGCGTGAAATGATCGCTGAGTTTATGAAGAATAAGAAAGGTAAATATGATTTATTTGTTCTTATAACTAAGTGGAAAGAGATTTTTCATATGGAGCTCTTAACTCAGGGTCCACTAACGATGTTTATTCTTCTGTGTAGATTGATGAATCTAACGGTTCAAGAAAGGTGCTGATGAAGATCATGAAGAGGAAAAGAGGAAAATCGTCTAGTTGAAGAAATTCTTTAATTTTATAAAAATAAAAACTTTATTGTTGTTTGAACAATGTTTAGTTCATTTTTCAGTTAATTTGGATTTTTATTGCATGTAATGACTTTAGAATATTTTATTTATAATTTGATTATTCTTAATTTTTTCTTTAGACATGCAATTGAATATTTAGACTTTATCGCTTTCATTATAATGAACGAACACTCAATAATTCAGAATTATTTAAAGTAGCAAAACTGCAAGGTAACAAAAGACAAAAAGTTTCAAACGAGGATGACACATATCTTTGGCATCTTAGACTTGGTCATATAGGTCTAGATAGGATAAACCGGTTAGCAAAAGATGGTCCTTTGAGAGAACTAAGAGTTGGAACTCTTCTAGTCTGTGAATCTTGTCTAGAAGGAAAAATGACCAAACGTCATTTATCAACGAAAGGAAATTGAGCCAACGAAAGCTTGTACACAGTGATGTCTGTGGTCCAATCAATGTACAAGCAAAATGTGGGTATGAGTATTTCGTTACTTTTACTGATGATTACTCAAGATATGGTCATACTTACCTAATGCTTAGGAAATCTGATACTTTTGGTAAGTTTCAAGAATTCAACGTTGAAGCTGAGAAGCAGTTAGGTAAGACTCTAAAGACACTTCGATCTGATCGAGGTGGAGAATATTTGGATTTAGAATTCAAAGATTTATTGCTGGAGCATGGTATTCTATCCCAACTCACAACACCAGGAACACCACAGCAAAGTGGTGTTTTTGAAAGAAGAAACAGGACCTTGTTGGACATGGTCAGGTCCATGTTAAGCTAATCTTCACTTCCTCTCTCATTCTGGGGATATGCACTTTAAACGGCGACGTACATTTTGAATGTAGTCCCATCTAAGACCATAAGCAAAATGCCACTGGAACTGTGGAATGGAAACAAACCTAGTTTGCACCATTTCTGCATTTGGGGCTGCCCTGCTCATGTTCTTAGACCTAAATCAGGGAAACTTGAATCAAGGTTAGAAGTGTGCATTTTGTTGGCTACATTCCAAAAATAAGAGGTGGTTATTTCTATAGTTCCAAGGATCAAAAGGTATTTGTTTCAACAAATGCGACCTTCCTTGAACATGACTATATGAATAACTATAAACCTCGGGGCAAGGTAGTATTGGAGAAACTCACAGCTGATAAGATTCCATCACAATCATCTTCATCATTAAATGATAATCGACAAATTGAGGAAACCATGATTCTTGAAAAAGAAAATCCTGGTGCAACGTCATAGTGGGAGGATTGTTAGACAACCTGTTCGCTACGAACATGAGGCACATGTCCTTGTTTTTAATACATACAAGGACGATCCATTAACCTTTAAAGAGGGAATGGATGATCCTGAAAAGGAGAAATGGAAAGAAGCCATGAACCAAGAAATGGAATCGATGTATTCCAATTCTGTCTGGGAACTTGTGGATCCACCTGAAGATGTTAGGCCCATAGGGTGTCAGTGGACATACAAGAAGAAAAGAGGTGTAGATGGGAAAGTAGAGACTTTCAAAGTGAGGCTTGTAGCCAAATATTACACTCAGAGAGAAGGTGTTAATTATGAAGAAACATTTTCTCTTGTGGCCATGCTCAAATCCATTCGTATCTTCTTATCCATAGCGGCTGCCAATGATTATGAGATATGGCAAATGGAGGTCAAGACAACATTTCTGAATGGATATCTCGATGAAAGTATCTATATGGTACAACGAGAAGGGTTCATAAAGAAATGGGAAGATCAAAAGGTGTGCAAGTCGCTAAAATCCATTTATGGATTAAAGCAAGCATCTAGATCATGGAATATCACTTTTGATGAAACAATTAAAACATATGGCTTCGAACAGAATGTCGACGAAACATGTGTGTATAAATACATCAAAGGAAAAGTGACGGTTTTCTTAGTTCTTTACATTGATGACATTTTGCTCATTGTGAATAATGTAGAGACATTGTCAAACTTAAAGAAGTGGTTAGCTAAAAAGTTCCAAATGAAAGATTTGGGCAAGGCGAGTTATGTTCTGGGAATCCAAATCCTAAGGGATAGGAAGAACAAGCTCTTGGCACTCTCTCAGGCTAATTATATAGATAAGGTGCTTGAAAGATTCTATATGGAGAATTCCAAGAAAGGTTAATTACCGACCAGACATGGAATTGCTCTCTCCAAGGAACAATGTCCCAAGACACCTTAGGAGGAAGAGGATATGAGAAAGTATCCCTATGCTTCAGCAGTTGGGAGTCTGATGTATGCTATGTTTTGTACTAGGCCTGACATATGTTATGTAGTTGGGATTGTAAGTCGTTATCAATCAAATCCTGGTTTGGAACATTGGATTACAGTAAAGCACATTCTCAAGTATCTAAGGAGAATGAGAGACTATATGTTGGTATATTCAGGGGGTGAGCTAAACCCTACTAGATACACTGATTCTGATTTCCAATCAGACAAAGACAGTAAAAAATTGACATATGGGTCAGTGTTCACCCTTGGTGGAGGACCTGTTGTTTGGAGAAGCATTAAGCAATCTAGCATAACTGATTCAACCATGGAAGCCAAATACATAGCGGCTTGTGAAGTAGCTAAGGAAGCGTTTTGGTTGAGAAAGTTCTACACTGATCTGGAAGTTGTTCCAGATATGGATAAGCCACTAATCCTGTACTGTGACAACAGTGGAGCAATAGCTAATTCCAAAGAACCAAGAAGCCACAAGAGAGGGAAGCATATAGAAAGGAAATACCATCTGGTAAGAGAGATTGTACACAGAGGTGATGTGACTGTTATGAAGATAGCGTCAGAACAAAACCTGGCTGACTCGTTAACCAAGGCACTTCTTGAAAAGTCGTTCATGGGTCACGTGTGAAATATGGGATTAAGGGAGATGCCTCACTTGCTTTAAGGGCAAGTGGGAGATTGTTAGGATTAATGCCCTAAAAGCATGTAAAGACATTTTATTGGTTTTAAATAAAAGTACAATTTTATTATATTTGAATGTTATAATTATTGTTTGAATTAATTATATAATAATATCAAGAAAATTCCCTATTCATTCATGAGAATATGATCTTGTATTAGTACGAGAGAATTAAGATCATATATAATGAATAAAATAATCAGTAACATATTAAAGTAAGGAATCTTTAATGAATGGTTACTAGTACGGTTTGCTAAGCATACGAGGTGCAAGTAATCTAGATTGAGATTACTGATGTGGATAAACATCTTAGTAAAGGTGTTGTATATAATAGATATTATATATGACATGACCGATGCTAATTAATTATCTTTATATATTTGTCGTTTGACGTAAAGATTTAATTCCTATCATAATAGATGATCATTTGTAGATCAGTCTAAATCATGAGTATTCATGAACTCCTGTTTATGTTTATTGGATCTTTTGATTCGCTCGTTAAGGTCTCTTAGAATAATGAGGCTAATGACTTTTGTTTTGGAGATTCAATATCATGGATGGCTGGGAACATGAATTACAATAATGGAATTCATGCTTTCCTAAACGATCGAATATTGGTTCCCTTAAGGGTTGATTTTGGAACTGAATAGTTATTGAGCTCAAAGCTATAATTAGATTATAGATTAATTATTCGTTAGTGAATTAATGGTACTTAAGGATCATTAGGTAATTAGAATGGTAAAACGGTAATTTTGACCAGCTCTAATTAGCGAACCAATAATGGAGGACAGAACTACATATATTGATTATATCAATTAACTACTAGATAAAACTTTGTAAATATAATTCTATAAATACTTAGAGTGCAATTCCATATTTATAATGGAGTAATCATGGAATTAATAAATAAGATTATTAGATTAAAGAGTTTAATTAATAATCTGGTTTATTGAAGCTTCGTATTATAGGTCCATGGTTCCTAGATCACCTCTGTCTTACACTGTCAATGGTAAGGATGTCAAAAGAAAGATTTGTTAAGAGAAATGACAAAATTGCAAATGAATTAATTTTTTAGGGCAAAGAAATAATTATTTGATAATTATGGGTGATATATTAATTGTGAATTAATTAATTATTTAAGTTTATTATTTTTATTTTGAAAAACTATAGGTTAAAATTAATATTAATCTTGTTTGGATTAATATAAAGAGAGAAATTAATAAATATCTTATTTATAATATCATATTTATTTCTTTAATTTATAACTGATATTTTAAGATAAAGTTAATTTTGAATTAACTGATATTTATGTTGGAATAAATATCTTGTGTTAAAAGTTGATTAAATATACAAATGAGAAAATTAAGGCAACCCTAATAGGGTTGGGCGACACACACTGTACAATACAGTATGTGGAGCCTAGCATCAGGGTATTTTATCCTTGGGATTTGAATTTTGAATTTCAAATTGTTGATGCGGTTCTTCGCCAACAGGTAATTAAGAGAAGAAGAGAAAGGGATTAGTGCTAAAGGTGAACCAAAATAGATATATGATCTTAGAGGATGAAAGAGGTGACTCAAGACACGTTTTTTAAGTGGTTCGAAGGTTAAAATCCTTCTACTCCACTAGTCAATATTATTGATCTATACTGAGTATTTGATTATAGAGTATTTCTTACAAGAGATTATTTTTCCAACCCCTATCAACTCCCAGGGTCTCCATATTTATAGGAGAAGGCACCTGGAAGTTGGTAAGAAGGTCATCCCGTGACCTTCTTAGCTGTCGTATCAATTCTGTGACATTCATGATTAATTCCTAAACCTGACACATAAGTGTGGTCAAATCAATAGGTAAGGAGGTAATGGGCCGCACGGCCCAACCCAGTCGTGGGTGTCTGAACACACATGTTCTTGCTGCGTGTCCGAGAAGTCAGGGGGATATCAGACACGTGATGCCTGATATATGCACGTTTACCTTGCGTGTGTTGACTTCACAAAGGGTCACAGCCTCCATATCCAGCTCGTACCACGAGCTACATACTTAGCTCGGTCTTCGGCCTTCGGAATCCCTGCCCCGGCCTTGGGCAGTGAAGGCGAGCTCTTGGGGCTTCCTCGAGCTAAGAAGGCCCGACATTACGACAGAAGCTCCAGCCCTGGGGATGATCATGAGGTAATCATGGTTAGGCCGAAGCTCGGCTTGCTAATCAGCCCGTGGGAAAATCAGGGCGTACATCTGCCCCCCAAGCTCCTGCTCGTGGTATATCACGCCGTATATAAGACCACAGCAGGGGCTTTTAGACTTCCCCATGAACTCTTCGTATTCCACTTTTTATGCAGGCGCCTGATACGTGGAACATCGTGGGTGGTGACGGTACGTCTTACGAGAACCGCATTTAATAGCCTAGCCTATGCCCAGCCGTTGTTTCGTATTTCGAGTGGAGGGCCTCGGATCCCTCATCAGGGCCATCCAACGACCCTCTACACGTGATCCTTTACGCATATAAAAAGGGGTGGCCACCCTACGCATGGGCCACCCTTTCATTCGAAATTTTTCAAACTTCTCTTCTTCTTCTCTCTTTACCTCAGAAGAACAAACCCTCTACTCTGTTATTGCTACTTTCAGCGTTCAAGAAGCTTAGGCGCACGGATTTCTTCAAAGCTTTGGAAGCCAATACACCGACGAAGCTTTTACCAAGGCAACACCTCCATCCACCTCCCAGCCACACACTGTAAGTTTCCTGACCATGCGCGTTTTGAAAATATATGCCACTGTAGCATAGGTAAAATTTTTACTGTAGCCGCATGCAAGGTTTTACTGGGTTTTGTGGATACGGAGGGTGAAAGCCCGTTTTAGGTCAGGGTATCTTTGTTGTAGGAAACCATATTAGAGTATGGGTTTTAGGATGCTTTCTCTGGGGAAAATTTTCTGGGTAGGAGTTTTGGTAATTTTAGGTGCAAAACCGGGTAGCTTAGGGAACACGCCTCACAGGCAGTTTTGCAATTTTCTGCCTACTGAAACTTTCCCCCCAAGGAAAATTCTATCCTAACCTTCCTGACACACGAATCCCGAGTACTCGAGGATCTGTTGGGAGCACAGGCGCATGTTCATCGAACCGCGTGGTCCCAATCTCCACGGGCTGCGCTTACCTCAGCTCGTGCAAATAATAATTGCTTTTTCCTCATGCTTGGGTCGCCTTTTCTGAAATGTTTTCTTTTGTTCGTTAGGCGAACAGATGGCTCCAAAGAGGAATCTCCCCCAGAAGAACGTCAGCAGCTCGGCCTCCCAGCAGGATAGAGTAAAGGTGGCGATGCCTAGCTCCCCGATCCCACGCTTCGAGCCGGTAGTGGAGAAGGAGGTCGAGGTGGACCCTGATGCATTCTTTGAGGCGGAGAGGATCGTCTCAAAGATAACCGACCAGGTGAAGATTAACAAAATCTTCATTTCCCACAACATCGCCTTGGGGAAAGCATCCGTAGTGGCCCGACCTGCTTCAGACGGCGAGCGGAGCTGTGCACCGCTCGACGAGTCGTTCGCGGCCTGGAGCGGTGAACACTTTAAGGCAGGGGCCTTCCTTCCACTGGATCAGTATTTTGCTGATTTCCTCAACTACGTGGGGTTGGCCCCGTTTCAGCTCCCCCCCAACTCCTACCGTCTGCTGGCAGGGTTGAGGTATTTGTTCTAGAAGCACGAGTGGGAGGTCCCCACTCCTGCAGACATTTTATATTTCTTCTGCCTCAAAGCCAGCCTGGACCAGCGGGGGCGAGGCGAAGGGTTTTACTATCTAACCCAGTTTCCCAATACGGTGGCGGTCATCGAGCTGCCCAGTCACCCTAATGACTTTAAGGACCAGTTCTTCATGTCAACTGGGTTCCGGAATTGCGAGCATCACTATTTCAATCGTCCTCGTAAGTTTTCTCTGACCTTAGCTCGTACTTTAAGTGTCATTTTAGCTCATACCTTACCCCGTTCTGACTCAGACTAATCTTGCAACCATCTTCGCGAGGACAGAGAAATCTGTGACCCTCGGGGCCCAATACGAGACACTGGCGGGCTTGCCCCCCAGTGAGAAGGACTACCGGGTGCTCGTGACGGACGAGACGATGGTGTTTTGTAAGCTAATTTTCCCAAATCAGACTTTGAATCTAAGGAGGCCTCGGGGGCCTCCCCCAGTTCGCTCCTCTATGCCCATCATCGTGGAGGAGGTCGCGATGGACGAGGACGAGGAGGACGAGACTCCACTTGTGAGGAGCAGGAAGCGGGCACTGGAGGTCGCCCAGATAACAGATGAAGAGAGGATCCATTCCGGAGCAGCCGCGGGTCCCTCGGGCCAAGGTAACCTTTACATATTTAGGGACTTAGATAGGGCCATTGCCGACCCCCGGTTAGCTAGATTCAACCCCCGACAACTCGTCCATCGTCACCGAAGTGATCCGGACCTGGACACAACCCTGCTCCACTGCGTCGATCGGCTCGTGTTGGACAACCAAGATAGCCGACCTAGGGGTACCGTAGTAGTAGATAACACCCTAGCCTTTAGGTCGATCCTATTCGAGGAGTATGGGACCAACCTCCGCTCATGGCCATCACTCCGGAGGGGTATCTTAGCTCCGGGGCTTAGGCAGTATGTAGGAGAATTTAGCCCTGAGTCAGACCCAGACCCAGAACTTGCGCCAGTTCGGGAAGTAATCGTCTTAGGTTCTTCTTCCAGCTCGGGGGGTAGGGCTCCCTTAGTATTCACATACTTTTTACCTTTAACCCTTTGTCTTTGTCTCTGTATGGTTGCTAACTTGTACTAACCATGTTTTTGTTTTGACAGAAGAGATGTCTCAATCCGAGGAGAGCCTGCGAGGTGCAGTCTTCGGGGGGAACCCCTCAGCTGGGCCAAGAATGAAAAGGATCCGGGCATCCAAGAGCACCGCTGGGGTCTCCACCAAGTCTCTGGCAAAGGAGAAGGAGAAAACCCCAGCAGACCAGGTCGCGGGAGCGATTCTTCCTGCTGGAGGAGCAGGCCAAATGCCTCCACCACCTCCGCGTGCTCCAGCCGCCACCCAGGACGCAGGAACGGAGCTCGGGACTTCAGCCGTGGTGGCCTCCGATGTACGCATCCTAGTCAATCCCAGGACCTGGAGAAGATCCCAGAGGCCTTCCGGGGAACGGTGTATGAGTCGGCGAACTACGCCGTCAGCCATATATACAAGTTCACCGAGAAGGAACTCCGGGCTATTGAGACAATGAACCCGGTTGGCGTAATGGAGTCTTCAATGGGCATGACCCTAACGGTAAGCTGCCCTGTTTTCTTTAAAGCTTTTACCATTACACTTTGCCCTATTTTTCCTCAAAGGCAATTTATCTTTCATTTCTCGCAGGGTGTCGTCGCTCTTCACCGGAGCATCATCAGGGCGAAAACTCAGCTCGAGGATATGAGGACCGAGCACCAGGCCTCCCTTCAGGAGGCTAAAGCG
Organism: Humulus lupulus; assembly: GCF_963169125.1. Classification (NCBI taxonomy): domain Eukaryota; kingdom Viridiplantae; phylum Streptophyta; class Magnoliopsida; order Rosales; family Cannabaceae; genus Humulus; species Humulus lupulus. The sequence continues at coordinate 172,590,928 of NC_084798.1, read as the reverse complement.
ACTAAAGATGCCTTGGTGACCTCGAAGGCCGAGTTGGAGAAGACCCGCTCAAAGGTCCAAGAGCTCGAGACCTCCCTTGCCACCTCGCGGACAGACCTCGAGGCTGCGAAGACTGAGATCCAGGCTGCCCTGGAGGCCGAACGGGCCACTTCGAAGCAGTCCCTAGAAGATCTAATCTATCACTGCTGGGCCTACAATCCGGAGGCTGAATTTTCTTTCATGTCACCGAGTCTTTGGGCGCGCTTGGTGGTGAAGTTCCAAGCTCGCCTTAAGAAAGAGGTGCCGCCTTTGGAAACTGGGGAAGGCTCTGGCGCGGCGGAGCAGGGTGAGACAGTGACCTCCCAGGGGCCATCTGACGGAGCTTAGGGCATTTTTCTCTTTTGCCCTTGAATATTTTTAAGTATATATTTTTTTTATGTAACCTTTGCATGAGGTGTTTTCACCTCGAGACAATTTGCTTTGACGTTTTTAATTTACGCTTTTTCATGCCTTTTTGCACTTTGGTTACAATAATTTTTTTTTTGAGAAACTTAGTTCGCGTTAATTTTTATCCATATCTCGAGATATTTAGGAAGAACATCGATCAATAGATTTAAATTAACTTATAAGTTTTATGACCCGGTTAAAACCAGGAACTTAATTTGAAAACTTAGTTCACGTTAACTCTTATCCATATCTCGAGCTCTTTAGGAAGAACATCGATCAATAGATTTAAATTAACTTCTAAGTTTTATGACCCGGTTAAAACCAAGAACTTAATTTGAAAACTTAGTTCGCGTTAACTCTTATCCATATCTCGAGTTCTTTAGGAAGAACATCGATCAATAGATTTAAATTAACTTCTAAGTTTTATGACCCGGTTAAAACCAGGAACTTAATTTGAAAACTTAGTTCTTGTTAACTTTTATCCATATCTCGATCTCTTTAAGAAGAACAACGATCAATAGACTTAAATTAACTTCTAAGTTTCATGACCCGGTTAAAACCTGGATAGGACTTAGTCAGCGTTGACCCTTATCAATATCTCGTGTTTTTAAGAAAACGACGGTCAATCGATAAGAATCAACATCTAAGTCGTTAAGGAGACCTGGTTATATCCAGGTACCATATGCCCCCCAAGTAACTGGGAAAGGGTCTTTCGTGGTTACTTTAAGATTACACTTGCAAATATGCGTGAAAAGCTAATTTTCATTAATACATAAAGAGTGGCCTTCCAGGCCTTACAAGTGGATCATTGATAATATCTCTTTAAGTGGGTGGCGTTCCAAGTCTGCGGGACCGCCCCTCCATCAGGTCGAGCTAACTTATAAGTTCCCTCCTTGATGACGTCGATGACCTGGTATGGTCCTTCCCAGTTCGGTCCCAAAACTACATCTTTCGGATCTTTTCCGGCGAGGAAAACTCTCCTCATGACCAAGTCGCCCACGCTAAAGGCGCGTTTTCTGACCTTGGTGTTGAAGTAGCGGGTGATTTTCTGCTGATAATGGGCGAGCTGGAGTTGCGAATCCTCTCGCCTTTCCTCAACTAGATCGAGGGAATGGCACAGGAGCTCATGGTTTCGATCTTGGCCGTAAGACTGGACTCTATGCGAAATAACCTTTATCTCCACGGGGAGGATTGCCTCACTCCCAAAGGTTAAGGAAAAGGGAGTATGACCGGTAGGAGTCCGATGCGAGGTCCGGTATGCCCATAGGTCCTGGGGGAGCTGTTCTGGCCAGACCCCCTTCGCTTCATCTAATCTTTTCTTGAGGCTCGCCTTTAGGGTCTTGTTGACAGCTTCGACCTGGCCATTAGCCTGAGGATAGGCCACGGAGGAGAAACTTTTTACAATCCCATGTCTTTTACAGAACTCGGTGAACACGTCCCTGTCGAACTGAGTGCCGTTATTGGAGACAATCTTCTTGGGCAGGCCGAAGCGACAGATGATGCTTTTTACCACGAAGTCAAGCACCTTTTTGGATGTTGTCGTTGCCAACGGCTCTGCCTCCGCCCACTTAGTAAAGTAGTCGATGGCTACCACGGCGTAACGGACCCTGCCTTTTCCAGTTGGGAGGGCGCCAACCAAGTCTATTCCCCAAATGGCAAACGGCCATGGGGACGAGATCATCTTCAGCTCGACCGGAGGAGCTCGAGCAACTGCAGCGAATCGCTGGCACTTGTCGCACTTCTTCATGTACGAGATCGAGTCTTTGGATAGAGTTGGCCAGTAATACCCTTGCTTGAGAACCTTTAAGGCTAATCTCTGCCCCCCGGTGTGGTCTCCGCAGAATCCTTCGTGAACTTCTTGCAGGATGGCCTTCGCTTCACTTGGAAGAACGCACCGAAGGAGAGGTAGGGAATGTCCACGTCGGTACAACACTCCATCGACCAACGTATATCTCAGAGCTTGATACAGGATTCACTGTGCATCGTTATGCCCTTCAGGCAGCTTGCCCTCGACGAGATATTCAAGAATGGGGGTCATCCAGGTCGATCTGGCGTCGGCCATCTCGACCTTTGCCCAGTCTTCTTCTATACTTGGTATTTCCAAGAATTCTATTGGCACCAACCCCAAGGTCTCCGTCTCTCCCGAGGTGGTGAGCTTGGCAAGAGCATCTGCATTAGCGTTCTGTTCCCGAGGTATCTGTTCGATTGATCCTCGCTCAAATGCGGACAGCTCGGCTTTTACCTTTGCCAGGTATGCGGCCATCTTGGGTCCCCGCGCCTGATACTCGCCCAGAACCTGGTTTACCACGAGCTGGGAGTCACTGAAGCACTGGACGGAGGTCGCCTTTAACTCCATGGCTATCCTCAGCCCGGCCAACAAAGCTTCGTACTCTGCCTCGTTGTTGGAGGCCTTGAACCCGAACCTTAGCACCGAGTGGAATCTATGTCCCTCGGGGGATATCATAATGATTCCGGCCCCGGAGCCATTCTCGTTGGATGAACCATCCACGAAAATCCTCCACAACGATTGGGGCGAGGTGACCTGAGGTGAGCCCTGTGCTGGATTCTCCTGGAATCCCGTGCATTCTGCCACAAAATCGGCGAGGGCCTGACTTTTTATAGCAGTTCGTGGAGTGTAGAAAATCTCGAACTGACTGAGTTCGACCGCCCATTTCAACAAACGTCCTGATGCTTCATGTTTTTGCAAAACCTGCCTTAGAGGCTTATCGGTCATGACGTGTACTGAGTGAGATTGGAAGTACGGCCTGAGCTTTCGCGAGGCCGTGATTAGGCAGAACACCAATTTTTCCATCAGTGGGTATCGTGATTCTGCCCCGAGAAGTCTCTTGCTGATGTAATAGACTGGCTTTTGAACTTGGTCCTCTTCTCGTACCAGTACGACACTAGCTGCATCCTCAGTGACAGCCAGGTAGAGAAAAAGAGGCTCTCCTGCCTTGGGTTTGGATAGCACGGGCGGTTCAGCCAGATGTGCCTTCAGGTCGAGGAATGCTCTTTCGCATTCTACTGTCCATTCAAACTTCTTGTTTCCTCGGAGCAGATTGTAGAAGGGCAAACACTTCTCGGTTGACTTGGAAATAAACCGGTTGAGTGCTGCCACTCTTCCTGTTAAGCCTTGGACATCTTTCCGCGATCTGGGCGAAGGAAGCTCGAGCAGTGACCGGATCTTACCGGGGTTTGCCTCGATTCCTCGGGTATTGACTATGAACCCCAGGAATTTCCCTGACGTGACTCCAAAAGTGCATTTATGGGGATTGAGCCTCATGTCGTATTCACGTAGTATTTTAAGACATTCTTCCAGGTCGGAAACATGGTTATCGGCAGTCTTTGACTTGACTAGCATGTCATCAACGTACACTTCCATGTTTTTACCGATCTGGTCCGCGAACATTCTATTTACTAGCCTTTGGTAGGTAGCTCCGGTGTTCTTCAATCCTAATGGCATGACCTTATAGCAATAGACATTAGTCGGGGTCATGAAGCTGGTGTGTTCCTGGTCCACCGGATTCATCGTGATCTGATTGTAGCCTGAGTACGCGTCCATAAAGGACATGAGCTCGTGCCCCGCCGTGGCATCCACCAGCTGGTCAATCCTTGGCAATGGAAAACAATCCTTGGGGCAGACTTTATTCAGGTCGGAGAAGTCGATGCAGGTTCACCATTTTCCGTTGTACTTTGGAACTAGCACGGGGTTGGCGACCTAAATTGGAAAGTTGGCTTTGCGGATAAAGCCACATTTTTTGAGCCGGGCTACTTCTTCTTCTAGGGCTTCAGCCCAGGTTGTTCCTAAACGTCTTTTCTTCTAAGACTTGGCAGGAATGCTTTTATCCAGATGTAGCGTGTGCATGATAACACTCGAGCTAATCCCCACCATGTCTTCGTGGGACCAGGCAAATACGTCTAAGTTAGCCTGCGGAAATGTAGTCAGCTCCGCCTTCCTCTTGCCGCAGAGATTTTTCCCGAGCTTGACCATCCGTGATGGATTTTGTGGATCAAGGTTCACCTCCTCGAGCTCCTCAATAGCCTGGAGCTCGGATCTGTCTTCGCCTACCCGGGGGTCAATATCCTCACTTAAAGCGACATTTCCCCCTTTGGCGCTTTGAGGTTTTTCAATCTCAGGGTCCATTGAGGGTTCCTGAGATTCCTCTTCACTCAGAATGTGGCCCGGGTTTAGATTTTCCCTTCATGGAAATGCTGTAGCATTCCCTGGCAGCGAGCTGATCGCCCTGGATAGTGCAGATTCCTGTTGAAGTAGGGAACTTCATGGCGAGGTGTTGAATGGAAGTGATAGCCTCGAAAGCTATGAGCGTAGGTCGGCCCAGAATGACGTTGTAAGCAGTGGGGCAGTCTATGACCACGAACTCGAGTAGTATGGAGACTGTCCGAGATTCTTCCCCTAGGGTGATCACCAGATCGATCGTCCCTATCGCCGCTGATCTTTATCCCAAAAAATCATACAGCATCATGGAGGTTTCCTTTAGCTCGGCGACGGTCAAACCCATCTTCTCTAAGGTGGATCGGAATAGGAGGTTCACCGAGCTCCCGTTGTCTATTAGTACCCTCCTCACTCTCCGGTTGGCGAGCTGGACTGCTACAACCAAGGGATCATTGTGAGGGAACTGGACATGGCCTGTATCTTCCTCCGTAAAACTGATTGGCTGCCTCTCCAATTGCTACTTCTTTGACTGGCGCTGCTCCGGGACGAACTCCACTCCGTTGTGAGCCTTTAGTTCATTCACGTATCTCTTCTGGGCACCTCTGCTCGTGCCAGCCATGTGCGGTCCTCCAGAGATGGTGGATATCTCTCCTCCGACCACGGGGGGAGGGACATCCTGATCTACCCGAGACCCGGGCTGACTGGCTGGGGCTTCTGGAGCAGGTCGACTCGCTGGGACCCTATTCCGCGAGTATTGAGCCAAGGGACTGGCTCGGATGAGAGTCTCGATCTCATCTTTTAAATGCCTACAATCGTCGGTATTGTGGCTGATGTCGTTATGAAAACGACAAAATTTGGAAGTGTCTCTCTTTCCATTGTGGTGCTTCAATGGCTCCGGCCTCTTCCAAGGGACCCGAGTAGAGTTGGCCAAGAAGATACTCTCTCTGGACTAGGTGAGCTCGGTATACGTCGTGAAAACGGGCTTAAACTTATCTACGGACTTATTCTTCTTTTGGCCGTGCTGGCTGTTTTCGCCATTGCCCTTTCTTTTGCCTCCGCCGGGCTGGTTGCTCTGTGCGATGTTTGGGGTCGTTGCCACGACCTCCGTCCCTACTCCCGCGGGCTGATCGGGAACCTGGCTGGTTCCCGTAGCTGAGGCTTCGGCTTCTTCCAAGTTTTTCCATTCCTGGGCCCTGTTAAGGAATTCGTTGACCAAGCGACTCCCTTCCTCTGTATATCCTTCCATAGGTCTCCTCCGACAAGGATTCCGGTTCTCATGGCCATGAGCTTGGAGCTATCATCCACGTCTCTAGCCCGAGCTGCGACGTTCGCAAATCTGCTCAGGTAGGCCTTCAGAGTCTCACCAGGCTACTGTCTCACGTTAGCTAGGGAGTCGGCCTGAACACGGGCGGTCTGGGAGGCTTGGAATGCCCTTTCGAAGTCGGCTGAGAAGGTCTTCCAGGAACTGATTGACTGCCTTTTACTTTGCTTGAACCACTGCCTGGCAGGTCCAGTCAGTGTGGAGGGGAATATCAAGCATCTCAGCTCCGGGCCAATGTTATGGGCCATCATTAGGGTGTTAAACATCCCTAAATGGTCCGACGGGTCTCCGTCCCCGTTGAACTTTGACAAGTGAGGCATACGGAAACCAGATGGGTATGTCGTTGATGCTATATTGGGGGCGAAGAGTTCCATCTCATCTCCCGAATCATATTCGTCTTTTTCTTTTTCTGATAGGAGCTTCCTCATCAGCTCCTCCATCTGAGTCAGGCGCTCGAGGGTTTGGTCCTGATGTCCTTGGTTATTCCAGGGCTGTTCAACAGCTCCGGATCCATTGTACACATTTGGTGGGTTATTGCCCCTCCTATCTTGAGATAGGTTATTTGGGACATTCCCTCTGTTATGTACTCCGGACAGAACCCCCCCTGAACGAGCCTGGACATCTCCTCCTGCTCTGTCCCCTCTATGAGAGTTGAGGCGATCTCGCAGGTCACCTCCCTGGGTGGTCTGGTGACTTTGTGCCCAACTTAACCGCTGACGCAGGTCTCCCCCAGAGAGATCACTCCGGTGACTGCCGGTCCAGTGGCTTCTGCTGGATAGGCTTGGAGTCCGCCTTTGGTGGTGACGAACTGAGCTTTCCCCTGGGGCCCTGCTACGCCAGGAAGGTCCAGCTGATGGCGGGTTTCTCCTACTACCCCCATAGGCCGGGATGTCCCGGACGGGCCGAGGAGGAGACGGATATCGAATCGGAGATGGAGGATGCCTGACTGGGGAGGCGATCCTAGTTCCGTCTGGACGGATCAAGTTTGGTAGGGGCCTTTCGGCCCTACCAACCTGTTGATCCCACGCTGAGCGATCTGGACGAGGCGCAGGACGGTCGTCGGGGACGGGCTGACGTCGTGAGCCCTCCCCGGATCTCCTTCGGGAATTTCCTCGAGCTCTCCTGGGCGTCCTCGAGGATGGCTAAGAGCTAGGAGTTGATGTCCTGACCGAACGGCTGTATTGCTGTTGTCCGGTCCTAGGCATTTCCTCGAAGTTTGCCTCTCGATGGTGTGATGAAGGGGTGGAGTTGGCTGCCGGAAGTCTATCCGAACGGCTATGCCTGGACCTGTTACCCCGGCGAGGCTTAGGAGCCTCGCCTTGCCTCTCTCCGACGTTAACGCCGGTTGTGAGAGGGGATAATCGGGCCAGGATATCCTGGATTTGCTGGCTAGCTGTTGCTAACTGGCTCCTCAGTTGAACGTTCTCCATCTCCACCGCAGTATAATAACATGGGTTCGGATTAGGTGGCCGAGGCGCCGAACTACCGGTATCATCCTGGCCGCTGCTGGACTTCATGAACTTGCTCATCAGGGATGGTAGTATAATGAGCCTCCTGTCCATCATGTTGTTTTGTCTCATTACCATGCCTGGACCGAGTAGTCACCATAGTTGGAGGTTTGCAGCAGCACTAATCGAACTTGCTCTCAATGAAAGCACCAAACTGTTGACGCGGTTCTTTGCCAACAGGTAATTAAGAGAAGAAGAGAAAGGGATTAGTGCTAAAGGTGAACTGAAATAGATATATGATCTTAGAGGATGAAAGAGGTGAATCAAGACACGTTTTTTAAGTGGTTTGAAGGTTAAAATCCTTCTACTCCACTAGTCAATATTATTGATCTATATTGAGTATTTGATTACAGAGTATTTCTTACAAGAGATTATTTTTCCAACCCCTATCAACTCCCAGGGTCTCCATATTTATAGGAGAAGGCACCTGGAAGTTGGTAAGAAGGTCATCCCGTGACCTTCTTAGCTGTCGTATCAATTCTGTGACCTTCATGATTAATTCCTAAACCTGAAACATAAGTGTGGTCAAATCAATAGGTAAGGAGGTAATGGGCCGCACGGCCCAACCCAGTCGTGGGTGTCTGAACACGCACGTTCTTGCTGCGTGTCCGAGAATTCAGGGGGATATCAGACACGTGATGCCTGATATATGCACGTTTACCTTGCGTGTGTTGACTTCACAAAGGGTCACAGTCTCCATATCCAGCTCGTACCACGAGTTGCATGCTTAGCTCGGTCTTCGGCCTTCGGAATCCCTGCCCCAGCCTTGGGCGGTGAAGGCGAGCTCTTGGGGCTTCCTCAAGCTAAGAAGGCACGGCATTATGACAGAAGCTCCAGCCCTGGGGATGATCATGAGGTAATCATGGTTAGGCCGAAGCTCGGCTTGCTAATCAGCCCGTGGGAAAATCAGGGCGTACACAAATAAATTTGTTTAATCAGTTATTTAATTATTCTTTTTTAAATATGATTTAAATAGATAATTAAATGAAAATATCTAATCAGTTTTAATTTCAATTAAATAAAGATTATTTAATTAGATTAAATATCTTTATAAATATGATATACGTGATATTGAAAATAATAAGAAGACTCTCAAAAAGCGATAGTTTTCTCTAAACTTGAAAACTATTCTATACATTCTCTGTCAAAACTCTCTAGATCTCATATGTTGAGTACATCTAGGGAATTACACATAAATCAACCTTTGAATCCTACGTGCCCACACACGTCCTTGTGTGTTTGAGGATTTTTCTGGAAGATTAGGGTGTGAGATATTAGAACATTGGATAGGAAGATCATTGATTTATACAAAAAGACTCAAGGACACTTGATAGGCTACAAGAGGTAATCCCTGATCTATTTGTATGTGATTTAATATTTATATATGTGTATGATCTTGGCTGGTATTAATATTTATTAAAATGGGTCCATATATTCCGCTACGTACATTTGATTTGATCATTTAATACCAACACCAAGAAAATTACGATGAGAATGCCAACTACAAAAACGATTATGACAGGTTCTATAAAGAGGATTACCCCTTAGCTTGTGGACGCAGAGGATATGCCAGAGGTGGTGGTGCTCCACTGCGAGGTGGCCTCCCAGCAACAAAAACTTGATGCCCATGAGGTGAATGTTGCCGCCCTACAGGAGATGGTTAATGCCATGAGGGCTACTCTGGCGGCCTAAGGGCTGTGAGTGGACCCCCATGATGAAGTACCATCAAAGCAGCCAGCTGGTATGCCACCTGCACACCTAGCTGAAGTGTCGCCTTTCAATGCAGTGAGAGTGCCTCCCGAGCACCCTGCTGACATGGCACAAGATTCGCCAGCTGGCGTGCCACCTGCGCACCCAGCTGGAGTTGGAGCCTCTCATATGCCACAAGACCATGGAGAAGTTGAAGAAGATCATGTTCATGGACGTAAGAGAACTAGTCGGGCTTCCGAGCCCATTCAACCCCCAAAGATGGCCAATGATAACCAAGGGTGTGGGGCCCAATGTAATGCCCCAAATTTCCTAATAAGGTTTAGGACCTTGATTAGGAGGCCGGGAGGGCCATAATTGCTTTACTGTGTTATTTAATGATAATATGCATGTTTAAGTGTATTAAATATGCATGTGAACCCATTTGTGATTAATTGGGTGATTTCCATATTTTGGCCATTTCGGGCATTTTTGGCATATATGTGAAATGGGCGTGGTGCTTTGTTATTATTTTGTTATGCCAGGGTTACCCAGCACAAGACGATCCTAGGAGGTAAGCTAGTGGGAAAGTCACAACGGGATTTAAGCTTGACTTGGAGTAAGTCAAGGGGTATTTAGAGCATTACCAGGTTATTGGGTAATGGGAGTTAATATTTGGTGATAAATTGGGAGTTAGTAAGATCAGGGGGAAATTCTGGAAGTTTTGACTATAATGTCCCCGAGGGTGTTTTCGGGACCCCGAGCACTAGGTTCTATTGGAAGCTACTTAATCTTGAAGTAACCTTTTAAGAAATAAAAAGAGCGTTTTGTACGTTCTCTCTCCCCAAAAGTTTCCTTTTCATCTTCCGATCGCGTTTCGAAGCTTGATCCACCCTGATGGGACTAGGATCGCGTCCCTGGTCAGACATCCTCCTTCACCGATAAGATACCTGTCTCCTCCCCGTCCAGTCTGAGACATTCCGGCTCATGGGAGCAGCAGGAGGAATCCTCCTTCCGTCAGACCTTCCCATCGTAGCCGGGCGCCAAGAGAAGTCCCGGATCCTCACCCTCAGCGACGGGCTCTGAGTTTCTCAAATGGAAGCTATTGGACCGGGAGCCGCCGAAGTGACATCTCCGGCGGAGACCTGCGCCAACGCTTGAGCTCGGCGCAAAGTCCTCAGGCTGCCCCGAGGGGCGACCTCTGAGATCGCCTAAACTCTCAGAGAGGAGACCCAGTTGGAAACGGCAGCCGTGCTCGCCAAAGGGAAGACCTGTCTGAAGTACGTGACAGCGGGAACGTCCCATATAACCTATCTCAAGATAGGAGGGACAATAACCCACCTAGCGCGTACAATGGATCCAGAGCTGTTGAACAGCCCCGGAACAACCAGGGAAGTCAAGAAAAAACCCTAGAGCGTCTGGCTCAGATGGAGGAGCTGATGAAGAAGCTCATATCAGAAAAAGAAAAAGATGAGTATGATTCAAGGGACGAACTCGAGCTCTTCGTCCCCAGCATAGCGGCTACGGCGTATCCACCTGGTTTCCGTATGCCTCACTTGTCCAAGTTCAACGGAGACGGGGACCCGTCAGATCGTGTGGGTATGTTCAACACCTTGATGATGGCCCACAACATTGGTCCCGAGCTGAGATGTTTAATATTTCCTTCCACCTTGACTGGGCCGGCCAGGCAATGGTTCAAGCAGAACAAAAAGCAGTCCATCAGCTCGTGGAAAACCTTCTCTGCTGACTTTAAGAGGGCCTTCCGAGCTTCTCAGGCTGCCCGCGTCAAGGCTGATACCCTGGCGAATGTAAGACAGCAGCCTAACGAACCTTTGAAGGCTTACCTGAGCAGATTCGCGAACGTCGCTGCTCGAGCCAGAGACGCTGACGACAGCTCCAAGCTCATGGCCTTGAGGACTAGGATCCTCGTCGGAGGCAGACTCTGGGAATAAATACAAAGAAAGGGAGTCAACACCATAAACGAATTCCTAAATAGGGCCTAGGGATGGATCAACCTAGAGGAGGCGCGAGCATCGGCCGCGGGAACCAGCCAGGCCCCAGAGCAGCCCGCTAAAGTGGGAACGGATGTCGTGACAGCGACACAAACCGTTACACAGAATAACCAGTTTGGTGGAGGCAAGAGAAAAGGGAGCAGCGAGGGCGGCTAGCATGGCCCAAAGAAAAACAAGTCCGTAGAAAAATTCAAGCCGGTCTACGCGACTTATACCGAGCTCACGCACACTAGGGAGAAAATTTTCCTAGCAAATTCTGCTCGCCTCCCCTGGAAGAAGCCGGAACCATTGAAGCACCAGAAGGTTAAGCGAGACCCCTCCAAGTTTTGTCAGTTCCACAACGACATTGGCCAGAACACTGATGATTGTAGGCACCTGAAGGATGAGATCGAAACTCTCATCAGAGCTGGACCCTTGGCTCAGTATGCGCAGAATAGAGTTCCCACCGGCCATCCAGCTCTGGAGGTTCCGATAAGTCAGCCCGGGTCTCGGATAGATCAGGATGTCCCCTCCTCCTGTGATAGGAGGAGAGATCTCCACTATCTCCGGTGGCCCCCATCTGGCTGGCACGAGCAGAGGTGCCCAAAAGAGATACGTCAACAAATTTAAGGCTCATAATGGAGTGGATTTCGTCCCTGAGTAGCATCTACCAAAGCAGCAACGATTGGAGAGGCAACCAATCATATTTACTGAAGAAGATGCCAGCCACATCCAGTTCCCTCATAACGACCCTCTGGTCGTAGCCGTTCAGCTCGCTAACCAGAGGGTTAGGAGAGTACTGGTCGATAATGGGAGCTCGGTAAACCTACTATTCTGGTCCACACTGGAAAAGATGGGTTTATTTATAACCGAGCTGAAAGCCACCTCCATGATGCTATACAGATTCTCTGGAGAAGGGTCGGCGGCAATAGGAACGATCAAGCTAGTGATCACCTTGGGAGAGGGACCTCGGACAGTCTCGAAACTCCTCGAGTTTATGGTCATCGATTGTCCCGCTGCGTACAGTGCTATTTTGGGCCGACCTACATTGATAGCGTTCGAAGCCATAACCTCCATCTGCCACCTCGCGCTAAAATTCCCCTCTTCCTTGGAGATATGCACGGTCCGTGGCGATCAACTTGCTGCCAGGGAATGCTACAACATTTCTATGAAGGGAAACTTAAAACCCGGGCAGTTAACGATGACCGTCCAGAGCAGGAATGAGGAATCTCAGGAACTTGTGCCTAGCCCTGAGATTGAAAAACCTCAGAATGCCGAAGGGGAGAATATGATCTTAAGTGATGATATCGACCCCAGAATAGGCGAGGATAAATTCGAGGTCCAAGCCATCGAAGAGCTTGAGCAGGTAAATATCGATCCACAAAATCCCTCGCGGATGGTAAAGCTCGGGAAAAATCTATGTGGCGAAAGGAAGGCAGAGTTGATTAAGTTTCTGCAGGAGAACCTGGACGTGTTTGCATGGTCTCATGAAGACATGGTGGGGATCAGTCCAAGCGTCATCATGCACACCCTCCACTTGGATAAAAGCATGCCTGCGAAATCCCAGAAATAAAGGAGCCTAGGAACAACCTGAGCTGAGGCCCTAGAAGAAGAAGTAGCCCGGCTCTTAAAGTGCGGCTTTATCCGCGAGGAAAAGTTCCCGATCTGGGTCACCAATCCTGTGTTGGTCCCGAAGCCCAACGGGAAATGGCAGACCTGCATCGACTTCTCCGATCTGAACAAAGCCTGCCCCAAAGATTGTTTCCCCTTGCCGAGGATGGACCAATTGGTAGACGCCACGGCAGGGCACGAGCACATGTCCTTTATGGATGCATACTCGGGCTATAATCGGATCACCATGAATCCAGCGGACCAGGAGCACACTAGCTTCATGACCCCAACTAACATTTATTGTTACAAGGTCATGCCCTTTGGGTTGAAGAACGTCGGAGCTACGTACCAGAGGTTGGTAAATAGGATGTTTGCCAACCAAATCGGGAAGAACATGGAAGTGTATGTTGACGACATGCTGGTCAAGTTGAAAACTGCCGATAACCATGCTTCCGATCTGGAAGAATACTTTAAGATATTGAGAGAATACGACATGAGGCTTAACCCCTAAAAATGTACTTTCGGGGTCGCATCAGGAAAGTTCCTGGGTTTCATTGTCAATACCAGTGGAATAGAAGCAAACCCCGATAAGGACTTTAAAAGTCTAACAGGAAGGGTGACGACCCTTAATCGGTTTATTTCTAAATCAACCGACAAGTGTCTGCCATTCTACAACCTGCTTCGGGGGAATAAGAAATTTGAGTGGACCGAGGAATGCGAACGTGCCTTCCTCGACCTAAAAGCACATTTAGCCGAGCCGCCCGTATTATCCAAACCTACGACAGGAGAGCCTCTTTTCCTTTACCTAGCTGTCACGGAAGATGCAGCTAGCGCCGTATTAGTCCGAGAAGAGGACAGATCTCAAAATCTAGTCTATTACATCAACAAGAGGCTTCTCGGGGCTGAATCCCAGTATCCGTTGATGGAGAAGATGGATTTCTATCTTATTACGGCCTCTCGAAAGCTCAGACCGTATTTCCACTCCCACTCAATACACGTCATAACCGATTAGCCTTTAAGGCAGGTTTTGCAAAAACCTGAAGCATCGGGACGTCTGTTGAAGTGGGCTATTGAGCTCAGCCAATTTGAGATTTTGTACATACCGCGAACTGCAATAAAAAGCCAGGCCTTGGCTGATTTTGTGGCAGAGTGCATGAGATTCCAAGAAGATCCTATAGAAGAGCCAACCTAGGCCTCCTTAGTCCAGGCCTCATGGAAGGTCTTCGTAGATGGCTCGTCTAAAAAGAATGGCTCTGGGGCTAGAATCATACTGATATCCCCAGAAGGACATCAATTCCACTCGGCGTTGCGATTCGGATTCAAGGCATCCAACAGCGAGGCTGAGTACAAAGCTCTACTGGCTGGGCTAAGGGTGACCCAGGAGCTAAAGGCCAGCTCCGTCCAGTGTTACAGTGATTCCCAGCTCGTGGTAAACCAAGTGTTAGGGGAATACCAAGCATGGGGAACCAAGATGGCTGCTTACTTGGCCAAGGTAAAGAAAGAACTGTCTGCATTCGAGCGTGGCTCAATCGAGCAGATACCTTGGGAGGAGAATGCCAACGCGGACACCCTGGCAAAGCTCGCTACCTCTTGAGAGACGGAGACTTTAGGATTAGTGCCGGTAGAGTTCTTGGAGAAACCAAGCATAGAAGAAGTCGGAGCGGAGGTCGAGATGATCGACGCCAGACCGACCTGGATGACCCCCATCCTCGAATATCTCACAGCAGGAAAGTTACCTGAAAAGAGAAATGACGCAAGGCGGGTACTTTACCAGGCTCCAAGGTATATGATGATAGATGGGACATTATATCGACGTGGACACTCCTTGCCTCTCCTATGGTGTGTTCTGCCAGGCGAGGCGAAGACCATTCTGCAGGAGGTGCACGAGGGTTTCTGCGGAGTTCACACCGGGGGGCAAAGCCTGGCCCTGAAGATATTAAGGCAAGGGTATTACTGGCCCACTCTGTCAAAGGACTCGATTTCCTACATCAAAAAATGTGACAAGTGCCAGCGATTTTCCACAGTTGCCCGAGCTCCCCCTCGTCCTCGTGGCCATTTGCGATCTGGGGGATTGACTTGGTTGGTGCCCTCCTTACTGGAAAGGGAGGAGTTCGTTACGCGGGGGTAGCTATCGACTACTTCACTAAGTGGGCAGAAGCAGAGCCCCTGGCAACGATCACTTCAAAAAAGAGTCCTCGACTTTGTGGTCAAGAGCATTATCTGCCGATTAGAGCTGCCAAAGAAGATCGTATCAGATAACGAGATGCAGTTCGATAGCGACCTCTTCACCGAATTATGTGAGAGGCATGACATTTTTAAGAGCTTCTCCTCCGTGGCCTACCCCCAGGCCAATGGGCAGGTCGAGGCCGTCAATAAGACGCTAAAGGCAAGACTTAAGAAAAGACTGGACGAAGCCAAGGGAGTTTGGCCAGAACAGCTCCCCCATGTACTGTGGGCATACTGGACCTCGCATCGAACGCCGACGGGCCATACTCCTTTCTCCCTGACTTTTGGGAGTGAGGCAATCCTTCTTGTCAAAGTAAAGGTAGCCTCGCATAGAGTCCAGGCATTTGACCAAGACCGCAATGACGAATTTCTCTGCACGTCCCTCGACCTGATTGACGAAAGACGAGAAGATTCACAGCTACAGCTCGCGCATTATCTAACAAAAATTCACTTGTTATTTTAACTCAAAGGTCAGGAAACATGCCTTTAGCGTTGGCAACCTGGTCCTCAGAAGAGTCTTCTTAGCTAGTAAGGATCCCAAGGATGGAGTATTGGGACCGAACTAGGAAGGGCCCTACCAAATAACCGAGGTCATTAAAGAAGGAACCTACAAGTTAGCTCGGCTAAATGGAGAAGCAGTCCCACGAACTTGGAACGCTATCCATTTGAAGAAATATTACCAATAATATCTTTGTAAGGCTTAATCAGAAAAGCCATCTTTTGCTTATTAAGTAATGAGAATTAAATCTTTTTACATTATTGTATATATTTGTGGATGTAACATCAAGTAACCACGAAAGACCCTTTCCTAATTACTTGGGGGGCATATGTCCTGGATATAACCAGGTTGTCCTAAAAACTTAGAAGTTAGTCCAAATTGATTGATCAGTGTTTTTCTTAAAAAGCACGATATATCGATAAAGGATTAACGCGAACTAAGTTGTACCCTGGATATAACCAGGTCGTCCTAAAAACTTAGAAGTTAGTCCAAATTGATTGATCGGTGTTTTTCTTAAAAAGCACGAGATATCGATAAAGATTAACGCGAACTAAGTTGTACCCTGGATATAACCAGGTCGTCCTAAAAACTTAGAAGTTAGTCCAAATTGATTGATCGGTGTTTTTCTTAAAAAGCACGAGATATCAATAAAGGATTAATGCGAACTAAGTTGTACCCTGGATATAACCAGGTCGTCCTAAAAAATTAGAAGTTAGTTCAAATTGGTTGATCAATGTTTTTCTTAAAAAGCACGAGATATCGATAAAGGATTAACACGAACTAAGTTTTCAAATTAATGTCCTGGATTCAACCAGGTCCTAAAACTTAGAAGTTAGTTCAAATTGATTGATCGATGTTTTTCTTAAAAAGCACAAGATATCGATAAAGGATTAACACGAACTAAGTTTTTAAATTAATGTCCTGGATACAACAAGGACTTAAGTCTTAGAAGTTGGTTCAAGTTGATTAACATGTTTTTTCCTAGAAAAGCATAAGATGTCAATCACAACACAAACAGAAACTAAGTTATCACCAAATGCATTGAAAAGAAATAACCATAAGGTCGGGGCAAAAATATGTAAGTAAATTGAAATAAAGTTGGGGATACCAATTGTTTCGAGGATAAAAACCTCATAATTAAAAATTACAAAAAAAAAAGTAAATGATAAAAGAACAGGAGAAAAATCCTAAGCCCCGCCAGGCCGTTTTGATGAAGTCACCCCCTCGCCATCCTGCTCAGTGGCAGTGGAAGTCTCCCCGGTCTCGGAGGGCGCCTCTTGTTGAAGGCGAGCTTTGAACTTCTCCAAGAAGGACTCCCACACGTCCGGCCCTAAGAAGGAGAAGTCACCATCCGGGTTGAAGACCCAGCAGTGGTACAACATGGCCTCCATGGAGGAGCTGGAAGCTGCCCTCTCCGCCGCCAGAGCAGCCTTGGCCTCCTCGACCTCAACCTTCGCGGCATCTAGTGCAGCCCGGGCAGCCTTGGCCTCCTTGAGCTTAATGTTCGCAGTGTCTAGGGCGACCTTGGTGGCCTCAGCCTCCTGCAACTTGGTCTGAGATGCCTCCAGCTCGGTCTGCGCAGCAACCGAAGCGGCCTGCGCGACCCTCTCATTTTCTCGGGCAGTTGCCAGGGCAGCCTTGGCATCCCTTTCCTGTTGTTGAGCAGATGCAAGGGTAACCTGAGCAGCCTGGTGCTCGCCCCTATTCTCCTCGATCCTGGCTCTGGACCGAGATATGCTCCGGTGGAGGGCCAAAGCCGCCTGCAAGACTAAAAGATAATAAGGCAAGTGCCTTAGAAAAAAAATAACACAAACAAACAGGGAGAACTAGTGGCAAGGCCAACTTACCGTGAGGGTCATCCCCAATGAAGACTTCATCACATTCTCGGGGCTTCTTGTCTCGATCTCCCGCAAGTCCCTCGAGGTGGCGTTGTAGCAGTGGTCCACCATGTAGGTCGCAGTTTCGTAGACCGTCCCCCTAAAGGCTCGGGGACTTTCTCTAAGGCTTGGGGATTGACCGGGACGCGCACGCCGGAGGTCGAAGCTGACAAGGTCCCAGTGGGTGCCTCCTGTTCCCGAGTAGAGACAGGAGGTCGCGGGGGAGGTGGAGCCATCATTCTCTCCATTGCAGGAGGGGGTGGAGGCACTTTCTCTAGAGCAGCAGGGGCTTGGTTTTTCCCCTTGGCATGAGACTTGGAGGTAGTCCCGATATCTTTCTTCACCATCCAGAGCCTCTTCACCATGGGTCCGGAAGACCCGGAGGAAGGGTTCCCTCCAGGGAACATAGCTCGAAGATCAATGCCCCCGGACTGCGACATCTCCTCGTCTGGAACAAAGACAGCAAAGCATTAATATACATGTAAAAATATTTGTGCAAAATAAGAAAGAAAGCATAACTTAAGTATGTATTGAGAGGGGCCCTACCCTCCGAGCTAGAGGAGGAATCTATTGCCACGACCTCCAACCCCGGAGCTTCTACGGGGGAGTCTAAGATAATGACTTCACGAGCTAGAGGAGGCTCTGAGTCCGGATCTGCCTCGGGACTGGACTCTTCTATGTACTGCCTAAGACCCGGAGCTACTACACCCTCCAGGAGGGAGGGCCACGATCTAAGATTGGTCCCATGCTCCTCAAAAAAGGCCGACCTAAAGGCCAAGGTATTATCTACTACTATAGTACCCCTAGGGCGGCTCATGTCATAACACAGCACGAGCTGGTCGACGCATTGGAGTAGGGTGATGTCGCGGTCTGGGTCATTTTGGTGGCGATGAACAGGTTGGCTGGGGTTAAACCTAGCAAGCCGTAGGTCTGCAGTGGCCCTATCTAAGTCCCTAAATAAATAAGGGTTACCTTGGCCGAGGGGCCGGCTGCTGCCCCGGACTGGGTCCTCTCGGCATTGGCTTCCTGGGCGACCTTCAGAGCCCACTTCCGGTGCACGAGGGGCACCTCATCCTCCTCGTCCTCATCCTCATCCGCGACCTCCTCCTCGGGGATGGGCGCCATCTCGTGAGCAGCAATGATGGTCCGCGGTCTCCTCAAGGCCAGAGTCTGGCCCGGGGAAATTAACTTGCACGCCAGCATCGTCTCGTCAGACACGAGTTGGCGGTAATCTTTTTCGCTTGGGGGGAGCCCAACCAAGGTTTCATATTGACCCCCAAGGGTCACTGACTTGGCCGTCCTCGCGAAAATAGCTGCATGATAGTTTCTAAGTCAGGAACGAATAAAAAGAGGCTAATCAGCAATCAACTTACAAGCTGAAGATAGAAGGAACTTACGAGGACGGTTGAAGTAATGGTATTCGCAGTTGTGAAACCCCTTTGACGTGAAGAACTGATCCTTTAAGTCATTGGGGTGGCTGGGCAGCTCGATGACCGCTGTCGAATTGGGAAAATGGGTTAGGTAGTAGAACCCGTTGCCTCGCCCCCGTTGCTCCGGGCTGGCTTAAGGCAAAAGAAGTAAAGGATGTCCGCCGGCGTGGGGACCTCCCATTCCTGCTTCAGGAATAAATACTTCAACCCCGCTAACAGATGGTAGGAGTTAGGGGAGAGCTTGAAGGGGGCCAGCTTCATGTAATTTAAAAAATCCACGAAGTACTGGTCCAGTGGGAGGAAGGCCCCAACCTTGAGATGCTCATCGCTCCAGGCGGCGTACTCCTCATCGAGCGACGCGCAGCTTCGCTTGCCTTCAAGGGGAGGTCGGGCGTCCAAGGCGCCCCTCCCTATCTCAATGTTATGGGAAAGCATAATTTTGTTGACTTTCCCTTGTGTGGTGACCTTCGAGGTGATCCTCTCGGCCTCGAAAAAGGCGTCGGGCCCCACCTCGACTTCCTTCTCCACAGTGGGACCAAAGTTAGGGATCGGGGAGTCCGTGGCCACCTCTTTCCCCTTACTAATTTGCTGGGAAAACGAGCTGTCAGCACTCTTCTTGGGTGCGCTCTTCTTGGGTCCCATCTGGTTCCCTAACGAACAAAGAAGAAAATTTAGAAAAGGCGACCTAAGCATAAGAAAGAATCTAGCGCGAAGGGTTTCCTTTACATGGGCTGAGGTAATCTCAGCCTGCGACGAGTGAGACCACGCGGTTCTATGAACACGCGCCTGTGCTCCCAACGGGTCCCCGATTACTCGGAATCCATGTGTCAGGAGGGTCAGAATAAAGGTTTGCCTTGGAAGGAAAGTTTCGATAGGAAAAACTGCCTGTGAAGCGTGTCCCCTAAGCTACCCGGTTTTTTGCACCCTAAAAATTGGTTGTTCCAAACAGGCATAAATTTTTTTACCCAGAAAATCACCCCAGAAGCTGTATCCTATGAGTCATGCTCCTAAGTGGTTTTTCCCATGGTTGATACCCCTAGGATAAAAACCTACACATAAAATACCAACAAAAAAGAGCAAAAGACAAGCAACCTACTGCATGCGACTAAAGAGAAAGTTTACCTAAGCAAGAGAATGGGAAAACAGTTAAACCATGCAACAAATGGAGGACTTACAGAAATTTTTTGCTGTGAAGAGACTGAAAGGAGCGTCTGGGTTGAAATCCTATTGGAATCGCTGGTACTGGAGTCATGAAAGAGCCCTCGTGTCTGAACTTAAGGAACGTTGGGAACAGTGATCGGAAAAAAGAAAGGGTTTTGAAACTGAGAAGAAAGAAGAAGATGAGAAAAAATTTCAAATAAAAGGGTGGCTCATGTGAAGGTTGGCCAGCCTTTTATATACGAAAAAGGCCAAAGGATCAGGGCCGTTCGATCGTCTTGATGTAGGATATGAGGATCACTACCCGAAAGACGAAACGACGGTCGAAGATTGGCTAGGCCATTTAATGCGGTTCTCGAAAGACGGACCGTCACCAACCACGATGCTCCACGTATTCGATACCAGCGTAATGTGCGGATTGTGAAGAGTCCACAAAGAAGCCTAAAAGCCCCCACTGTGGCCCCAGGTGACATCATATGTCACGAGCAGGGGCTTGGGGGGCAAATGTACGCCCTAAATATCCACGGGTTATTAGCGAGCTGAGAAATGGCATAATTATATCAGCCACGTGGAAGAAACCTACCCGGAGCTGCTGTTACAAGGCTCTACCTCTTTAGCTCTAGGTAACCAAAGGTTTAGTGAGATTACTAAGGCGTCAGGTCATCAGTGTGGACACCACGGGCTGAGACTATATCAAGCTCAGGATACGAGCTTGAGATGACACCTCTGACCTTTTATAAAGTCAACCACGCAATGTAAACGTGCCTATATCAGACATCACACGTCTACTCCATTCCTGAATTCTCGGACACGCAGCATAAACGTGCGTGTTCAGGCACCCACGACTGGGTTGGGCCATGCGGCCCATTATCCCCCTTACCTATTGATTAGACCACACTTCATTGTCAGGTTTTAGGAATTAATCATGAATGTCACAGAAGTGACATGATGGGTAAGAAGGTCACGGGATGACCTCCTTTGCCAACACCCAGGTGCCCTCTCCCTATAAATATGGAGACCCTGGGAGTTGCAGAGGGTTGGCTTCTTGTTTTTAAAGAAATACCCAATAAGGAATATCAGAGATATATCAATAATATTGGCTGGTGGACTAGAAGGATTTGAACCTTTGAACCACCTAAAAAAGTATTCGAGTTATAATTTTACTTTGAGATCATTCATCTATTACAGTTCATTATTTAGCACTAATCCCTCTCCTTATTCATATAATTATCTTGATATCCAAAAAAACAGGCACAAATGACGTGGCAGGCGATTTCTGAACACGTAGCTGACACCTGGTAGAGTTCTGTTAGAGTATCGACTAGTAAGACATTACAGGCGCGGCGGTTGAGTTTTTCTTACGACCAGCATGGTCGTGCAATCCGCATATTTCAATATGATCTTGGGTGAATCAAAGTCAATCCCGAGATTATCTCCTATGATTCCTGATTATCCGATTAATTAGGAGAGAATATCTATAACAAATTCATGTAATCCTCCTTGAGCCTATAAATAGAAAAAGATAGCTCAAGGAAGGGACTTTTGGCTATTAGATTAACGACTGTACTCTTTATCTCTCTCAGGTCTGTAAAACACGGAGAACCCTAGTTCTTTGATCACTCCTTTGAGATCTCATATCAATAATAGCTCAAGTGGGCGTAGGTTATTACCAATTTCTGGGGCCGAACCACTATAAATTCTTGTGTGCTTTACTATTTTTGTCATTATATTCATTCCAACATATCTGTCCACATCAAGCATTTTGACTCCGTGTCAGTTGACCAAAACAAGGGTCAACATTCTGGTGCTTTCATTGAGAGCTTGATACGATATTGTTGAAGCATAAATGGAGAAAACAACAAAGAAGACTGGGTAGGCGATTGGCGTTGCACCATCTCAACCGCCTCCTCCTCCAAACGTGACCGAAGATGAGCTACATTTGGAATTTGATGAAGAAGAACTGGATTCCGAGACGCTGAGGAATACCCTGGGGGTATTACAGGATGAACTGGCCAATCTTAGAGCCAGCCAGGAAAGTGCTGCTAAGATTATGGCGCGGCAGCAACAATAAATTGAGCGACAGCGCCAGGAATTGAGTGAAAGACAGGCGGAGATGGACCGCCGTCAAAGGGAGGCCATGGCAGCCCTCGAAGCAGCCCTACAGTTGGCTAAGAATCAGGCTATACCTGCCTCACAGCCTGATCAACCTTCAAATGGGCCAACTCAAAGGGGTCCCAATCCTAGCCCGCCGATCTAGCCCTCGAGCCCCAGAGGCCCGAGCAGCCACCAATGCCTCAAGAGGATGTCCCACCAAGGGATCCTGAAATGCAGCCTCCATCCAAGGCTGGTTGTGACATTCCCCCGCATCCAAGGCAGAATACGGCCGGGCAGCAGCCCCGCAGTCCTAGACGCCATAGGGGCAAAGAGCCAAACCCCCCGAGCAGAGGGCAGCGTCCTTCTGGCAACAGAAGGAACTCAGAGATAAGCTATGCGGTTCGGGGCCCCCCACGGCATGATAATGCACGGGGACCTACCGACCACTGTAGGCCACCCTCTAACGCTCGGGAAGTTCCAGCCCGAGGAGGCAACCGAGGAGACAGTTGATCCCACCATAGCCAATTGAGGTTCAGAGATGGCCATGGCTACAATGAGGCCGACTCAGGCAGAGGAAATGTCGGTCGGAGAAATGGAGAGAGAGGTGGGGGCAGAAGCCCGCCACCTAGAGAAGACCAACCCGAGAGACGTGACGCTGGGGGGCAACCCAGGCAAAATAACGTCTTTAACCGGCTCGAAGCAAGCGAGCAGCGGCGAAGAGACGAGGATTTGAGAGATGTACTCAACGATCACCGTGAACGGCACGACGAGTACATTCCCCCAGCACCAGAGGCCCTGAAAATTCCCAACGCCGTGCAAGCCCAAAAAGATACCCTGAACCAAGCAGTACAACAGCTGGTCGGGGGAAGAACGTCTCATATCGAGTACGACAGGAGAAGGGGCACTCCTTTCGTTTAGAGGATAGCTGTAGCAGAAACTCCTAGCAAGTTTAAGATGCCCACGCTTCCGAACTTTGACGGGTATGGTGACCCGATATCTCACGTCAAGAAGTTTGAGATACAGATGGACATTCATAAAGTGTTTGAAGATGCTCGGTGCAGGATCTTTCCTACAACACTTTCTAATGCTGCACAAGAGTGGTTTTTCAAATTCCCTCTTGCAAGTATTGTTTCTTGGGAGATGTTCGTAAAAGAATTTTACGGACAATTCTATGCGGGTTGTGTGCACCCAACTGAGGTGAATCAGCTGGTGGAGATACGCCAGCAAGAAGGAGAGCCATTGAAGGATTATGTCCAGCGCTTCATGCGAGCAGCGGCTGGAGCCAAAACAGTGGGTGATGAAGGCAAGATGATGGCCCTACCTGTGGGAGTTAGGCGCCGCACGCCTTTGTGGAGTAGCCTCAGAAAGCATGGAGTTAAGACTACTCAAGAATTTTTGGATAGAGCTGATCGATACATCAAGCTCGAAGATGCCATCGCCAGTGAAGGAAAACCCCCAGGCAAGGAAAAGGGGACTGCCGATCCCGCCAAAGCCGCCAATGGGTCAAAACCCAATGGAAATGGCGAAGGCAATGGGAACGACAATGGAAATGGCAAGAATGGGGGGAAACGGCCGCATAATGAGCCTTCCACCTCTGAGAATAAATGCACCAAGGGAAATCGTTATGAACCACAGTTCACTAACTACACTGCCCTTATCGAGTCTCGAGGAGAGGTGTATCAGGCCACGAGTTCTAGTGTGCCTTATAAAAACCCGCTCCCATTCGAAAAGATATTTCAAAGAGAGATACTACCAAGTTGTGTCGTTATCATAACAACTACGGACATGATACAAATGAATGCAACCAGCTGAAGGATGAAATTGAGTTCTTTATCAGACAAGGACACTTGAGAAGATACGTACGGGCCTCGGGAAATTCCCAACGAGAGGCTCCAGGTGGCAACGAGCATGCGTCCACACGCCAACTCTCGCCACCTTTGCAGCCTGACCCCGTAGCTAGCACTTTACTCACCATCTGTGGAGGCCCGCACCTCATGGGAAGCAGTGGAAAGGCGAGGGAATGATATGCTCGGACCCTATGTCACAACCAGGACATCGAGATGATGACTGTGGAGGACAGGGCATCAAAGAAGGTTCGATCAGAGGATGGTGAAATAACCTTCTCTGATAGAGACGCCCAGCATGTCCGGTTCCCACATTCCGATCCGCTGGTCGTGGATGTTCAAATCGCCAACATGATGGTGAAGAGAGTACTAGTTGATACAGGAAGTTCGGTAAACATCCTGTAAAAATCCTCGCTGGAACGCATGAAGTTGTCTGTCAAGGACTTGGAGCCCTGCAATCAAACGATTTACAACTTCTCTGGTGAGGAACTCGCCCCAACGGGGTCAATTAGACTTCTGGTAACAGCAGGTATAGTGCCTGCTACCAGGACATTACTCGTTACTTTCATAGTAGTCGATTGTCCTTCAGCGTACAATGCTATAATCGGAAGGCCCATACTGGTTGACCTTCGGGCCGTCACCTCAATATGGCATCTGGCCATGAAATTCCCAACAGACGCAGGGGTAGGACGCGTGTTGGGGAATCAGAGAGAAGCAAGGGAGTGCTACAATGCCTGGGTCACGAAGGCAAAGAAAGGAACGGTGAAGAGCACTCCCCCAGAAAGGTTGCAGATGGCCATTGATACACAAGCCCAATCCAGTGATGGAGTCACCAAATAGGGTGTTGCCCAAAGTGAGGATAGGGATTTAGATCCTTGCTTTGGGGATTTTGAAGAAGATGTTAGACTTGTTGAGGACCTGGAAGAGGTCCAACTTGACGAAAAAGACTCGACCAGAGTTGTAAAGGTCGGGAAAAGTTTAGAAGCAACAACGAAGCATGCACTGGTGGAATTTTTGAGAAAGAACCAGGAAGTTTTTGCCTGGTCACACAAAGACATGGCTGGGATAGATCCTGCAGTTATCAGCCATGTCCTAAACATTGACAAGAAGGCTGCTCGATAAGGATAGATCGAAAGCCTTAAAAGAGGAAGTTGAGAGATTAAAGGAGAATGGGTTCATCAGGGTGGCTTTTTATCCATCGTGGGTCTCTAATCCAGTACTGGTTCCCAAACCTAACGGCAAATGGCGAACCTATGTGGATTTCATAGACCTTAACAAAGCCTGCCCAAAAGATTGCTTCCCACTCCCAAGGATCGACCAGCTGGTCGACGCAACTGCAGGACATGAGATCCTCTCTTTCATGGATGCATACTCAGGATACAATCAGATTAGTATGCATCCCCCTGACGAGGATCACACTAGCTTTCGGACCGATACAAGGTTATATTGTTATAAAGTAATGCCCTTCGGACTGAAAAACGCTGGTGCGACTTACCAGCAATTGGTTAACCACATGTTCAAGGAGTTAATCGGAGTAAACATGGAGGTGTACGTGGACGACATGCTGGTGAAGTCAAAAAAGGTAGAAGGGCATGTAAAGGATTTACAAGAGTGTTTCAATGTTCTGAACAAATATTAGATGAAGTTAAATCCTCTCAAATGTTCCTTCAGAGTAAGATCAGGAAAATTTTTGGGGTTCATTGTTAATTCAAGAGGAATCGAGGCCAACCCTGAAAAGATCAAAGCCCTGATCGACATGAAATCGCCGGTGAAGATCAAGGATGTGCAAAGTTTAACTGGAAGAATTACCGCACTAAGTAGATTCATTTCCAAGTCGACGGATAAATGCGTCCCTTTCTTTAATCTACTTAGAGGCAACAAAAAGTTCGAATGGACCGGAGACTGCGAGCAGGCTTTCCAGGCCTTAAAGGCCCACATGGCACAGCCTCCTGTTTTATCAAAACCCATAGATGGGGAAACTTTATTCATTTACCTGGCGATCACCAAATTTGCTGCTAGTGCGGTACTAGTACGAGAAGAAGAAGGCATACAAAAGGCGGTTTACTATGTAAGCAAGAGGTTAATCGGGGCCGAATTGAGGTATCCTCCCATCGAAAGATTAGCCTATTGCTTAATCTTGGCCTCAAGGAAGTTACATCCTTACTTCCAAGCCCATCCCATCACAGTCTTAACTGACCAGCCCCTTCAGTAAGTTCTGCAAAAGCCAGAGGCGACTGGGCGCTT
Source organism: Humulus lupulus (assembly GCF_963169125.1). Classification (NCBI taxonomy): domain Eukaryota; kingdom Viridiplantae; phylum Streptophyta; class Magnoliopsida; order Rosales; family Cannabaceae; genus Humulus; species Humulus lupulus. Next base: position 172,564,839 of record NC_084798.1, on the reverse strand, counting down.
ATTAAAATGGGCAGTCGAACTCGGACAGTTCGATATCACATATTCACTGCGAGCAGTAGTAAAAGGACAAGTCTTGGCTGACCTTATCGCTGAATCCACTGAGCTCCCAAACGACGAGTAGTGCGAAAAACCTAGTGCGCCTGAGCCCCAAATCGAAGTTCCTTCGTGGAAGTTATTCACGGACGGATCGTCCAACGAATCTCACGCAGGAGCAGGAGTGATATTGATAACACCAGAAGGGCATCGATTCCACTGCGCTATTAGGTTGGATTTCAGCGCGTCAAACAATGAGGCTGAATATGAAGCACTACTCACTGGACTAAGGTTGGCCAAAGACATGAGTATAAAAGTGCTTGATATTTACAGTGATTCACAGCAGGTAGTGAATCAGGTCTTAGGGGAGTATCAAGCACGGGGCCTCAAAATGATGGCCTACTTAAACAAAACTAAAGATTTGTTGGCACAATTCGAGAAGTATACCCTCCAGCAAATTCCCCGAGATCAGAATTCAAACGCAGATGCCTTAGCCAAACTCGCAAGTGCAAAAGACGCTGACACTTTAAATATAGTGCCAGTGGAGAGATTGTGCGAGCCGAGCATATGAGCGGATGAGACCAATATGGAAATCCGGATGGAAGATACATGGATGTCACCGTACTTGGTGTATCTCACGAATGGTGTACTACCGGCCGATAGAAACAAAGCCAGGACTCTTCAGAGACAGGCTGCTAGGTATATACTGGTCAATGGTGTTCTTTACCGAAGAGGATACTCCATGCCACTCCTCAGATGTGTCAACAAAAAAGGCTAAAGAACTAATGAGGGAAGTACATGAAGGCTTCTGTGGGGATCATGCTAGGGGGCAGAGTTTATCGAAAAAGATTCTGAGGCAGGGTTATTTCTAGCCAACCATGAACGAGGACTCAATGGAGTTTGTGCGAAAACGCAATAAGTGTCAGAGATTTTCCAAGATCCCACGCGTAGCTCCCAACGAGTTAAAGCAGATGCAGATTCCTTGGCCTTTCGCAGTATGGGGTATAGATTTGATTGGATCCTTGCCAACGGGAAATGGTGGAGTAAAATACGCAGTCGTAGCAGTCGACTACTTCACCAAATGGGCCGAAGCTGAGCCGCTCACTACCATAACGACCAAGAAAGTTCTTGACTTTGTCATCAAGAACATTGTTTGCCAATATGGTTTGCCTCGAAAAATTGTCTCAGACAACGGCACCCGGTTTGATAGTGACCTATTCACAGACTTCTGCAAAAGGCATGGAATCGTCAAAAGCTTTTCTTCTGTTGCGCATCCACAAGAAAATGAGCAAGTCGAAGCAGTGAATAAAACACTTAAAGATACCAAGAAGAAAAGACTCGAAGACGCTAAAGGAGCATGGCCAGAACAACTGCCTGAAGTACTCTGGTCGTATAGAACTTCTCATCGAACAGCGACAGGTCATACCCCGTTTTCCTTAGCATATGGGTATGAAGCTATGTTGCCTGTCGAGTTAGATCCGCCCTCACATTGAAGAATCACATACGACCAAGACCAGAATAGCCAACTGATGATGGAATCCCTAGACCCGCTTGAGGAAAAAAAGAGAAAAAGCCCAACTCCGAGTAGCTGCGTACCAGCAAAAATCCGCTCGGTATTTTAACTCAAAAGTGAAAGAAAGAAAGTTCAACGTCGAAGACCTAGTACTTCGACGAGTTTTCTTAAACACTTGTGATCCAACTGCTGGAGTACTCGGACCAAACTGGGAAGGACCTTACCAGATTGAAGAAGTCCTTCATCCAGGCACCTACAAGCTTGCACGCTTAAATGGAGATCTCGTTCCATGCTATTGGAACGGAGAACACCTGCGCAAGTATTATCAATAAACAACTCTTTTTAAAGGACTGGCTTGTATTAATTTTTACTTTTTACAAGTTTTGAAAAAGGGTTAGCCATGTTGTATGGCTGATCGCTTATAAGTGTAAGATCTTTTTAAGATCACTCGTAAAGACATGTTTAGTCCATTTTAATACGAGAATTATAAGGGACTGTGCGCAGCCAGTCATTCTTGCCAACCTTTGTAAATTTTTTACAAGTATTTGTTCATTACATGTGTTGTTTTGCGGTATTATAAGTGTTGTATTTCCTACCGAGTAGTAATGTTCGTACAGGTCATGGTCAAGGCAAGTGACCAAGGACCTAAAGCTCCTCAGTCACTTGGGGGGCATATATGGTACATCGATAGCAAAGCATACCAAGAGGTATGTAAACACATGAACAAAATGAGTGAAAGCATGCTACGATACTTAGAGTATTTTTCAAAATTTATATTTTGTTAAATCAAGCCAAAGTACTATGCTAAGTTTGGTCATGCGAACAGATGTTATAATAAGCAAAAATATTATAATATCAAAAGGAATTCTCTTACACCACAAGCAGTACTGCTTGGATGTAATTGTTCAAAGTAAAAGGAAAATATGCTGCCCATGCAGCAAAATTAAAAATAAATTTTAGTCTTTACATCACGACCCGTGGGTCGTGTAATTAAAGAAAAATAAAAGAATAAAAACTTCAAGGTGAATTAGGAGCAGGAGGATCTTGTTCAGCACTCTGGTCGACTACGTCCCCGGCAGCTTCTCCTCCTTCCGCTCCGGCAACTGGCTGAATGCTTGGGGAAGCAGGAACTCTAGCTCTCTCTTCGGCAGTCAACCAAGCAGTACAGCGGGCTAACTCAGTGTTCCTAGCGTCTTCTGGGAGGTAACTGAAGTCAGGACCTTGGTTGTGTTTCCAAAAATCATAGAAACACCGAAGTGTCGCGTTCTTGTACCTCTCTAGGTCCTTGGTGTTAGTGAGCTTGAGGTGTTCCACCTGGCTTTTGAGAAAGCAATGGTCACGTCCTTAGCGAGATGCTCCTCCCTAAGTTTCTTAACCTCACACCATTGGATTCGGCTGGACTCCAGGTAGTCATCCCTCTGCTTCCTCAGTGTTTCCTGAGAGCTTGCTTCTCAGCCAGTTCTGCCACCAAAGCATCCTTCTGCTGGGTGACCACCTCCAACTCCCCAGCATGCCTAGCCTCTGCGGCCCGAAGCTCCTTGATGACCTTCGCCTGAGACTACTCGATGCTAGCGCTAGCACGAGTACGAGCAGCGGTCATTGTCAGCATGGCCTGCAGTCAAAGGATAAAAGTTAGGCTATATTACAAGAAGGAAAGATAAAGGCCAAGAGAAATAATACTTACACTGGCCACTTCGTTAAGAGCCTTGTTAAGGGTCTGATCGACCTCCATGCTCTCAGCTTTAGCCATTGCTTCCCTGCAACGGTCATGCTTCAGGATGTGAGCAAGGCGATCTTTAGCTGATCGCAGGGAACGGCTCGAGAGTCGGGACCCAGGAAGTTCATCTTGTTGGGCCTAATCTTTTTGAGCCGCAGGCGGAGGGTTGGTGGTGGCAGGTGCTGCCTCCTTCTCTGCAGAGGCGGGTGTTTGAGCAGACGGTTGGCCAGAGGGCCCATCCTTAGGAGGATCAGCTGCTCGACCCTTCTTGGCCGAGGGTGCTTGGCTAGATTCGCCATCGTGTCTCCTAGCCGATTTCTTCTGTTGGACCAGGGGGACCTCCTCTTCCTCCTGAGTCTGGTATAAATTGAAAACATTGGGGGAAGCCATCTCTGCAGAAAAAGATAAGCATGCAGACAGTAAGACAAAAATAGATAAAAAATCATGGCATATCAGAAAGGAGGTAAAGGAAATCACAAAGTTCAATACCCGAGCTACAACTACTTGTCGCTACACTACTGACTCTATTAGTCATACACTCACTCTCTGGCACGAAGAAGTCTGGCCCTAGATTTGGAGTATACGTAAAATTGCCGTCCCCGTCAAACAAGTGACAAGGAATTGGCAAGCTATTTAAAATCAGAGTACCAGTACCATTTTCATCTGAAGACTCATCCAAGTCTATGACGGACTCTGTTGCCTTTTGTTTCCCCTTCCCTTGGGGCGTAGAAGGCCTCTCTGCTGAAGGGCCGCCAGTGGGTTCCCTGATCGTAACCCCCGTTGGCCTCCTTCGTGGAGGAGACGCTGGGGGTTGCTACTCGGGATGCCCCTCGGCAGTGGCGTCTGCCACCACGGGTTCCCTCATTTCCCGACGAGGAGCCAAGAGGCCAGATAGCCTCAGGTTCTCATCAGTGACCAGGGACTTAACGCTTTTTTCAGTGTCTGCCATCCTGGCCAGTGCGTTGGACCTCAAAACCATGTCTGGTGTTGGGTTCGGGCGTAAACATGGTCCTGAAAGGCACAAGATACTTTAGAGAAGTGCAAAAGAATTTTCTAAGGAAAAGTAGCGACCAGTGAAAAGGGACATTTACCTCCTCGAGCGAAGGCCAAGTTGTTCGCAGTCATGTGTGGCGTGAGGAAATACTCCTGGTTGTATTTCCCCACATTGGATATATGGGTAGTGTCACTCAGGAACGTGCAGTTTGTTTCCTGGTGACAAAGATGAAAAAAGCTCGTCTCGTATTGTTGAGGGTTGGACTTAAGGTCAAAAAGGAAGTTGACCTCGTGAGGGGTGCGCTCTGGCCATTTTTTGAGTTTATAAAGGATGTAGAGTGCGGCCAGCATTCTATATCCGTTTGGGGTAATTTGAAAGGGGGCAACACCGAAGTAGTTTGCCACCCCCTGATAAAATGGATGTAGAGGAAGGGTAGCCCCCGCCTCTATGCGGTACCTTGACCAAGTGTTGTAGACGCCCCCAGGCAGATTAGCTCTCTGGTCAGTAGCTGGGATCTTAAGATTGCCCCTGGTAAGAGGATACTTCCTAAGGTAATTGGCAAGCATCCGGGGAGTCACCTGGCTGGTGGGAGAAAGATACCACTTGACATCAGGAAGGTTTGAATGCCGGGAGCGAGCCCTGACCTGAATGCGAGGGTCAGGGGCAATGTTTTCTCAACCACTGGTCGAGGGAACCCTAGCCTGCGAATCAGGCCGGGCAGGTGGATTTGGATTGTTTTCAGGGTTTGTTTTCTTCTTGCCTGGAGATTTAGAGCGGGCCATTTGAGGTGGAGATGGTTGAGGTCTAGAAGAAGAAACTCTGGAAAATGGAATCTTTTGAACGCGATGGGCCGGCTATTCTTCGCCTTCAAGCAGTTGTGCAAGAAGATCGTCGTCGATTGGCCGCTCACCTCCCCACAAATCTGGCATTATAGTCTGCGAACAGAAGAATGGGGAGGTGAGGATGAAGAATTTAGAAAGTTTTTTAGAATAACGTTGGTCGTGTATAAAAGTCAAACTTTTATACAACAGCATTCTAACAAAAAAAAAAAAAAAATTCACACGAACAATTTGAAAGGCAGATCAAAAAGTGAAAGTAAAAAGTTTTTTGAAAAAGCTTTTTCAACTCCTTTAAGGGCGGGAAAAACTCAGTTTTTCAACTAGCATAAAAATCGAATCTTTACTTCGGTTTTACGTCCTAAATGTGTGATCTCAACTATCAAACTAACTCGTAACTTCTAAATAGCAGAGAAACATCATCCTATCTACTATCACCCAGTAAATCCCCTACCTTCATGCATCTCAACCCAGAAACACAAAAGCATGCACGGCAAAGATAAAAGAACATAAAGGTTCTGAAACTTACCAAAGCAAAGGTCGTGGAGATTTGGAAGAGCTTCAAGCAAAGACGAACGGACGGCTGGTTCTTGAAATGCTGAAAGATGGCTTTCAGAGAGATTGAAGGTTCTGGTTTTAGGGTTTCTTGAAGAAGAAATAACTTGCGTAAAAAGGAAAAGAAAACTATGAGAAGGCTATATATATTTTTTTTGTCCGTGGCATGAGAGAGGAAGTAATCATCAGTTTCCTCTTTTTGAAGCATGGGGAAGGGTGATAGCCGTCAATAGGTTACTTGGGAACCGAAAAGCCATGAGTGGACAGGGGTAGGTTACTTTTCCCAAGGATGCATGAACTCCTCTGACAGATCTGGTGGGGTAATCGAAGGTTTGTTTCCTTAAAGTTTATTTATTGTTGGTCGATATAAATAAACTTGGGGGGAAAATGTTATCCAAAAAACAGGCACGGATGACATGGCAGGCAATTTCTGAACACGTAGCTAACACCTGGCAGAGTTCTGTTAGAGTATCGACCAATAAGACATTACAGGCGCAGCGGTTGAGTTTTTCTTATGACCAACATGGTCGTGCACTCCGCATATTTCAATATGATCTTGAGTGAGTCAAAGTAAATCCCGAGATTATCTCCTATGATTCTTGATTATCTGATTAATTAGGAGAGAATATCTGTAACAAATTCATGTAATCCTCCTTGAGCCTATAAATAGAAAAAGATAGCTCAAGGAAGGGACTTTTGGCTATTAGATTAACGATTGTACTCTTTATCTCTCTCAGGTTTATGAAACTCGGAGAACCCTAGTTCTTTGATCACTCCTTTGAGATCTCATATCAATAACAACTCAAGTGGACGTAGGTTATTACCAGTTTCTGGGGCCGAACCACTATAAATTCTTGTGTGCTTTACTGTTTTTGTCATTATATTCATTCCAACATATCTATCCACATCAAACATTTTGACTCCATGTCAGTTGACCAAAACAAGGGTCAACATATCTGTTGCCGAAGAACCGCGTCAACACCTACGTTTGAATATTCGACATATGACATATGTTTGGTAGCAATGCTTACTTATGCATGGTACTAACTCATTAGTCAGAATTGGCAAAGGTGTTAGTATCAACTGTGAAGCTGTGACTCATTAGTCAGGTTCGGCGGTGGTACTGGGCACTGGTCACACGATGCTGACTCATAAGTCAGGACGGCCTTAGCGTGTTCAACGCAAGCCAACAAAGATTAGATCTAATCGACATCTACATTGAATGACTCAAATGAGCATTAATGCCGGACCGACCTCAAGTTCGATGAATATTAAAAGCGCTTGTCTAGCCCAAGGCTAGAAATCTAGAGCCAGAGCTGGAAAAGGCTAAGGTGACCCACAGGTCACATGGCTAGGAGGGTATGGGACCTCCAGAGCGTGGCTCATTAGTCACCTATCCAGAGCGTGGCTCATTAGTCGCCTATCCTAAGCGTGGCTCATTAGTCACCTATCCCGAGTGTGGCTCATTAGTCACCTAACCAGAGCATGATTCATTAGTCACCTGTCCAGACTGTGACTCATTAGTCACCTCTTCACCTGATGGCTAGTGACTTAATCATCAGTCACTCATCTTTTTAGAGCTATAAGCTCTGTGTGATGTAATGACATCTTCTGATATTATTTTCATGAGCATATTCATGTTTTCTTGCTGGGCTTCGGCTCACGGGTGCTTTGTGGTGCAGGTAAAGGAAAAAGAAAGCTAGACCATCCTTGAGTTGGAGAGCTTAGGTGATGATGTGTACATATGCAGCTGCTCAACCAATACCTGGCCGAGGTTTGAAAGAGGAACTAGGGTTAAACCCTGTTTTGCCGCTTAGATCGGCATGTTGTAATACTTTCTTGTAATAGACTCTGAAATTATATTTTTGGGATCCCAATGTATATAATAAATGTTATAATGAAACGTTACATCTTAACCAAAAATTTTAATCCCTAAACCGCTAATCATACTTAGTTACACGTTTATGGCCAAATGACTCGATTAGCGAGTTTAGCACTGTTTGCAATATGCACCGTAACGGTCCCTGGAGTTGGGGCGTTACACCCAAGGACACCGCCAAGTCACGAGCGATCGTGGAGCCCAGGGCACTCTGCCCAAGTATGATGTGATAGATCGCGTTAGGCCTGGAGGTGGTGTCTAGTCAGAACCTCGCCAGAATCCCAGAGACCCTGGCTAGAGGGCCGACAGAAGAAATGTCTCCACTAACCGAGGACAAGGGATCAATGTCTTGGTCAATAATGAACCTGTCAATTCAGCGGGTATGCCTCCCGAGCACTCCGCTGACATGGTGCAATATTCTCTAGCTGGTGTGCCACCTGCGCACCCGGCTGGAGTTGGAGCCTCACCTGTGCTGCAAGACATGGCAAAGGCAAAGTAGAAGAAGATCATGTTCAGGGACATAAGAGAACTTGTCGGCCTTCCGAGCCCATTCAGCCCCCAAAGAAGGCCAATAATAACCTAGGGTGTAGGGCCCAAGGACACTGCCAGGTCATGAGCGTTCACAGAGCCCAGAGTGTTCCGCCCAAGCGCGATGCGACAAATCATGTTCGGCTTGGAGGTGGTGTCCTGCCGGAACCTCGCCAGAATCATAGAGACCTTGGTCAGAGGGCCAACAGGTGAAATGTCTCCACTAACTGAGGACAAGGGATCAATGCCTCGGTCAATAATGAATATGTTGATTCCGAGGGGGAAACAAAAGTAGGATACCCCAGTGGTCGCCACCAAGCACAACCGAACCTACAAGATGACTTGAATGCTCGCAAGGGTAGGATAACTCCCAAGGACTATCCTGGGAGACAACAACCGGACCGCGGAGATGACCTTAATGCTCAGAGGAAAGAATACCCGACACAGAGTGACAATCAAAATCGCGACCCCCTTCGTGCAGAATTAGAGTGTCTGAAATGGATAATGCTGAAGATGTCCCGAAGACAAGGTCACGAGTTAGACTCCGGGGAAGAGGACGGAGGCCTTGTGCTCCCCACATTGTGGTGGCTCTACTACTTCAAGGCTTTAAAATGCTAAACATTGATTCGTACAATGGAGGTACGTACCCCACCGACCATCTCTCAAAGTTTAATAGATTGATGTCAGTTCACCGTGTCTCCGAGGACGCCAAATGCCGCGTTTTCCCATTGAACTTGATGGGTACAATTGATGAATGGTTCAAGAAGCATAATCCTGGATCCATTCACTCATGGCACCAACTCTCCTCCTCCTTCCGAAGACAATTCATAGCTGCACAAAAGGTGAATTCTTTGGCCAACATAAAGCAGGGACCACTTGAAACCTTTAAAGCGTACATCAAAAGCTTTAAGGAGGAGGCGGCCCAGACCAAGAAGGTTGATGGTGGCCAACAACTTATGGCCCTACAAGCTGGCATCCGAATATGTTTCCCACTATGGGATGACCTCCGATGAAGAGGATGCCAGAAGCTCGACGACTTCATACGTTGAGCCCAAGAGTACATCAACTAGGAGGAGGCTCAGATGAGAGCGTTCGAAGTGTCAGTCCCTTTCCATGCTCCTTTGTTCCTAAACATCATGGCCCCAAGAACCTAATATTTGCAATACACTCCAACTCAAACGACTGTATTAAGTGTTCCATAGTTCGGCCCTGCTGTCAAACTAGTCAATTTCAGCACAATGCCGAGTGTCGGATTTGGTGTTGCCCCGGCAGGCTACAGAGCAGCTCCCAATGGATACAGTGCCTTTCAGCCTGCATTAAGTGTAGGTAATGAGGCTCCAGACCAGTCCACGATACCCAATGAGACCACCAGCGGGAGCAAAAGCGGGGGAAAAGGCAAGGGAAAAAAGCCCAAGAGAACTAGAGCAACTTCCAATAAGAAGTACGCTCCATAGTAATCCGAGTACACGGACCTGGTAGATACTCGGGAGAACATTTTCCTGGCCAGTGAGCAGTAAGTCCACTATTGAAAACCAGCGCCAATGTAGAGGGATCAGGAGAAGAAATATTCCACCAAGTTCTGTAGGTTCCACAATGATGTGGGGCACCACACCAACGAGTGGAGGCAACTTAGAGATGAGATTGAAAGTCTCATCAAGTTGGGGCAAGTTCACTAGTATGCTAGGACCGATGCCCATCCAGCCCAGGCTTCGACTGTAGGGTTGCCTCAGTAGGTGGTTCCTCGGCCCCTGGTCCAAGTGCCTGCGACCCAGCAGTAGCAGATAGCCTTCGGACCTCCCCCGGTGAACGGAAGAGTATGGATTATCACCGGAGGACCCCACCTGGGGGCACCTCCAAGAGCTCACAAAATTGGTATGTGTGGGCCCTTAACCATGATGATGAGGTGCTGGCATTAATCTAGTTACCAGCACAAAGGCCCCGAATGACTGACCAAGTGATCACCCTCTCCGAGGACGATGCTCAAAGGGTGCATTTTCCCCACCACGATCCTTTGGTAGTCGAGAGCCAGATTTCCAACAAGATTGTGGCCCGGGTCTTGATGGACAACAGGAGTTCAATGAACATCCTATTTAAGTCAACCTTCGAGAAGACTGGGTTGACTGTTGGGACTTGTCCTAGTGCACCTCCACTCTTTATGGATTCTCAGAGGAAGGTCTCAGTCCAATGGGGCAAATTAAATTTTCAGTGACACTTAGAGAAGAACCTTTCCATGCCTTCAAATACTGTACTTTAATGGTCGTGGACTGCTCCTGCGCATACAACAGTATCCTGGGGCGCCCAACCCTAGTGGAGTTTGGAGCAGTTAGCTCTATCCACCATCTATGCATGAAATTCCCTACTGAGGCGGACATAGGCACAGTCTGCAAAGACCATAACAAGGCCAAGCAATGCTACAATGTGTCCCTCAAGCATCCTGTGATGGTGATTGAGGCAGCCCCCAAACAGCCCCTTCCCGAGGAGATGGAGGTCCAGGCTGTCCAAGAGGAAATGGAGTCCGATGAGTTCCCCATAGTCCAAAAAGAGAGAGCTATCGAGCCCATGGAAAAGAGGGAGGAGATAATCTTTGATGCCTCCGTCCCAGATAGAAAAATAAAAGTTAGGAAAGATCTCTAGGTGGATGTCCGAGCGACCTTAATGAGTTTTCTCAAGGATAATCAAGGCGTGTTTTCCTGGTCTCACTCTGACATGACATGCATTGATCCAAACATCATATGACACACCTTGAATATCGATCCTAATATTGCTCCTGTACAGCTAAAGCCTTGAACGATCAACCTGACCTGAGGTTTGGCTTTCAAGGTGGAGATGGACATGCTCCTCGCAAACGGGTTCAGCTAAGAAGCTCAGTATTCAAAGTGGGTGTCTAACCCAGTCCTGGTGTCCAAGCCGAATACACTTAAATGACTTGTATAGAATTCTCTGACCACAACAAAGCATGCCCAAATGATTGCTTTCTTTTGCCCAAGATCAATCAGATGGTCGACGCAACCTCAGGGTACGAGCTCTTGTCCTTTATGGATGCATACTCGGGGTTTGACTAGATTTCCATGCATGTTGCAGATTAGGAGCATACCAACTTCTGGACGGACAAAGGGGTATATTGCTACAAGGCAATGCCCTTTGGGCTCAAGAATGCTGGCGCCACCTATTAGAGTTTGGTAAACCGAATGTTGAAGAACCAGTTGAGTTAGAAAATGGAGATTTATGTAGACAACATGCTGGTAAAATCTAGGACAACTTTCAATCATGTGAGAGATCTGGTGGAAGTGTTCTCCATCCTCCTCAAGCTCGGGATGAAGTTGAATCGTCAGAGGTGCACTTTTGGAGTCGCCTCCAGAAAGTTCTTTGGCTTCATAGTTAGCACCCGTGGGATAGAGACAAATACCAAGAAGATCAATGTAACGCCCCAACTCCTGGGACCGTTACGGTGTGCCTTGTAAACAGTGCAAAACTCGCTAATCAAGTCATTTGGCCAAAATCGTGAACTAAGTGTGATTAGCGATTTAGGGATTAAACATTTTGGTTAGGATGTAACGTTTCACTAGAACGTTTAATATATACACTGGGATCCCGAAAATATAAATTTCAGAGTTTATTACAGAAAATATTTACAACAGGCCGTTCTAAGCGGCAAAACAGGGTTCAACCCTAGTTCCACTTTAAACCTCAGCCGTGACGGACGAGCAGCTGCATATGTACACGTCATCACCTAAGCCCTCCAACTCAAGGATGGTCTAGCTTCCTCTTGCCTCTACCTGCACCACATAGCACCCGTGAGCCGAAGCTTAGCAAGAAAACATAACACTTTATATAAACATTATCAAATGATTATCATTATAATCACCCTAAGCGTAAAATCTTCAAACCAATGAGTGAACACCACATGGTTCAAGAGGGAGAGTGGATGCTAGGTAAGCCACTAGCCTCCAAGCACTTATTTCATTCATCGACCCTCGAGGTCGGTCTAGCATTAATGCTCCTTGAGTCATTCAATGCTAATGGTCGATTAGATCTAATCTCCGTTGGCTTGCGTGAACCACGCTAAGACCATTCTGACTAATAAATCAGCGCTATGTGACCAGTGTCCAGTATCACTGCCGAACTTGACTAGTAAGTCACAGCTTCACAGCTGATACTAACACCTTTGCCAATTTTGACTGACGAGTCAGTGCACCGTGACTAGTGCCCAGTACCACTGCCAAACCTGACTAGTGAGTCACAGCTTCACAGTTGATACTAGCACCTTTGCCAAATCTGACTAATTAGTCAGTGCCATGCACAAGTAAGCAATGCTATCAATATGTATCATATGCCAATTATCCAAGAATAGGGCATTCAACATGCTTACTAAACAGTTGCTAGCATAATCATGATCATGCACAAACTCAGAGACTCAAGCTCTGGCCAATCTCATATTCATCATTCATGGCATGCCCTAATCACATGTTTCTCGTGCATCACACTTAATCATCCAGCATGCCTCAATAATAACCATATGCAAATGGGAAAACTTGCCAAGCATTCACTATGCTATCAATGTTTACATTTAAACATCCAACATGCATCAATCATATCAATACATGTCATACTCATTAGCCAACCAACATGCGTCATACCAGCCATGCATGTCATGCTCAATAATCAACCAACGTGCATCCATAATAGCCATGCATGTCACATATACACAGGGTGCAGTTTTCTTACCTTGGGTTCGAGCGAGAATTAATAAAAGAAACGACCTTTGAGAACGATCAGCTTTTAGTCCTTTAGCGGTCACCTAGTCATAACCAAACATAAGGTAACATCAATAAAAATGATCAACTTAAGTTCCCAAATCAATATCTAGCCTCCGGGACATCAATCCCCACTTAACCGGGTACTAGGTACAACCCCGAGGCTTAAGGCTTGAATTCCCAAGCTAAAAACCCCTTCCTTGGCAAAAATGTCCTTAAGGGCCGCGACCCTCTTTGGCCATGCCGCGGCCCGCCCCTCAAACAGTGGCGCCCAAACCCAGCTTACTCCAAGGGTCGCGGCTCTCCCTGACCATGTCGCGGCGCAACCCCCAGTTCAGCCAAAACCCCTGTTTTTTCTTCCCTCGCATTTTCTCTTGGAACCAACCCTTCAAACCAAGTTTAAACACCACTCAAACCTTCAATACAACCCCTAAACTTGATCTATAACACTCCCTTAGCAAGACCCAAAATAAACCCTAGTCAAAACTCTCATTAATTCCAACTAACCACCAAGAAATCACAAGCTGAAATTTAACACCAAAACAGAATATAACCATACTTTCATGGCTGAGTTTCCTTACCTCAAGCTTGGTTTTCAACCCCCTTCAATGGCTGAATCAAGTCCCTAAGCCCAAACCTTGATTTCCTAGCTTGTTCCCTCAAGTTGGCTCTCAAAATTCCAAAGGGGAAAGGAAGAGAAATGGTGCACGGTGAGGGAGAGGGATGAGGATAAAGATGCTCTGTTTTATCTCTGTATTTTCTACAGCCTTCATGTCATATATATCCAAAACCCTAAATGACCAAAATACCCTTAAGCCATCAAAAGCCTCTAAAACCATTTCAAGGGTAAAATTGGTACTTCCGCTTATCACGTTAATCATAATTAACGCTTCCCAAATCCCGCTAATCTCAATATCTTCAAACACCAATAATTCATATCCCGTTACCCTAAAATCCCCGGTAACGCTATAATCATCAATATCATCCCGAGAATCACCCCGAGCCCCGAACTTAATCCCGTTATGACTAGACCGAAAACTTGTTTTTCCCATGATCGTCTCACGTCGAAAAGCTTGAACCAATCCACATATAATGTGGTACAATTATAATTCACCCATATGCATAAAATTACACAATCACGCCCCCAACGGCCAAATTACCAAAATGCCATTGCATTTAGAATATGAGCCCATATGCATGCATTCACCATCATATAATAATATAATTCACATAAACATGCATATAACCATTAAATATCGTAATAAATTAATTATGGCCCTCCCGGCCTCCTAATCAAGGTCCTAAACCTTATTAGGAAATTTGGGGCATTACAATCAAGGCCTTGGCTGAAATGCCATCCCCCCGAAAGCATAAAGACGTACAAAAGCCTCACCGGGGGGATAGCAGCACTTAGTCTATTTGTCTCCAACGCAACAGATGAGTGCATTCCATTCTTCAACATCCTCCAAGGAGGCCAAAGATTTGAATGGACGGAGGGGTGCAAGCAGAAATTCCAACAACTGAAGGTGCATATTGCTAATCCTTTGATCCTGTCAAAGCCCGTGGAAGGAGAAACCCTTCTCCTCTACATGGCTATCTTAGAGAATGCCATCGATGCAGCCTTACTTCGCGAAGAAGGCCATGTTCAACACTCGGTCTATCATGTGAGTAAGAGACTCCTCAGAGTGGAGTCCAGGTATCCACTTATGGAAAATATAACTTTTTGCCAAATGGTTGCTTCTCGGAAGCTAAGGCCCTACTTCCAGGCGCATCCCATCAAGGTCCTCACCAACCAGCCCTTGCAGCAAGTCCTCCAAAAGCTAGAGTCCTCAGGGAGACTCCTCAAGTGGGCCGCCAAACTAAGTCAGTTTGACATCACTTATCATACGAGGACTGCCATTAAGGGACAAACACTGGCGAAATTCATAGCCGAATATACGAGACGCATGAGTGACCTAGGGATGCCCTGGTTGTCGGGCCCACGTGGAAGTTGTATGTAGACGGGTCCTCCAATGAGAATGGGGCCGAATCAGGTCTAATATTAGTATCCCTTGAAAGGTACAGGGTCCACAGTGCCCTAAGGTTTGGGTTTGACGCCTATAACAATGAGGCTGAGTACGAGGCCCTTATTGCTGGACTCTGAGTGGCCCTAGAGCTTAAGGTTGAGAGACCATCTTGTAGTGAATAAGGTCCTGAGGGAATACTAGGCCCGGGGAACAAATATGACCGCATATTTAGCAAAATCCTAAGAGATGCTGCAGAACTTCAAGAGATTTTCCATCTGACAAGTGACGAGGGAGCAAAACTCTAACGCTGATGCCCTGGCCAAGCTTGCTACCACCAAGGATACTAAGTTAAGCAGGGTGGTCTCGATTGACTACTTGGCCACCCCAATTATCTCATCTTTCGAGGAGGTAGAAGCAGTCTAGCCTCAAGACGATTGGATGGAGCCTATTGTGAAGTACCTAATCTCTAGAGAGTTACCGCATAACAAAAAAGTAGTTCGGAAGCTGCTTTACCAAGCACCTCGGCACGTGATCATGGAAAGCAAGTTGTACAAGCAAGGATATTCATTACCCCTTCTCTGGTGTGTGTGTCCAAGCAAGAATCTTGCCTTATACTCCGGGAAGTACATGAAGGATTTTGCGGGGACAACGCCAGGGGGCAGAGCTTCGCCAAGAAAATCTTGAGACAAGGGTACTTCTAGCCCACTATGAATGGTGATACAATGGACTATGTCAGGAAGTGTGACAAGTGCCAACGATTTTCCATCATACCTCAAATTCCTCCAAATGAACTAACCCAGATGGCAATTCCTTGGCCTTTCGCAGCTGGGGGATTGACATTATCAAGTCCTTGCCCACTGGGAAGGGGGGAGTGAAGTACGCTATTGTGGCGGTCGACTACTACAAAAAGTGGGTCAAAACCGAAACTCTCGCTACAGTCACTTCCAAGAAGGCACTAGACTTTGTCATTAAGAACATCATCTGTAGCTACGGGCTCCCAAGACAGATAGTCTCCGAAAACATCCTGCAGTTTGACAGCGAATTGTTCGTAGACTTCTATTAGAGGCAGGGAGTTATGCAGAGCTTTTCCTCCATAGCCCACCCACAAGCAAATGGACAGGTGGAAGCTATCAACAAGACACTTAAGGCCACCCTGAAGAAAAGGCTGGAATAGGCGAAAGGCGCCTAATCCGAGGAGCTGCCTAAAGCATTATGGAGCTATCGCACCACTGCTAGGACCTCTATTGGCCATTCACCTTTCTACATGGCCTACGGATATGAAGCCATGCTCCCAGTCGAGGCAGCAATCTCCACGCACTAACAAGATACGTATGATCCAACCACGAACCATGCTTTACTCTGAGAGTCTCTGAACCTTATGGAGGAGCTCCACAAAGCTTCACAACTTTGAGTAGTGTCTTACCAGCAAAAGGTGGCCAGATATTTCAACTCTAAAGTGAAGGATAGGAAGTTCGGGGTTGGGGATTTGATGTTGCGAATAGTCTTCTTAGCCACCCAAGATCCTGGTGCTGGAGTAATTGGCCCTAACTGGCTCGTATCATGTCGAAAGCATCATGTGTCGAGGGACATACAAATTGGCCCGACTAAGTGGGGAGTTGGTGCCCCATGCTTGGAATGCTGAGCTCCTTCGCCGATATTACCAGTAATATAAGCAATGTATTTTCTAAATTTTGTAGTAATTTTGAAGCCTACGAGCGCAATTAATGGAAATTGTGTGTGCGAAACACGATAGATGAAATTAAGAGAAACTGCTTATATTTTAAATTTTAATTTAGTAATTTAACTTTCCAAGGTGTACCTGCTCGCTGGCCTGGACAAGTGAACACAGACAAGTTTCTGATCACTTGGGGGGCATAGCTGGGTCTCCTCGCTAGATAGACGCTCATGGAGCATGACCTAGGAACCTAAGCTTATCATGAGCGGAGCAAGCCTAGTGTCAAGGCCAGCATAAGGAGGGTAAGAAATTAAGTAACCTACGAGCAGAGAACTTGAGTTGTATCTCAAGGACCAACTACAGGTTCCCGACTTCTATGGGAGAACAGACCCCCCAGTCATTTATACTTGTGGGGCAACTCTGTCCAGTGTAATCTCTTAGGGACCACGAGCCCAGAGTAACACTGAGCAGCCTAGGAAGCTAAGCTCATCATGAGCAGAGCAGGCCTAGAGTCACAACCTAGGGAATAAACCCTGGCGCTGAAAAAATACAAGTAACACAAGAATGAATTCGAGGTTATCTCCCGAGGACCATGCACCGAAGGAGCACTAAAAAATTCCTAAATCTCAAAAAGTGAACAAAAACCCGAGCTGGCAGTGCTCGGGTGTATGCTTCAAGTTACCAAAATCTTAAGCACCCGTAATCGCAAAGCAGGACCTAGGAAACTAAGTTTATCGTGAGTGGAGTAAGCTTAGCATCAAGGCTGGCGAGAAAATGGTGGCCTAGTAAGATCTAGTGTTAGTAAAACCTAAGAAAACCCACTTAATGGGTGAATTGGGGTTACCTCCTGAGGACTGCGTGCTCAAGGAGTAGTAACTAATTCTCTAGCCCCGAGTCCCCCGTGCTTGGGTACGAGCGTCAAGTTGTCAAAAACTTGACCGCAAGGTTTGTCCTAGAAGGGCGGAGAACTCGACCTACATCTTGGGGAATATGAGCCCCAAGACTAGCTACGGGTTCTCGATTTCCAAAAAACTGAATAATCTTTACTCGAGGGCGCAGCTGTGAAAAGAACCTAGTGTACCTACCTAAGGATTACGCGCCTAAGGAGTAACACTATGACTTCGAGCCCTAAGTAAGATTGAACTTCTAAGACCTGAGTTGTTGAAACGGGTATAAGGACATGTCGAGTGCTTCTACTCGACAACGCACTAAAGTTATTCATGAGGACATTGAGCCTGGGGAACAACACTAAGTACCTAAAAGCGTCATAATACTAGGTGAGTTGACGAGACTAGAGTTGCTAAGACTCGAGCACAAGTCCTTAGTTGAACCAACTAGGGCAGTAAAGTCCTAAATCTCGAAGGCTAAGGCCCACGAGTAGTGGACGTATAAAGGTATAAACTTCTCATGGCGTTAGGTTATGCTAAGTTAGATAAACCTTGCCAAATTTGTAAGACCAAATTTCACAATTACTAAACGCTAAAAATGTGTTGAGTGATAAAGCAATGAAGGCATAAGAATAGTGCAAGAAAACTTATTCACAAAGAAATAAAGGCAAATTATTTACAATTGTACTCGGGGGCTCGAGCGATAAACTTGTTTGTACCCCAAAAGTGAATGGCACACAATCCTATTAGAAGAAAATAAAATATTACAAGGGCCTACTCATTCAAAGGAACCTCTGCCATGAGTTCGATCACGCAATTGGCTTTAGGAATCCTACCTGCTACCGCGGTCTATTGCACCCTAGCCTTCCTGGCCTCGTCAGCTTGAAGATGCTCCGCAAGCAACATCCTTATGTTGGACTCCCTTGTGAAGGTCAGATCCACATCCATGTTGCTTTGCCACGCAACGTAGATGGTGTCCTTGACCATAATGTCAAGTTCCTTGGTCAGCTCCTCATTTTTATTCTTCAAATCATCAGTTTGATGCTTCAGATCCTCGGCTTGAAGTTTCAAACCCTCGATGTTCATGGTAGCTGCCTCAGCTCTTGAATCCGCCTGCACAACCTCTTCTCGAGCCTTGTTGGTCTCCGCCGACTTCTTGGAGGACTCTTTTTGGGCGATGCGAATT
Source organism: Humulus lupulus (assembly GCF_963169125.1). Classification (NCBI taxonomy): domain Eukaryota; kingdom Viridiplantae; phylum Streptophyta; class Magnoliopsida; order Rosales; family Cannabaceae; genus Humulus; species Humulus lupulus. The sequence continues at coordinate 172,546,276 of NC_084798.1, read as the reverse complement.
TCCTCTCGAGTGGTCGCGAGATCTTCTGCCATCTTACGAGCAGCCTCCTCCATGGCGTGGGTGTGATCCATCGCATCCTCCAACAACTTCGAGGAAGTATCCTTGAGTGTCTGCAACTTGGACCACTCCATGTCCAATTGGGTCTCTAGCTCGGAGGCGCGACTCTTCTCGTCCTCCATGGCCTTCTGAATTCGTGAATGCTCCTCTAGGGGAACTGAGGTATCCCTGACAGAATGTTGCGGTCTGCACAATAAAAGCAGTTAGTTAAAAGGGAAGACATGGCTAAAATAGATAACTTTGAAAAATTGAAGGTAGCTTACTTGTAGAGCGACGAAACGACAGGTGGCGGGGACTGATATTTCGTTATCACAGCAGGAAAAGCTGTGAAATGGCATCTCGCAAAGGGACCCTGCCAGTCCCTGGAGAAGCTCCACTGCCAGCAGGGTCGTCTGAGCACTGATCCTCCTCACTAGAAGGGGCTCCAGCTCATTGCGGCTAAGAGGAGGCAGTGAGGTGTGTAGCCTGTCTTCGCAAAGGTACTCAGCCAAGAATTTGAATTTCTCTCTCCCCTCGTCGATACGAGCATTGGAGTATTCAACCACCCACTTATGCTTCTCTAGCTCTTCCTCTTAAAAGTGTTTGGGGAAGATAATGAGGCAAGGTGTTCTAGCTGGAAGACCGTCAGACACCTCGAAAGAAGGGATTTTCTTTCCTTTATGAGAAGGCCCCGCATCGCGTGCAGAGGATCCCTCTAGGTCAATGACCTCGACAGACACCACTGGTCTCAAGGGGTGGACTAGTGGTGCAGCTGCCAGGGCTGCAGGGGCCGTTGGGGCCATCGGAGGCACCGGGGGTGCAGAGGCTGCCGGGGTTGCATGGGCCCCGATACCGGCCCTATTAACGAGCATGATTATAATTATGCCTATGAATATCTATTTAATCATACATGAATGTGATGTATCTGATTATAAGATAAATGAATTATATGTTTGATTGCTACTAATTGGAAAGCTTGGCTTATGAGCCGTGGTCAGTATTATGCATGCAGATTGCAGGCCGCTATGGCTAGAACACCCTGGGAGTGCGGTATGCACTTGTCCGACTCGGATGCCACTTGAATAAATAAAAATGTGATATGCACTTGTGTGACTCTATAGTTGCATACCTGGATAATGTGTCTACTTGAGTAGTTATTACTGCTAAGCTTGTTGTTTATGTTTTGTTGTCTATCTGAATTTTTTTAATTAAGTTTCTTGCTGAGTTCTAGCTCACGGGTGTTATGTGGTGCCGGTAAGGGTAAGGAGAAGCTAGGTCAGCTATGATTTGGAGAGTTTTAGGGGTGGCATGTACATATGCAACCTGTTCGACCACCACGACCGAGGTATCATAGAGGAACTAGGATTGGACCATTTTTTGCCGCTTAGGTCGGCTTATTTTGTAATCTTTTGAGTTGTAATTAACTTTTAAACTTATATTTTGGGATCCCATGTACAGACTGAAACTTTCAATGAAAGTGTTTACTTCTTTGACCAAAACTTTTAATACCCGAACCATTATTTACTTTAATCACACGTTTAAGTCCAAATGACTCATTTAGCGAGTACAACACTATTTTAAACACACGTTGTAACGGTCCTGGATTAGTAGGGCGTTACAATATCTTCATCACAAATGAAAATTGGGTCCCCTTCAAGAGACCTTCGTCGAGGAAAGAGACCGGTGTAAAAAGGATCCCAGTAAGTATTTCCAATACCACAAGCATACCACGACAAAGTGTACTCATTTGAAAGTGGAAATCGAGGAACTCATATGCAGAGGCACCTAAGGAGGTATGTCAAAAGGAAGAACCCAAGAACAGAGGATGGGTCGGCCTCACTGTTAGCCCGAGAACGAGCCTCGAAAGTGTAGGGTGAAGTAAGAACGATCTTCGAAGGCCCAATATTTAGAGGAGAGTTAAGGAAGGGAAGAGATAGGTATGCCAAGGAAGCTAGACGAAGTCCATCCCTGTGCACCATGAGCCTAGAGCAGCGACCCCCAAAGAGCTTTAAGGGGGAGAATGATTCAATAACCTTCACGGAGGAAGATGCGTGAAGGGTGCATTTCCCCCACAACAACCCCCTTGTGCTGACCGTCCAATTGGCCAATATGAGAGTGCATCGAGTCTTTATGGACAATGGTAGTTCTATAGACATCTTCTATCGCCCCACATTGGAGAAGATGGGCTTGGGCTTCAGGAATTAGAAACCTTGTCATACCTCCTTATACAAATTCACTGGGGACTAGATACAACCCTTAGGAATAATCGAGTTGGCTCTAACCATGGTGGAGCAACCCAGAAAAACCACTGTCATGGAAAAATTTGTTGTAGTAGATTGCGCTTCGACTTTCAATGCGGTATTTGGGAGACCCTCCCTAAGAGAATTGAAAGCAATAACCTCGATATACCACCTGTCTGTTAAATTCCTAACTCCTGGGAGAATAACAAACATGAAAGGGGAACCAAAAGAAGTGAGAGAATGTTATAATACATCTATCCACACAGCTGCAAAGCCATGATAACCCATGGTGATGGTGATAAATGGAGGCGCAAACCCATAGGAACTAGACCCCCGAGTCACAGAGGATCCTAGGGCCGAACCTGTGGACGAGTTGGAAGAGATCGTTGTGATGGAAGAACCATTAAGAAAGTTGAAGGTTGGAAGAAACCTTTGAGAAGACATAAATGAGAGGCTAGTGAAGTTTCTGAAGGATAACCTCGATGTATTCGCTTGGAGTCATGAAGACATGGTAGGGATAGACCCTTCCATAATGTGTCATCACCTAAACATCGACCCCAAGGCAAGACCTGTGAGGCAGAAGAGGCGAGTGCTTGATCTAGAAAGATATGCAGCCTTGAAAGAGGAAGTTGACAAATTGAAAATGAATGGATTCATCCGCGAAACGTTCTAACCGGTATGGGTATCAATCCCCATGCTAGTCCCGAAGCCAAATGGGAAGTGGAGGACTTGCATGGATGTCACTAACCTCAATAAGGCTTGTCCCAAGGATAGCTTCCCACTTCCAAGGATAGATCAATTGGTTGACGCAATAGCCGGGCATGAGTTACTTAGCTTCATGGATGCTTATTCTGGGTACAACCAGATACCTATGAACCCAACTGATGAGGAGCATACTTCATTCATAACATATAAAGGATTCTATTGCTATGGAGTGATGCCCTTTGGGCTGAAGAATGCAGGCGCCACCTACCAGAGGTTGGTGAATAGGAAGTTTGATAATCAGATAGGAAGGAATATGGAAGTATATGTAGATGATATGTTGGTGAAAACTAAGAAGGTTGAGGAACTCACCTGGGACCTTGGAGAGATGTTCGACAAACTTCGAAGGTACGTGATGAAGTTAAACCCACTCAAGTGCACCTTCGGGGACTCGTCAGGAATTTTGTATGTTTCATGATTAACTCTAGAGGCATTGAGGCTAACCCTAAAAAAATTAAAGCCCTAGTAGAGATGAGTCCACCCAAGAACAAGAAGAAGGTGAAATTGTCTAATGGGAAGAGTAGCAGTGCTCAACAAGTTCATTTTGAGGTTCAAGGACAAGTGCCTCCCATTCTTCAATGTCTTAAAAGGGAGCAAAAAGTTTGCTTAGGATGAAGACTGCGATGAGAACTTTGCTAAGTTGAAGGAGCACCTCAGGAAACCACCCCTATTAGCTAAACCCAAAAAGGGCAAGAGGCTATACCTGTACTTAGCGGTGTCCGAGCATGCCATGAGTGTTGCCTTAATCAAAGCAAAGTAGAAGTACCGACAACTCGTATACTCCATCAACAAACGCTTAGTAGATGCGAAAACCCAATACCCAGAGATAGAGAAGTTGGCGTATTCCTTAGTGATAGCCTCGAGAAAGTTGAGGCCCTACTTCCACACCCATGTCGTTGAGGTACTCACCAACAACCACTTGAGGCAGGTCTTACACAAACTTGAAACCTCGAGGAGGTTGCTGAAGTGGTCAATTGAGTTAAGTCAATTCGACATCATCTATACCCCCAAGAGTTTCCATCAATGGGCAGGTACTCGCAGACTTCAAACTCGAGTTACTTATCGACCTAGTGAGGAAAAATATGTGGAGGAAAATGAACCAATATGCAAGGAAGAAGAAAGAAAGCTCAAGGAGTGGAGTCTCTATTAGGATTAATGCCTTAAAAGCATGTAAAGACATTTTATTGGTTTTAAATAAAAGTATAATTTTATTATATTTGAATGTTATAATTATTGTTTGAATTAATTATATAATAATATCAAGAAAATTCCCTATTCATTCATGAGAATATGATCTTGTATTAGTACGAGAGAATTAAGATCATATATAATGAATATAATAGTCAGTAACATATTAAAGTAAGGAATCTTTAATGAATGGTTACTAGTACGGTTTGCTAAGCATACGAGATGCAAGTAATCTAGATTCAAATTACTGATGTGGATAGACACCTTGGTAAAGGTGTTGTATGTAATAGAGATTATATATGACAGGACTGATGAGAATTAATTGTCTTTATAAACTTGTCGTTTGACGTAAAGATTTAATTCTTGTCATAATAGATGATCATTTGTAGATCAGTCTAAATCCTGAGTATTCACGAACTCCTGTTTATGTTTATTGGATCTTTTGATTTACTCGCTAAGGTCTCTTAGAATAATGAGGCTAATGACTTTTGTTTTGGAGATTCAATATCATAAATGGATGGGAACATGAATTACAATAATGGAATCCTTGCTTTCATAATGGATCGAATATTGGTTCCCTTAAGGGTTGATTCTGAAACTGAATAGCTATTGAGCTCAAATTTATAATTAGATTATAGATTAATTATTCGCTAGTGAATTAATGGTACTTAAGGATCAAGAGGTAATTAGAAGGGCAAAACAATAATTTTGATCAGCTTTAATTAAGGAACCAATAATGGAGGATAAAACTACATATATTGATTATATCAATGAACTACTAGAGAAAACTCTATAAATATAATTCTACAAATACTTAGAGTACAATTCCATATTTATAGTGGAGTAATCATGGAATTAATAAATAAGATTATTAGATTAAAAAGTTTAATTAATAATCTGATTTATTGGAGCTTTGTATTATAGGTCCATGGTCCTCAGATCACCTCTGTCCTACACTGTGAAAGGTAAGGATGTCAAAAGAAAGATTTGTAAAGAGAAATGACTAAATTGCAAAAGAATTAATTTTCTAGAGCAATGAAATAATTATTTGATAATTATGGATAATTGATTAATTGTGAATTAATTAATTATTTAACTATATAGTTTTTATTTTGAAAAACTATAGGTTAAAATTAATATTAATCTTGTTTGGATTAATATAAAGAGATAGAATAATAAATATCCTATTTATAATATGATATTTATTTATTTAATTTAAAACTAATATTTTAAGATAAAATTGATTTTGAATTAACTGTTATTTATGTTGGGATAAATATCTTGTTTTAAAAGTTGATTAAATAAACAAATGAGAAAATTAGGGCAACCCTAATAGGGCTAGGCGACACATACTGTACAGTACAGTGTGTGACGCCTAGCATCAGGGATTTTATCCCATGGATTTGAATTTTGAATTTCAAATAAGTTTGTTTAATCAGTTATTTAATTATTCATTTTAAATATGATTTAAATAAATAATTAAATGAACATATCTAATCAGTTTTTAATTTGAATTATAATTTACTTAAATAAAGATTATTTAATCAGATTAAATATCTTTATAAGTCTAATAGTTCGTAACTTTCTGGATAAGGAATTATTATTATTTTGAATAATAAAAATACAGACTCTCTCTCTAAAGCGATAGTTTTCTCTAAACCTGAGAACTATTCTAAACCTTCTCTCTGTCAAAAACTCTCTAGATCTCATGTGTTGAGTACATCTAGTGAGTCACACATAAATCAACATTTGAATCCTACATGCCCACACACGTTCTTGTGTGTTTGAGGATTGGTATGGAATATTAGGGTGCGAGATCTCAGAACACTGGATAGGAAGATTGTTGATTTATATAAGAAGATTCATGGACACTTGATAGGCTACAAGAGGTAATCCCTGATCTATTTGTATGTGATTTAATATTTATATATGTGTATGATCTTGGCTGGTATTAATATTTATTAAAATGGGTTCATATATTCCGCTGCGTACCTTTTATTTGATCATTTAATACCAATAGTCTCCACGTGGATGGAGCGTCCAACGAAGGAAGAGCTGGGGCTGGTATAGTGATGACCGGGCCTAGGGGACACAAGATGTATTGTGCGATAAGGTTTAGGTTCGAGGCTTAAAATAATGAGGCAGAGTACGAGGCACTTTTGGCTGGCTTGCGACTGGCCAAATAACTGAAGGTAACACATCTGCACATTTTTAGCGACTCACAATTGGTTGTGTTTCAGGGGAAAGGTGAGTATCAGGCGAGGGGCCCTAAGATGGCTGCATACCTGGCGAGGGTAAAAGGTTATTTGGATCGTTTTGAGGGGTATACCATAAAGCAAATTCCGAGGGAGAAGAATACTAATGTTGATTCCCTCGCAAAACTTGCCTCCACCAAGGATGGAGATACGCTTGAGTCCGTCCCTGTGGAATACTTATCCAAGCCGAGTATCACTGAAGGAGAAGTTCGCATGGTAGACACCTCCAAGGAGTCATGGGTCGAACCAATTGTGCGATCCTGAGGGATGGAACTCTACCAACAGACAAAAAAGATGCTCAGAGGCTTGCATACAAAGTCGCTCGATACACCCTGGTAGATGGAGTCTTGTACAAGAGGGGCTTCTCTGTCCCGCTTCTGCGATGTATTGGCAAGGAGGAAGCCATGAAGGTTCTCTAAGAGATACGCGAAGGAGAGTGCGGGAGCCACACATGTGGGCAGTCGATGGCTAAGAAAGCCATGAAGCCATTGACTTCGCAAGAAGGTGCGACAAGTGCCAGAGGCATGCAAACTTCCCCGACAGCCCTCGAATGAGTTGGTTGGCATGGCTAGCCCATGGCCTTTTGTTGTGTGGGGGGTAGATCTGATTGGCGTGCTACTCGCAGGCAGGGGAGGAGAAAAGTATGCAGTTGTTGCAGTGGATTACTTCATCAAGTGGGATGAGACAGAATCTCTAGTCAATATAACAATCAAACAGATTGTCACCTTTGTCAATAAGTCCATCATCTGTAGGTATGGAGTGCCCCATAAAATTGTGTCCGATAACAACAACACTCAGTTTAAAGGGGGATTGTTTGAGGATTACTATAAGGAGAAGGTCATAAGGAGGAGTTTTCTGCCGTTGTACACCCATAATATAATGGGAAAGTGGTCCTCAAGAAGAACCTAAAAACGAAGTTAGAGAGGTTGAAATGAGCTTGGGTTGATGAGCTACCCAATGTACTTTGGGCCTACAGAACCATGCCACGTTCAACCACCGAGGAGACCCCTTTTGTCTTGGCGTATGGATGTGAGGCTATTCTCCCAGTGGAGATGAAGATCAATTCTTTCAAGGTACAAGCTTATGAGGACTAGGCTAGCCATATGGAAATGGCTGAAAATTTAGACCTGCTGGAAGAAAGAAAAGAGAGGGCACAACTGAGACTAACAACATACCAAAAGCGAGCCGCGAAGTACTATAACTCCAAGGTACAAGAAAGGGCATTCAGAGTAGAAGACCTAGTGCCAAGAAAAGTCCTCCCCAACACCTGAGACCCGAGGGCAGGTGTGCTAGGGGAAAAATGGGAAGAACCCTACCAGGTCACCCAGGTGATACCTCCTAACACCTACAAATTAGCATGCCTGGATGACACTGTCGTACCACAAGCATGGAATGCAGAACATCTCAAGAAATACTACCAGTAAGACTTTCGCATCCAATGCAAGAATATCTGTAGTTTGTTGGTTTTATGTTAATTTTAGTAGTTAAGAATCAAAGAAGTAGTCCAGATAACCTCACAATATAGTAGATGCAATATTGCCTTACATGTCTTTGTGATCTACTTGCTATTGATGAAAGTGTTTTCTATCTCGCATATTACGTTCCTTCCCTATGCAAGCACTTATATAACAAATGTACACTCATTGTCAAAGTCTATGATCAAAGTGCTCAGTGGAATGAATCCCACCAAACACTTGGAGGGCAAGATAGGAGGCATATATATATATATAAAATGAAGAAACTTGGCGATCTATCTCTTGGATTCATAAGGATTAGCTACCCTTATGAATATCAAAGGAATCAAGAAGTTTCACAAGGATAACCTCCTAGCAAAGGCTAACACCCCCACAGGGGGTAAGGCTTCAAGGAAGGTATCCCCAATAAGTCTACAACAGTCATTAAGCCGTCTAGCCAAAATGAATCCTAAAAGAGACCATTGTAAAAATAGTACTATGCATAATGACGAGAAGGACGATTCTTGCACAAAATAACAAACACACGCAAAAAATATAAAAGGATGCCAAAAACCCAAAGGGTTAACATGTCCTTACAAAAGAAAATATAGTCAAGGTGCACCAAAAAGACTATCATCATCAATCCAAGGAAGACATAAGGAATTCATCAAAGAAGAGGGGCTTATCAAAGCCTCTTATGCATGATAACCAAAAGAAGATGACAAAGGCTCAAAAGGTCAATACATCCTTGCAGTCATTACAAAGATAAGCAAATGTCCTATATATAAAAGTTCCGCACACAAAAGCAAACTTAAAAGGATCTCAAACATAAAGAGTTCCACATATAATCAAAGACTTAAAGAAGTTACATGCAAAAAAAATAGAGGGTTACACAACATCCTTCTTAAGAAAAAATAATAGTGAGCCTTAAAAAGGGCTCTATGGGTTCCCACCACGACCTTTCCACACGACAATCTTCTTAGTGGCATAGTCTCCAAAGGGAGACAGGTTGACATCAGGATTAGTCCTCCACATGGCATGCAACGTGTGCTCAACTATGCTATTCTCAGCATTCACCAACTCAACTTCAAGAGCAATAATATTCTCACTGAGGGTCTAAATGATGGCTTCGAGCCTGGTGTTAGACTGACAGGTCGATGCGGCTTTGGCTATTGCAGCGTCCCTCTCGCAGACCACCTGAGCAAGCTGGCCCTCCAAATCGCTGACTGTGTGGTCAATTCATCTTTCTCTGCCTTGGCCAAGGAGAGGTCCTTCATCGCCACCTTAAGCTCAGATTGTAATCGTTACATTGATGAAGAACTCGAGGTGACACAATAGTGACCCAAGATGGAGGCCTAAGTAAACACAAAGAAATGAAACAAAACGTCAATAATCGGGCTATATTAAAACTGAAAAACATACATTAAGGATTTTAACACATACCTGAATAGAGGTTCGCATATAAGCATCACCCAACTCGGCATCCAGAATGTCGTACACAGACCCTCATTTGCCTTCAAAGATCTTCCCCATGGGATGGCTCACGACCTCTCCGTACTGGGCCGCCAAAGGATGCCCCTAGGGAGTGGAGGTATAGACTCGATGGGGGGGAAACATGTACACCTGTTGGTGTGTCCCTAGACAAAGAAGGGGACCGGGAGGGTCCTGATCCATCAATAGAAGCATAGGGAGCAGAGGGGCATGGAGTCACCTCTTTGGGATGTAAGGTGCCCGAGGACATCTGTCCCAAGTGTGCCCCCAAGGGGCGAAAGAGCATTTTTGAAGGAAGGCAAGACGAAATTCCTCCTCAGAATAGAAGAAGAAAGAGGAGGGGCAAGGGAGGCAAACTCGTCGCCTATTGCCGGTGATGTGATTCGGGAAGTGATATCATCAGTGCATCCATCATCTGCAACCTCCTTAGCCCCGTTTGAAAAGGATCTTAAACAGAATTAATTTCGTACTCCACCTCTACCTCATCTTTGATGTCCATCATATCATCCTCGAAGTAGTGTTAGTCTTCATCATCATCGTCATCATCTACGTCCTTCAAGTTAGAAGACTTGGATGAGATGGAGTACAAGGAAATTTCCTGATCATAAGACAACAACTTGGATGAGTACATATTGCCCTTGGTAAAAAGGTTGCTAGCCTATTTGCACGCAGACGACACAGCCAGGTCCTTTGCCACACGGTCAAGGGCTGCAGGACTCAAACCAGGGCTGACAACCCCTACAAAACCTAAATCCAAGAAAAAGAGAAGGATATAATCAATCAAACTTGAGAAGATGGATAAATACAAACAAAAGTAAAAAGGACTATTAAAAGCTTACATGATTGGTTAAAATGCGTATGCTGGGTAGACACACTATTGGTAAAGAAAAAATCGCTCTACCACGAATCCCTGTTTGGAATGGAGCCCTCCATGATAGGGTACCCTCTGAGGGCCACAACTTTTGGAGCTAATAGAAGCCATGGGGCGATGGGTTTGCCCTCAGGGTAAACAAATGGTGGACCTCCCTCGTAGAGGGACCCCGTAGGTGCACTTGCTTGTACAGTATATACAGGAATCTCAACACAACCCAAGAGTTGGGTTACAGATGAAGGGGTGCTAGCTCACAATAATAAAGTACCTTAACAAAAAAGAAGTGGAGTGGCAAGGCCCCCTGGATCTGATCACCAAGTCGCTGAAAGCTACAAGCCCCTTTGGCGGCTGAGATGCACGGTCATTGCAAGATGGAATGATGTAGTTGATGTTCAGTGACCGTTGATGGGTCTTTAGCATGGTAGAAAGCTTGGTTTGGGTCAAGGTGGATTCGATTTCTGCAATCTCGACATCGTCGAGGATCCTCCTTGGCATGGTTGGTACCTGAACATAAACAACATGCAGTTTGTGAGCACTGACTTCATCAACCCCCTAGGAGGCTCCCTATGTTCCCTACGTCTACCCGTATACTACTTGAACCTATAACATTTGGGGCTCCAGCACCATAGGGGGATGGAGGTTCAAGAGGCAAATTTTCCTCTAGGGAAATTTCAGCTATGCAATCCCGAAGGACTAATTTTAGTTGGCCAACATATGTCTCATGCCATGGTGAGAACCCTGAACCCCCACCACTAGTGATGAATTCGAGTTCACTCTTGAGACTCCATGCCTTCTGCCTAAGGTAGGATAACCTCTATAGGTAGAGCATTCACACACCCGCATTTGTGAAGGATTTGTGGACATCAGCCTTAGAGTCGGAAGATGACAACTCGATAGGTTCAACGTCAGGCGAGACTTTAAAGAACCATCCAGACGCTATAGGCAAGCTAATACTCGACGATGTGTGTGTGTGAAGACAACCCTATGTCTGCAACATGAGTGTAATTACAGTAAGATGAGGACCCATGTATACACACCTAACACGCCATGGAAACAAGGAACTCTTAAGGAAAAGGTACATACTAACCTATGGCCTCTACCCTCATATAAAAGATAAGAAAATTGTGCAAATACCATTGACAAAATGAAGCATACTTGGATGTGTACGAGTGAGACCTTTGGTATGCGAGGGAAGGCCCTAGAGTGCATGGAAATATGCCCCTGGATATGTGCGAGGATGACCTCCTAAGTGAAAGTATCTTATACTCCCTACATTACAAGCATGGAGGTTCAAAAAAAAAAAGAGAAAGAGAAAATAAAATAAAATCAAAGTGGCAAAAATTACATCACAAAATGCTTTTATGGGGGATGGAACCTTGGAGATCTTGGAAGTGACTTCAACAAATTACCACTAGGCTAAGTAATTTTTGTGTGAGGAGACAAGTCCAAGCCTTGGGTATTTATAGGAAGAGCCAACGCTTCCTAACCCTTAGATCAAATTGAAAGTGAATGGCGGGGATCAAAGGCATTGGCGACTTTGGGATCCGCGCTTGGAAATGGTTAGCTCTCATTCAATCTCAAGGATGTACTTGGATCACCACCCTAGCTAGTTGGTTTTTGTGTTTCTTTATAAACTACAAAAAAACACACCACCAAATTGCATTTTGTGTTTCTTCATTCACCACAAGATATCACTCCAAAGGTGAGCCTTCCATTTCCATTGAAGCAAAGTGAAGCATGAGTGCTCTACACATCACGCGAGGAATGTAAGAAGGAGTCTACAAGAACGCGTATAAGTATACTCATAGACTCGGGGGAAAGTGTGAATATGGGAAATCGTCCCTCAAAGCACTCCACTTCGAACCACAAAGTTAGACATGAGTATAAGAAGGATTCTTTTGCAATACCCTAAAGAAGACCTCGCATAGAGAGGGACTCATTGCTTGAGATGTGGTGACGCTGCCCATACGCGAGGCCAGGTGCCAAGGACACTTCAAGACCATGTGAAGGCCTTGTTGCCTTGATTTCGGGGCATGGAGGAGAGCCTCGCTTAGCGAAGGCTTCATTGCCTCATCACGTACTATCAGTGCCTTGCTGAAGAGGCCCTACATATCCCCCTCGAGTAGGTGCCACCAGTGAGGCATATCCTCATTGTGGCTCCAAAAAAATTGTAATGTCTAAAGCCTCCCGAGTATACGAGGAGCACTAGTAAAGGTGTCCCACACTTAGCAAAATATGAGAAATCTATGAGAGAAGATATATTTTAGAAATGTGAGAAGGACCATTAGGTACGAGGTGTACGACCCTAAGGGAGACAAAGGAGTAATTTTCACATCTGTATCCGACAAGTAGTGGTGGTATGAATTAGTACAAGAAGTGGTGGCATGATCTGCATACCTCTGACCATGTACCAACAATCGACACCACAAGCCTCTGCTCCACCACGGCCTATGCCACTACTCTGGTAGTGCACTAGTGTACTATTTAGTCCCCAGGGACCACCATGTATCAGGGGCTATTAGAGCTAGCTATAAATAGACCATCACCCCTCAAACTAAGGGGTTGGAAAATTTCCTTGTACACAGAAGCAATTGGGCAATGCACAACATCTTTTCTCCATTATTATTCTGCACTCTTCTTTTTCAAGCATTTCATAAGTTCTATCTACTTAGTTTTTACAATACGCTTTGAGTTTTCTGACCTTATATCGTTGACGAGTTCTCACTGTCAACAGGCTTATTTAGGATACTATCTAGTAACTTTAACTATGAAATAAAAAAAATACTTTTTGGTAACTCATGAGGGTAGTTGGTTTTGAATTGTGTATAAGTTTGAATTTTAGTTACAATTTTGTAATCCAAATATAAGAGAAGCATAACAATTTCAATCATCTTCTCTAACGAAAACTTGGGCTTGCCATATACCAAAATGACTTCCTCGAATAGCAGGTCACGTTGGAACTACCATTAAGTCCAAAGTCCAAACACTTATTGATTACATTAAATAATGCTTAAAAGTGGTGGATATACCACAAATCTACCGGAGAACGACAACAATGTAGGGGAAAAGGGTACTTGGATTTTGATCATTTAGAGATGCTCGTTCCATAGTACCACCCACTAGCCTTGAAGTGGTCGAAGTTGGTCAAAAAATTAAGTCAAAATCACACCTTTGGTGACCTACACTAGAGAGCGTGGCTTGCTCCAACATCAATTGCTAATGAAACTTTGCCACTGAGCTCATTGTTGATGTTCATGACTGATGAAAGAAGAATGTGAAAGAAAAAAAAGTTTATACGTTATTTTTGTAAATAAAATCCTAATCACAATGTGTAATTATTTGGGAAATTTTCATATATATAGTAAATAACAAAAAAAATTCAAAATTAATGGTATTTCAATTTCCTTACAATTTTACGGTAAACCCGAAGCCACATGCCCAAAACCCAATATCACGTATACGGTAACCCCCAACCCACAAACCTAACCCATTACAACCCAGCCCATTCCCGTAACATGTTGTCTTCATCTCCATTGCAGGTATCTGCAAAAGCATCTTAAAAACCATAAGAAAATCAAAAATTGATTCAAGAGCTTAAAAATTCGTGAAGTTTGGGCAAAATTAGAATTTTTCTACTGCAACCTTCTGTGAAATTTCTGAAATGATGTGTCTACAAAAACAACTCCACGACAATATTAAAACATCTATTTTGTGGTAAGTTACCTTGTTCTGCTATTTTATCCTTGGTACATCTTGCAACTAGAATATATAATCAGTTTATAACTTTTGAAACTCACTAAGACAATCTAGAAAAATCATATATTTTTTCACAAATCTCCACATAATCATAGACAAATCTTAACATGGTAACAATTATAAAACAGGAAAACCTTTTATAAAAAAAAAAAACTGTAACAATATTATGAAAATTTCGCAAAATTTATTAATATATAATAATTTACTCTTGCTTGTGCAGAATTGGGTAGTTTATAACAAATAATGTGAGGAGTTAATGTGTCAAATTCTCATTTTATTGGTGGATGTGTTAACGAATAACTTTTGCTGACTTTGAGATCATTTTTTTTTACAGCAACAAGGTATTTGTTTTTGCTAAATCTTTGCGGCTCCTATTTGGTTTTGTAATGAAAATATAAAGAATCTTTTCATATTAATATAATTTTTCTTTTTTATTCATTTGCAGACATGAATCCAATAACCTCTTTGGTATATTATGATGGTCATTGGAATGAAAATAATGTGTATGAGGATTTCAAAATGTTTGGAGTGTTAATACCACTAGATTGCTCATTTACAACACTAATGAATATCATGTCCTCTAAGTTGTCTACAATTTTGTTAACAGAAAAAGCAACCATTGGTACCATTGAGTACCGGATTGCTGAAACATTGCCTCCATTGAAGATCAATAGTGATAGCTCTATACAATTCTATTTGGAGTGCAAAAGAAATGAAAAAACACTCACAAAATACCCTTTGATAGTTTCTATAACAGAGAACAGTCAAACAATCACTTGTGGAGCACTTCAAAAGATGAGTTTTAATGTTGCTTCAAGTAGTAATAATATCATTAATATAGTGAATGATATTTCAGACACATCAACATTCACTCTAGATAAACCTCAAGAACTACCAAATTTCATTCAATTGGTAGATCAAATTACAGATTTGATCTTGGAGAAGGAATAGCATGAATCACTTCCTGAACACATCATAACTGAAACTACTGTTATAGCACATGTGATTTCTGATGGAATAAGAAAAAAAAAACAGGTGTACAAAAATGAAGAAGTTCTTACAAAAAAAATTGGTCTTTATGCCATAAAAAATAATTTCTAGTTCAAGGTCCACAAATCTTGCAAAAAATAATATCAGTTGAAGTGCCTTGATTCATAATGTATGTGGTCATTTTGAGCTGCAAGATCTGGAAAGACAGATATGTTCCAAGTTAAGAAGTTCAATCATGCCCACACATGTTCCTTGGACATTATTCTTGGCGATCATCGCCAAGCTTCAAGTAGTATGGTTGGAAATGTTGTGAAGACCAAGTTCATAGATCCAAAAACAAATTATAGACCTAAAGATATAGCTAAAGACATGTTGCACATATATGAAGTTTCCATGAATTACCAAAAAGCATGGTGTTGACGATGAAATCTCGTCAACGAAATTAGATCGGAAAACTCAAAGGTAAGTCGGGCGAAGTTTATATAAGAACTGAGAATAAACTTTAAGGGAAAGTAAACACAGATAAACAATGGAGCAAGCCTTAGTATATTTCTCAATAGCCTCTGCATACAATGAATTTTCCAACCCCTTTTCAGGTGGTCTTAGAGTTCATTTTATAGTAGGCTCTAATGGCCTTAGATACATGGTGGTCCAGGAGACCAAGTGGTACATATGTACTGTGTCAAGGGAGTGGCTTCAGAGGTTGTGGTCGTACATCCCGTACAGGAGCAGATGTCAGGAGAATGTCTCCACTACTTGTCTGTACCCGTGTATGTTGAGTAGTGGCAGGTGTAGTGGCGCAGGAGGTAGTGGTGTCGATTCTGTCCTCTTTCCTAATGCTCCAACTACTCGTCTATCATGAATGTCAGGATCATGCGTACGATCTTAACAGTCATACCCCGTACAAGATTGTACCAACATGATCCTTTTGAATTATTCTTAGGCCTTTCCCTCTAAATATCGAAGTCATGGTTGACCCTCAGAGGAGACGTCCCCTTGAAGTGTTAGGGGCGAAGAATAGGCGTGTGCATGACGCCATCTCGCGAGGCCACCTGGTGCTGGGCCTCATGCGCGCGGCCGAGGCATGGTTAGGGCATCATTTCGCGAGGTGCCTTACTAGCGAGGCCACCACCAGCGAGGCCACCACCAACGTGGCCACCACCAGCGAGGCCACCATCAGCGAGGCCACCACCAGCGTGACCACCATCAGCGAGGCCACCATCAGCGAGGCACCACCACCAGCGAGGCCACCACCAGCGAGGCCACCACCAGCGTGGCCACCACCAGCGAGGCCACCACCAGCGTGACCACCATCAGCGAGGCCACCATCAGCGAGGCACTCCACCAGCGAGGCCATCAGGTGCAACTAAGGCGTGGCTTCGCTAGGAACGTGGTTGGTGCGTGACAATGGGAGCCTGAGGGCATCGCGGCCCCGTCATGTAATTAAGTGCTTATGGGACCTTAGTGCGTGCTTTTGATCCTTCGAGAGCGTGGAATTTTGAGCCTCAACACCATGTACTGGGAATTTTTTCCGGGTGGATTTTTGGCATCCACACTTGCCCCCCAGTCTATAGGGAGGCCTTTAGGCGTTCTTGTAGACTCTTCTCTTTCTTTTGATTGTTTGTTATGTGTATATATATATATATTTTTTTTTCTATGCTCGAGGTCCTTTGGAACCCACGTGAAAGGGGGTTCGATAGGTCTCTCTTTTGTGCACCTTGGTTACACCTATAAGGATATATTGACCCCTTGGGTTCTAGTTATTCTTTTATGTATTTTTGCGCGCGCTTATTATATCTTGCGAGAAGCGTCCTTCTCGTCATTAGGCATAGTACTATTTTTGCAAGCGTCTTCTTTGAGACCCTTTTTGCAAGCGTCTTCTTCGAGACCCTTTTCGGAAGCGTCTACTTTGAGACCCTTTTTGATAGCGTCTACTTTGGAGACCCTTTTTGGAGGCGTCTACTTTGGAGACCCTTTTTGGAGGTGTCTACTTCGGAGACCCTTTTTGGAGATGTCTACTTCGGAAACCCTTTTTGGAGGCGTCTACTTTGGAGATCCTTTTTGGAGGTGTCTACTTCGGAGACCCTTTTTGGAGATGTCTACTTCGGAAACCCTTTTTGGAGGCATTTACTTTGGAGTCCCTTTTTGGAGGCGTCGGCTTTGGAGACCCTTTTCGGAGGCGTCTGCTTTTGAGGTGATTTCCCCTCGGGTGGGGATTTTCATGGCTATAGGGTCTTCGTTCGATCTCAAACATGGTCACCGACCCCTCTAGCACGATGCCCCCTTCTATATGAAATCTCCAGACGTATTGGTAGTATGGCCACTGGAGGAAGGTTCGCTTTCTTCGACATGGAAGTTCTTATGGCCCTCTTCCACACGTATGTACTTCTGTGCTCTCTCGAAGAAGTCATCCAAATTTGAAACTTCTCTTTTGAGCATGCTATCCCACAACTTGCTTCCCGGACGAACTCCGGCTGCAATAGCCATCTTGTGCTCCGCTTTGGTTAAACCCCCCACCTTTGTGACTTCTATACTGAACCTATGGATGTAGTCCTTCAGACTTTCATTCCCGCCTTGTTTTATGTTAGCAAGGCTGGTAATTGGCATGATGTAGTCACAGGCTGCATGGTGTTGCCGAAGGAATTCATCAGAGAGTTGCTGCCATGATTTGATTGTTCCTGGCCTTAACCTCTTAAACCACTTGTATGCCACTCCTTTAAGCGTGACGACGAAGCAATGACACTTTGCCCTGTTGTTGACCCCTCTTAACCTCATCAAGTTATTGAAGGAGTCTAAGTGATATTTTGGGTCTGTAGTACCCTCGTACGGAGTTATGCGAGGCTCTCTGAATCCAGTGGGCATTTGCTCAGCCTGAATCTCCCTTGTGAAGGGTGAATCACGGTCAAATTCTTCATCATCCATGTGCCCCCCAAGTGCAGTGGTGATCTTACCTCGAGGGCTTCGCATTTTGGTGTCTAGTCCCCTCCTCTTTTTGCATAAGGAGTTTTGCGGGTTCTCGGGCTGATCCCTTGTCTTGGTTATGTCCCTCGGGGGAACCACGGGGAGTACATCTCTTACTTCTGACCTCTCTCCATGGGGCTCTTTTCTTAGGCCAGGGGGTGCTTCTTTTGAGGGGACTTCGGCCTTGTTCCTACGACCACCACCTTCCCTCCGCCTTTGCTCCTGGGGACTTTCTGTTGGCCTAGGTCCCCCCTCATACTTTGTTTGGGGGGTTTTACTAGTGGAAAGTTGGGTTCTCCCATCATCTACGGGGACAGTGCTTTCCCCTTTTTCATGCTCCTCCCCTTTACGCCTAGGAGGGGGTGTGCTTGACTTTCCTCGCAGTAGGTCGTTTAAAACCTCTTGCATGTTCTCTATCTGGGTTTCCAGCCTTCGGGTTTTTTTGTGTAACTCTTGAATCTCATCCCTGTAGAAGCGAGTCTTTGAGCTTGAACTTACCGAGCGTACCTCGGGACTCTTGCTTGGCCCATGCGTTGATGGACCTGGGTCTTGGTGGCCTGAGCGTGGTGCCACCGGGGGCCGGTGAAGTGAATGCACTGGTGGCTCCAAATGACCTCCGTCGGGCCGGATGGCCGGGGATGATGCTTCCTTCTCCTCCCTTGGGGGAAGAGACTCCTCCGGTCTGCCTCCATGTTTGGGCGGAGGGGGGTCTTTCTGGGTAGCCCTCCGCTCTACTTCATCCCGAAGAACCTCGTCATCTTGTATTTGCCACAGGTGTTTTGAACGTCTTAGCATCTTTCTTTGCTGGAAATGATGGAAGAACACTGGCTTGATGCTTGTTCTTCCCACAGACAGCGCCAAACTGTTGACGGTGAAATCTCATCAACGAAATTAGATCGGAAAACTCAAAGGTAAGTCGGGCGAAGTTTATATAAGAACTGAGAATAAACTTTAAGGAAAAGTAAACACAGATAAACAATGGAGCAAGCCTTAGTATATTTCTCAATAGCCTCTGCATACAATGAATTTTCCAACCCCTTTTCAGGTGGTCTTAGAGTTCATTTTATAGTAGGCTCTAATGGCCTTAGATACATGGTGGTCTAGGAGACCAAGTGGTACATATGTACTGTGTCAGGGGAGTGGCTTCAGAGGTTGTGGTCGTACATCCCGTACAGGAGCAGATGTCAGGAGGATGTCTCCACTACTTGTCTGTACCCGTGTCTGTTGAGTAGTGGCAGGTGTAGTGGCGCAGGAGGTAGTGGTGTCGATTCTGTCCTCTTTCCTAATGCCCCAACTACTCGTCTATCATGAATGTCAGGATCATGCGTACGATCTTAACGGTCGTACCCCGTACAAGATTGTACCAACATGATCCTTTTGAATTATTCTTAGGCCTTTCCCTCTAAATATCGAAGTCATGGTTGACCCTCAGAGGAGACGTCCCCTTGAAGTGTTAGGGGCGAAGAATAGGCGTGTGCGTGACGCCATCTCGTGAGGCCACCTGGTGTTGGGCCTCATGCGCGCGGCCGAGGCATGGTTGGGGCATCATTTCGCGAGGTGCCTTACTAGCGAGGCCACCACCAGCGAGGCCACCACCAACGAGGCCACCACCAGCGTGGCCACCATCAGCGAGGCCACCACCAGCGTGACCACCATCAGCGAGGCCACCATCAGCGAGGCACCACCACCAACAAGGCCACCACCAGCGAGGCCACCACCAACGTGGCCACCATCAGCGAGGCCACCACCAGCGTGACCACCATCAGCGAGGCCACCATCAGCGAGGCACTCCACCAGCGAGGCCATCAGGTGCAACTAAGGCGTGGCTTCGCTAGGAACGTGGTTGGTGCGTGACAATGGGAGCCCAAGGGCATCGCGGCCCCGTCATGTAATTAAGTGCTTATGGGACCTTAGTGCGTGCTTTTGATCCTTCGAGGGCGTGGAATTTTGAGTCTCAACACCATGTACTGGGAATTTTTTCCGGGTGGATTTTTGGCATCCACACATGGCGATCTAAGGAAAAAGCATTTAATTTTGTACATCGGTCAAGTCAATATTCCTACCTAGACATTCCACGATACTTGTACATTTTGAAGCAGGAAAATCCAGGTACTGTAACAGATTTGGAAATTGATAGTCTAAACAGATTCAAATATCTTTTTATGGCTATGGGACAGTCAATTTTAGGTTGGAAACGTTGCATTCCAATAATTTTTGTTGATGGAACACTCCTAGAAGTTGCATTTTGGGGTACACTTCTCATAACTTTAATACAAGATGCAAATAGACACATCTTCCCATTGACATTTGCTATAATAGATTCTGAAAACATTGATTCATAGGAATGATTTTTCAGAAAAATAAAAGAAGGTTATGGAGAAAGAAAAGAGTTGTGTATAGTTTCAAATAGACATGAAAGCATAGAGAATGCTATCAAAACTGTCTATCCAAATGTAACTCGTGGAGTGTGCTCCTACCATCTTTTCTACAACATAAAGACCAAGTTTAGAATAGATGCAAAAGCAACCAACATGGCATTTCATGTTGCTGCAAAAGCTTATAACATGGAAGATTTTGAGAAATACATGAAGGACTTGGACAATTTACATGAAGGAATTCGACCTTTTCTGGTCAATGAGGTTAAATATGAAAAGTGGGTAAGAATCTACTCCAAAAGTTGTAGATATGCAGCTATGACTTCAAACATAGCTGAATCCATTAATGCGGCACTAAAAGAAATGAGAGAGCTTCCAGTAACAACATTAATTGAGTGTCTTAGAAACCTCATTCAAAAATGGAGCTACAACAACAAAAAAGAGGTACAAGGAACCTTTACAGACTTGCCAAAGAAACAAGATGAATACTTAAGAAAGAACTTTGTCAAATCACTAAAAGTGACTGTAAGTACAACTATTTTTATTTATAAATACCACTATATTAATATACTTCCTTATTCATTATGTATTATTTCAATACAGGTTGACTCAACTAGCACACTCATTTACAGTGTACACAGTGGTTTAACAACAAACACTGTAAACATTGCCAAGAAATCATGCACTTGTAACAAGTTTGATTTGAATGAATCACTTTGTGAACATTCCACGATAGTCATTAGAAAGATGAACCTTCAGTATAGAACATACTGCTCATATTACTTCACAAAACAAGCCATGTTGAACACCTATAATGCATCAATACATCCATTGGGAGATCCAAAAACGTGGAGAGTTCCACCTGATGTTGAGGAAATTGAAGTACTACCTTCAAAGGGAAATAGAAAAAGTGGAAGGCCAAGGAAAAAGAGGTTTGTTTCAGGAAGAGAAGGTCTTATCAGCTTGAATATGGAAGGTGTGGAGAGTTTGGGCTCAATCGGAAAACTTGCACGAACCAACCTCTATTGAAAAAATAAAAAAAAAACTTAAAGAGTTTTTTATGAGGAGTTTATAGATTGAAAATATTTATTATTTGAATTTTGAAACTTTGTATGTTTCATAATAGTGGTTGGAACACTACTTGTCGCTATTACTTGTGATAAAACTTTATGGAATTATATTTAACTTAATAAAAAATTTGCATGAATGGGGATTAATGTTCAGGGCGTTATTTGTAAATTTTGTTACATATTTGTTATAGGTCTGTCTGAAATGAATATTGTTCATACATTTTTTGTTAAAATTTGTTACATAATTGAAGCATAAATTATCATAAATATTAATAAACATTGAGTGATGCAACAACCAAATTAAACGCATAAACTTATGTTGCAAGCTTGTAACAGACATTTCCAAACACAAATACATAGGAAATAAGTTCTTTTATTAACTTATGTTAAAGGTTTGAAACATAAGTATTCTATTTTTATTTATAAGTTTTGATGCAACGACTAAAATTAAACACATAAACTTATGTTACAATTTTGTAATAGACATTTCCAGGCACAAACACATAGGAAATAAGTATTTTATTAACTTATGTTACATTTTTGAAACATAAGTATTCGATTTTCATTTGTAAGTTTTCAGTCCATTAACAACGATTAACTTCAAAAGTTTGTAATGATTTTATACATATTTGAAACTTAAGTTATCGTGACTATTAATAAACGTTTAGTAAGTCTAAGCAAAAAGTTATCGCATAAACTTATGTTACAAACTTTTAACAGAAGCTACCTGACACATAAATATAAAAATAAAGTTGTGAACTCAAGTTACAAACCTGAGACACCTCTTTACTAAAAAATAAACAACATGAACAACAACATTTAAAAAATAACATTCCACATAAAAAAGAGTTAATAGCAAAATTCATTGATATGTCACAGTATGCAACATATTCAAACATGATACTTGCTGAAAAGTTTACAAAACAAACGTCACAAAAGTTATCTTGCCATAAGTTTGTATCATCTTTACAAGATAAAAGTCAAAAGTCAACTACTTTGATCCTCTCATACTTCCTCTGCATTAATATGCAAAATCTTCTTGTTCATTCTTCCTCTGAATTCCCCATTAGATTCATTACCTTCATCTTCCTTTCTTTTAGCATGGACATACAGCTCAACTGTAATTTTGTTTATCTGGAAACTAACATTCAGAGGTTTGGGGATAATTTTAATAAGTCCATGCATAAGAAATTCAACATACTTTATGACAAAAATCCCACAATCGCTGCAAAAAAAAAAAAAAAAAAAAACTCAAAATCAATAATACAAAAATGCATATAAACATAATCCTGCAATAAAAAAATAACAATAACAAATAAAAACCATTTACTTGTTATTCTGTTATGGAACCTCATCATCAACACAATGTCCAAGGGGTGAGACATATCACTGACCTTGAATTCTGGTGCATTTAGATTAATATCTTCCCTTGAATCGTAAAAATTATTTAAAGAAAGAAACAAAGGAAGCAAAGTAGAATATGCTTTAACAACTTTCAACACTTTCTTATCCATAACTCTATCCCTCATTGAGTTGTAGACTTTAAAAAGTCTCTGCTTCACTTTAAACTCACTAAGAATCCAATGATTACAGACAACAATCATATTAATAGGGAACAAAACAAAATCTACTAGCAACCAAGGAGTGTTACAAAGCATTTTATACCCACAAATATACTCAAAAACTACAATGTTCTTCGTTATAAAAAATCAATCACAATCACTTGATAGATACACATCATACATAGCAGCGATAACTTTATCAAAAGAGTTATTTGTAGTAGTAACTCTAACCTTTATCGACTCGCAATACTTGGCTTTTTTCTAAAGTTAAAAAAGCCACATTAATATGCTGAAAAAACAAGAAGCAAATCATAATAAGAATAATGAAAACAGTACAACTATAACAACAAAACAACTTAATATTATTTAGGGAAAAAAATCCCTCCCATCTTTAACTAAATCATAAAACCATATTTTTCTGTCAATCTCAGTAACACAAAACTGAAATGGCTCCTTAATGATATTATTATTATCATCAAATTTCTTATACCTATTACAAATAAAAACAATAAAAAGTCAATTATGTTGTAGCAAAAACTCAAATACAAAATAAATAAAAAAGAGAAGCGTACTTATTATTTTTTCTCAACCCCAGAGAAAACCACTTGTGAAAAGAGTCTTGGTCATTCTGATTTGGCATATCAAAAAGATTGTCTACAAATGCATATCGTCCCACAACCTTTCTTTTAGTCTTCACAACATTCAAATGTTTCATATCCTCATAAGAAGATGATCCAAATTGGTTCACAAAAGGAGATGGCGAAATTGTAGTAGGCTTTGGATTTCTTTTGCCAACAACAGGAGTGGAGACAACTACTGGATTCATCAAAGAACCAGCAATAGGTGTTGCCATAACAACTTCCTAAAAAGTAAATAATATGAAAAAAAAAATCAATAAAACAATTACTGGATTCATATTGCAAAAATAAAAAAAAATAAAAAAATCAGTCTTGTTTACTTAGCTTTTTTTTTTTGCCAAATTCCCAACCGTTGCATGAATAACTTTATCAAAAACCTCCACATTCATGTTATTAAACATATCAGTCTCTTCTTCTGGATCTTTAACAACATCAGCTACATCTTCATGAAGTTTGACAATATTCAATGGCAAAACAAAATTTAAAAAGTTAATAAAGAAATAATAAATACATTAACTTGAAAAAATACATATGATGAAACAAAAATAATCTGGTCATTGCTATCTTGATCATCAAAATATTTCTTAATAATATCATCACATGCAACATCCTAAAATTTTTACCAAATTTAAAAATTAAACAATATATATAAACATAACTAATCAATTACAAACACCATAATAAAAAAAGACAAACTATAAAATAAAAGTTAGAGATATAATAAAGAAGAATAATTGTCAAACAAGCATTCTAAAATACATAAGTTTACAAAAACATCACAGAGTTTACTGAAACTCAGGAAAACTCTTGTACAAAACTAACTTAGAAATTTAATTTTTACGAAAACAAGCATTCTAAACTTTCTCTTCCACTTCTCATACTCCAATGGAAACAAAATCAGATTCTTATCCAAAAGGAAAAATAAAAATTAATAAAAAGAAAGCATTAATTACATATATTAACAAAATATAAACATTTATGAAATATATAAAATAAAATTAACAAAATAATAAAACAATTAAATTAATATCCAGATAAGCATGAAATACCTTTGTTTCTTCAATATCATTCCCAGTAGTCTCCTCATTCTTATTTGCTGCATCATTCTTGTCATCTTCAATTATCATATCTCCAACAACATCTTCTTGCATTGCTTGAATGCATTCATAAAAAACTTGGGTAAAACTTTCATTCTCAAAAAACTTATCATTTTTCTTTAAAACAACACCACCAACATCATCCTTCCTCCCAAATAAACCATTCACACCAGCCTCATTGCCACTTATTCCAAAAGAATAGTCAGCTCCCACAAAACCACAATCAACATGATCAATATCATCATTAATACCACATGATTTCTGCCTCAACTCACCTAACATTTCCATGAGAGCCTTGTGTCTTATATCTTGATCATTTTTAAATTAACCAACATCTCCATCAATTCCTCATGTCTAGATTCACTAGCAGACTTTAATATTGCAATTTCCTTAGACATATTGTTACACTTCTTTTGACAGTCATCCAAAATAATTTCCAGATTAGAAAAGTCAAATGTCACACAAGGAAAATAAGATGATGAAGGAGGCTCACTTGTTGGTTTCTTTGGAGGAGCAACAAAATCATCATCTTCAAAGTCGTAACATTCAAATCCTTGTTGCACTGGAAAAAAAACCTTCAAGCTTAAAGGCATTGTTCTCTTCACAATTTCGGTCTACAAATAACAAAACTGCAACACCAATTTACAGAATAAAAGCATAAAATAATATCATAAATAAAGAGAAACAAAAAAATAAAAATTACCTTATGTAATGAAAACACATTCCTCGCAAACTCCTTATGAGATGGAATTGCAACAGATGACCAATTTATAATCCTAGGCAGACCACAACTAACATTCTCACAATAAGTTCCCTCTAAACTAGGAATTGATTCATAAATGAAAACTTGGAAAGCAAATGACAATCCATTCAACTTATAGGTCGGGTAAGAACCTTTTCTAGTAATAACAATTTCATTTTTCCTTAAAGCATCTCTCAATGTTGAGAGAGTCACATTAAAAATATCCTTACCCCATGGAAAATGATTAAAAGCACCACTTCACAAAGATACAAGTTAGTTTTTCAATGTTCTTCTCTTTTTTCCAAGCATACAACAAGTTAGTGATGGGGTAAAGTACAATCATCCTGATAGCCTCATCATCATTATCAAAATTAACAGCCTTACACCTTTCTTCAACAATAATTCTTGAAATGCCCCTTGTATGGTCACCAAAAAATTTAGAATACAATCCAATAGGATTATTGTTCTTAATTACACCTCTATCAATGTCACCAAATACATTTAACCCAGTCAATAACCCAAATTCACCCAATAGAACCCTAATCAGCTTTCTACAAACTTTAAACCACATTTCATTTAAGTTTGGCTGGTTAACTTCCCTCAACAACACATGGTGAACAAGTTTAGCTTGATTAGCATAGGATTTAATCTTTAGAAAATGACCAAAACAAGTCTTACTAAACAAATCCTTTTGAGACTCAGTCAATTTTTCAAAGATCACATTGATCTTCTCAATACCACAATGAAAATTGACTCTCGCTCTATAATGATCTTCATGTTTGATAAAACATTCCATAAGTTGCATAGAATAATGGACAACCCACATTAACAAACTTGTAACATAATTTTACAGAATAATAAAATATATCACCAAACTTGAAACATATAATCCACATCTACAT
Organism: Humulus lupulus; assembly: GCF_963169125.1. Taxonomy (NCBI): domain Eukaryota; kingdom Viridiplantae; phylum Streptophyta; class Magnoliopsida; order Rosales; family Cannabaceae; genus Humulus; species Humulus lupulus. The sequence continues at coordinate 172,519,886 of NC_084798.1, read as the reverse complement.
AAAATCAGATCATGACATTAAGAACATTAACAACCCTATAACTTATCTTTACAAACACATAACACAAGTTAACAACATCTAAACAAAAATATAACCTGGTATGTATAGAATAGAACCATTATCTTGCAACTTAAATAAACAAAAATTGTAACATCTATTAAAAGAGCAAATAAAACATGTAAAAAATCTCTGAAACATACCAAACCTATATTGTATACAATCATAATGTACATAACTCATATCAGAATATTAACAAAATTGAAAACATATTTGAAGCAGATAGAACCTATATTCTGCAAAACCATAAACTACCAACTTAGGACCTGTAACATATATTTACATAAAACAAACATATGTTTACAACATCGGTAACAACATTAACAACCATGTAACATATCGTTATATAAACATAACACATATTAACATCATCTAAACAAATATACCTTGGTATATATATACATAACAATTATCTTCCAACTTGAGCAATTAAATTTAAAAAAAAAAAATTGAAACAACTTTTATTGGAGCAATAAGACATGTAAATAACTTTGAAACACATTGTACATATATTATATATAATAATAACAAGCAAATTTGGGAAAATAATTAAAAAAATATTATAACATCTATATACATAATCATAACAACATCTTCAAAACATATAACATGAAAAAAAAAACAACAAAAAATACCTTCAGTTTAGCCAGTGAACTAACATTCTTCTTCAAAAAAAATTTGTTAGCCTTGCACTTTACTCGACTAGAGCCTCCAATCATTAGTTTATTTGCACTAGCTTTGCTCTTAGACTATGGAGCATATTTTCTCTTCAATTGTTTCCCCTTAAACTCAGCATTCTCATGCATGTCGCCCTCCTTCAACTCATCTGAACCAACAACATCACCATCGTTTGCATAAGAAATGGAAGAATTCGATGAATCCTTCAAAACAGATCTGCCTTTAGACAATGGAGAAGGTTTACTCTTCAATGCTTTCCCCTTAGACTCAACTAACTCTTGATTCTTGGCTTCATTCGAGTCACATGAGCCAGCAACCGCACCACCATTCCCAGCAGGAGATGCAGACCCCGAACGAGTGACAACAATTTTGTCGATAATCAATGACCCACGAATTTGAAAGAGAGAAGAAACTCAAAGAACTATAGAAACTTGAATACTTAGGTTTAATTTTTCTGATGAAAACTCTATAAAGTGAAAATAGAAGATGCATAGTTGAGAGATAAAAAAAACTCAAATATATATAAAAAAAAATAGAAAAAAATGAAGGAGAAAAGCTCCGAAAAAGTAAAGAAAGAGAGATAAAATAGATACCAGAAATTTCTATGAGTATTTTATTATAAATTTATTTTAAAATATTTTTAAAATAATAAGCCTTGATTACTGGAAATATGATATAAAATACCGTATAAAAGTAGCAATTTTTTTTTTGCTTTCTACAGTGTATTTCGTAATTTTCTCTAATTATTTCTATATCAGCCCAATTAGGCCCAGATTCAGCCGGCCTATGTGGCGACATTGGTTTGGGTTGATTTCTGAACAGGCCTAACTCTCACATTAGTCTTTTGGAAAAACCCTTGCGGCCTCCATTCCCTCACAGGGTTTTTCTCTTTCTTCCCTCTCATCTCTAACCTCATTTTCCCTCAGATTCTCTCTGTGATCCGCAACTCAGTCCCGGCAACGGAATCAGACCCCAGCTAAAGGTATTTGGGTTTAGCTTAATATGGTTCAGTTTTATACTTTCAAATGTATGTCTTGCTGATTTCTTTAAATAGCGAAGAATTTGTGGAAAATCAGTGTTTTTAATTAATGGGTTTTTGGTTTTGTTGTACCCAGTTCAGCTGTACAATAGGAAGAGAGAAAGAAACAAGAAGAAGAAGCTTCTGTGTGATCATATGCTTCTGTTAAAACCCCTTGTGAAGCTGGGACTTAGTTGCTAGATTAGGTAAACATAATTGAGATTAAATCATAAAAGATTGTTCAGTTGGGGTTGCTTTCTGTGAGTAGTATTTGACCCATAGAGAAGTCAATTTGTTACCATTTTGAAATTTGGTGGTAAGTGTTGATAATGTCCAAAATGAAAGATATTGATATCATAAAACAAAAGATGCTAATTGCAAGGTGTTTTTCTATGATTATTCGCTCCTGTGTATCCATATTCCAATTCATTTATTTATTTGATGCATTCTGGATTTCCTTATTTTCATGTTCTGCTTTACTTTTCTTCCCTTTCTTCTGTTTACGTATTGATTTGTTTGGCTCCTAAGAAAATGTTGAGCCTAGAAATATGATTAAACTTGTTTGGCCTCAAGAACTTGAAGATGAAGGGCACTGATTCTGTTTTATCTTCTGGATGATGAATTGAAATTGCATTATTATATTCTGAAAAGCATTGAGGAAGTTTACTTTTAGGCTCAAACATGACCATGTAGAAATTTTCTTCAAGTAAAACGTTTCATGTCTTTTCTTTATTATCTTAGGTTGAGAATTGTTTTGGGGCTGTAAACCCAAATTACTAAAACAAACTTTGTTTTTTCCCAAAATCTAGGTTGCCCATGAGTGCTTTTTTCCTATCTAGACCCTTTGAGATCAGTTTTCCAATGTTGCAGGAATAGAGTTATGGCAATGAACCATGCTAGGTTGTTTAGGAGTCGAATAATTGGTAATGACGAAGTGAGTTCAGTTTTCCGGCGAACATTTGCAGCAGGAGCTAAAAAGAAGGGATCTAAAGGTGGTGCGGCCGGTGATGCACCGAAAGCATCACTTCTTAGCAAAGAAGTGAAATCTACAACTGTGGTTGGGGCAAATATTCTCAAAGAAGGGGCAGATCCAAAGGTCTTGGCAGATTCTGACTACCCAGATTGGCTCTTCCATCTGATTGATAAGCGCCCTGCTTTGAGTGAATTGCGCAGGAGGAATGTTGAGACTCTCCCTTATGAAGATCTCAAACGCTTTGTTAAGCTGGACAACCGAGCAAGGATCAAGGAAAACAACTCTATTAAGGCCAAGAACTGATTAGCTTTCTTTCTATTTCTTTCTAGTATGAGGGTAAAAGTAATGTATAAATATCAGTATGATAAGTCTGCTGGTAAATTCATTGTATGAATCCATATCTGTTTTGGCTGTTTAGTGGGGCTGTACTAAAATAGCACAATTTCATGTTATTTGGGAATGTTTTTTTTTTTCGACTGTAATGCCAGGATGCCCTACAGAGTCAAATGGTGATTTTTCCAATGTTGGTTTGCTAGAGTTTGTTTTAAAATTGTTGGACATGGTTTTGAAAGTTATTTTAGCGAACAAAAGTCAATTTTGGGATTGTTTGGGTGAATATTGAAAAAGTACTAAGATTTGCTTACTCAAAAGATGTCTTTTTACAGAAGGGTAGGGCCGTTTTCATTTACGACTACCATCCGAATGATGGGTTGCCATTTAGAATCGTCTATATTAAAAAAAATCAACAAAAGTGCATAATGTAAATATTATATAAAAATTTAAATAACTATATATAAAGAAATTATAATATGTAATTGAAATATTAAATCATTTACCACATCAATATTTTTTTTTTCTAAATAAAATAATGAAGACACTACTACAATTTTTGACATTTAATAACAAAAATTAATAATATGTTTTAAATACTGTATATATAATTTAACTACAAAATTTAAGTGTAAAAATTATTAGTTGTCCGAATTCATTAATTTAGTAATAGTAATTGATTTTTACAAAACTCTAATTCCTTAATAATTATTAAATTATCAATTTTTTTATTAATATAAAAAATATATATAATTAGGGTGAGGTTGGAAAGGGCACTCAGTACCAATCATGCCCCATCTTGCTTAATATATAAGTGAGAAATCTCATCCCGTGCCCCACACTACTTAAAGCACTGAAAAATATCTCATTAAGGTTGGATCACCGGCTTGCACGGTGAAATTGACATTCCTGTCTAGTCTTTAGAAAGAGAAAAAAAAAATCTAATTAAACTAAAATTTTCTTTGTTGATTATGAATGGCTTAACTAATTCCTTTTCTCCTTGTAAAGCACGTAAACACATGCAAATTAATTAAGGAAATATTACAGGGTGATACTATTTCAATTGAATTAGAATTACAAGGAGCCTCGCGCTAATCCTCTTTTTACCTGAAAGTTACAGGTTGAAAAGAAAGAGTTGTGGCTTCCCTAATGGAAAATAATAAAAAAAAAAATCTAAGGATTCACTAAATGACACATGATTCATGATAACATTAAGTTGAAGAAGATACTATTTTCAAACCATTCAGGATGCAAATTTCAGAAAAAGTATTCCAATACAATAGAGCTCGTCTCAACTCCCTTGCCAAATAGTAACTGCGACATGTTTTCATAATGAAGAAAACATATACTTTTCTATCCTGAAGCACAACAAACGACACTAGTTTCATATACAAAACATGCTTCTCCAAGCTGTCCACAAAAGGCAAGTTTTCAAAATCTAGAGATATTATTGTCAATTCTCAATGTGATGCAGCTAGTCTACCTCAACTTCTTTGTTTCACAAAATGGACAACAGTCTACTTTAAAAAGCTCGTACAAGCTCCAGATTTTGATATGCTTGTGTATTAGCTCAACCAATTTTTTTTTATTTTCCCCTAACAAGGAGAATGGTTAATAGAAGGGTGTTGGTTAAATCCATTAAATCTGAAGGAACATCATAAATATAAGAATGAGATGAGGTACAAAAACAGGTGTACTTCTATAAATTTAGCAGTTCACAAATTTTCCATTTGATATTCAGATGCTAATTGCTCCTTTTGAACAGGAGAGACGCCAAGCCCGTCCTCCATCCAGGGGTCATCGAGGGCTCAGGTTTCTTCTGTACCAGAGATGCCAGACCTGCCTGCAAGCCTTGACCGAAGCTCATTTCCTGCTTGTAACTTGTTCCTAAGGACCTGAAATCATTGCAAATAATAATCATCTTATACATCTGCAAACATGGGATTCTAATGCGATAACATTATTTACTTAAGACTTTAAGAAAAGAAAAAGGTTGAATATACTTGTAATTGGTAAAATCTCCAGTTCAGAGGACTACAACTTGTCATTATTTTTCTTCTAATCATTCGAGGATAGAAGCAGCACCCTGGCACATGTGCCGTGCTAAACTAATAATGGTAGTGGTACTATGACTAGAGACTATTGATGTCAAATCTCTAAGCAGCCCATTCCATATTCAATATTCAAAACTCAATATTACAAGGAGCAACTTCAAGTAGAACTCGTGTAATTAAATCATTAAGACTAACCTATTACTAAATATGAAAGAAATTCCACTCAAATTCTAATTAGCTTTCATAGGCCTTTGTTTCAAAAAGAATATATCCTGTTCATATAATCCTTCACAATTGATTATTCATTATAACATTAATAGATTCTAATCTATAATGGCTAATGCAATAAGTAATAAAATTGGTATGAATTGGAACGCTGAGACAAAAGCACACTAACCCAGATACAAAATATACTCTAAAAACAACAAGATTGACCAAAGCAGGCCAAATCAGACAATAGTATATACATAAAAAACATATCAATATGTAACCAGAACATTATTTGAATCGAAATTAATTTCAAATACAATAAAATTGATGTGCACCAAGAAGATTAAAACTATTAATTACTGCAACCTTTATATGAGTGTATACAAATATTATACATACATAAGGAATTAGTTCCTTAACAGCAATACGTTCAAAAATCAACCAATTCCAATAAAGGAGAAACTAATGTTAACCCAAATAACAACATCAAAATTGATGCAGAACCCACAAAAAGTTTAAGTAGAAAAAAAAAAGAAGGGTCAAATGAAAAAGTAGACATACATAGGAGGCAACGGACCTTGGTAAGCAAAGGTCGAAACGCCTTGTCGTTGCTTGTGCTTAGGATTGGCTGTGCAAAGCACATAGACACGTCCCCGACGTTTGACTGTTCTACAAAATTCGCACATTTTCTTCACCGATGAACGCACCTTCATACTGATTCTGTAATAGAAACCATCAATCACACAATCAGGAAACAAAGCCCGTAAGAGCACAAAAGCACTCACATCACAGTCTCAAATCAAAATTTATTATACGACTGGAAACACAAAATCCCACGATCAATTACTCAAATCACAGAGAAAACCTTGCTGTGACAAATAGAAAGCAGGAGATAAAGGGCCATAGTAATTCATGCTAATAAAGGCATAACATGTTAGAATATTTTATATCCATATATATATTAAAAATCAATTTGTTATAACTAATTAATTTTTTATTCATTTAATATATCAAAATTAATGGTCAACATTTACCTGTTAAACCCAATTTGAATTTAATATCTCAATTAAGTTGAGAAAATATCTCAACCTCTGTAAGTGCGGTAGAGACTCTAGTAGGTCTCACCCTATAAATATAGTGTGCTTCCCCAAACTTGGAAGCCCGTGTTCTTGTTCTAATTTGTCTTTTCTTTTCTAGTTCTAAAGTTTATAGATCGAGATTATAAATAACAATGACTGGAGGTACAATACTCGATCCTATTAATTTTATTTAACATTCTGTTTATTCCGCATTAAGATTGTTATACATCTAAATTAATATTTAAAGTTTATAAATCGAGATTATAAATAGCAATGGCTGAAAGTACAATATTCGATCCTATTAATTTTATGTAACAATCTATTTATTCCGCAGTAAGATTGTTAAGCATTTAGATTAATATTTAAAGTTTATAAATCAAAATTATAAATAGTAATGGCTGGAGGTACAATATTCGATCCTATTAATTTTATGAAACAATCTATTTATTCTGCATTAAGATTGTTATGCATCTAGATTAATATTTAATCTAACATAACACTCTTAAGGTAGATTCAATACTCCATCTAGGACCAAGATGATGTGAAAATTTTGTACAATGGGGATCAGGAATCCTCCTACTCCCCCCTCCCACATATTGAATTAGCCTCAAGTGGCATTATTCAGACCTAATATTAACATACGTGAAACCCAGAAAACAAAATTCTTCATAGCTAAAGTGAAACATTTATCTTATTTCCCATATATTCTCAGCGCCAAAACAGTAAGAGAAATATGAGATAGCTCAATACCAGCATATATTATATATAATAATGCATTCATATATAATCATTAAGTAAATACAGAGTTCGTCTTAAACCAATAAAATCACCATCATTTTACTAAAGGACAATAGACTAAGTCTTCAACGAAGGAAACCATGCGAACCCAAAACATAAGGATTAACATAATCTGTACTTTCAAGGAAATTAAAAACTGAATTTTTTTCCCCCATGAACTCCATAAATATAAATACAATTGCTGAAAGAATAGTTAAACAGTGATAAAAGAATGAGAAAAACCTGAATCTGCAGACGAGGGGATAGGTAGCGGCGACTGTGCGAGAAGGTGCAGCGATTGTCGGTGCTTGGCGGTGAGGAACTCACAGGTGGTTGGGTTAGAGAGATATCGAGGGAGAGAGAGAAGTATTCAATAGGGTTTATGTTTAAACTATTGGGCGTACGAAGGTGCACACTAGGAATATGAAATAACCAATCAAAATTTTAAAAAATTAATTTTATAAATAAAGGTTGGATTGGATGATGATAATTGGATTTTCCACTAATCACCCGATGCAATTTTATTTTCAAATTTTATGATCCATTCTAATTTAATTATAATTGGGCATTTAAGTTTGATCGGTTGTTTAGAACAATTTTGGTTAGTTTAATCAATTATTTATGTTGAGATGGTTTTTCGCCATCCTAAAAGCTATATTGAAAGAGTAAAGATATGAGAAAATACATAATATCATGTTTATAGTGGTTTGTTTAAAAAGAGACCACATATATCTACTTAGTCATTTTTATTTTTATTGATATTTAAGTTTGAAGAACCATAGTTTCTAACAAACTTGCGTTGCCGGTTGTTCTACCGTCTTCTTTCACTTTGATTACATAAGGATTATTTTGTACCTAGAATGGAGTTTCTCTGTCTAACGGCACTACGAGTTGCCTTCTTTATTCAGATCTCATCTCCTCTTATTTATGGTGAGTAGTTTAGGGTTACATTTGAGGTGTGAACATAAGTTTTTAGGCTTGACCCGAAAATAATGCATTATGTTGTGAAAATTATGCATGCAAGTGCACACAATCGTAAATAATTGATAAATAAATTATCATTCCCACAAGGATTATTTATTAATTACCAACTTTCTTAATTTCAATTCTATTTGCAAATCAAATCACGAGATTGTTGAAATAACAAAACAAAATAAAGGAACAAAATAAATTGCAAATAAATACACAAATATGAAATTCAATGGATTAAAGACCTAGGTCATTTAATTTCATCAACTATTCACTCTATTAATATATTAATATGATTCATCCAATTTGATAATTTGCTAAAGTGAATCATATTCTTTCTCAAGATATAAGGTCTCAATTTATCTGTGAATTTTCTACATCTCTATGATCATTCTATTAAGAATAAAAACCCTAAAAGCTACACAAACCATACAGGTTTCTCATCCAATATGTAATTTATGATTATTTAATTATAGCGTATTCAATTCTCACTTCCCAGACCTTGAATCAAATCATAAATAAAGTAAATAATGATCAAGCACTCACAAGCATTCAACATAAATTAAATAATTCAATATAAAGAAGAAGAAGAAACCATAAAATCATCATAACTAATAATAGAGGTTCAAGTCAAAACCCTAGAAAATACATTTTGTTCATAATCATAAAACAATCATTGAATAAAATAAAAAATGCATAAAGAAAGAAGAAGAAAAAGGAAAAACTCAAAGACGAATCCAATCCTAGAGCTTCCAAGATGCTTCCAATGTGTTTCTCCTTTGTGTTCCCCTTCTAATTGGTTAATCATCTATTTATAGCCTCCTTAGCCTTTTGGACATCCAAAATATCACTTATTTTCAAATTTGAAGTAAAAACACGTACAAAATATCAAAATCCGTAAAAAAAAACGAGCATATGGCGACATGTCGCAGCCCTTCTAGGCGATATGTCACACGATTTCTCAAAAAATAAGTTTTTTGGTAGGGAAGTGGCGACATATCACAGCTTATGCAACGACGTGTTACCTGAAGCTTTAGTTACGGAGTTCTGAGCTCGTTTTTTTCCTAATTCAACTTTGTTCAGTAAAATATGCATAACGTTTTCATCCAAACTCCAAATGCGATGTTTCAACATATTTTATAAAGATGAGAATGAGATCTACAACTTCTATTTCCATAAAGTGACGGGATCATGGTGGAAATTCATCTTGAAGTTTAAGACTTGCATTACCGATCATAAATGACTCGTGTTAAGCATCTTGAACTTAGTATTTTCCATCCATAAAATCTTAAAACTCCATATTAAATGCTAAATTCATCATATTCATCTTATTTTACGTGTTTATTCTCATTTCACCCCATATCATGTACTTGATCATTAAAACCTGAAACAAGAAGAAAATAAGCATAAATATGCACAAATTAAAGTGAAAACATTCAAATAACATCTTAAATTACTATCTAAAACTAACCTAAAATCAACTTAATGTTGGGGTTTTATGCCCTAATTAAAACTCAAATTCTTTGTAATCTCATTTTATTATCAATAAAAGAATAGAAATCATTTTTTGACTTGGTCAATCACTTTGCTCACATGTTTTATTTTCATGATCATTTGTTTAATATAAACTTCTATTAAATCCCGAGCATATAGCTAATCTTATTTATAGTGACGTAATCACAGTGGAATATAAATATGATTATATGTTCAAAATAAGTTAGTCCTACGATTAGTCAGTGCACAGGATTTACATTGACTTGCCAATCTACGATATAATCTACTTACACATTACAGTATTATGCTCTTTCCAGAACATTAGCAAAGTAGAAAAGATCGGATGTATTTGTTACATCGGACAGGACCGATATTGACAGTTGATAAGATAAGTAAACATATCGTTATTATCTATTCTAGTCATATCATATAGTTGACTATAGGTCAATTCAATATCAATTCTGAGTGGTTAATATTCTAACTGATTGTATTATTTGAGTTCTTTGACTTGTTCGTTACCAGCTTACCCTACGGACTAGCCCATACTTACATCTTGGGAACTCGGTAGTATAATTGAGTAAGAGTGTTAATCATAGATATGAACATCTATAGCTTCTGATGGATAAGTGAAATGATGGTTTCTTTTTAGTTTGGTTCAATGTGTTAAATGATAGAGATCTCATTTCAGTAATTAATATTAGTTTACTGAAATATCATTTACAAGGAACTAAGTGTTTTAAGGATAAAATACAATGAGGGGTAAAACGGTATTCTAGTCCTATCTCATTGTAGACCGTCTATAGAGGATTGAGTAACAATTATGGTTGTAACAATAGATAATTAATAGCGTATCTATATCTGTTATTGAGCGTTCTATGAATTCAAGAGTACAATTCCGAGTCTATAGTGGAGTCACGAGGAATTAATAAGTTAGTAAATTTATTTGTTATATTTATGATAACTTATTGGAGCTTGATTTCATAGGCCCATGGTCCCCATTGTACCTTGGATAAAATCATCTAGATAGTCTCAATTAATTGATTTAAATATCAATTAGAATTATCAAAGTTGACCAGGTCAATTTTGGATAGTTTCACAGAGTTATGTAATTTTGAGAAGAAAAGAGAAATCATGGCAGATTTATTAATTAAAATAAATTGGTATCTGTTTACCGAGATTTTTGGAAACCACACTAATGGATATTAGCTAAGAATAACGATATGGAGAGTAGAAGATTAACACAGGGTTTTTACGTGGTTGGGGCGTTAATAAGCCTTAGTCCACGAGTCAGTTGTATTTGAGCTTGGAAAGTCTTTTACAATGGAGTTCTCTCTATGTTTTGACAGAGTAAATGTATATCAGTCGAAGAGAGATCCCTTTCCCAGTGTTCTATTGCCTGTATTTATAGGCTCATGGGAACACTGGGTCTGGGCCGGGTATGACCCGGGCCCATCAGAGATATGGATACTTTTGGCTTCTCGGGTAGAAGCCCAATGTAAAAGATAAAACATACATAAATTCAAGACTAATTAAGGCCCAATAGGGTGGCCCAAGAACTATATTTCGCTCGACAAAATGGTGCTTTTGGACTGGGCACTTCGAGTTAAGAGGTAGATTCAGGGGACAAGACCAGTCAGAGTACTTGGCAGTGCAGGTCTGAAACAGCGGCGTGCAATCCCGAGGTGGCCTTTTCTGCAGGTGAAAAGTGGGGACAATCCCCACGCGTCGTGGGGCAGCTTCAGGGTCACGGATGCTTTTCCCTGCAAATAGGGAGGACCTGATCCGGGTTCGTTTACCTTTGTCCCTCTTCGTTTACCACAGGCCCGAACCGTTTACCAAGATCCGGGACCATTTTACATGTACTTCAGTGGGGATCCGAGCTCTGTACGTCTCCCGGACAACTGTCCTGGATCACCATCCCGGACGCCTTCCAAAACAAGAATCGCACTAGGGCCGCCCTCCTTGGATATTCCTGGCCCAAGCGGCTTGGGCCGGGCATGGGCCTGGACCACCGTCCCGGGCCCATGTCAGGAAATGGGGACAACATTTACCCCCCAAGCCTTCGCCTGGGGCCGCCAGGCGGAGGCTTGCCTTGCTCCTGGGCGCTCCACGGTCGTCTTCCCAGTTCCTGCCTGAACTCGTGGGTTCGGGACTCAGGGCAGTGACGCTGGCAGTGTAATGGCTCGGACCATTTACCAGTGTCTGGGTACGTTTACCTAATTCCTGCTTCGTGGCAGGGGAACACGTGCCACTAGGTGATTGCAGCATGGATGGGTCCCGACCTTGAAAGGTCACCTAGCCACCTCAAGGGTCGCTAGGCCTAGGCTAGTGTATCAGCACAGATCACGAAGCGTCCCATCCGCACGGGGGGCCATCATTAATACATTTGGGTTGAGGTGGACCGTAGGATGGGGCAACCTTTGGCATTCGCCTCTCCTGGGCCGTTAGATCTGAGATGGCGAGGACCCAGCCTGAGAGGGCTCATAAATACCCTTGCACAATTCTGGACCGTCCGATGGGGAGACTCCTGTCTGTTGGATCAGGGGCCAGGATTTGGGCCTTTAAAAATACCCCGCAGACGCTCATTTGACATTTTTACACTCTCGAGCCATCTTAAGAATTGATCAGCTTTTCCCAAGCTTTGCATGTCCGATATCGCCGACGACATCCACCGCCATCTGTTAACTCTACGTCGTCGTCTATTTACAACACCCCCAGCGTCCGTCCGTCCACCTGAGAGCACGCCCTGGGAGTGTCCTATCGACGAGCTGTTGAACCGGCTTCACCACTTCAAAAGCGAAGTTCTGTCGTTCTTATCGTCGGACAACCACCATCTTCTACGACCAACAACTCACAGTAAGTCCTTATGATCTTCTTGATGAATACGCGAACTTGGGCTGTTCTTTTAATTCGCATGTTTAGGCTGCTAGAATCTGATTACGTTTAGGAGTTGTTAGGAAGGCCGCCTGGCTCGGATTGCTCCGTGTTTGGATGCTTCCCGGATAGATGGCGGAGCCTTAGTAGCCCCTTTTTTTTTTGTTCCCGATCAAGGTCTCGTGGTTCCTTGGTGATCCCGGACCCGATCCGATGGGGCTCCAAGCAGTCCTTAGGAGACCCCCCCGTACCTTAACTGACTTTCTTGGGTTTAGGTATTGACTGCTTGGCTCTCTTTCTTTGTTCCCAGATCATCAACTATGACAATGGGCGTCACACTCCACTCTGAGGAAGAAGTCAATAGGGCCCCTGTCGTCATTCCTGGGTCCCGGACACCCAAGGGCAACAGGTGGGAAATGGACGTGGTGCCCAACCTATTCCGGAACTACCAGATGATGTACCTCCTGGAGCAGTGTCTGGGCATCGAATCCACTCCCTGACTTTTTCACAACCGCATGCCCAGGATTGAAGAGCGGGCGCACACGTCCATGGAGGGATTCGGGGCCTGGAGCGCCGACCACATCAGCGCGGGAGCCACGCTCCCGCTTCACGACTATTTCGTGTGGTTCCTGACGTACGTGGGAATCGCACCGTTCCAGCTCCTGCCGCAAGCGTACCGGCTACTCGCGGGGTGGCGAGTGTTCTGCATCGCGCAGGAGATCGCGGAGCCGACTCCTGCGAAAATCTCGTACTTCTACAAGATGGAGCCGCAGGTCAACGTCAAGGATAAGACCTTGGACGACTTCTACAGATTGAAGCCGCGAGGTAGCTACCCCGCTCTCACCAGCTCCTGGAAGCATCCCCCGGACGTCTGTCATGATTGGTTTATGACATCCGGGTTCCTTGTGGAGAAGAACCCTGCACTGCTGCTGGACTTCCAGCGAGTGGGTAAGTGCTTCCCCGATCCATTCTCTCTTTGTTTTCATTCTCTTTTTCTCCGCTTCTTATCATGCTCTTCCGGGTGGCAGGACTTTTCGCTTAAACTCCCCTCACCAAGTTTATCATGGAAAGGAGGAAGTTTTACTCCGGGCTGAGCGTGGATGACCTGGACGTAGGCAGCTACGTTACCACGGACAACCTCCGAGTGGTCGGGATGCTCACGGCCACCCAAACCATCGTCATCCCGAACCTTCGGGGCATCACCTGCGAGAAGAACGCCACCGTCCGGGAACAACTGGCCTTGGACCACATTGCACAGGTGGAGAAGGTGGCGCGAGCTGACGTGGCCCAGCGAAAGAAAGACCAAGTCCAAACGGAGGCAGCCTCTTCGGGGGAGCTGGAGGAGCTCTTCGAGGATGCCCTATCGAATACGGGGACTCCCGGGGCTAGTGTGTCGAGGCGAGGTAACACCCCTTTAATCTTGACTTATGCTCCCCAAGTTGGGGACTTAGCTAGGGATAGGCTAGTACTCCGAGGCCCCGCGTTCGGGGCTGACGGGGAGGCGAGACCTTCGACTCCCGTCCCCATAGGCTCGGAGGTCCTTATGTTTTTATCCGGGTTCCTTCAGTATGGGAACTTCCTGAACCCGGACGACATGGGGGATCGAGTCCATTCCTTTGCTTTAGAGGAGTTGAGTCGCGCCTAGGGCATAGATGAGGGTTCGTCCCGGGTCATTATTAGCTTGGATATTTATTTTTCTTTCTTTTTTATCTGGATTACCATACTAATTCCCTTTTCTGTGCTTTTGCAGGAGACTCCGACATGTCTACTCCCACCAGCGAAATAAGGCAGCTCCTCAAGGACAGGGTGGCCAGGAAAGCCAAAGAGGCGAAGGGCCCGGAATCCAGCCTCAACAAGGACGCGTCCGAGACAGAGCTTCGTCCCGGTGGGGGAGCCCTTGCCGCGGTCCCTATTCAAGCCATGGAGTCGGCTGCCGTATCCAGCCCCGCCCAACACCCGGTGATAGACTTGGAGGTGGGTGCAGCGGCTAGCCAAAGTTTTTGAAAAAGGGGCCTGGAAGCCGGCGCTGAGGGGGCCAACCCCAGGAAGAGGCCCCGAGTGAGGTGAGCTGGCTTGGCTGACGAGTCGCACGGCGAGAGTCGACTCGCTGCGAAGGAGGTTCCCGCCCTGCCTGTTCTCCCCGTACGTCCCACTCTTCTCGAGGAGGGGGAGTCCGCTGCACGGGACAAGCAATCCCGGCTAATCAACCGGACCTGGGAAAACGGTCGAGGCTGGAGGGACGAAACATACAGGGCCCTGACGATCCGCCATTGATGGACCCAAAATGGGTATGTTTAAAAATTTATAAATCGCAAGCGCACGAATCGTTCATATAGAATAGCGATCGTGTAAGCAAGGATGTCGAACCCAAAGGAGTTGTCTAAAATTGAAAAGAAAACCATTTTAAACCAAAATTAATAAATTCTAACCTAGTTCCAAAGATTGATGAGAATTTGTAACAATAAAAATAAAATAAAAGATAATAATAAAGAAATTTAAGACAATACATCAAAATAAATTAATATTAGAAATGAAGATGGTAAAATAAGATTATTAAGGATTAGAATCCACAAAATATAAGTTCAATAATATTTATAAGTATATTGATTCCCAAGTTTTAGTGATAGTTAAAATAAATCAAACTATCATTTTCTAAATAAATTTATAATTTTAAGCACAAATTATTTATAAAATGATAGGATTTTTCTTCACTTTTCAAAATTATAATTTCAAAGCATTTAGTATAAATCAATCTAATGAAATAACAAATAAATCAATGAACATTATTTATAAGGCAAAACATAATATTTTTGTTCTAAGCATGGATGTGTACAATTTAATGACACATCTTACACAAAGAATATTATGTTTTAGCACTAATGAAGAACAAAGTGTAAATATATGCTAACAATCCAAAATACATAATATTTAAGATGAAAGAAGATATTTGAAGAAGAAAATTCCATAAACTTTGTTGCACAAAATGGGAAATCAACATACAAAATAGATACTATCTAGTTACATAATGTTTCATCATCACCTTAATAATCTTAAAAAGATTAGAAACACATAACTAGAATAACAAATACAAACTAAAAATTACAAACATAAATAGGAAAATTTGGAGGAGAAACCCCCAAAATTTCCTCTAAAAATACATAGAAAATAACCAAAAAGAAGAAGAAGAAGAAGAGAATTGAGAGGTTTTGAATGTGTAGAAATTATGGTATAGTAACCTCCCCCTTAAATTGGACACCCTAAATGGTCTTCAAAACTCCCTATTTATAGCCAAAATGAGATATTAAAATAATCAATTTAAATTAATTAAATTGATTAAATTAATTTAATTAATTATAATATGGTAAATAGGGATAAATTATAGGGTGTAATTATGATGTTTTGGGGTAAAATGTGTAGAAAGTGAGGTAAAAAGTGGTATTTTTGTCATAGGGGACAAATGTGCTTTTGGACAATTTATGGGCTCAAGATAAATGAAGGGGCTGCTTTGGCTTGTGTTCAGGCGGCTGGTGGGTATGGTGCCAGGCGTTGGGCCTGGGAAATGCTGGGCATTGATGGTTTAATTGCTGAAGGTGGCTTGGTGCTTGAGGTGAAGGCTTCAGCTGAGGCAGGCGTGGACTGAAGTGTGATATGTGACTTGGGTGATGCTGAATTGAAGAGGAACCATGGCTGATACGTGGAGTTGCTTGCTGGGAAGGAGAAATTGGGCTTGGGCCCAATTGAAGCTAAATGCCAACTTTTCCTTATCTTTTATTTCTTTTCAAAACTATCATTTTTCTTGCTTTCAAGAGCTAAAAAATCACATCATTCCTATAAAATAAATATAAATTAAGTCATGATAAAATATTTTCACTTATAAAATAAATCATATTAATTCATTGAAAATATTAATTAAAACTCAATTTAATTTAACATTTAGTTTCAATAAAACACATTTTTACCTCAAATTAAACAACAATAATTCAATTGATTAACTACAACAATTTACAACAAAATAACTATAAAAACACATAAAAATCTATAAAATTAAAATAAACCAATAAATTCAAAATTACTCAAAAACTTAATAAATTACTTAAAAACTCAAGAATTAAGCAACAAGTAGCACATAAAAAGTGGTAAAATAACTCTATTTTGTAGAGTTATCACACCCCCAAACTTAATACTTTGCTAGTCCTCGAGCAAAAGAAAAATTAAAAACACACTTTTTTTTTTTTTTTTAATTGGTGATGTCAAATGTTTAACTCAAAAATTACATAATGGAAATAGTTCAAAGAAAATCACAAATAAAAGTAAAGCTTATGTAATTAATTTGAAAAGTTAAAATTGTTTTCCAAAATATATATTTAACATATAAACACAAAAAATATCAAATCATCATGTGAACATTTAAACAAGTTT
The DNA here is from genome assembly GCF_963169125.1 of Humulus lupulus. Taxonomy (NCBI): domain Eukaryota; kingdom Viridiplantae; phylum Streptophyta; class Magnoliopsida; order Rosales; family Cannabaceae; genus Humulus; species Humulus lupulus. The sequence goes on along the minus strand of NC_084798.1, from coordinate 172,502,954 downwards.
ATGCAAACAAAAATAAATTAAATCTCAAGAGATAATCAAGCAAATTCTAAGATTTTTCAATTTTTTTTTTTAGAGATTTAAATAATTTAATGTTTAAATAAACTTTATCAAAATATCACAAATTCGAATAGAATAGAAAAGTGACGTATTATGAATAATATATATATTTAAACAAAACTAACTTAGAAATTAAAAGTAAAGCTTAATAATTATTTATATTTTTCTAAGAACTAATAACAATTTCAATTTATAATTAGAAAATGAAAATCACCAATATATTTTTTTTTCAAACAAAACAAAGAATTTTTTTTTTTTTAACATTATATAACAAATGAAAATCACATAAAAACAAAAAGAAAATACTAATATATTTTTTTTTGAATTTTACAACAAATGAAAAACATGCATAAACACAAAGAAAAACACATAAACACAAAGAAAAATACATGCACACTACCCCCAAACTTAAATGAAACATTGTCCTCAATGTTTAATAAAATAGAAAAGATTAAGAACTACTCCCTTTGAGGAATGCTTCATTGATTTGGCTCCTTTGTTTTCTTCTCTTCTTTTCTTTTTGGGCAAGAAGTTTCCTTCAAGCTTTTTGAAAAACATGAAACAAAAAACACACAACAAAAAGTGAAATATAAAATGAAACATTAAAGTATGGGTTGCCTCCCACAAAGCGCTTTAGTTTATAGTCTTTAGCTCGACTATAATTTTTTTTTCTTTTAACCTACACCCAATCGATGGTGTAAAATTTCATTAGTAGGGTGAGTTATGACTTTGGTGCAAATGCCATAAATAATAATTGATAACATCACACCTACAAGAAAATTAGAAATATGCAATTTTAATGGAATATCAATAAAATAAGAAAATTGCATATCTATATTAGACTCATTTTCATTTTGAGTAAATAAACAAATTTGTTCAATTATGGGCGGATCGTGAAGGGTTCGACCGCGTCAAGGCTGGACTGGAAGAGGCTCTGTCCCAGAAGGGAAAAGAGACCGACGAGAGGGCAACACTCTTGGAGGCGGCCGCAGCTCAGTCAGTCAGGGACAAGGAGGAGATCCAGACTTTGAAGGCCCAGGTCTGCGAACTGGGCGATTGTCTCCTCGGGGAGAAGGCGGCGCACGAAGCGTCCCGCCGCGAGAAGGAGGAGGCGGAGGGCATGTTGGAGGTCACCTTCGAGGAGGTCATTTGCATGGCCTGGTGCAAGGACAAGAGTATGAACCTCCTGGTCTTCCCCGATCCGGAGTCAAAGCGGGCCGAGTTTGAGGCCAAGGAGAAGGAGGACGCAGAGCTCCGGGCGGATGAAATCTAGGCCCAGATCTTGGCCTTGTCTTTTTCTTTATAATTTTGACTTGTTCGAACGCGTACACGTTCAAAACACTGTTATTTTCTCCGGTTTTCATATATGTATTTCTTTTCGTTACTCCAGGTAGAAATTTCATTTTATTGCTGCGCCTAATTGATTCTGAGGGTTTGATCCCGGTTCCAACGGCCTGGACTAGACCAACTGACTAGCTTGCCGAGTTTTCAGACCTAACTGCCAAGTTTTAATCCCGGCTCTAATGACCAGGGCCAACGGGGCTGAATTTATTTTGGAACCTTGTTCTTCCTCAGTTGTAGGCCACGGCTTTGCCCTGGGGCATACCGGATGCTTCTCTCTCCCGAACATCGTTCGTTCGGGGTAGGACCGGCCTTGGGCTCGGTCCTCTTTAATTTTATACCCCCGGACATTGTTCGTCCGGGGTAGGACCCGCATTGGGCTCGGTCCTCTTTAATTTATACCCCCAGACATCGTTCGTCCGGGGTGGGACCGGCCTTGGGCTCGGTCCTCTTTAATTTATACGCTCGGACATCGTTCGTCTGGGGTGGGACCGGCCTTGGGCTCGGTCCTCTTCAATTTTATACCCTCGGACATCTTTCGTTCGGGGTGGGACCGGCCTTGGGCTCGGTCCTCTTTTATTTATTCCCCCAGACATCGTTCTTCTGGGGTGGGACCGGCCTTGGGCTCGGTCCTCTTTAATTTATACCCCCGGACATTGTTCGTTCGGGGTGGGACCGGCCTTGGGCTCGGTCCTCTTTAATTTATACCCCCAGACATCATTCGTTCGGGGTGGGACCGACCTTGGGCTTGGTCCTCTTTAATTTATACCCCCAGACATTGTTCGTCCTGGGTGGGACCGGCCTTGGGCTCGGTCCTCTTCAATTTTATACCCCCGGACATCGCTTGTTCGGGGTGGGACCGGCCTTGGGCTCGGTCCTCTTTAATTTATACCCCCAGACATCGTTTGTCTGGGGTGGGACCGGCCTTGGGCTCGGTCCTCTTTAATTTATACCCCCGGCCATCGTTCGTTCGGGGTGGGACCGGCCTTGGGCTCGGTCCTCTTTAATTTATACCCCCGACCATCGTTCGTCCGGGGTGGGACCGGCCTTGGGCTCGGTCCTCTTCAATTTTATACCCCCGGACATCGCTCGTCCGGGGTGGGACCGGCCTTGGGCTCGGTCCTCTTCAATTTTATACCCCCGGACATCGTTCGTCCGGGGTGGGACTGGCCTTGGGCTCGGTCCCACAGGGTTCGTATCAACCGGACCTCGTTGGTTCGAACTAGGACTAGCCTGAGCTTGCGCCCCGTCGGGTATTCGCTTATACCCGGGATACCCCCCGCAAGTGAGCGGAGACTGGTCTGGGGTCACTTGGGAAAGATTCTCATTGTTTTATCATATTTTTTTATGACGTTTTGTACACGCCATTTTTATTATATATAAAAAAAGGGTCGCCCTGAGGCGTACATTGTTTACAATGAAAATACTAAATTGGAACACGCTCTCCTGACTACTGATAGTATTTACGGAGATGCTCCGCATTCCAGGCTCACGGGACTTCCGAGCCATCGAGCCGCTTTAAGCGGTATGTCCCGGGGCACACTTCGTGTTGGATCTCATACGGCCCCTCCCAGTTCGGGCCCAGAACCCCCACTCCCGGATCTTGAGTAGCAGGGAAGACTCTTCGCAAGACCAAGTCGCCGGCTCCGAACTTTCGGCTCTTGACTTTCGAGTTGAAGTGTCGCGCGATCTTGCCATGGTACATCTTCAGCTGTACCTGCGATTCCTCCTGGATCTCCTTGATGAGATCTAGTGATTCTTGGAGTAAGGCATGGTTTTGGGCGGGATCATACGTGTCTCGTCGGTGAGACGGGATGGTCATTTCGATGGGGATGACGGCTTCACATCCATAGACCATAGAGTAAGGAGTGTGGCCGGTTGATGTCCTCTCGGTCGTCCGGTAAGCCCATAGTATGCGGGGCAGTTCCTCGGGCCATTTTCTCTTGCAGGCCTGGAGTTTTTTCTTCAGCGTCCCCTTTAGGATTTTGTTCACGGCTTCTGCCTGTCTGTTGGCTTGGGGCCTGGCGACCGCAGAGAAGCTCTTGACGATACCGTGTCTTTCGCAAAAATTCGTGAAGTGGGCACTGTCGAACTGCTTCCCGTTGTCAGATACAATTTTATAGGGGAGGCCGTAACGACACACTATGTTGTTGATGATGAAATCCAATGCCTTCTTGGAAGTGATGGTGTTCATGGGCTCCGCCTCAACCCACTTTGTGTAGTAGTCCACGGCCATGATGGCATACTTCACCCCTCCCTTCCCGGTTGGGAGCGATCCTACAAGATTGACCCCCCACACCGCGAAGGGCCAGGGGCTAGTCATCAAGGTTATTTGTCGAGGGGCCTGCGGGAATTTCGCGTACCTTTGGCACTGTTCGCACTTGCGGACGTAGTCGACACAATCTTTCTTCATGGTCGGCCAGAAGTATCCTTGGCGCAGGATCTTCTTGGATAGACTGGGCCCGGCTGTGTGATCTCCGTAAAAGCCCTCGTGCACTCCATGCATGATGGCGCTTAGTTCAGTCCCGGACACACACCTGAGGTAGGGCATGGACAACCCCCGGCGATAGAGTTTCCCGTCCATCATGACGTACCAGTGGACTTGATATTGGAGCTTCCTGGCTGTGGCCCTGTCGGCTGTAACCTCCCCGGATGTCAGGTAGCGGATAAGCGATCCCATCCATGACGTGGAGTGATCGACGGTGTGGACTGCGGGGGCCCTGATGCTTGGGATGGGGAGGTAGTTGACGGGGACTAGCCCAGCCAGTTCTGCTTCGGCGTCGGTGGCCAGCTTTGCTAATGTGTCCGCGAAGACATTTTGCTCTCGGGGGATCTGGCGGATGGAGTGCTTCCTGAACGCCTGTAGCATCTCTCTCGTCTGGGTCACATAAGCCACCATTCTCTCTCCTTTAGTTTGATATTCCCCTGAGATTTGCCTAACAAACAGCTGGGAATCGCTGTAGATTTCCAGGTTCGCTGCCCCTACCTCCCGGGCCAAACGCAGCCCGACTAGGATAGCTTCATGCTCTGCTTCGTTATTTGATGCCTTGAACTGGAAACGAAGGGTGTTTGATAACTAGTGTCCTTGTGGTGACACCAGGATGATCCTGGCCCCGGCCCCATTCTCATTCGAGGCCCCGTCCACGAAGACCTTCCAGACGGGCGCCGTGGGGACCTCGGGATCATTGTCTTCCTGAGACATCCCGGAACACTCAACGATGAAATCGGCTAGGGCTTGCCCCTTGATGGACACTCTAGGGATGTAGGATATATCGAACTGATGTAGCTCCATGGCCCACTTCAGGAGTCTTCCCGATGACTCGGGCTTCTGTAACACTTGCCGCAGCGGGTGGTTGGTCAGGACCTTTATGGCGTGGGCCTGGAAATAAGGTCAGAGCTTCCGGGATGCCATCAGTAGGCAAAAGGTCAGCTTCTCGATCAATGGATACCGAGACTCGGCGTCCAACAATCTCTTACTTACATAATACACCAGGAGCTGCGTCCTCTCCTCTTCCCGTATCAATGCTGCGCTGATCGCGTGCTCTGTCACTGCCAGATAGTGGTACAGAGGCTCCCCATCCATCGGTTTCGCTAGGATCGGAGCTTGGGCTAGGTGTTCTTTCAGTTTACAAAAATCTTCTTCGCACTCAACTGACCATTCAAAACGCTGGCTTCCCCGAAGGACGTTGAAGAACGGGATGCACTTGTCTGTGGCTTTGGAAACGAAACGGCTCAAAGCGGCTATCTGCCCTGTCAGGCTTTGTACGTCCTTATGCTTCCGGGGGGAAGCCATATCAATCAGTGCCTTGATCTTATCTGGATTGGCCTCTATTCCCCGGAAACTCACTATGAAGCCCAGGAATTTCCCAGAGGCCACGCCAAAAGTGCACTTTTTGGGATTCAGCTTCATCCCGTACTTCCGAATGACTGCGAAGGCTTCAGCCAGGTCGTCCGCATGCTCTTCGGAAGTCTTGGACTTGACCAGCATGTCATCAATGTAGAATTCCATGTTTCGCCCCAGCTGAGCCCGAAACATCCGATTGACAAGCCTTTGATAGGTGACCCCGGCATTTTTCAGTCCGAAGGGCATGACTATGTAGCAGTATATCCCCTTATCGGTCTGGAAACTGGTGTGCTCCTGATCTGCCACATACATAGAGATCTGATTGTAGCCAGAGTAAGCATCCATGAAGCTCAAGATCTCGTACCCGGACATAGCATCCACCATTTGGTCGATCCGGGGCAGCGGGAAACAGTCCTTCGGACAGGCTTTGTTGAGATCATGAAGTCGATGCACGTTCTCCATGTCCCGTTTGGTTTCGGCACCAAGACGGGATTGGCCAGCCACACGGGGTACACAGCCTCGCGTATGAAGTTGATAGAAGAAAGCTTCTCAACTTCCAACTTGAGGGCCTCGACCCTCTCCGTCCCCAAAGGCCTGCGTTTCTGGCAGACCGGGGTCGCGTTTGGGTTGATACTTAACGCGTGGTAGATGATGTTGCGGTCGATCCCCGTCATGTCTGAGTGGGACCAGGCCAGGATATCCTAGTTTTCCTTAACTTGGGCGATGATGGCGGCCCGAACATCCGCCGGCAGACTCTTTCCGACTTGGATGATCCGGGTTGGATCGGTGTCACTGATACATACCTCCTCTATCTCGTCCATTGGCTCTAGGACGCGGTCATCCCCTATCCTCGGGTCCAGGTCATCCTCTTCCCAGACCACCCTCTCAGCAGGTAGGGGAGGAATCGGGTCGACGAGGTCTTCAACAGGTTCTTCCCGGACCATATATATTGGCCGACACATGGTAGCACTTCCGGGCGCTCTTCTGGTCTCCCCGGACAGTCCCTACCCCTCCGTTGTCGCATGGGAACTTCATGCAAAGATGACGGATGGAGGTGATGGCTCCGAACTCGACTAATGCGGGCCATCCAAAGATGATGTTGTAAGCGGTGGGACAGTCCACCACTACAAAGGTGCAGAACTTGAACGAGTGCTGCAATTCACTTCCCAGCGTAACGGGCAGCTGGATCTTTCCCATGGGGAGAAGTGCATCTCCGTTGAAGCCGTAAATCTGGGTAGGGCACGATGCCAGATCCGCTTCAGTCAAGCCAATGGAGGTGAAATCGAGTTTGAACAAGAGGTTGACGGAGCTCCCGTCATCCACCAACACGCGGGACACCAACTTGTTGGTGATTTGAGCATCTATGAACAATGGGTCGTGGTACGGGAAATGGACATTGCGGGCGTCGTCCTCCGTGAAGGTGATGAGGAGGTTCATCAATTTAGGGCGCTGAGCCGGGGCTTGGACAAGGGCGCATACCTCCTGATCGTGGTCTAGCTCGCTTAGGTAGCGCTTTTGGTCGTTCCTGGATGGTCCTCCTAGGAGAGGTCCGCCCGAGATGGTGGCCACATGTCCGTCAACTCGAGGGGGTGCGGCCCTGGAGGGGTAAGGCATGCCAGGGTCGGGAACCTGTGCGACGGGAGCCCCCTGAGGGGCCTGCACCGTGGGTCCCTGTGCATACCCTCCCTGAGGCGGGTACGCCCGGGGCGTTCCCGGGACCGTGGGTTGTCCGGGGCCTGCTGACAGGCCCGGGACTCCCACGGGCATCCTAACCCACTGGTGGAGGTGCCCCAGCTTGATGAGATTCTCGATCTCATCCTTGAGTTGACGGCATTCTTCAGTGGTGTGGCCCACATCCTTATGATAGGCGCACCTTTTGCTGGTATCCCTCGGATTCCTTCCCCCCTTGAACATGGGGCTAGGCTTCCGGTAGTGAACTGCCCTTTCTGTGGCCAGGTAGATGTTCCCCCTGGTGTCCACCAGATTGGTGTATTTTGAATATTGGGGCTCGTAGCCCCTCTTTCCCTTCTTGACCGGCTCGGGCCGGTTCTGACCTTTGCTAGATCGCTTCCCCCGGGAGGGGTTCACGCTTTCTTCAGTCACTCCTGCTTCAGGGGCGACGCTATGCCCTGCCAGCGCGGCTCCATACCCGGAGAAGTGGGTGGATTGGGCTGGGGCATACCCCAAAGTGGCAGGGCCATACACCGTAGGGGTGTAGCTGATTCCAGGTGCAACGGCCGGTCCCGGGGTGACGGGGGGCGCGGCATAGGACTGTGCCGGGAATTGCGCCCCGTATCCCAGGAATTCCTGGGCACTGGGCTGTGGAGCCAGAGGCCACCCAAAAGCCTGAATCTGGGCCTCTTCCCAGTTGATGAATCCTTGGGCCCTCCTGATGAATTCTTCCAGGGTAGCGGCCTTGCTACGCTGCATGTCATCCCAGAGGGGGGACCCAGCCCGGATCCCGGACTGCAGTGCCACCAGGCACTGTCCGTCGTCCACTTTCGTCTTGGAGGCTTCTTCAGTGAAGCGATGGATGTAGGCTCTCAAGGTCTCTGTGGGGAGCTGTTTGATATTTGCGAGGGCGCTGATCTGCATGTCCATCCTCATGGCGGCCACGAATTGCTTGCGAAACGCTGTCTGCAACCCTGACCAGGATTGGATGGATCCCGGCTTAAGTCTCTTCCACTACTCTTCGGCGGGACCACCCAAAGTGATCGAGAAACAGAGGCACTTGCCGTCGTCACTGACGTGGGCCACTGTCATGAGCCGGTTGTATCAGGACAGATGGTCCTTGGGGTCGGTGTTTCCAGTATAGGCGGTGAGGCTTGGCATCTTAAACCCCTTGGGGAGTACAGCGTCCAGGATGTGCCTCGCGCAGGGCTCTTTATCCTCCTCATCGGAGTCAGTGTCCGCGCCTTCCTGCTTGCGGACCAAGCGGTCCGTGACCTTTTTCAAAGCGGCCAGCTGCTCCATGAGCTGCCTGGCCGTGCCGTCTTCCAGGGGGATTCTTTCGTTCCTCCGGTCGTTGATGTTGTTCCTTAGGTCGCCACCTCGGGGGAGAATCTTTTCCTTACGGGCCCGCTCTTTCCGAGCGTTCAGTCCGTCGTGTAGGTCTATCCGGGACGTATCGTCCCCTGAACTAAGGGCATGATGCTCCTCGCTGCGAGGTCGCTCTCGACAGTTCTTGTTAACCGAGGCACTTGGGTGCAAAGATCTTTCCCGCCCGTCTCGCCCTAGGGCGTCCTGGGGCTGTGCGTTTTGCTGCCGCGTCCCCTGTGGATCGATCGGGTGGCCTTGTCCTGGGACGAGGCGCACCTTCTCTTTTCTAGGGAGCGGCCGGGAACGGTTCCCAGCCTTCGCGGCGGGGGTGGTCTTTTCTTGGGTCTTTCCACCGGTCTTCTTTTTCTCCCTGTTCGGGTTTTCTGGGGTTGGCTCAGGGAACTGCTCCGGGGGAGGGGCCTGCCTTGCTTCTTCGGGGGCCCCGGCCCGGGCTTGCGAAGCGGGCTGCTGCGCTCCCGGGAGTGGGCCAGTTGTAGGATTGGTTGCCGGACCCTGCGCGGCTATGAACGCCTGCAGGGCTTGGAGGGACTCTTGCATCCGTCGATGCGCCTCCGCTTGCTCAGTGATCATGGCCTCCTGGTCCAGGACTTGCTGCCTCAGTCTGGTCACCTCCAGGTCCTGCTGGTTGGGCTCTCATTTGGGGATCTCGGGATCCGCAGCTTTGTCGTGGTACTCCCCCCCCATTTTCCTCTTCGTAATATTCCTTATTCTCTTCTTCGTATTCTGTCCCACCCTCATAGTCTTGTGACTCATCGTGGTGAGATGTTTGAGGAGCGTTCTCAGGTGGATTCCGAGGAAGATGCTGGGAAGGCAACGGATCTTCATTGCCCTGCTCTGGATTACTAGGGTCGAACGTCGTGTGTCGTGTGTTCACCATTGTAGTAAAGGCTTGACGTTAGCACTAGCTTTCTTCAGCTCTCAATGAAAGCACCAAAATGTTTACCGAGATTTTCGGAAACCACACTAATGGATATTAGCTAAGAATAACGATATGGAGAGTAGAAGATTAACACAGGGTTTTTGCGTGGTTGGGGCGTTAATAAGCCTTAGTCCACGAGTCAGTTGTATTAGAGCTTGGAAAGTCTTTTACAATGGAGTTCTCTCTATGTTTTGACAGAGTAACTGTATATCAGTCGAAGAGAGATCCCTTTCCCAGTGTTCTATTGCCTGTATTTATAGGCTCATGGGAACACTGGGTCTGGGCCGGGTATGACCCGGGCCCATCAGAGATATGGATACTCTTGGCTTCTCGGGTAGAAGCCCAATGTAAAAGATAAAACATACATAAATTCAAGTCTAATTAAGGCACAATAGGGTGGCCCAAGAACTATATTTCGCCCGACAAAATGGTGCTTTTGGACTGGGCACTTCAAGTTACGAGGTAGATTAAGGGGACAAGACCAGTTAGAGTACTTGGCAGTGCAGGTCTGAAACAGCGACGTGCAATCCCGAGCTGGCCTTTTCAGCAGGTGAAAAGTGGGGACAATCCCCACGCGTCGTGGGGCAGCTTTAGGGTCACGGATGCTTTTCCCTGCAAACAGGGAGGACCTAATCCAGGTTCGTTTACCTTTGTCCCTCTTCGTTTACCACAGGCCCGAACCGTTTACCAAGATCCAGGACTGTTTTACATGTACTTCAGTGGGGATCCGAGCTCTGTACGTCTCCCGGACAACTGTCCTGGATCACCATCCCGGACGCCTTCCAAAACAAGAATCGCACTAGGGCCGCCCTCCTTGGATATTCCTGGCCCAAGCGGCTTGGGCCGGCCATGGGCCTGGACCACCGTCCCGGGCCCACGTCAGGAAATGGGGACAACAGTATCTAAATTAATAAATAAGTTCAAATTATAAATAATTAATCTGATAAAGGATTTAAATAATTATATATTTAATTAAATCAATAGAATATAATACATGCCTTGATTTTAAGTCCAATGAGCTTATAATCAAATGGGAAATTTCACGAGCCTAAAGCCCATGATAATTTTGACCTAGGGCTTTAAAATAGCTATTATTTTATTGATTTTTTAATTAAATTAAATAGCCTAATTGAGTCTATAAAAGGAGTGCTTAGAGAGAAGTCAAAACATAAGTTTAATCACTGGTTTTCTGATAGTTTTAGATTCTCTCTTAACACAAGTCCTTTTCTAAGCCTCTTTGTTATTTTCTCTTCTTCTCTCTATATCTATCTCATGTGTTGAGAATTTCCCACACTAATCTAGGTGATTCTAAGGATATATTGGAAGACTGTGAAGAAAATAGAAGAACGGTTCAGTTTCTTGATAATACTCTGCGACAGAGAGAATACAAGAGTTAGAGAAACTGAAGGAATGACTCTTTCATTCCGTTGCGTATACTGTAAGTATTTTGTCTTTGTTTCTCTTTGAATTCAATTTTAGAAACATGTTCTAGGTTATCTCATATTAATTTGTTTAATATTAGATCTACATGAAAATAAATAAAGATTATGTATAAATTTTCCCAACAACTGGGATCAAAGCCTTTGGTAATCTTTATTTTCATGCATGAACATGTTTAAAATTAGATTATTTGATATGTTTGAATAATTGGATGGTTTTCATGTTTTTATGAAGCATATTGATTTTATGTGAATTTTAGCAATTTTTTAGGTTATTTTGTTGTGTTTTCTATGATATTAATTTTATATATGCTTTATTTTGTGTAAAACATGTTACAAATTAATTAGAAAATTGTTTTGGTTTGAAAAATTGCTCAAAAAATTTTTTGAATTTTTTTTTGCACTGGCTCCCATGCGCGCGCGCCCAGCCCTGCCACCACCCAGGGCTGACAAAGTTGATTAATTGTTTTGAGATATTTTAGGGTTGTTATAACTATTTAGATATATATTTTTAAATGGTTAAAATATTATCTAATAATTGTAACAACACAAGATATTTTTTTTGAAAAATAGTTTAGATATTGATTTTGAAATTTAAAATTGCTTCAATTTTGAAAAATATAATTTTTTTTTCAGCCAATTAATAAAATATTTTTTTATAAATAGGATTTAAATTAACTTTGGTTAATTTTTGATAAATCCTATTTAAATTAAATTAACCTAAACAAAGTTGATTGTTGATAAATGAAATTTAAATTAACTATTGTTAATTGTTGATAAATTTAATTTAAATTGACTTATTTTTGTAAAAAATTAATTAATTCGAATTTTTGATAAATTCTAGATAATTAATTGTGGTATTTTTGCAAATGAAATAAATTGTGGCATTTTTGCATAAATTCATAGAATTGCTCATATAGTAACATGATTAGGTCCATCCAATTATAAGATGTTTGTTTGCACTATATGTGGTATTTTTGCAATTGGGCTTAGATGCATATAGTGGCCCATATGTTTGTTAGATATATGGTATTTTGACAAATAAAATATTCATAAAATGATAGGTTTTATTTGGGCCCATTAGAAAATGTAAAGTTTAAATTCCTCTCTTGTGGGTGATTCCACTTGTGAAGGCCAATTTGCTTTGCATGACTATAGTGGGCCTAATCAATTAATAACAATTAATAAAACGAAGGTTTAAATTCCTCTCTTTTGGACATTATATGGAAGATAGGGTGCCTTTGTAGTGGGAACGACATACTGGACCCAGCACTCCTCCATACAAGCCAAATTGTTAAGGCTCATTTACCTGAGTTGGACTTAATTGTATAGGTTCATTATATTAGTTAAACTTAAATATTGATTAGCAACAAATTAATTCTAAATTAATTGAATTTGTTTCAATGTGACACTTTAGAATTAATAGGAAATTATAGGACTTTGGTTTTAAAAAATTTAATCTGGTTAATTTTTTTTTGGGAAAACCATAGTCATTAATTTTCTAAAAATAAATAATAAAAATACTAATTTTAATTTTATAATGAGCTTATTTTAAGGATTTTATTCGATCTCCACCGTTGGTTTAACATAGTCAATAGTTTAATGGGGCCTCGAGGCGCTTTAATTCGTCTCCATACGGAAGATATTCATTAGTTATTTTGACAAGGTTAGATTTTGAAAGATAGATAATTATAGGTCAAATTCTACTAGACTCACCCCTACAGTGACTACTAAGACTAAATCTATGATTATTGAAACTGTGGGTCTAGCTCACAAAATAAGAGATTTTTTTTCTTATTTTGATCGAATAGTAGGTTGTTAATAGTGGTGTCCATTATTAAATGAGTTTACAACTCTATTTAACTAGTGGTATTTTTGACTCTCGCCAACCGGGACAAGGATATCATAGATTAGTTAAAAACCTAAAGAAATAGAGATATGATTGTTTTTGGTATTTTTTCTCATATCTTACATATTTTTGGTATATGTTGTGCTATTTCTTGAAATATGTGTGAATAGAAGTTTTATTGAGCAAATGTGATTGATTTCAATTTTAATGGTAATTTGTAGTATAATTATGGCTGTGTCTACTCCCATCCTTTCTCAACTTTTGATGGAGAAACTCACTGGAGAAAACTTCCTTAAATGGAAGCAAAACATCAACATTGTGTTGATTGGTGACAACTCCAAGTTCGTCATGACTGAGGAATCCCCGGAAGTTTTAGCTGAAGGAGCTACCAAGTTTGTGAGGGACAAGTATGAGCGTTAGCAGGCAGCTAACAACAAGGCGCAGTACTACATGTTGACTAGTATGGTCGACACTCTCAAGAAAAAGATGGAGAATGTTGAGACAGCCTCCAAAATCATGGATTAGCTCCAAGACATGTTTGGTGCCAAGTCAGCGCAGATTCGTTTTGAGGCCACCAAGAAATTTGCCAATGCTCGAATGGGACCTTCTCAACATGTTCGTGATCACCTGATCAAGATAACAAACTACTTTTAGGAAGCTGAGCTGCATGGAGCCATAATAGATGGGGAAACTCAAGTTGGCTTAATCCTCAACAGTCTTTCTCCAATTTTCCTTCCATTCACCACCAACTATGTGTTGAATAAACTCAACTATGGTTTGACGCAGCTCATGAATGAGCTTCAAACTCAACTATCATAGGTGGACCTAGTAAGGGAGGAGAAAAGAAGACAAATATTACTACTGCTGCTAATCCAGCTAAGGCTGAAACTAACCAAGCTTCATCTTTGAAAGCTGGAAACAAGAGGAAAGGTGGACAAAACAACAACCCCAAGCCTGCAAATGCTGCAAAGGTGAGTGCACAACCAAGTGCACAGACGCCAAGGGGAAGAACAAGAAAGACAAGAAAGGTAAAGGTAAGTGTTTTCATTGCAAAGAGAAGGGGCATTGGAAACGAGATTGCCCCAAGTTTCTAGCAGTGAAAAACAAAGGTAATGATTATAGTTCATTTTTTTCTTTCTAGAAACATGTGTTTTAGAGAATGATAAATTCGTTTGGATTATTGATTCTGGATCTACTAACCATGTTTGTAACTCTTTACAGCTTCTTGAATCGTGGGAGGAAGTGGACGAAGGCGGCTTAAAGCTTAGAGTTGGGAACGGAGCGTTCATTGCAGTCCAAGCTAGAGGAAGAGCTCGTCTGAAGTTCAGAAATAAATTTATAATTTTAAAAGATGTATTTTTTATTCCAGATTTTAGTAGAAATTTAATTTCAGTTTCCATGTTGCAATTAGAACGATTTGTTATGACTTTCACAAGTTTTAATATATCTATTTCTTTCAATGGATCACAATTGTGCATTGCATGTTTGGAAAACAGGCTTTATATTCTGCGATCTAACGAACCCCTTGCTCTTAATAATGATTTATTCAAAGTAGCTAAACCTAGGACCAATAAACGTCAAAAGACCGATAACGATAATATGACGTATTTATGGCACTTGAGACTAGGTCACATTGGCTATGATAGGATTCAAAGACTTACAAAGGACGGAACTTTGAGGGAACTCACCTTAGGTGAATTACCTGTTTGTGAATCTTGTCTAGAAGGCAAACTAACCAAGAGTCCATTCTCTACAAAGGGTGATAGGGACAAAGAACCACTTGGTCTTGTGCATTTAGATGTTTGTGGACCTTTGAATGTACAAGCCAGGGGTGGTTTTGAGTATTTCGTCGCTTTCATTGAAGATTACTTTAGATACTCATGTCTTTACCTAATGCATAGGAAATCAGAAACATTTTCAAAGTTTCAGGAATTCCTAGCAATGGCTCAGAACAAATTAGGTAAAACGTTAAAGATCTTGCGATCTGATAGGGGTGGAGAATATTTGGATATGCAATTCCAAGATCATTTAATTGAACTTGGGATTTTATCACCACTTACTGCCCCAGGTACTCCGCAACAAAATGGTGTAGCGGAACGCCGGAACAAAACTTTCTTAGAAATGGTTAGATGCATGCTTAGTTACTCAACTCTACCAACTTCGTTCTGGGGACATGCAATTGAAACCGCGAATGACATTCTCAATGTCGTGCCATCTAAATCAATCCCCAAAACACCTTTAGAATGTTGGAATGGTTGTGAACCTAGTTTATGCCATTATAGAATCTGGGGGTGTCCCGCCCACGTCCTGAGGAAAAAGGAGGGAAAGCTAGAACCGTGAACTGAAGTTTGCATGTTTGTTGGCTATCCTAAAGGTACTCGGGGTGGACTTTTCTATAGTCATTCAGAAAAGAAAGTGTTTACTTCTACAAATGCTACTATTCTAGAAAATGACTATGTCCAGAACTTTAAACCTCGCAACAAAGTAGTTTTAGAGGAGATGGTTGCAGAATTGACTCCAACCAATGTTCCTTCGTCATCAACACGAGTTGATGATGAAATTCCCACTCTTCATGTCCAACCGATGCAAGTCGATTTAAATGAAGAAAGTATCACTGTTCCTGAGCAAACAGTCACAGAGTCTCGTCGTAGTGGGAGGGTTTTTAGGAACCCAGTTCGCTATGGTTTGGATGGTGAAACCAATATGGTTGTTGGTGACACTAGTGATGATGATCCGTTGTTTTTCAAACAGGCAATGGCTAGCCCTGAAAAGGAACTATGGCTCGAAGCCATGAAACAGGAAATGGAGTCCATGTACTCAAATTTCGTCTGGGATCTTGTGGAAGCACCTAGTGACTTTAGGGCCATTGGGTGCAAGTGGATCTACAAGAAGAAATGAGGCGTTGATGGAAATATCAAGACTTATAAAGCTCGATTAGTGGCAAAGGGTTATACCCAAAGAGAAGGCATGGAATATGAGGAAACTTTTAGTCTGGTAGCCATGCTCAAATCCATTCGCATCCTCCTATCCATACCAGCCGCTCTCGACTATGAGATCTGGAAAATGGACGTCAAGACAACTTTTCTTAATGGAAAGCTTGACGAAGTCATTTATATGGATCAGCCAGAAGGATTTAAAGTAGCTGGACACGAAGGAAAAGTTTGCAAGTTGAATAGGTCCATCTATGGACTTAAGCAAGCTTCTCGTTCTTGGAATCTTAGGTTTGATGAAATAATCAAGACCTATGGCTTTGAACAAAATATTGATGAGCCCTGTGTTTACCAACTGAAGGCAAATCAAATAGTGGTATTCCTGGTTCTTTATGTAGATGATATCTTACTCATTGGAAACAATGTTAAAAAATTATCAGATGTGAAGAATTGGCTGAGCACTTAATTCCAGATGAAGGATTTGGGTGAAGCGAGTTATGTTCTAGGTATCCAGATCATCAGGGATAGAAAGAACAGACTCTTAGCTCTATCTCAAGCAGCTTACATAAGTAAAGTGCTTGAACGTTTCTCAATGAAAAATTCCAAGAAAAGGCATCTATCGTCCCGCCATGGAATTCATCTTTCAAAGAAGCAATCTCCCCAGACTCCTGAAGAGGAAGATGCAATGAGAAAAGTTCCTTACGCATCTGCAGTTGGAAGACTGATGTATGCCATGTTGTGTACTAGACCAGATATCTGCTATGCAGTGGGAGTAGTGAGAAGGTATCAGTCAAACCCAGGACCGGAACATTGGATAGCAGTTCAACAAATCCTAAACTATTTAAGGCAGACTAGGGATTATATGTTAGTCTACAAGGGTGGTGTTCTGAACCCTATAGGCTACACCGATTCAGATTTTCAGAATGATGTCGATGACAGGAAGTCTACTTCTGGAATGGTGTTTATTCTTGGGGGTGGAGCTGTGATATGGAGAAGCGTAAAGCGGTCTGCAATCTCATATTCCACCATGAAGGCTGAGTACATAGTTGCGTCTGAAGCAGCTAAGGAAATAGTCTGACTAAAGAAGTTCTATTCGGATCTTGGTGTTATTCCAGAAATGGATAAACTGCTTGTGTTGTTTTGTGACAATACAAGAGCGATAGCCAACTCGAAAGAACCTCGAAGTCACAAGAGAAGTAAGCATATAGAAAGGAAGTATCACATTATTCGATAATATGTGGCCAGGGAAGCTGTGAAGGTTATGACGATTGCAACTGAAGACAATCTTGCGGATCCGTTTACAAAGACACTACCAGAAGCTACATTTGATAAGCATATCAAGGAAATGAGATTAATAGAATTAAGGCATTAGTTTCAATTAGTGCAAGTGGGAGTTTGTTGGGGTTTTATGCCCTAATTAAAACCCAAATACTTTGTAATCTCATTTTATTATCAATAAAAGAATAGAAATCATTTTTTGACTTGGTCAATCACTTTGCTCACATGTTTTATTTTCATGATTATTTGTTTAATATAAACTTCTATTAAATCCCGAGCATATAGCTAATCTTATTTATAGTGACGTAATCACAGTGGAATATAAATATGATTATATGTTCACAATAAGGTAATCCTAAGATTAGTCAGTGCACATGATTTCCATTGACTTATCAATCTACAATTTGATCTACTTACACATTACAGTGTTATGTTCTTTCCAGAACATTTGCAAAGTAGATAAGATCAGATGTATTTGTTACATCAGACAGAATCGATATTGACAGTTGATAAGATAAGTAAACATACCGTTATTATCTATTCTAATCATATCATATGAGATTTGGCTACATAGTGAGTGTGAACTCAGGGATGGATTTGACCAGGAAAGGCTATCCCTTCAAAGTGACCAACCATATACTAGTGCATCACAAAGATCAATAGAGTCAAGAATGAAGTCTGTAATCGTGGATGAGATGATAGTTGGTGAATCCAATAGGATAAGGCAAATGGGGGACCAATGTGTAACAATGGATTTGGCTAGGAAGGAAGATGAAACAGAGGCTAACCAATCAAAAGACTATGAGATGTTGATTCAGAATGTTGATGGATGTGAGAATGGGAATCAGGCTAAACAAGGGATATTTGAATGTGTGAGTGGAGGGTTGGCTACGATGGGAGAGGATGGACCCAAGAAACGACAATGTGAGGAGGTCAACTTGTCTATGTAGGAGGAGCTAAGTACAACTAGAGTGAAGAAAGCTTTGAAACCAATTTTTTTCCCTAAAAGTGTCAAGCATACTACTGAGAATGATTGGAGTACAGGAATGATGGGGCCAACTACTTTCCAAATTGGGCCAGAAGCAAATAACATAATAGCTCCAAAGATGGGTCGACATTTCGTGTCTGCCAAGTCCAAGACAAGAGCTAAAATGGAAAGCATGACCAATACTATAGAAGCACAGAGTAAGGAGGAAGAGGAAGGCCAAGGGATGGTTTCTATTTCACTGGATTCTAACCTTGATGTTCAGATTTCAACGGCGAACCTTGCAAGACAAGGTTGTCGGGCCTCATGAATATCTTATTTTGGAATATCAAAGGTTTGGGAAACCCTTGGACATTGGAAACTTTAAATATGACCGAGAGCATTTACCGAAGGTGTTTTTCTTGTCTGAAACTAGGTTGAAAGCAGGACAACAAGAGTGGGTTAAGATCCAGCTTGGATTTGAAGGCTGTTTTTGTGTGGATGCAGTAGGAAAAAGTGGAGGTCTTGCTCTGCTTTGGAGGAGTTCAACGATGGTGGATATAGCTTCTTTCTCGCATGGACATATTTATTATTTCCTCTCTATAAATAAAGGTCCCAAGTGGCAAGTGATAGGTTTCTATGGCAACCCAATGGCGCAATTAAGACACAATTCTTGGGAAATGCTTAGGAGACTTCATGAGATACATAAGGTGCCATGGGTGTGTGGTGGTGATTTCAAATAGATTCTTAATGGATCTGAAAAACATGGTTGAGGGGTGAAACCCGAGTGTTTGATGAAGAATTTTTGGGGTATTATAGATGATTGTGACTTTCAGAAGTAGAGTACGAGGATGGATGTTCACTTGGTGCAATGGGCGGAAGGCTAATCTGATTTTTGAAAAGTTGGACAAGTTTTTTGTAATGATGCTTGGCGAAACATTTTTGTGGCTGCTAAAGTGGTTCATTTAAAGATATGGAACTTAGATCATCGACCTATTCTTCTCAAGTTCAATACAACTTCGAACAAGGTCAAGGGTCGTGTAACGACCCAAAATTGCTAATAGGGCTTAGTGCCTTGGTTAGCATGCCAGGAGGGCATAATTGGATATATGTTTGTTTAATTGGTTAAATGCGTGATTATGTGGCATGCATGATTAATATGATTATATGAATGTATTATATGCATGTTTATGAGTATTAGATATGCACGTGGACCCTTTATAGCTTATAATGGCATATTTGTAATTTTGGCCCATTGAGGGCATAAATGTGATTTTATGTGATATATGGTTGAGACCACATTATTATGTGGATATATTTGCAGCATATGGCTTGAGACGATTCTAGTGAGCGGATTAGCGAAATAGTCACAACAGGGTTTAAATACCCGGCTCGGGGAGAGCCTAGGGGTATTTGGGGAATTTATAGAATATTTTGAGATTTATTGAGTAATGAATAAATAATTGGTAATTAATTGGACATGACGGGATTAATTGGTAAAATGTAGGAACACTTGAGGAATTAGCGGGAATCGAAAAATGACTATTTTACCCCTAGAAGCAATTAGAGGGCTGGGAAAGCTTGAGGGTAGTTTGGTCTTTTTAGATTAAGGATATACACAGAAAAAAGTCTTAGGAAATGATGAGAAACATTTGGAATGCTCTCAAACCCTCCTTTTCCCTCACACTCACGTACTCCCTCTCTTTCTCCCTCTCCTTGTATCTTAAAGTTGAAGGAAAAATAGAAGGAAAGTTTAAGGTGATCAAGCAGAGAGTTAAGCTGGAAATCAGAGGGAATTCAAGCTGGGAATAATCAGAGAAATTGCTGAGGAATTAAGTTGCCACTTGAGGTAAGAATTCAGGCTAGAATATCTAAATTATGTTGAAATTATGTTAAAAGTTAGAGTTTGCATGAGTTTTGGTTTGCTAGCTAATTTTAGGTGTTTGATAGTGTAAGAAAATTGTTATAGGTTAGTTGTGATGGTTGGGACATAAGGATAGATTTTCTGGGCTTAGTTATGAGATTTGCTGAGAATTTGGGGTGTGAATTTGAGGTTAGGTTCGTGGAAAACGTTGAGAAAAAGGTGGTTTTCTGGGTATAGGGCTCGGGTTGCGGCCCTGTTCTTCAGGCACCGCAGCTCGTATGAGTTTTTAGAGGCTGGGAGCCTCTGTTCGCTAGGTGTGCCGCGACTCAGTGATGGCAAGTCGCGGCCCGTGTCCCCCATCAGGGGGGATTGAGCCTCTATCTAAGGGGCAGGCCGCGACACTCAAGGGGAAGTCGCGACCCTAATTAGAGAATTAAGGGGAAAAGAGGTTTATGGCTCGGGGAGTCTCAAAAATTTAAACCTAGGCTCTCGGGATGATTTTTACCACCCGGTTTGGTAAAAATCGAGGTCTTGGAGGCTAGCTAATGTTTTCTAAGTATTTATTTGGATTAGAAATTGATGGTTACCCATTGACACTATGACTAGGATTATTGCCAAGGATCAGGATTAAGGATCGTGCTCGGGACCGTCCTGTATTCTTCGCTCGAGATTCGAGGTAAGAAAACTGCACCCCTGTGTGGTAGTGAACGGGACTGAGGTTCCCAATTATTGATTGCTTGTACTTTGTGTTTGTAAGATTGATGTGATATATGAGAATGAATGCCCTAAGAGAGCCGGGGCTGACGGTAAGCGTACTGATCGCAACTTGGCCTAAGCGAGCCGGGGTCAACAAGATCAACAGGGGGCTCGGCCTAAGGGTGCCAACCTTGAATAGTTGTAAACTTGAGATTATGCGTTTATCATCGATGAGTTGAATATTCGTACTCTGTTTTATGATTAAATTGAATGAGTTAAGCTTGATCGAATACCATTATTGCTACATGTATCTGCTGTTTTCTTTGGTTTTCTTGCTGGGCCTTGGCTCACAGGTGCTACATGGTGCAGGTAAAGGTAAAGGAAAGCTAAAACAACCATGAGTTGGAGAGCTCTGGGGGAGATTTTTACATTGTCAGCTACTCGTTCGCCACGGTCGAGAAAAAATGCAGGGACAGAGCCTTGAAATTTGTATTTTGCCATTAGTGTGGCTTTTGGTTGTATAAAAATTTTGAGAGTCTTGTATTTTGGATCTCATGTACCAAACATCTATTTTAATGGAAATTAATCGTTTATGATCAAAATATTTTAACCCTAACCTCATAGTTGACTTTAGAAACACATTATTGTTCAAATGACTCAATTAGCGAGTCTTGCACTATTTTAAAATACACAGTGTAACGGTCTTGGTTACCCAGGGTGTTACAGGTCGTAGACAGAAATGGAACATACGATTCCACTATGAGCAGCCATGTGCTGATACTGAAGAGTGTGAAGGCATAGTGGACACTATTTGGAAGCACTATGAAGGTATTGCAACTGTTAAATGCCTCAAAACTACATTGGAAACTTGTGGTGCTAAATTAAACTGTTGGAATAGGAAGCGTAGAACTAAGTTGAATAGAAGGAAAAAAGATATTCAGCATGAAATGGATTTTCTCTCTCGGTCTAGTGAGCGAGTGGATTGGCTAAGATATCAGATTTTTGGGAAGAATCTTAATGCTATAATGAATAAATAGGAGATTCTTTGGAGGCAACTATAATGCCCCGAAATCCCTAATACGGTTTAATGGCTGGATTAATAGGCCGGGAAGGCCATAATTGCTTAATTATGCCATTAAATGATTATATGCATGTTTATGCTAATTATATTATAATATGATGATTAATGCATGCATGTTGGTCCACATTTCTTTACAGGGGTGTTTTGGTAATTTGGCCCGTTGAGGGTGTAATTGTATATTTGTATGCATGTCGGGGACATATTGTTTTTTTTTTTGATCAAGAAAGGATATTTTATTAATCAAACAAACTAAAACAACCTAAAGGCCGGAGCAAAAAACTCCCCCTCAATTACAAACTAGAGATAAAATGGATCATCAATTTCTCTCTAAAAGTCAGCTTTTTAGTTCTAATACTAAGGCTAGAAACTCTAGCTTTTACTGATTCTTTAATCAGAGAGACTAAGTGATAAACAGAATAACAACTACTTTCAAAACAACACTTATTTCTCTTAAGCTAGAGGTAGTAAACAAAAGCAGCCAAAGTAGCTGAAACTACCCGAGCCATGCAGCCTTTCTTGGTATCATTAAGCCAGATGCACCAATCTTTAAACTTCTCAGGCCAGATTAAATCTCCCAGCCAGTCAGCAACAGCTTGAAGCACTCTCTTGGAAAATATACAGTCAAAAAAGAGGTGAGAGTGGCTTTCCAATTCAGACTCACAAACCGGACAAGTCAGACAAGAAACTGGTATGTGACAGTAATGCAACAAGTCCCTAGTGAGTAATTTCTGGTTGATCACCTGCCATAAAATGAACCTATGTTTGGGCACTGAAAGCTTGAACCAAACAGCCTTCATACTGATAATGGGAGTACCAGGAATAGATAGCAGATACAATTTATTCAGCTGGATTTTCCCCTATATGACAGTTGCATTCAAGGTCGAGCTAGAAAGAGCTTTACTTATCTTGATCAACTTTTTCCAGTACCAGCTGGAATCTTGATGCAGAATATAGTCCCAAATCTGGTCCCCTTTTAAATAGATACAATTCACCCATTTAACCCATAAGAGGTCCTGCTTAGAAGAGATATCCCAAATGTATCTTGCAAGATTGATTTTGTTCTAGAGAGGCCCCTCTTTAAAGCCTAAACCGCCATGACTTTTAGACCGGCAAACTTGATCCCAGGAGGTTAAATGAAACTTGCTTCTGGTGCCTTTAACTCCCCACAAAAAGTTCCTGCAGAGACAATCTATCTCCTTAATGACTCTTTGAGGCAAAAGAAAAATGCTCATCCAGTAATTCCTTATCCCCAACAAGACAGAATGAATAAGCTGCACACGACCAACATAGGAAAAATTTCTACTGCCCAACCATGTAATCTTTGCCTTATTTTCGTAAGAATGATAGCACAGTCCATAGCCTTCCATTTGGTAGGTCTCAACGGCATGCCAAGCTAAACCAATGGAAAAGACCCTTCTGTCATTTTTGATAGATTAAGCAGAGAAGCTTTCTCTGAACCTGAAATGCCTCCAAAATATATTCGAGACTTGAGATTATTAATGAACAGACTTGATGCAGCAGAGAAGGCTTCAAAAGACTTTTGAATAATCTGAATAGAATTAGCATTTGCTTTGCAAACAAGAAGTAAATCATTAGCAAAACAAAGGTTAATAATATTCAAAGATTTGCATAAAGGGTGGAATCTGAATTTTTTATCCTTAGAAGCCTCATGAAGGACTCGAGTAAGATATTCCATCACTAAAACAAAGAGTAAGGGAGAGATAGGATCACCTTGTCGAAGCCCTTTACTTCCCTTAAAACTGCCTTAGATCCGACCATTCATGAGTAAGCAATAGGATGAGCCTCTAAGACAGATCATAACCCACCTAATGAACCTGCCAGGGAATCTGAATGCTTTCAGCAAGTTCTCTAAAAAATCCCAGTCAATGGAATCATAGGCTTTACTGATATCTATCTTCATCAAGCAACGAGGAGAACTTTGTCTTCGATTATAACCCTTAATTAGATATTGAAGAATAAGGACATTATGGGCAAGAGATCTATTCTTAACAAAAGCCCCTTGATTTTGATTGACCAGCTTAGGAAGAATAGTAGTCAATCTGTTACAAAGCATTTTTGAGATGCACTTGTACAGAGTAGTACAGCAAGCGATTGGTCTATACTCTGTGGCATTTGTGGGATGACTAACCTTGGGAATGAGAGTTAAAATAGTACTATTCAAAGACTTAGGAATATATCATGTGTCAAAGAACTCAAGTACTGCCTTAGCCACCTCTTTCCCTATGTCTGTCCATAAACTTTTGAAGAAACCAGCTCCAAACCCATCTGGACCAGGACTTTTAAGAGCATTTATACTAAACATGGCAGTTTTGACATCTTGATAAAAGAAAGGTTTAATCAGCTCTACTTGGTCTTCAAGGTTCATAATCGGACCCAAGTCTATTATTGAAGAATCTATGTGACCTGAAGCTTTACTTGAGCAACCCAAGAAAGACTGAAAATGTTGAACAAAGTGGTTAATCACCTTTGGGTAATTATCTTCTACTCTGCCTTCTTCAGTTACAAAAGACACTATCCTGTTACTGGCTTTCCTTTTCTTCATACTAGCATAAAACATAAGAGGAATAAGCAGTTATTCATTTTAGATATCTGCAAGTTGAATAAAATTGGTATTGGGGCTCTTCTAGATACTAAAATTAAAAGAGAGAGGATTAAGGAGGTTATGAGTACTAGTTTTCTGGGTTGGGACTTCTACAGTAGTTCGAGTTTGGAGGGTAGAATTCTTTTGATTTGGAAGGCTTACTGGGTTAAAATAGAAGTAATAAAGGATCATGTTCAATTCCTCCACTGTAAGGTTCGGCTATGTGCTACAGACCAAACTTTTTGCCTCACAGTTGTTTATGGCTCTAACTAGCTGGAGGCCAGGAGGTTTCTTTGGTCTGAGCTATCCAATTTAACTTTCCCAGTTAAACCTTGGCTAGTTGTAGGTGATTTCAATGCTGTCTTTGATTCAGCAGATCGAATGGGAGGTAAGGCTATATCAATAAAAGAGCTAGAAGATGCAAGACAATGGCTTGATCTTGGCATAGTGGAAGAAATGAAGATTATGGGTTCGTTTTATACATGGTCGAACAATCAAGAAGGGAGAAACCGTATATTTTCCAAGTTAGACAGAGTGTTCTTCAATGAGGACTGGCTAGATTCATTTCCTAATGTCAGTGCAACAGCAAATTGGGAGGTAGTTTCAGATCACTGTGCTATAATTTTGAAGCATCTATCAGTCTAGAAAGAGGGTATGCGACCATTTCGATTCTACAATATGTGGATTGGCCATCCTAATTTCAAGCCAACATTATTGGCTAACTGGTATAAGCCTTTAAAGGCTGAGGGTCGAGGATTGGAGCAGATAGCTTGGAAGCTTTCTCAGCTTAAGTATGAGCTAAAGAGGTTTAATTGGAGGGTTATAGGAGATATTGTCAAGAAGTATGAGGAAAGCAAAAGAGTTTATCAACAAGCTAAATCTACTCTTTTCTCTGACCCGAATAATCAATGCTTGAGTTCAGCTGAAAGATCCTCTTTTTTGGAATTTAAGAAGCAGGAGAAAGCCTATGCTAGTTTTCTTTATCAGAAGAGTAAGATAGGTCAGGGACATATTGTTGAGACCACATTCTAATGTGGATTTGTTCGAGCTATTCGGCATGAGACGATCTTTGAGTAAAAATTAGCGGTTTAGTCATAACGGGATTAAGTTCGGGGCTCGGGGCGAGTCTCGGGGTGATTTTAATGATTAGAGTGTTGGCGGGAATTAAAGGGTAATGGGATATGAATTATTGGTATTTGAGAATATTGAGATTAACAGGGAATTGGAGAGCGTTAATTATGATTAACGAAATAGGTGGAAATTGTCAATTTTACCCTTGGGAGCCTTTAGAAACCTTTATTTGACCTAGGGGTATTTTAGTCTTTTCACCCCTAGGATGGTATTAAGCCATGAAGGCTGTAGAAACCTGAAGAAAATAGAGCATAGAAAAACCTTCTCCCGTACCTATTTTCTCTCTTTTTCTTCTTGGATTTTTGAGCTTAAGTTGAGGAATCAAGCTTGGGAAATAAGTCTTGAGAGCTTGGGAGTGTGTTCCACCATTGAAGAGCATCATAACCTGAGCTTGAGGTAAGTTTCTAGCCACTAAATCTCTGGTTTGCTCTGTTTTTGCTTTGGAATTCAGTTGAGATTTCTAAGTTGGTTGATTGGTTTTGCTTGGAGTTTTTGGCTAGGGTTCTTGGGGTTGTGGCGCTTAGGACATGTGGGGATGATTTTTGGGTTCATTTGACACCAAAAATGAGGTTTGGAAGCATTGGAATTGAGTTGGAAATGAAGGATTCGAAGGAAGAAGATTCAAGGGCTGATTAAGCTGGGTGTAGCACTACAACGCCCACAAGGGGGCGCTACAGCGCTACCCAGGGGAGGCTTGGGCAGTTTTTGTTTATGAGATTAGCGTTGGGGCGCTAGTGAGTAACGCTGTAGCGCCACTCTGTTCCTTCAGAATCCCGTTTTGAGTGTTTTTAAGGGTTTTTGGCTCGGGGTTTCAATCCTTAAGGCCCGGGATCGAATCTACTCACCGTGTGGGTACGTTTCAAGGTCTCGAGAGTGGGGTTTAGGTCAAGACCCTATTATTGTTGATTTTCATTAATGGAGGTTATAATTGGTTATGATTAGGTAACCGCTAAGGAATCAAAAGGTCAATCGTTCTCAGGAGTCGTTCTTGTTCTATTTCTCGCTCGAATTGAAGGTAAGAAAACTGCACCCTATATATATGACATGCATGGCTATTGTTGAGGCATGTTGAGTGTTTAAATGTGGACATGGATTGCATATTAAATGCTAGCAGATGTTGTTTACTTGTGTAAGGTACTGACTATTCAAAATCGGCATTGGTCGCGTATTACTGACCTGAGAGTTAGAAACGACATAAGCGTCATGAACGCAGGGCCGATAAAAGATTAGATCTAATCAATATCAACGTTGAATGACTCTAGGAGCATTAATGATAGACCGACCCTAAGGTCGATGAAAATTATAAGCGCTTGACTAGTCTACGACTAGTTACTCAGAGCCAGGGCCAAAGGCCTAGGTGACTGCTTGTCACGTGGCTAGGGAGCGGAATCCCATGGTTGTGACTCTATGGTCATGTGATAGGTTATATTGGTGACTAGTTCATCGAACACCTATCTTGATAAGCTAGTGAAAGAATCACTTATTTCTAAAGCCCAGGTGACCCTATCCTCACATGGTTAATGGGAGCGGAGCCCACTTTAGTGACTTTTCCAATTGTCACTCCTCTATTTTGGACTGAAAGTCTTGAATGATTATTACGATCATTGTTGATATTATATTCATGCGTTATTGTGTTTTCTTACTGGGCTTTGGCTCATGGGTGCTATGTGGTGTAGGTAAAGGGAAAGAAAAGCTCACCCAGCCTTGAGTGGAGAGCTTAGGTGGTGTTGTGTACATATTTGGCCGCTTGACCACCACGACCAAGGTGTTCTCAGAGGAACTAGGGGGTTTACCCTATTTTTTTCGTTTAGGTCGGCGGGTTGTAAATTTAAAATGTAATGACCATTTTGAGTTGTAAATAACTTGTAAATGTTTTTATGGGCCCATGAACAGTTTTATGTTTTAAATAAAATATATCCTTTCCTTTTGATTGGTTTTCCACCTTACCCTGTTAATAGCACCTAGAAGCACGTTTTTAACCAAAGAACTCAGGTAGCGAGTTAAATTCACGGTTCATCGTTCACCGTAACTGTCCCGGGGTAGCGAGTTAAGTTTGTTGTGGACCTTTCTTGAAGAACAACCCCTAGAACATAAAATCACAAAGCTATGATTTTATGTGAAACACAAAAGTTGCAAGGCTTGACACAAATGTAGATTTGTTGTCCAAAAATCTCTATTCCTAGCCTACTCTATGGAATTGCTTGAAGCTACAATAATGGAATGATATTCGGATACACAAGCCTTGATCCTTCATACAAGCCAAGCTTTCTTGATGAAGATCTTGGAGAAAACTAGTAATCTTAGAGTTAGAGAGAGAGGTGATTGATCAAGTCACCAATTAACTCTTATAAACCCCTTAAATTGTATATGACCCTCATTAGTGTCAACCAATGTGATTAGAGCATTTAAATTTAAGTTTTGGAGCTAAATTAAATAATTGTACGGACATGCAATAACGACCCAAGTGATGCATCGCCTAGTCTATCTTGTTTAGGGTTTCATGGGCCTGGCAAAATGTCGCCTCCTAGGAGCGACGCATCGCCGATGCCCCTTACTTTGCACTCCAAAATATGTCTCAAAACATCCCCAAATGCTCTCAAACTTATTGGGCACTCTTATATACTCCAAATAAACATTTTGGATCCAAAAATATAATTTATAAATGCCTATGCCGAAAGTCAACTTTCACATGTTGACTTTTAAGAAATCGTTATTGTTTTAGCACCTCTTCGTGCCTAAACAAATCCACTACGTATTTAAACAATCTCAACATTCCCCCACTTGGTTAAATACATCTTCACTTTGTCTAGCCAACGATATTAGTGCATAAAGTAAAGTACCTTTTGGGTTTGAACTTTACCTTAGTAAAAACACTACAAAGCTTAAATTGAAATGTTAAGGTATTCTTAAAAGATTGAACCCAACATTCATAGTGATAAAAACTGGTAATGTCTCACACTCCTCTATTTGATTACTTATGTATTTCCCACTGTTTGCGCTTAGCACTATTAATGGCCATGTGCTTGATCCATTCATGAACCACCCGGAGAGAAAACTCCTACTCTCTTCAGAGGCGGCCCACCTCTAGGTTCACATAGGTGAAATTCTTACAGCATCATTGTTACCTTTAGAGATGCTTGCTGCTCTTCAAATGAATTTTATTAAAAGCTCTAGGCTTAACCCTCACTTTGGTAGCAACCGACATTAGCTCACCCTTGATGGGTTGCTTCCAGCGTGTGCTATATTATGAGTTTCTTCTAGCTTCCGAGTTGCCTAATTATAGAATTACATGCAATGTCTACTAGATTTTGGTGGGGCTCCTCTCAAGAGAAAAGGAAAATTTATTGGAGTAAATGGGAGAATATTTTCTTATCTAAGTCTAAATGAGGATTGGGATTTAGGAGTCTTGAAGATTTCAATATGGCTCTTTTGGCAAAACAAGGGTGGAAGATCGTCACCAATCCAAATTATCTTCTTGCTTGGGCTTTTAAGGAGTGTTACCGTAATGTCCCAAATTTCCTAATAAGGCTTAGGGCCTTGATTAGGGGGCCAGGATGGAAAATTATGAAATTATGTGATTATATGATATTTATGTTTATTATCATGTGATTATGTGAATAATATTATAATATGACTTGATATGCATGTGGCCCATTTATGTTTAATTGGACAATTTTCATAATTTAGCCCGTTATGAGTATATTTGGCATATATGTGGTATGTGTGTGGTACTACATTATTATACGGTTATGTTTGGGTTACTCGGCACGAGACGATCCTAGGGAGCAAGCTAGTGGGAAAGTCACAACAGGACCCATACTTGACTTGGTGTGAGTCAATGGGTATTTTGGGTATTTAGCACATTACCGGGATATTGGGTAATGAGAATGATTATTTGATGATATATTGGGAGTTAGTGAGATCAAGAGGGAATTATTACTATTTTACCCCGGGGGGTGTTTTTGGGACCCCGAGCATTAGGATTTGCTTGAGGTTACTTAAGCTCGAAGTAAACTGTCAGAAATAAAAAGTACGTTTAGAACGCTCTCTTTCTCCCTCTCTCTCTCTCTCCCGTTCCCTTTTTGACACTGTTCTCATTTTCGAAGGAAACTCTAGTTTTAGGACTCAGATTTAGGCAAGGATCGAGGCATAGCGATTCTAGGGAAGATTAGAAGCTTATTAGCCGGAGGATTTAGTTGGGAAACGACTCAATCAGAGGTAATCCGAGTTTTAAGTTTTCGAGTTTTTAAGCTTGAATTTGATTTTATGTTTTGATGAGTTTTTGGATGGTTTGAGATTTGGTTTTTTATGGTTTTGGATCAATGGGATGTTTGGGAACTTTGTTTTGGGGATTGGATATGTTTGGATAGGTTTTTGGAGGATTTTAAGTGGGAAAAAATGGAGAAAATGCCTGGGTTCGTGGTCAACTCGCGACCTGTGTGAAGCGAGAGCCAGGAGGAGTCTGCCTGGGGGGCGCGCCACGACTTGGCCCCAGCACCCTGAAGCCCAGGCAGAAGGCACTCTGTCAAGGAGGCAAGTCGCGACCCTCAGGGCCAAGTCACGACCCGCCTGTGCATTTTTTGCCAGATTTGGTTTTTAGTCATGGAAACTTAACTCTAAAGGCTTGGGATTGATTCTACTACCCGGTTGGGTAGGATTCGATGTCTCAGAGGCTAAGACTCCGTCCGGAAGTATTTATTTATTCATTTTTTTTTATGGGATTCTATATTATGGTTGTGACTAGGTTGTTGCTAGGGGCTTAGAAACATGATCATGATTGAGGGTCGTTTATTGGTAACCTGTGCTTGGACCAAAGGTAAGAAAACTGCACCCAATATGTGATGCATGTGATACATGTGGTTATGGCATAGCATGAATGTTGAATATGGAATTTATTCAGAGCTTGAGTCTCTGTAATTGTGCATGATTATGATTATGCTTGCGATTATTGATTAAGCATATTGAATGCCTTATATTTGGATATTTTACATATGATATATGTTTGTGTGCATTACCTCATCGAGAAAGCACTGACTTATCAGTTAAAAAATGACAATGGTGTTTAGTACTGGTCGTGAAGCTCTAACTTATCAGTCATGATCGGCAATAATACTGAGTGATGGTCTTATGGAATTGACTTATGATTCAAGAGCGGCATTAGCATTCTAACCGCAAAGCGAAATGATTAGATCTAATCAACATGAGCATTAAATGCTTGACCAAACTATTGGTCAAACAAAACTAAAGCACTTGGCAAGCCTAAGGATAATTACTCAGAGCCAGGGCTAAAAGGCTCAGGTGACTAGAACGTCACATGGCTTAGGGTGCAGGACCCCAGAATAACTTAATAGTCATTTATTCCGGGCATAGGGCCCTTAGGGCACAGGACCCCAGTCATCTATTTAAGGCGCAAGATCCCAAAGAGACTTAATATGTCATTTATTTAGGGCGCAGGACCCTAGATTGACTTAATAAGTCATCTATTTAGGGCAAAAGACCCCAGAGAGACTAGATAGTCATCTATTCAGGGTGCGGGACCCTAGATTGACTTGACAGTCATCTACTCAGAGCGCAGGACCCCATAATTATTTGGCCTGCATGCATAAATAGGGTTATTACTACTAGGCATGCTTATTATGATTTGATGGCATATTATTATCTGCTTATGAGCATGTGTTTGAGTTTTCTTGCTGAGCCTCAGCTCACAGGTGCTATGTGGTGTAGGTAAAGGTGAAAGAAAGCTGGACCATCCTTGAGTTGGAGAGCTTAGGTGACGATGTGTACATATGCGGCTTCTCGACCACCACGGCCGAGGGTTTAAAGAGGAACTAGGATTAAACCCTATTTTGCCTCTTAGGTCGGCTGGATGTAAATCTTTTATTGTAACTAACCTTTAAAATGTATTTTGGGATCCCAATGTATACAGTAAACGTTTTAGTGAAATGTTGTGTCTTTGGCCAAAAATTTTAACCCTAAACCATTAATCACATTTAGTTACACAATTATGGCCAAATGACTCGGTTAGCGAGTTTAGCACTATTTAAAATGCACAGAGTAATGATCCCTGGGTAGTATGGCGTTACAAATTGGTATCAGAGCAAGCCAAGGTTAAGGGTTCCTGTAGATAAGCTGGGCATGTACACTCGTCACTATAGACAAGCTTCACTCAGGGTATGGTAACTATTTATGTGGTTATGTGCTTAACTGCTTAAATAAAATGTAAATGCTTTACCTGCATGCCTTATTAGGGAGCAAGAGATTCTGTTAGGGCTTAGCCCTTGACTATTGATATGATTATATGATTACCTGCTCAGCGAAAATATGAACGTGTTATTTGCATGCTTGGGTTGAGAGCATGGTATGTATGTTGGAAGAGTAGGGGTTATGATTGATGTATGAATGTTGTAGGCGTATTTGTAGCACTGTAGTGGTATATAAATGTGGTGTTGTGTGATTTTTCCCATGGGGAAGGTTTTTGAATATGCTCATCATGTTTAATGGGTCAAGTTATTGACTATAGATTCAATAAAATGTTATGTACCCAAGGCAATTAATGAGACCTGGTGGTAGTTATACCAAGGCTAGGAATTATAGCCAAGGCTTGAGTTCTTCACCTGCCCCTCAGAATTTGCAGCAGACGTTTACAGATATTCAATTAAGATTGCAAAGGCAAGAGGATGAGATCAGGTGTTTAAAATGGTAGCAGGTTCTGTCAGGGAACACCTCTTCCTTTGCTAAGCCAGGAGTGGCACCAGTATTGGCTCAACCTAGGCTCAAGAACAGGTGGAAATTTCTATGTGGAAGATTCCAGGAATATTACCCTCCAGTTTTTGAGGGAGGCCTAGACCCATTCAGAGCTGAGCAATGGATGGGCATGATCAGTTCCATCCTAGACAGTATGGGGGTGGTAGGTCACGACAGGGTGATTTGTGCTACATATGTATTGTGGGATGATGCCCAAACGTGGTGGGAAGTAGTATCCCAGACACGAGATACAACTACGATGAACAGGAAAGAATTTAGACAGCCATTTAATGAAAGATATTATTGTGATGCAGTCAAGACTGCTAAGACAAATGAGTTTTCGAACCTGGTTTAAGGAAATGCAATAGTAACCGAGTATGTTAACAGATTCGATGGGTTGGCCAAGTTTTCTTTTGATATGGTACCCACCGATATAGCTCGAAAAGAACGATTTATCCAGGGATTGAATCCCATAATAGTTCAGGGTGTTAGAGTCGCCCCAGTATATGAAATCTCTACCTACGCTTAGGTGGTAGGGAAAGCTCTTGCTGTTGAGAGCACAGAAAATGAAATTGAGAAGGAGAGTTCCGGAGAGCGCGGAGCTCAGACAGTGATAGTTCCATTTATTGGATCGGGCAATGATGAGGATTGGAAAGTCCACCTCGAATGCACTCGGTGTAAGAGGCGTCATCTGGGAGAATGCCGAGCAAGGGCATGTTTCTTATGTGGGTTGGTTGGGCACTTCAGGAGAGATTTCCCAAGGTGAAGGGAGGATGAGAAAAAGGGAGTGGACAGCTCGACTCTAGCTCGAGTGTTCACTCCGATGTAGTCAGAGACTGAGGCTGAGACTGGTTCCTCAGTAGTGGCAGGTCAACTTCATTGTTCTGATTTTTGGTATTATGCTGACTATTTTTGGTGCCAAGTTGTTCTTTGCTTTCATGCATTAAGAGAGAGGCGTAGACTTGATATGTAGATTACATGGTTATGTTGTGATGAGAATGTGATACTCTATTGGTAATTTTAGGAGATGGGTTAGGTTATGGTGAGAAGGGACTCATCAGTTGATTTGATAAGAGTTGGTTGTGACTGACTTCGATATGATCCTGGATATGGATTGGCTAGCCAAGTATGAGGCAATGATAGATTGCAAGGAAATGATGGTAACCCTTGGGTTTGAGGGTGAGAAACCCTTGTATTTGTTGGCACTGTGCATGGACCCTATATGCTTATGACATCTGTATTTAGAGCTAGAGACTTATTGCAGGAGGATGCATAAGACTCTTAGATAGTGTGGTGAACACCACTCAGGTCGTGCCAATGGGACCAAGACAGACTGGATTAGTCTGCAAGTTTCTGGACGTATTCCAGAGGATTTTCCGAGGTTACTTTTACACAAAGAGATAGAATGGTGATTATGTTGGTGCCAGGGACATAATCAGGTTTAGAACATTGTATTGTACAACTTCAGCAGAGCTGTGAGAACTAAAGGTTCAGTTATTGAGCAAGACGATATTCTTTAAGGTGGACCTTTGATCTGGTTATTACCAGCTAAGGATCAGGAGGAAGAATAAGCAAATGGCAGCTTTTTATATCAGATAAGGGCACTAGGAATGCTGAGTTATGTCTTATGGCTTTGACTTATGCCCTAGTTGTTTTGATGGATCAGATGAATAAGGTATTAAGAGATTATTTGAATTTGTTTGTGATCATCTTGATTGACGGTATTGTGGTATACTCTCAGTTGGAGATTTTCCAAGGTCAAGGAACGCCTCAGAGGGCAGGAGTGTTCTTGGACGGGCAGGACATTACATGTGCTTTGTGGAAGAGTTCTGAGTCTTCTTACAGATAAGAACTAGTTTATCAATTGTGATGATATCTCATTGATAAGAAAATGTGATTGCCTTGCATCATGTTAGTTGAAGAGTATGACCAGAACTAGAATAGAGTTACTGGTGGGCCAGTTGGTCAACATTAAGTTTGAGTTTACCCTTGTAGAGAGGATTAAAGGAAAATAGTTGAGAGAACTACAAATGGAAGGAATTGAATGGAATGTCTTAGTTGGATTAGTTAAGGATTATGCAGAGTTAGGTATGAGTTTATTGAAGTATTAAGGATCGGACTTGGGATCCGATGAACACTGAGATTAAACGAGGGATTCTGGATGAATCTCATACCACCTCTTATTCTTTTCATCCAGGCATCATGAAGATGTACTAGGATCTGAAAGCTTTATAATGGTGGCCTGGGATGAAAATGGACGTAAATGAATACGTGGCAAAGTTCCTAACCTGTTAGCAGGTCAAGACAGAGTGTTAGAAATCAGTAAGACCAGTATACTCTTTATGTATTCCATAGTGAAAGTAAGGAAACATCGCGATGGATGTTGCGATGGGGCTGCCTAGGATAGTGGGCAAGCATGATTCGGTTCGGGTCATTATAGACAAGTATACAAAGTCAACTCACTTTTATCAGCAAGGACGAGTAATACAGTTGATCAGTATACATGTCTCTATGTGAGAGGGATAGTATGCCTTCATGGAATTTGAGGTCTATCTTATTAGATGAAGACCCTGCTTCTATTTCCAAGTCTTGGGGAAGGTTACTAAAGGCAATGGGTATATAGTTAGAGTTTAGTACAGTTTATTATCCTAAGATTGATGGTAAATCTTATGGAGTTATTTATTTATTAAAAGGCACCTTATGAGATGCAATATGGTAGGAAATGTATATCGCTCATTCACTAGGACAAGAAGAGTGAGAGGTTATGTTGATCCTCGATTTGGTCAACGCACGGAGTCAAATAAAATGACAAAAATTAGATGAATTCAAGTCAAGAAGATAAATGACACAAGGATTTATAGTGGTTCGACAACTTAGTGTTCTTATTAATGTAATGAAAACCTGCGATTAGTAAAACTAGGGTTTACCAAGTTTCACAAGCTCAATAATAGATACAAAGAATTGCGTAAGAACAATGATTTTTTCTCCCAATCCCTAAAGATCCTTCTCATGAGCCCTTTGAGTCCTATTTATAGGCTCAAGGATCTCCTTATGGGCCGATGGGCCTTGATTACATTTAATACAAACGTATCTGAATAATAATGGAAATTACACTTTACATAAATACAGGATCAAATATCTTTAGAAAATATCTTACATACTGCGACCAACCCTGGTCGCCTATGAAATATCCCCTTTGCCATGTGAATTCTCCTCTGGTTGATGGTCGACCAGAACATAACCACTTAAATTGCCACGCGCATCTCACGTGCGTACTAATCTTGACACGTCATCAAGTGAATCTTTTTTGTGTAAACATTTGCCCCCTAAGTCTATTTTACTGCGACCAGCATTTAATAAACTTACTCGATCAACTATTCGTTTGACCTGTCACATTTGTTAGCCCCATTTTTGAAAAAGTAAGCAATCATGAATTTTATAGTTTCCCAAAAATATTTTGACGGTTATTATGATTTCCCATACATCAAAATCCCACTCCCATCATTACCTTTTCAACTGCACCATGATCAGTATAAATATACCATCTTTCCGTTTTTCACTTTTTACCGAAGCTTTCTCTCTCTTCAAGAACTCAGAAAAAAATTTCAAGAAAAAACCCAGAAAACCTCTGTGATCCGAGACACCTTCAACTTTGCTTCGAGCAAAAATCCTCGTGATTCCTCTGCAAACCATAATCCAAGTAAGTTTCAAACTCACCTTCTCTTTTATGCACTCTAGAATAAATTTCGTGAGTTTTTCTGATTGTGTCTCCATTGTTCTTGATAAAAAGCTTCTCGGTTAATCAGGCTCATACAAAGACGTATAGAAACATGCTAGAATAGGGATTTTAGGTAGTATAAAACACTAGACAATGTTTAGAAATTAATGTGGGACATAGGAGTACTGATTTAGGGCCCGAAATAGAAGTGAAAATTAGATTTTACTGTTTTTGCAAAAACTGAGTTTTTCCCGCCTGTTTTCGGAGCCAAAAAGTTTTCTCGAAAAAACTTTTCACCTTCACTTTTTGATCTGTTTTTTCAAAATGCTCGCATGTTTGTAGTTTTTATATTGGGATGTTGCTGGTCATATAAAAGCTTAACTTTTATACACGAGCAACGTTATCCCTATATTTCTCTTCTTCTATCTATTGGTCGTAGATTCTCACTTCTCCTTTACTCTTTCCAGATATTCATGCCTGATCCCTGGGAGGTGAGAGGCCAATAGACGACGATCTCCTCACTTTGTTGTTCGAGGATCAGGAATAACCTCCACTACCTTTTCCCAAATTTCCATCTTCACAACAAAACCCCTCGACCAGCCCCTCAACTAGTCAACCAAATATGGGTCGTGTGAAGTACACTGCTCATAGAAAAAGAAAAACAACTGATTCACCTTCTAAACAACCTGCTTCCGGTACCGAGGGTCCATCAAATGACTGTCAACCTATAAATTCTGCACCACCAGATATTCAACCCAAAGCCCGGCATCACGACGGCCCTCGAGCAGAAGTGGACTGGTACGTCGCGCCTCCTAGTGTCATATCGTCCAAGATGATGGAAAAATATCCCAAGAAGTATGGTCTTCCTGGGATTACTTTAGTCAAACCTACACTCGACCAAAGGGAAAATGTGCATGGAGGTGCCTTTAGCGCCTGGTCGAGGTATCACATAGAGGCAGGGGCAATCCTGCCCTTGCACGACTTCTTCCAAGGGGTGGTCAATTACTTCGGGGTCACCCCTTTTCCAATAACACCCAATGGATATAGAGTACTATCAGCACTCTATATCCTTTACAACCATAAAAAGTGGCATGTGCCTACACCACATGAGATCAACTATCTGTTCGATCTCAAGTCCAACCCCAACCAAAACAACACAGGTTTTTTCCTTTTCTACCACCAAGAATCTGCTCGGAAATTTCTAAGCGATGTCACCCACAAGTCCAATGTAGGGAAGTACTTCCAAGAGTACTTCCTCACAACCGACCTGGTCGCTGACAACCTGGCCTTCACACGAGGAGGTAAACTTTTCAATTGCTGGTCGATGATTGCTGTTAGTTTTTCCTTTCATTGTCCTTAGCAAATTATTGTTGTGTCTAGGTCCATGGTACCGACCAGACCCCACTCTAGAGATGGAGATGAGGGCCGCAGCCCTGGCCAGCATGGCGAACATTGAAAAGAGCATCAAGTAGCTGGTCACTGAGAGCAATCTAAGGCTGGTCGGCCTTTTGAAACCTCACCAGGAAGTGAGGGAATCCACCGCGGGGAGTGCCACTGGAGAGGGTACCGGACAGGAAATCCCCGAGCAGCAGCAAGATGTGTCACAACCCTCGAGGCGACGAGCGAAGGGAGTGACCATCCAAGAACCGTCTAGCAACCCTCGGGCTACTGCTACCCTTGCCCATCATGGGAGGGGAAAGCAAAAACTGTGGGAATACACCGACCCTAAATCCGAATCCTCTTACGAGAACGGTATAAATCTCTCGCTCTTAGATAACCTTCCTATCACCTACCACTTATTCGATAGAAATGGCAACTTTAATTTTACGACCAGTAATTTTAATTCGGACTTCTTCAAGGCAGATAGTGAGTGTAGTTGTATAGATAATATATCGACCAGTAATAATAGTTTGGGTATACTACTTAGGATTTCCCTTTCCATTATTCCATTACTTCTCCAAACTACTTTGTCTGATCATTTTCTTTTGTTTTGCAGTCATGCCTTCTGAAGATGCCTTTGACATGTACGCCAATGCCGATGCTCCTACGAGCAAAAAGAAACCGAGTAGGAGGCATCCATGAGAGTGCAGTGGTGAGCCTTCCAAGAAAAAGGCTTGATCAGACGACCCTCCAGCTCCAACTCCTTCTCGAAATACAACTCATCTTCCTCCTCCTCGCAGTAGCCCTTCCCCCGAGCAGGCAGGGAGATCCCTGGCCACCGACCTGCTGAACAGCGCCTACAACGCTACCCATGAGAAGCTTCACAGGCTGTCCAGGCACCGTCGTAGCCAGGAAGCCTTTTCCCATCTTCCTTCGCTGAAGAACAGCCAAGTTATGAGTCGCGGGTTGTCTGTAGTCCTCAGTGTAAGTGTGTTTCTTCTTTTTTCTCTAGTTTCAGTCGAGCAACATTTTCTCTAATTTCCCCTAACCAATTCATTTTTTTAAATCTTTTTGCAAGGTATCCTAACCATGAGCCATATCTGGCGTCGTGCTGAGGAGACCGAGGCCAAACATGCCGAGGAGGCAAAGGTGTGCGAAGAGAAAGTTAGGGTAGCTGAAGACAAAGTCACCAGCTTAACCGAGGAGCTGAAGATGAGCCAAGGAGAGTTTTCCAAAGCTCTTGTTTCCAGAGAAAAATTCAAGGTGGCCTCAGAAAACAACTTCAAAGAGGCGACCAAACTCCAAGAGGACTTGACGACCAACATGAAGGAGGCCACTGAGCTGGAGGGGCAGGTCAAGCTACTCAAAGAAAACAATTCCCAGAACCTGGAGAAGTTCAAAGGAGCGACCTTCAACTGTTTCTACCTGTTCTGGAAGAACAACCCAGGGGCGAACTTTGACTAACTTCCCGAGCAGATGAGGCAAGTCGAACTAGGGAAATGTGCTGCTCGCTTGGAAGAGGAAAAGAAAGCTCAGGAATCTCCTAAGATTTCCTTAGCAACAGGCGTCGACGGAGCCGAAGAAGATGCGGGGACAACAGTTGACCAGCACCCTCAGCAAGACCCTCATCCAGCTGCATAATGATTTATAATTAATTTTTTTAATTTGTAATGTTGAGACAATTTTGCTACCTAAGGCAACTTTTCTTTTAATAATTAATTACATCCGAACAACAATTTCTCGCGGTGTAAAAACATTTCGTTATGATATTATAATATTTGGTATTATTACAACATCTATTTGTATGACCGAACTTAGCATAATACTTTGTTTTGATTTTACAAAATTAAACCAAAATTTTTGAAAAACACTCTAAGTGTCGTAGTATGCTTTCCTTTATTTTTCTCTTGCTTTTACATATGACTATGATATGCTTTGCTTGCTTAATATCTTATATGCCCCCCAGTGATCGAGGAGCTTAAGGTTCTCAGTCACTTGTCATGACCAAGTCTTGTTCGAACATTACTACTCGCGTACTTATAATTAAAATAATAATATAGCAAAACAACACCGTAATGAGCAAATACCTGTAATAAATACAATAAATGGCAAGAATAACTGGCTACACATAGTTCTTTTTATTTCTCGTAATAAAATGGACAAAATTGTGTCTGTACGAGTGATCAAGAATTGATCTTACACTTATAAGCGACCAGTCAATTAACTGACTAGCCCTTGTTCATAAACTTGTAAAAAGTAAAATTAATACAAGCCAATTATTTAAAAAGAATTGTTTATTTATAATACTTGCGCATGTGTTCTCCATTCCAATAGCGAGGGATGAGATATCCATTTAAGCGAGCAAGTTTATATGCGCCTGGTTGAAGGATTTCTTCAATCTTATATAAACCTTCCCAGTTTGGTCCGAGCACTCCGGCAGCTTGGTCGCGAGTGTTGAGAAAAACTCTTCTAAGTACCAAATCCCCTACGTTAAACTTTCTTTCACATACTTCAGAGTTAAAATATCGAGCGACCTTTTGTGGGTAAGCTGTCACTTGAAGTTGAGCTTGCTCGCGCCTTTCGTCGACCAAGTCCAAAGACTCCATCAATAATTGATCATTAGTGCTCTAATCATATGTGAGCCTTCTATGTGATGGTGGATTTAGCTCAACAAGTAACATGGCTTGATACCCATAGGCCAAGGAAAATGGTGTATGGCCTGTTGCTGTTTGGTGGGATGTTTGATATGACCAGAGTACTTCTAGTAATTGTTCTGGCCACGCCCCTTTTGCTTCTTCAAGTCTTTTATTTAGTGTGTCCTTCAGAGTCTTGTTGACGGCCTCAACTTGTCCATTTTCCTGTGGATGAGCTACTGCTGAAAAACTTTTTATAATTCCATGCCTTTTGCAGAAATCAGTGAAAAGATCACTGTCAAATTATGTGCCATTATCTGAGACAATTTTCCTTGGCAACCCATACCGACATACGATGTTCTTGACAACAAAGTCCAATACTTTCTTGGTCGTTATTGTTGCTAGTGGCTCAGCTTCGGCCCACTTTGTAAAGTAGTCAACAACAATTACTGCATATTTGACATTCCCTTTTCCTTTAGGTAAAGACCCGGTCAGATCAATTCCCCATACTACGAATGGCCATGTGCTTTGCATTTGTTTGAGCTCATTTGGGGCTGCTCTTGGTATCTTGGAGAATCTCTGGCACTTGTCACATTTTCAAAAGAAATCCATAGAGTCCTCATTCATGGTAGGCTAGAAATACCCTTGTCTTAAAATCTTTTTTGACAAACTCTGCCCCCCCAGCATGATCTCCACAGAAGCCTTCGTGGACCTCTTGCATCAATTCCTTGGCTTTCTCCATAGAAACACACTGTAACAAAGGCATTGAGTACCCTCTTCTATACAAAATTCTGTTGACTAGAATAAATTGAGTCGGTTGTCTTTGAAGCGTCCTCACTTTGTTTCTCTTGGCTGGCAGCAATCCCTACTCGAGATATTCGATGATGGGTGTCATCCACGTGTCTGTAGCTTGAATCACTAGTGAGGATTCTTGTATTTGAATGCTCGGTGCCAACAAATGTTCAACTGGTACTATGCTCAAGGCGTCGGCATCTTTCGCGCTTGCTAACTTGGCCAAGGCATCAACATTTGAATTCTGATCATGAGGCACTTATTGAAGAGTATACTTTTCAAATTGTGCCAATAACTCATTTTCTTTGTTCAAATAAGCAACCATCCTGAGACCCCTAGCCTGAAACTCTCCCATAATTTGATTAACTACTAGCTAGGAATCGCTATATATTTTCTAGTGACTTTATATCCATGTTCTTAGCTAGTCTTAATCCTGCGAGCAGAGCTTCGCACTCGGCTTCATTATTGGACGCTGTAAAGTTGAATCTGATTGCACAGTGAAACCGATGTCCTTTGGGTGTGATTAAAATCATACCTGCTCCTGCATTATGCTCGTTGGAAGAACCGTCTACGAACAACTTCCAGGAAGGAGCTTGATGTTGACTTTCAGTTTCTTCCATTGGTTCGCTAACTGGGATTCCGATGAATTCTGCGACGAAATCTATTAGGGCTTGCCTTTTCACAGCTGTTCGTGGAGAATAAGAAATTTCTAATTGCCCTAGTTCGACCGCCCATTTTAATAACCAACTAGCGACTTCTGGTTTTTGTAAGACTTGCCGTAATGGCTGGTTGGTGAGTACTGTGATGGGGTGAGCTTGAAAGTAGGCTCGCAACTTCCTAGAGGCCAAAATCAAGCAAT
Source organism: Humulus lupulus (assembly GCF_963169125.1). NCBI lineage: Eukaryota > Viridiplantae > Streptophyta > Magnoliopsida > Rosales > Cannabaceae > Humulus > Humulus lupulus. Next base: position 172,461,773 of record NC_084798.1, on the reverse strand, counting down.
AGGCTAACTTTTCTATGGGTGGATACCATAATTCAGCTCCCACTAGCCTCTTGCTTATATAGTATACTACTTTCTAAATGTTATCTTTTTCTCTGATTAAATCAGTGCTAGCAGCATACTCTGTGATTGCCAAGTAGATGAACAAAGTTTCCTTTTCAACAGGTTTTGACAAAATCGGTGGTTGCAACATGTGGGATTTTAGCGCTTGGAAGACCTGCTCGCACTCTTCTGTCCATTCAAACTTCTTGTTGCCTCTGAGTAGATTAAAAAATGGAACACACTTGTCTGTTGACTTAGATATGAATCTACTTAGGGTAGCAATTCTTCCAGTTAGGCTTTGAACATCTTTAATCTTGGCAGGAGACTGCATCTCGATCAGTGCCTGAATTTTTTCGGGATTAGCTTCGATTCCTCGTGAATTTACTATGAATCCCAAAAAATTTCCTGATCCAACACTAAAGGAACACTTGAGAGGGTTCAGCTTCATCTAAAAAATTTCAAGATGTTGAAGCATTCTTGTAGGTCCTCGATGTGTTCTTCAGCCTTCTTTGACTTAACCAACATGTCATCGACATATACTTCCATGTTAACGCCGATCAGCTCTTTGAACATATGGTTGACCAATCGCTGGTAAGTCGCACCAGCATTTTTCAAACCGAAGGGCATTACTTTGTAACAGTAAAATCCTGTGTCTGTTCGAAAGCTAGTGTGATCCTCATCAGGTGGATGCATACTGATTTGATTGTATCCTGAGTATGCATCCATGAACGATAAAATTTCATGCCCTGATGTAGCATCGACTAGCTGGTCGATTCTTGGAAGTGGGAAACAATCCTTCGGGCAGGCTTTAATAAGGTCTGTGAAATCCACGCACATCCTCCACTTTCCATTCAGCTTGGGAACCAATACAAGATTAGAGACCCAAGATGGATAAAACGCTACCTTGATGAATCCATTTTCCTTCAGCTGCTCGACTTCTTCTTTTAAGGCATTCGATCTATCTTTGTCGAGCAGCCTTCTTTTTTGTTGCACAGGTGGATAGTTTTTGTCTATATTTAAGACATGGCTAATCACCACTGGATCTATCCCAACCATATCTTAATGCGACCAAGCAAACACCTCTTGGTGCTCTCTAAAAAATTCCACCAGTTTGTTTTTTGTAGTTGTCTCTAAGGTTTTACTAACTTTCACAACACTGGTCAGATCTGACTCTTCTAATTGGACCTCCTCAAGGTCTTCCACAGGTCCAACGTTCTCTTCAAAATCCCCAAAGCGAGGATCTAAATTTCTATCCTCACTTTGGGAAACACCCTATTTGGTGACTTGTTCACCTGATTGGGCTTGTAGTTCATTTGTCACCAGCAACTTTTTCTTGGCTTTTTCTCCCGATCTGCTTCTTTTTGCTTTTGTGATCGAGGAGTTATAACATTCCCGTGCTTCTCGCTGGTTTCCCAATATGCATCCAATTCTTGCGTCGGTTGGAAACTTCATGGCCAAATTCCATACTGAGGTCATTGCCCGCAGATCGACGAGAATGGGCCTTCTAATCACAGCGTTATATGTGGAGGGAAAATCAACTACTATGAAAGTAGCAAGTAATGCCATGTTCTCAGGTGTAGCCCCTGCTGTGACTTGAAGCTCTTCGCCGAAAAAACCATAAATGGTTTGGTTGCATGGTTCCAAATCTTGCACTGACAATTTCATCCTTTCCAATGAAGATTTATACAAAATGTTGACTAAGCTTCCTGTATCCACCAACACTCACTCGACCATCATGTTGGCGATCTGAACATCCACGACTAGAGGATCTGAGTGGGGAAATCGAACATGCTGAGCGTCTAGCTCAGAGAAAGTTATTGATTCTTCCTCTGCTCGAGCTTTTTTGGGAGTTTGCTCCTCGACGTTCAGCATTTCAATATCCTGATCGTGACGTAAGGCTCTAGCATATCTTTCTCTTGTCTTCCCACTGTCACCTGCTATGTGTGGTCCTCCGCAGATGATCAACAATGTACCAACAATTGGAGCTGGCTGTAAAGGAGGTGAGCGTTGGTGTACAAGTGCCTACTTGTTGCCTCCTTGAGCCTCTTGCTGAGAACCTCTAGCCACTCACATGTACCTCCTAAGATGTCCTTGTCTGATAAGGAACTCAATTTCATCATTGAGCTGGTTGCAATCATTGGTGTCATGGCCATAGTCGTAATGAAAACGACAAAATTTGGTAGTGTCTCTCTTGGATATATCTTTCCTGATTGGGGTTGGTCGCCTAAAGGGAACAATAGTGTGACTGGCCTGGTATACTTCCGCTCTGCTATCTATTAGGGCTGTGTAATTAGTGAACCTCAACTCGTATCTATTCTGTTTCGAGCGCTTGTTATCAGACGTTGTTAGCTCATGGTTCACCCTTTTCCCCCCATTCTTCCCATTATTTTTTTCCGTTGCCATTGGCTTTCCCAGATCCATTGGCAGCTTTGGTGGGTTCTTCTTTCTAGCCATGGTCGTCTGTAGGAGACTTTCCTTCATTGGCAATGGCCTCCTCGAGCTTGATATACCTGTCTGCTCGGTCCAGAAATTCCTGAGTGCTCTTGGCTCCATTCTTTCGCAAGTTGTTCCAAAGGGATGAGTGGCGTTGTACCCCAGCAGTAAGAGCCTTCACCTTTCCCTCATCCCCAACCGACTTGGCCCCAATAGCTGCTCGTATGAATCGTTGAATATACCCATTTAGGGTCTTTCCTTCCTTCTGGCGTATTTTGACCAACTGATTGGCCTCGATTGGATGTACTCCACCAGCATAGAACTGTCCATAAATCTCATTTACGAACATTTCCTAAGAAACTATACTGGCCGGAGGGAATTTGAAAAACCACTCCTGAGCAGTTTCAAATAAAGTTGCCAGAAAAATTCTGCACCGAGCATCGTCTGACACCTTTTGGATGTCATCTCGAATTTGTTTACGTGAGATACATGATATTCTAATCCAGTAAAGTTAGGCAAGACCAAAATTTTAAATTTGCTTGGAGTCTCTGCCACAACAATTCTTTGCACAAAGGGAGTGCCCTTTCTCCAATCAAATTCTATATGGGATGTCCGGTTCCCAACCAATTGTTGGACGACCTGCTTTAAAGCATCTAGCTGGGCCTATACATCATCTGGTACAGCTGGAGCGACCAGTGCTGGGGGAAATACTCATCGTGCCTTTCCCTTCGATCATTAATAACATCTCTCAAATCTTCATCCCTAGGCCTTTGCTCGTTCACACTTAGTCGGTCAAAGACATTGGGTTGTTTAGGTTGTCCCCCAGCATTCGGTTCTCCATTGGTGGGGGGTTCTGCCCTTCACCCCTCTCCTCTTGTCGCCGACCAGCATTCCTCATGCCAGAATCCGCCTCATTATAATCATGGCCATCTCTAAATTGTGACCTATGATGGTGCGACCTGTTGTTCGCACTATTTCCCTCTCTCCCTGCTGGAATGTTCCGATAGGTAAGTGGAGGCTTGCATTGGTCGGTAGGTCCCCTGGCACTATTATGTCATGGGGGACCCCTGATTGCAGAGCCTGAATCCACCTGCCTTCTACTCCCCGAAGGACGCTGTCCTTTGCTCGGAGGGTTTTGTTCAGCCATCTGGAGTCTAGGGCTTCTAGGATGTTGTTCGGCCCTATTCTGCCTTTGCTACCGGGTGTTTTCTCGACCAGCACGATAGGGTGGTTGTTGCTCAGGATCCTGGAAAGGCCTGTCCTGTTGAGTAGCAAGGGGTGGCTTTGGCCTCTGAGGATGCATTGGTTGTGGCAGATTGTGGTGATGCTGGGAATGCTTTGAATGTGGATTTTTTTGTGGGTGAGTACTAGGTGGCTGATTCGGTTGGTTGGCAAGTGCAGGCTGTCCTCGTGCCAAATGAATGGCTGCCTCCAAGCCCGCAGTGGAATCCTTTTGCTGGCGGTCCATGTCAGCCTGCCGCTCATTTAGCTCATGGTGTGGCTTGATTAGCTCTCAAATTGGCTAATTCTTCTTGCAACACAATCAAAGTCATCCTCAAAGTTTCAGTATCCATCTCCTCCTCTTCCAATTCCACCTGTGGCTCATCCTCAGCTACACCTTGTGGAGGAGGTTGATTTAGCACATTCCCAGTGGTTTGCCCAGTTTTCCTAGTTGTTTTTGCCATTCGATCTTCTTGGAAGTCTTGAGCTCAGCTCTCAATGAAAGCACCAAAATGTTGACCCTCGATTTGGTCAACGACATGGAGTCAAATAAAATGATAGAAATTAGATGAATTCAAGTCAAGAAGATAAATAACACAAGGATTTATAGTGGTTCGGCCCTAAGTGATGGTAATGACCTATGTCCACTTAGTGTTCTTATTAATGTAATGAAAACCTGCGATCAATAAAACTAGGGTTTACCAAGTTTCACAAGCTCAATAATAGATACAAAGAATTGCGTAAGAACAATGATTTTTTCTCCCAGTCCCTAAAGATCCTTCTCATGATCTCTTTGAGTCCTATTTATAGGCTCAAGGATCTCCTTATGGGCCGATGGGCCTTGATTACATTTAATACAAACGTATCTGCATAATAATGGGAATTACACTTTTTACATAAATACAGGATCAAATATCTCTAGAAAATATCCTACATACTGCGACCAGCCCTAGTTGCCTATGAAATATCCTCTTTGCCGTGTAAATTCTCCTCTGTTCGATGGTCGACCAGAACATAACCACTTAAATTGCCACGCACATCTCACGTGCGTACTAATCTAGACACGTCATCAAGTGAATATTTTTTGGGTAAACAGGTTATATTTGGATCTTGAGGTGGTTTAGAGGTTCATTGAGGTTATTAAAAAGGTTAGAGCTCGTATGCTCGCTTCTTAGAGTAAATGGGAAAGTTATGTTAATTTGAAGTGAAGGAATGTGAAGTTCCAAGTGGAAGACTATATCTTCCTTAGAGTCTCACCATGGAAAGGGGTGAGGAGATAAGGGCAAGTTGAGCCCTAGATTAGTAGGACTGTTGGAAATCCTGGATAGGATCGACCAGGTTGCCTATGGGTTGGCCTTATCTTTGGCAGTGTCGGCCATATACAATATATTTCATATTCAGGTCAAGACAGAGTGTACACTCTGTCTTGGTATCAGAGGAAACACATGTTAGACAAGACTCATGTGTTGAGTTATGAGAATCTGGAATTAGAGGCTAAGTTATCCTGTGAGGAATAAGTTTTTAGCTACCAAATATTATTAGTAGCAATTAATTATATTTGCCACTAAATTATGGTAGCAAAATGATTTAGTTACAAAATGTATAGAAAAAAGACCAAATGTTTCTACTACCAAAATTATTAGTAGCTAATTAGTATTTTTAACTACCAATTTTTGTTTAGTAGCTAAATTTATTGGCTACAAAATTTAAAATTAACAATTTTATATATTATTGACTACCATTTTGTTTTGGTAGCAAAACAAAATATTTTAGCTACTAATTTTTTGGTAGCTAAAAGATAAAAAAAATTCTACTATTTTTTTAAGAAAAAATTGCTACTTATTAGTTTGTAGCAAAATAGTATTTCAACCACTAATATTACGGTATTAAAATCACATTCTAAAAAAGCTTGATAAATTATTTATAAATTATATATAATACATACAAATGAAATAAAAATATTGTATTTATACATATAGCATATAATAAATAAAATAATCCTTAATATATTTTTCTGTTAATCTATTTACATTTTTATGTAATGCACTATTTCATAATCTTGTAACACTGTCTATCACACACACAATACCTCTCCCACACTATCTTTCACCACTAACATTATAATACTTTCACTATCAGTGCTAACCGCCACCACCCTCTGCAGAATATATAAAGATCATCTCTCAAAGCTCAAACAGAATCATAAAACCATTCTAATTCCAATACGATGGACCATACTCCAAACAAGGCGCTCTCTTTCTCCTCATCGATGGTAAAGGCTGAAATATATTCGATTATTAGGTAAATAGTAATTAACAAAGTTTCGTTTTCTCTCTATCTTTTACTCTTGTTTCTTTGATTATTTTCCTTGTATTTTGTTCTTTATTTCTTCCTTTTACAGATTTTCACAATTTGAGAGATTAGATTGGAAGACATTAATCCAAAAATTGTTCTACATGTATCTTCGGAGCAAAACCAGTACCAAACACCATATTGTATCTCCATATTGTAATTTTTTTTAACTATTCATCAAGCAATCTTAGCTTGTATTTCCGATGTATATAAAATTTGTATGTATATACAAAATATATTTATCTTAAATTCTTATTAAGGTTTAATAATGTTTCTTCATAGTATTTTAATATTTATATTAAATCAATTGAGCAATTATTATAATATATTAGTTGCAAAAATCCTAACTAAACAAAATATACAAATTACCAAATAAGAACATTTCTCCATTTTTTAGTGGATAATAGTTTATTAGCTACCAATTTTAAATATTTTGCTACCAAGTTTTATTAGTAAAATAGAAATGATAATCATTCTATTAATAAAATGAAGTAATTTGCTACCAAATTGTGGTAGCAACAAGAAATCTGTGGACACAAAAGTTAATCATTTTGCTACTAAATACAATAGTTTTTGCTACTAAATATACAATAGCATATAAAGAACACTTGCTACCAAATTTTTTTGTAGTAAAAAATTTTTAGCGACGGAGAATTAGCTACGAACTAGCTACTAATATTTTTTGGTAGCAAAAAGTGTATTAGCTACGAAAAATATGTTATTAGCTACCAATTTTTTAGTAGCTAAATTACTTTTTTCTTGTAGCTCAGATATGAGACAGAAAGAACAAGGTTTTGAGAAACAAAGTTGTACCTTTGGTTAAGGTATTATACAAAACAGTAAGGTCAAATGAGCGACCTGGGAACTGGAATCAGATTTGCGGGATTGATATTCCGGGCTAATCAGATAAAATTTTGCGGACAAAATTTATGTAAGGAGGGGATAGTTGTAACGTCCCAAATTTCCTAATAAGGTTTAGGGCATTGATTAGGGAGGGGGCCAGGATTCCACATTATGGAATTATGTGATTATATGATGTTTATGTGTATTATCATGTGATTGTGTGAATAGTATTATAATATGACTTGATATGCATGTTTAGGTGTATTAAATATGCATGTGGGCCCATTTCTGTTTAATTGGGAAATTTTCATAATTTGGCCTGTTATGGGTATATTTGGCATATATGTGGTATGTGTGTGGTACTACATTATTATATGGTTATGTTTGGGTTACTCGACACAATACAATCCTAGGGAGCAAGCTCGTGGGAAAGTCACAACGGGACCCATACTTGACTTGGTGTGAGTCAAGGGGTATTTTGGGTATTTAGCACATTATCGAGATATTGGGTAATGGGAATGATTATTTGATGATATATTGGGAGTTAATGAGATCGGGAGAGAATTATGAGAATTTTGACTATTTTATTCCGGGGGTGTTTTTGGGACCCCGAGCATTAGGATTTGCTTGAGGTTACTTAAGCTCGAAGTAACCTGTCAGAAATAAAAAGAACGTTCAGAATGTTCTCTCTCTCTCTCTCCCGTTCCCTTTTTGACACCATTCGCATTTTCAAAGGAAACTTCAGTTTTAGGACTCGGATTCAGGCAAGGATCGAGGCATAACAATTCTAGGGAAGATTAGAAGCTTATTAGCCGGAGGATTTAGTTGGGAAATGACTCAATCAGAGGTAATCAGAGTTTCAAGTTTTAAGTTTTGAGTTTTTAAGCTTGAATTGGATTTATGTTTTGATGAGTTTTTGGATGGTTTGAGATTTGGGTTTTTATGGTTTTAGATCATTGGGATGTTTGGGAACTTTGTTTTTTGGATTTGGATATGTTTGGATAGGTTTTTGGAGGATTTTAAGTGGGAAAAAATGGCAGGGTTCGTGGTCAAGTCGCGACCTTGTTCTAGCAAGTCACTACCTATGTGAAGCTAGAGCCAGGAGGAGTCTGCATGGGGGCGCGCCACGACCCTAGAGGGCCATGTTGCAGCCCGCACCCTGAAGCCCAGGAAGAAGGCTCTCTATCAGGGAGGCAAGTCGCAACCCTCAAGGCCAAGTCGTGACCCGCCTGCCCATATTTGGTTTTTAGTCGTGGAAACTTAACTCTAAAGGCTCGGGATCGATTCTACTACCCGATTGGGTAGGATTCGACGTCCCGGATGCTAGGACTCGGTCCGGAAGTATTTATATTCATTTTTTATGGGATTCCATATTATGGTTGTGACTAGGTTCTTGTTAGGGGCTTGGAAACAAGATCGTGCTTGAGGGTCATTTATTGTTAACCTGTGCTTAGACCAAAGGTAAGAAAACTGCACCCAGTATGTGATGCATCTAATACATGTGGTTATGGCATAACATGAATGTTGAATATGGAATTTATTCCGAGCTTGAGTCTCTATAATTATGCATGATTATGATTATGCTTGCGATTATTGAATAAGCATGTTGAATGCCTTATATCTGGATATTTGACATATGATATATGCCTGTGTGCATGTAATGACCCAACTAATTCTAAGACTTTGGACCATTAAAACTACTATACATAGACACTACTTTCACAAAAACATACATAAGAAACATTCACAAACTTTATTAAAAACTCTTAGTAAATGTTGAAATACATAAATTCAGTGTATGGGATCCTATTGTTTGAAAAATGAAATATAGCTTTAACTTAATTAAAATTGTTTACAAAACCAAGTGCGGAAAAATACATAGAAACATAATTAAAAAGACTGAAAATAACGTCGTCCTCGAATCGTTCACGGAGTCCACCGAATCCAATCTTCCTCAATACACAACCCTAAGCTGCCAAGAATCTTTCCACCGCCATAACTATTTTCCTGCATACATAAAAATAAAGGAATGAGCCCAATGCCCAGCAAGGAAAATCTACTAATAACATAAAACATAAACATAAACATAAACATATACTATAACATATGCCATATAATACTACAATAACCATTATACTACTTGGGGCTTGTTAACTAAACAAGTCATATGCCCAATAGATTTGTGGGGCTTGCTAGCTAAGCAAGTCATATGCCCATAAATTATTGGGGCTTGTTAGCTATACAAGTCATATGCCCAAGATCTATCAACATTCATAATATAACATTACATAACATAACATATAAACATATAAAATTCTATCCTATTTTCCTTACCAAAACCGGGATGTGAGAACAAGGACAGGATTTGGAACACTCTTAAAACCAACAATAAAAATGTGAGTACTTCTAATGAAAGAGATGATCAAGAAATGAACTAAACCACCAAGATGAAACTTACCGAAAAGAAACCTTAAGTTCAAAGAACTTAAATACCCAACGAAGAGTAGAAAACAACGAGTTAGGATTTGAGTAAAGAAAAATAAGAGAAATTAAAGAAATATACAAAAATGAACTTAAGATTAGGAATACATTTGGATGTACTAGAACCGAACTACACCTCGATATTGAAAAAACACACTATTATCTTACTTCCCAAGTGTTTATAAAGCTTAAGATGATAAAGCTTATACCCCAACCCAAGTGTTTAACACTCTATAGTAATCCTAGCAGCTTGAAGGCTCTAAACACAGCTTGAAGAATGAGAGAAATGGCTGGGTACTAGTTCCTATTTATAGAGTTTAAGGTGTGGAAAGATCTTCTTTTAGCTTGAATAAAAATAATGAATATTAATTGAAAAACATTTGAATATTCATTCAACAGAGGCTTAAGACTCGGTCAAAACGTTCAGAGGCTATTCAAGATGTTAAGTGTTGAATTGAGCTCGGTTTCAAAACATTTGAAAATATAACCCTAGAGTCGATATATCGCCCATTGTAGGTGATATATCGCCTGGGCTTATATCCCGAGGGTTCTTCGATGCATTTGTGCGAAGTTCACGTGTTTTTTGTATTCCTCGTGTGGCGATATATCGGCTCCTAGGCTGCGATATATCGGCATACGTGAATATTTTAAACACGTAATTGCACACTATCAGCTTAATTTGAAATGATAAAACAGGTTTGACTAAGTAATACGAGATTCCAGCATGTTCTAGAAGGGTCTAGAGCTTCTAGAAACCTCTATTTTTGAATTAAATGCTTAAATCCTCAAATAAACAAGGTTGTGACAAATGTCATGCTCTTAATGGTCTTGGAAGATTCTAGAGCTTTCTTGAACTTTCTTTCTATTTAAACTATAGTTAAATCCTTAAATAAACCTTCACATGACAAGTGTCATGTTCTTATTAACTCTATCTAAACCTTATAGTATAATAAATGACATCTTTATAAATCGGCTATATTAATCAAACCTTATGTTATAATTAATATTCTTAAACTATAAGTTAAACTTATAAAATCTATAAGTGTTGCTACGAGTGTTCAACTAAGTCCCAGCTTGAACCAAAATCCACAGTAATAAACATACTATAACTACTACTAGCTATTACTACTACTACTACTATCTAACTAGCAAAGTAAAGTTCTGGGACTCTATAGTGCATTACCTCATTGAGAAAGCACTGACTTATCAGTTAAGAAATGACAATGGTATTTAGTACTGGTCGTGAAGCTCTGACTTATCAGTCATGATCGGTAATAATACTGAGCGTTGGTCGTATGGAATTGACTTATGAGTCAAGAGCGACATTAGCGTTCTGACCGCAGTCGAAATGATTAGATCTAATCAACATGAGCATTAAATGCTTGACCGACCTATTGGTCGAAGAAAACTAAACCGCTTGGCTAGCCTAAGGCTAGTTACTCAGAGCCAGGGATAAAAGACTCAGGTGACTGGAATGTCACATGGCTTAGGGCGCAGGACCCCAGAACGACTTAATAGTCATTTATTCAGGGCAGAAGGCCCCTAGGGCATAGGACCCCAGTCATCTATTTAAGGCGCCAAATCCCAGAGAGACTTAATAGGTCATCTATTCAGGGCGCATGACCCCAGATTGATTTAATAAGTCATCTATTTAGGGCAAAGAACCCCAGAGAGACTAGATAGTCATCTATTAAAGGTGCAGGACCTCAGATTGACTTGACAGTCATCTACTCATGGCGCAGGACCCCATAATTTTTTGTACTTGCTTGCATGCATGAATAGGGTTATTACTGCTTATAAGCATGTGTTTGAGTTTTCTTGCTCAGCCTCGGCTCATAGGTGCTATGTGGTGTAGGTAAAGGTAAAAGAAAGTTGGACCATCCTTCACTTGGAGAGCTTAGGTGACGATGTGTACATATGTGGCTGCTCGACCACCACGGCTGAGGGTTTAAAGAGGAACTAGGGTTAAACCCTATTTTGCCGCTTAGGTCGGCTGGTTGTGAATCTTTTATTATAATTAAACTTCAAAATGTATTTTAGGATCCCAATGTATACAGTAAACGTTGTAGTGAAACATTGTATCTTTGGACAAAAAATTTAACCCTAAACCGTTAATCACATTATTTACACAATTATGGCCAAATGACTCGGTTAGCGAGTTTAGCACTCTTTAAAATGCACAGCATAACGATCCTTGGGTAGTATGGCATTACAACTTGGTATCAAAGCAAGCCAAGGTTAAGGATTCCTGTAGACAAGCTGGGCATGTACACTCGTCACTAAAGACAAGCTTCACTCATGGTATGGTAACTATTTATGTTAGTCCTAAGATTAGTCGGTGCACAGAATTTACACTGACTTGCCAATCTACGATATGATCTACTTACACATTGTAGTGTTATGTTCTTTCCAGAACATTAGCAAAGTAGATAAAATCGGATGTATTTGTTACATCGGATATGATCGATATTGACAGTTGATAAGATAAGTAAACATACCGTTATTATCTATTCTAGTCATATCATATAGTTGACCATAGGTCAATTCAATCTCAATTATGAGTGGTTAGTATTCTAACTGATTGTATTGTTTGAGTTCTTTGACTTGTTCGTTACCAGCTTACCCTACGGACTAGCCCATACTTACATCTTGGGAACTCGGTAGTATAATTGAGTAAGAGTGTTAATCATAGATATGAACATCTATAGCTTCTGATGAAGAAATGAAATGATAGTTTCTTTTTATTTTGGTTCAAGGTGTTAAATGATAGAGATCTCATTTTACTAATTAATATTAGTTTACTGAAATATCATTTACAAGGAACTAGGTGTTTTAATGATAAAATACAATGAGGGATAAAACGATATTTTAGTCCTATCTCATTGTAGACCGTCTATAGAGGATTGAGTGACAATTATGGTTGTAACAATGGATAATTAATACCGTATCTATATTTGTTATAGAGTGTTCTATGAATTCAAGAGTACAATTCTGAGTCTTTAGTGGAGTCACGAGGAATTAATAAGTTAGTAAATTTATTTGTTCAATTTATGATAACTTATTGGAGCTTGATTTCATAGGCCCATGGTCCCCACTGTACCTTGAATAAAATCATCTAGATAGTCTCAATTAATTGATTTAATTATCAATTAGAATGATCAAAGTTGACCAAGTCAATTTCGGATAGTTTCACAGAGTTATGTAATTTTGAGAAGAAAAGAGAAATTATGGCAGATTTATTAATTAAGATAAATTGGTATCTAAATTAATAAATAAGTTTAAATCAATGTTCAAATTATAAATAATTAATTTGATAAAGAATTTAAATAATTATTTAATTAATTAAATCAATAGAAAATAATACATGCATTGATTTTAAGTCCAATGGGCTTATAATCAAATGGAAAATTTCACAGGCCTAAAGCCCATGATAATTTCGACCTAGGGCTGTTAATTGACTATTATTTTATTTATTTTTTAATTAAATAAATGACCTAATTGAGTCTATAAAAAAAATGTTAAGAGAGAGTTGAAAACAAAAGTCAAGTCACAAGTTGAAACACAAGTTTCTGATAGGTTTTAGATTCTCTCTAAACATAAGTCATTTTCTAAGTCTTACTGTTCTTTTCTCTTCTTCTCTCTGTATCTATCTCATGTGTTGAGAATTGCCCACTCTAGTCTAGGTGATTCCAAGAATACTTTGGAAGGCTGTGAAGAAAATTGAAGATCAGTTCAGGTTCTTGGTAATACTCTGCAATAGAAAGGATACAATGGTTAGGGAAATTGAAGGAATTACTCATTTATTCCGCTGCGTATAATGTAAGTATTCTTATCATTATTTCTCTTTGAATTCAATTTTAGAAACATTTTCTAGGTTATCTCATATTAATTTGTTTAATATTAGATCTACATGAAAATAAATAAAGATGATGTATAAGTTTTCTCAACAACTGGCATCAAAGCCTTTAGTAATCTTTATTTTCATTGATGAGCATGTTAAAAGTTGAATTATTTGATGTGTTTGAATAATTAGATGGATTTTCATGATTTTATGATGCATATTGAATTTTATGTGATTATTAGCAATTTTTAGGTTGTTTTGTTGTCTTCTATGCCATTTAATTTTTATATATGTTTTATTTTGTGTAAAACATGTTAAAAACTAATTAGAAAATGGTTTTGGTTTGAAATATTGCACAAAAAATTTTATGGAAATTTTTGGCCTGGCTACCCATCTGTGCGCACACTCGCGCGCAAACCACGGTAGCCAGCAGCCTTGCACCCGCGCGGTGAATAGTACCCGTACTGTTCATCCAAAATTTTTTTAAATTAAAGAAAATTAAATTGTGAAAATTAATTATTTATAATCAAAGCCAAAAAAATCAGATTTGTTTTTGTATTTAAAAATAAGATATTTTGTTGGTTGAGATTTAAATAATTAGATATTTTCTACAATGATTCAAATTCAAATTTAAAAATAGACTAACAACTTAATTTTAAATCTTTTAATATATTAAAATATTAGAATTAAGATATCAAATATTTAAGATATTTTCTTTTAAATACTTGATATTTTTATTAAATCTTTATTTGAAAATATAAACATTTTTTTATTCTATAGTTTTCAATATTTAAATTATTTGAAATTTGTTAGTTAGATATTTAAGGGATATTTGAATTTATTTAACTGTTTTAAGATATTTTAGGGTTGTTATAACTATTAATATTTTATATATTTTTTTAAATTGTTAAAATATTAGCTTATTGTTGTAATAACACATGATATTTTTGAAAAACAGTTAAGATATTGATTTTAAAATTTAAAATTGATTAAATTTTGAAAAATATCAATTTTTTCAACCAATTAATTAAATTATTTTTTAATAAATGGGATTTAAATTAACTTTGGTTAATTGTTGATAAATCCTATTTAAATTAAATTGATATTTTTTTTTCAAATTAACCTAAACAAAGTTGATTGTTGATAAATAAAATTTAAATTAACTATTGTTAATTGTTGATAAATTTAATTTAAATTGACTTATTTTTTGTAAGAATTTAATTAATTCGATTTTTTTGATAAATTCTAGAAAATTAATTGTGGTATTTTTGCAAATGAAATAAATTGTGGTATTTTTGCATAAATTCATAGAATTGCTCATATAGTAACATGATTAGACCCATCAAATTATAACATATCTGTTTGCACTATATGTGGTATTTTTGCAATTGGGTTTAGATGCATATAGTGGCTCATATGTTTGCTAGATATATGGTTTTTTTGCCAAATAGAATATTCATAAAATGATAGATTTTATTTGGACCCATTAGAAAATGTAAAATTTAAATTCTTCTCTTGTGGGTGATTCCACTTGTGAAGGCCAATTTGCTTTGCATGACTATAGTGGACCTAATCAATTAATAAAACGAAGGTTTAAATTCTTGTCTTTTGGGCCTTGTATGGAAGTTTGGGGGCCTTGGTAGTGGGAATGACATACTGGACTCAGCCCTCCTCTATACAAGCTCAATTGTTAAGGCCCATTTACCTGAGTTGGACTTAATTGTATATGTTCATTATATTAGTTAAACCTAAATATTGATTAGCAACAAATTAATTCTAAATTAATTGAATTTGTTTCAATGTAACACTTTAGAATTAATAGGAAATTATAGGACTTTGGTTTTAAATATTCTAATCTTAAAAAAAATTTGAAGCACCATAGTCGTTAATTTTCTAAACATAAATAATAAAAATACTATTTTTTAATTTTATAATGAGCTTATTTTAAGAATTATATTCGATCTCTACCGTTGGTTTAACAACGTCAATAACTTAATGGGGTCTCGAGACGCTTTGATTCGTCCCCCTACGGAAGGTGTTCATTAGTTATTTTGACAAGGTTAGATTTCAAAAGGTAGATAATTATGGGTCAAATTCTACTAGACTCACCCCTACTGTGACTACTAGGACTAAATCTATGACTATCGAAACCGTGGGTCTAGCTCATAAAATAAGAGATTTTGTTTTTTTATTTTGATCGAATAGTAGGTTGTTAATAATGGTGTCCATTATTAAATGAGTTTACAACTCTATTTAACAAGTGGTATTTTTGACACTCGCCAACGGGGACAAGGATATCATAGATTAGTTAAAAACCTAAAGAAATATAGATATGATTGTTTTTTTTGTATTTTTTCTCATATCTTACATATTTTTGGTATATGTTGTGCTATTTCTTGAAATTTGTGTGAATATGAGTCTTATTGAGCAAATGTGATTGATTTCTATCTTATTGATAATTTGTAGTTTTAAGTTAAGTAGTGTCTGTCTCTACTCCCATCCTTTCTCAACTTTCGATGGAGAAACTCACTGGAGAAAACTTCCTTAATTGGAAGCAAAATATCAACATAGAGTTGATTGGTGACAACTCCGAGTTCGTCATGATTGAGCAATCCCCAGAACGAGCACCGTGTCCATACGTTCATGATGGCATCGTCAATTCTCGTGATGGCACCGTAAATGTTTGGATAGCACTGTCTCTGCACATACGTGATGACACTGTGAATGCTCGAATGGCACCGTATCCGCACATTCGTGATCAACTCAACTATGGTCTGACGCAGCTCATGAACGAGCTTCAAATTTTTGAGCCTATCATGGGTGGACCTAGTAAGGGAGGAGAAAATAAGACTACTATTGTTGCTATTGATCCACCTAAGGCTGAAACTAACCAAGCTTCGTCTTTGAAAGCTGGAAACAAGAGGAAAGGTGGACAAAAAAACAACCCCAAGCTTGCAAAGGCTACAAAGACGAGTGCACAACCAAATGCACAAACGCCTAAGGGGAAGAACAAGAAAAACAAGAAAGGTAAAGGTAAGGGTTTTCACTACAAAGATAAGGGGCATTGGAAACATGATTGCCCCCAATTTCTAGCAGCTAAAAACAAAGGTGATGATTATAGTTCATTTATCTTGGAAACATGTGTTTTATAGAATGATAAATCTGTTTGGATTATTGATTATGGATCTACTAACCATGTTTGTAACTCTTTACAGTTTCTTGAATCGTGGGAAGAAGTGGACGAAGGCGGCTTAAAGCTTAGAGTTGGGAACGGAGCGTTCGTTGCGGTCCAAGCAAGAGGAAGAGCTCGTCTGAAGTTCGGAAATAAATATTTAATTTTAAATGATGTATTTTTTATTCCAGATTTTAGTAGAAATTTAATTTCAGTTTCCATGTTGCAATTAATATAATTTGCTATGGCTTTCACAAGTTGTAATATATCTATTTCCTTCAATGGATCACAATTGTGTATTGCATGTTTGGAAAACGGGCTTTATATTCTGCCACCTAATGAACCCCTCGCTCTTAATAATGATTTATTCAAAGTAGCTAAACCTAGGACCAATAAACTTCAAAAGACCGATAATGATAATTTGATGTATTTATGGCACTTAAGACTAGGTCACATTGGCTATGAAAGGATTCAAAGACTTATAAAGGACGTGCCTTTGAGGGAACTCACCTTAGGTGAATTACTTGTCTAGAAGGAAAACTGACAAAGCGTCCATTCACTGCAAATGGTGATAGGGCCAAAGAACCACTTGGACTTATGCATTCAGATGTTTGTGGACCTTTGAATGTACAAGCCAGGGGTGGTTTTGAGTATTTCGTCACTTTCATTGATGATTACTCTAGATACTCATGTCTTTACCTAATGCATAGGAAATCAGAAACATTTTCAAACTTTTAGTCGGTGCACAGGATTTACACTGACTTTCCAATTTACGATATGATATACTTACACATTACAGTGTTATGTTCTTTCGAGAACTTTAGAAAAGTAGATAAGATCAGATGTATTTGTTACATCAGACTGGACCGATATTGACAGTTGATAAGATAAGTAAACATACCGTTATTATCTATTCTAGTCATATCATATAGTTGACCATAGGCCAATTCAATCTCAATTTTGAGTGGTTAGTATTCTAATTGATTGTATTATTTGAGTTCTTTGACTTGTTCGTTACCAGCTTACCCTACGGACTAGCCCATACTTACATCTTGGGAACTCGGTAGTATAATTGAGTAAGAGTGTTAATCATAGATATGAACATCTATAGCTTCTGATGAATAAGTGAAATGATGGTTTATTTTTAGTTTGGTTCAAGGTGTTTAATGATAGAGATCACATTTCAGTAATTAATATTAGTTTACTGAAATATCATTTACAAGGAACTAAGTGTTTTAAGGATAAAATACAATGACGGGTAAAACAGTATTTTAGTCCCATCTCATCGTAGAACTTCTATAGAGGATTGAGTGACAATTATGGTTGTAACAATGAATAATGAATAGCGTATCTATATTTGTTATAGAGTGTTCTATGAATTCAAGAGTGCAATTCCGAGTCTTTAGTGGAGTCACGAGGAATTAATAAGTTAGTAAATTTATTTGTTAGATTTATGATAACTTATTGGAGCTTGATTTCATAGGCCCATGGTCCCCACTGTACCTTGGATAAAATTATCTAGATAGTCTCAATTAATTGATTTAATTATCAATTAGAATTATCAAATTTGACCAGATCAATTTTGGATAGTTTCATAGAGTTATGTAATTTTGAGAAGAAAAGAGAAATTATGGCAGATTTATTAATTAAGATAAATTGGTATCTAAATTAATAAATAATTTTAAATCAATGTTCAAATTATAAATAATTAATTTTATAAAGGATTTAAATAATTATTTAATTAATTAAATCAATAGAAAATAATACAGATCTTGATTTTAAGTCCAATGGGCTTATAATCAAATGGGAAATTTCACGGGCCTAAAGCCCATGATAATTTCGACCTATGGCTGTTCATTGGCTATTATTTTATTTTATTTTTTAATTAAATAAATGACCTAATTGAGCTTATAAAAGGAATGCTAAGAGAGAGTTGAAAACAAAAGTCAAGTCACAAGTTGAAACACAAGTTTTTGATAGGTTTTAGATTCTCTCTAAACATAAGTCATTTTCTAAGTCTTATTGTTCTTTTCTCTTCTTCTATCTGTATCTATCTCATGTGTTAAGAATTGTCCACTCTAGTCTAGGTGATTCCAAGGATACTTTGGAAGGCTGTGAAGAAAATCAAAGATCGGTTCAGTTTCTTGGTAATACTCTGCGACAGAAATGATACAAGGGTTAGAGAAACTGAATGAATGACTCATTCATTTTGTTGTGTATAATGTAAGTATTCTTATTATTATTTCTCTTTTAATTCAATTTTTGAAACATGTTCTAGGTTATCTCATATGAATTTTTTTAATATTAGATCTAAATGAAAATAAATAAAGATCTTGTATAAGTTTTCCTAACACTCCAGGCCCCGAGGTCATGGACACTCTCATGCGCTCTCTTGTCCTCCCTCGATAAGCGCACCCACATGTCACGGTTGTCCACCTCGTCGTGGATTATGATCCTCTCTAAAGCTCCTCGATGTCTAAGCTTGTTGGGGGTCACCTCTGTCTCGAAACTCGCGGTGGTATAGGTTTTGTCCGAAGGTAAGGGGCCCATGTTCCCCTCTTCCTCCAAGAGGCCATGTTGAAGGGGCCTCTCCACTGCCCGGGGGTGGTCTTCCCTTACCACGAAAGCCTGACTACTCTCTGCCACTTGTTTTCTCTTCTTGGGAAGCCTTCTTGCTTCTCGGGCCATCTCTAATATCTTGAAGTCGAACGGGTGGAATTCCTATTGGTGAAGTTGTTGAAGCTCCTCGGAAATCTGAAACAAGAAACCAAGTAGTTAGCGTCGTAACCCGAAGAAAGACTGGTAAAAAATGAGAACCCCCAAGACTACTGCTCAGGAATATGAGAAAGAAAATTTCTAAAGGACTGGAGTGTCTCCGGGGCCAAAGGATGGTCGTCGGAGGACACTACCAAAAACTATGAACATCGCCAGTGTTGACCGTGTTTTTGGCCAACGATGTGTGAACGTCAAAAACGATAAAACCTTAAAGAGAAATAAACGACACAGACGATTTTATAGTGGTTCAGCCCCAATGTGATGGTAATAGCCTAATCCACTTAGAGTTGTCTGTGTCGTGTATTTTCTCTTGAAGGTTTTATCGTTTTTGACGTTCACATGTCGTTGGCCAAAAAAGCGGTCAACATTTTGGTGCTTTCATTGAGAGCCTGAAGAGAAAGACAGATGGTCCCTGAAGTATTATGGCGCCTAAGAACACCAATGCGGCCTCCAAGAAGACAGGCGCCTCTAAAGAGCCTGCCAGATCAGAAGGTCCTAGCCTTCAAGATCGTGAAACTGAGCCTAGAGTCATGCTCGAGGACGTAACCCCAGAGGTTGAAGAGCTCCAGGAAGCCATGAGCGCCTTCCAAGAGGAGATGGCACAATTCAATGCCAGACAGGAGGTGTTCGCTGAAGAAATGGCTAGGCAGAATGCCGCATTCGAGCAGCAAAGACGGGAAATGGACGCCAGGAGTGAGGAGATCCGGCGACAGCAGGAGGAGGCCGATAGGCGACATCGCGAGGCTGCACTCGCTCTGGAGGAAGCTACGCAGCTCACCCGAGCCAATGCCCAAGCTGCACCTGGAGTGACAGCCACCCCAGGAGCAAGGACCACAGAAGTTGGTCGTAAGAACACTAATAGACCCCACTCTCGCGGACCAAGCAGGGGTGGTAGTAACCCACCTGGTCGTGAGGAAGATGGAATCCGGTCGGGCACTGCCTTAACTCAAAGGGGGAACTCCAGAACCCCCTCAAGGAGCCACCGATCAGAGACTTCTAGGTCAGGAAGTCATAAATCAGGTAGCAAGAAAACACCTCCTGAGCAGGAGCACAATAGAGATCCTCGAGGTAAAGAGACTTCCCACTTCAAAGATGGGCATGGGCGTGATGAAGCTGACAGTCATCACACTGACCAGTCGAAGGAGAAGAATAATGACAACCATCGAGGAGGAAAAGATCGCCCAGCTCAGACAGGAAGGCCACCACTACATCCCAACCAGCGCAGTGGCAAGGAGCATGTTCCACCTAGCAAACCTTCCGAGAAAACTCAAAGTACAGTATTCGATCGATTAGGAAAGCACACCACTCAGAAGGATCTAAGGGATGTCATTGCTGATAGAAGAAGGACCGTCCCGGTCAAAGGGCAGGAGCCAATCCGACCTACCAGTCGAGTAGAAATACTCGATGATGGTCTGTCAGATAGGAGCGCCCGACCAGGCGGTCCCGAAAATGAGTCCCAAGCAGTGGCCCCAGGCATCCAAGCCCAGCTTGATGCTCTGACAACAGCAGTTTAGAGTCTGTCAAAATGACCATCTGCGATTGATCCAGTAGACCACATGAGTGGAATCCCTTTCTGTGCTCGAATTAGAGCAGCCCAACCACCAGCGAAATACAAAGCTACCGGTACTGCCAGTTTATACAGAAAAGGTAGACACGATAAGGCACGTGGGGAAATTCGAAGATCAGATGGAGCTGCTCGGGGTGAGTGATGACTATTAGTGCAGAGTCTTCCCCACCACATTGTCCGACACTGCCCAGGAGTGGTATTGGAAGTTTAAGCCTAACTCCATCACTTCTTGGGAAAGTTTTAGAAAGGAGTTTTGCAGGCAGTTTAGTGCTACTCGGACCCCTCCTGTTTACGCCAATCACTTGGCAGATATTAAGCAAGGAAAGGATGAGTCTCTCAAAAACTACATACAAAGGTTCATGAGAGAAGCTAACCGAGCTACTGCAGTTGGAGATGAGGGGAAGATGGTGGCAATTTCTTTCGGCATTATCTATCGGAGTCCTTTGTGGGACAGCATTCATCGCAATCCAATTTCAACATTACAACAATTTCTGGACCGGGCGGACAAATACATGAAGTTGGATGATGCGATTGAGAAGGGAGAGAAGGGCCTGAACAATCCAACCGGATCGACTGATCTCCCCAAGAACGGAGAAAATGATCAAAATGGTGGTAAGAAACGTGGGAATAACGGGTCTGACCGCCACAATGAGAAGAAGGCTAAGTCAAATCTGAACGATAAGCCAACCAAGTATAAGCCTCAGTTCACTAACTACACCACTCTCTCGGCCAACCGAGCAGAGATATATCTTGCTAGTCATAAAGAGGTTCCCTACAAGAAGCCTCCCCCCATCAGGAAAGAGATGAGGAAGAGAGATATGAATAAGTTTTGTCCTTTCCATGGAGATTATGGTCATGAAAAGAATGAATGCAATCACCTCAAGGACGAGATAGAATTTCTTCTCCGGTCGGGCAAGTTGAGGAAGTACCAGGCAGAGACACCCCAAGGAGAAGGAGGTAGCATCAATCCTGGTTTCAAGCGACAAAGATCTCCACCTTTGCAACCCGGACCTGTGGACTTTACCTTAGACACTATATGTGGAGGTCCACACTTGGCTGAGGAAAGCAACGAAGCAAAGGAGAAGTATGCTGAGCGGGAGTGCTAGGATCAGAAACCACTGGAGTGGCGAGCATCGGAGGACATATTATTTCTAAATACCACTTTCAGAGTGGTAGCTTGATTTCGAGTTGTTTGACTTGTTATTTAAGTTTGGTTTATGAGCTGGTTATTTGCTAACCAGTCATTTTATTTTTGAACAATTTTGGTTGTTTAAGACTCGTTATTAGACATGTTTTGTCCTTTTTAATTTATGAGTAATAAAAGAGACTACGCGCAACGTGGTTGATTCTTGCTACAAATATGCATGTGTGTTAGTTATCCGAGCAATGTTCAACTGGTCGGTAAAATCGGACAGTGTTCAACTGGTCGATACGTTCAAGCAGTGTTCAACTGCTCGAATATTTTCCATATATTCTATGTGTTTCACGAGTAATTAACTGCTCGAACAGATTCGGTCAAGTAGCAAGTGACTAAGGATCTTTCAACCCTCGATCACGTGGGGGGCACATGGGGTATACTAGTATATAATTTAACACGGGCAATAAGAGCACAAGTTAATATATCTATTTTTAGGCTGACTTGTAAATTTTCGAAGTCCAAAAAGGCCATTAAGCTAACTTGTTTGACAAAGCTTAAGTAACTTGGAATTTTTAAAATTTCAAGTTAGGAGCAGATATTTGTGTGACAATAAACCTTATGCTCATAAAATATTAGAGCAATAAGAGTGTGAGAAAGTATACTTAGTATGGATTTATGAAATGTCTAGAATTTCTAAGTTAGAAAACTAAGTACTCATTCGAAAATATAAGGCATACACCAGAGTGACTTTACTATTCACATAAAAACTTATAACTTTTTAAGTCTAAAAAAGACTTAGAATGTTTTAAGTTAACAAAGAAAAGTAAAGTATAAATGCCAACAACTCAGCTGTAAGAGAGAAATATCAAAGCTGCTAAGCAACAATTGTCTTCACAAGAATAAAGAGCAAACTACTAGCCGGGTACAAGGTTTAGCTGATCAGGTGCAAATTTTTCCTGGTCGGGAGAGCAGATACAACTTCCCTGGTTGGCTAAGCATGTATCACCGATCGAGTAGGAAACTCTGTTGTTTAGCATGAATAACATCGATGAGTCCCTGGAGTGAATCAAACAAACACGAGTAAATGAATGCAAAGTAAAAATACTTACCACACAGTGAAAAAATTTCTTTGAGAAGAGAAGTCAATTTTTCCCAAGATTGATTGAGAGAAATCAATCTCTCAAAATACTTTTGGGAGATTAGAACAAGGTGCTTTGATGGTTTTGGAGGGATAAGTTTTTGGCATATGGCATGGCTGCCTAAGCATATGCCCGAGCGGTGGTGCCGCACATTCGAGGCTAAACGTCGAGCGGCCTGGCTGCGTGTCCAATTGGATAAGGCACGTCCGAGCAGCCAGACGTGCATTTGGAAGGTGGTGCCTTGGCATCCAAGTGGAAGAAGGTTGTGTCCAATCAGCTGGCTGCAAGGGTCTGATCGACTGGGAAAGAGTACTACATCCGAGAAGCTGCATCTGAGCGGTTGGAGGATCGTTCGAGCGGCTGTGTCCGAAGCAGCATTCGTCCATCCGAGCAGCATGCGTCCGAGGAGCTAAGCCTTGGGCATCCGAGCGGATGCTGAGGCATCCGACCAGCCAGCGCCGAGGTGTCCGAGTGCATGTCCAAGGAGCATCAAGGTGTCCGAGGGGCATCAAGGTGACCGATTGGTGGGCATAGAAATTCAAGACTAAATCTTTTGCGTCCAAGTAGCTTGGGGCATACCCATTGTCCGAATGGTTAGAAAAAATAATGACCAATTAACTATAAGGTCCAAAAGGACAATAAATCTCAAGGACATGGGGCACAAACATGTTTTCTTACTCATGGGATACTACCACAAGATCAAAAAATAGAATTTGAAGAAATCAAAAGACAAGTTCAATCGTGGGATTACGTGAAAGTTATCGACCGAATGGAAGCTTTTGGATGACCTCAAAAGCATTTTGCTAGAAGAAAAGTTTATTATGTGAGTATATCATATAATAAACTTGGGGGGCAAATGTTATCCCCAAAAATTGGAGTTCGATGACGTGGCAATAGAAATGACAAATGGCAAGGAATAGTTGGGTGATCTGGCTTAGGAGTGACCCGGTAGACCAGTGAAGAATTTTGACTGGCCTGAGAAGTGTCATGATCGACCAGGCATGACCTTGTCTGACCAGTCACAGGTTGACTGCCCAGGCATGACCTTGTCCGCCTAGTCACATGTTTGTCTACCTAGGCATGACCATGTCCGACCAATCACGTGTTTGTCTGCCCAGGCATGACCATGTCCAACCAGTCACGTGTTTGTCTGCCTAGGCATGACCATGTTCGACCAGTCATGTGTTTGTCTGCCCAGGCATGACCAGGTCCGACCAGTCATGTGTTTGTCTACCAAGGCATGACCTTGGCCGACCAGTCATGACCATGTCCGACCAGCCAAGTGCATGTCTGCCCAGTCAAGTGCATGTCTGCCCAGCCAAGTGCATGTCTGCCTAGTCAAGTGCATGTCTGCCCAGCCAAGTGCATGTTTACCAAGTTAAGTGCATGTCTGCCCAGTTAGGTGCGTGTCTGCCCAGTGAAAGTTTGGCCGACCGGCCTCAATGTGATATGGATCGACTAGACAGAGCAGGGCTACGCAAGAGATCCCAGAAACAGCTTCAACAAGAATCAGTCTTGGCATAAACGGGAATCTCTCATTTATCCCACGAATATAGTGTACTGTTACATTTTGAATATTGTTGTAATTTAAATAAAATGTGAATAATAAAATATCCCGATGATGGGGGATATCATCTATACGATCCTGAGCCTATAAATACAAGACTTATGGCACCATAAAGGGGACTTTTGGGGATTTTGAACTTTTGATCTAAATTTTCTAGAGAGAGAGAGTACTTGTATTTAAGAGAATTCTTGTATTCTTGTAATTTGCACTGAAGAAACTCAGTTGACTCAGGTTCATCTGATCTTGAGTGCAGTCTATAATCACAACTCTAAGTAGATTAGGATATTACCATCATATTGGGGCTGAACCACTATAAAATCGTCTATGTCGTTTATTTTCTCTTGAAGGTTTTATCGTTTTTGACGTTCACACGTCGTTGGCCAAAAACGCGGTCAACAGCCAGAATCTGGGAATTTCCAATCAAATGTCTACAAATGTGAAGTCGCATACAGAGCATAAGGGTCCATTTCGACCATTTTTGACATCAAAAGGACCTCTGAACTGCCAAAAATTCAAAATCCTAGGCATGCACCTAAAACCCTCAACATAATTCAACAATATGCTCAAAGCCAAACAGGAGACGGGTAAGTAAAACTTACTCGAGATGAAGCACTTGTAAGTGCTGAAGTGAGTCCTGAGTCTGAAAAATTGCTTGCTTTTTGACCAGAAGTATGATGATTCTCGCCAACCGTCTAGAGCGTCGAGAACTCGGAAAATCGGGGAAATTTGGGAAACAATGAGGTGAAGAGGAAGAGAGGGTTTGAGGGTTTTGAGGTTTTGAATTTTGAATGCCAAAAGTGATTTCTGAGAGGCAGTTTTAGAGTTCTATACTCGAAGAGCTTGGGATGGAAGCAACTCCTCCCCGACCGTCGATTACCTATGACATAGGTGTTGGATTAGCTTATACAGGATCTTTATTTATTTTCATGTATATCTAATATTAAACAAATTAATACGAGATAGCCTAAAACATTTTTCTAAAATGAATTCAAAGAGAAACAAAGAATAGAATACTTATAGTAAACGCAGCGGAATGAAACAGTCCTTCCTTCAGTTTCTCTAACTCTTGTATCCTCTCTGTCGCAGAGTATTATCAAGAAACTGAACTGATCTTCTATTTTCTTCACAATCTTCCAATGTATCCTTAGAATCACCTAGACTAGTGTGGGCAATTATCAACACATGAGATAGATATAGAGAGAAGAAGATAAAATAACAAAGAGGCTTAGAAAATGACTTGTGTTTAGAGAGAATCTAAAACTATCAGAAAACCAGTGATTAAACTTATCTGTCGTCTCAGAAATCTTAACTGATGACTTCTCTCTAAGCACTCCTTTTATAGACTCAATAAGGGCATTTAATTTAATTAAAAAAACAATAAAATAATAGTCATTTTGAAGCCCTAGGTCGAAATTATCATGGGATATAGGCCCGTGAAATTTCTCATTTGATTATAAGCCCATTTGACTTAAAATCAAGGTCTGCATTATTTTCTATTGATTTAATTAATTAAATAATTATTTAAATCCTTTATCAAATTAATTATTTATAATTTGAACCTTGATTTAAACTTATTTATTAATTTAGATACCAATTTATCTTAATTAATAAATCTGCCATAATTTCTCGTTTCTTCTCAAAATTACACAACTCTGTGAAACTATCCAAAATTAACCTGGTCAACTTTGATAATTCTAATTGATGATTAAATCAATAAATTGAGACTATTTAGATGATTTTATCCAAGGTACAATGGGGACCATGGACCTATGAAATCAAGCTCCAATAAGTTATCATAAATCTAACAAATATATATACTAACTTATTAATTCCTTGTGACTCCACTATAGACTCGGAATTGCACTCTTGAATTCATAGAACGCTCTATAACTAATATAGATACACTATTAATTATCCATTGTTACAACCATAATTGTCACTCAATCCTCTATAGACGGTCTACAATGAGATATGACTAAAATACCATTTTACCCCTCATTGTATTTTATCCTTAAAACACTTAGTTCCTTGTAAATGATATTTCAATAAACTAATTTAATTACTGAAATGAGATCTCTATCATTTAACAACTTGAACCAAACTAAAAGGAAACCATCGTTTTACTTCTTCATCAGAAGCTATAGATGTTCATATCTATGATTAACACTCCCACTCAATTATACTACCGAGTTCCCAAGATGTAAGTATGGGCTAGTCCGTAGGGTAAGCTGGTAACGAATAAGTCAAAGAACTCAAATAATACAATCAGTTAGAATACTAACCACTCAGAATTGAGATTGAATTGACCTATGGTCAACTATATGATATGACAAGAATAGATAATAACGGTATGTTTACTTATCTTATCAACTGTCAATATCGGTCCAGTCCGAGGTAACAAATACATCCGATCTTATCTACTTTCCTAATGTTCTAGAAAGAATATAACACTGTAATGTGTAAGTAGATCATATCGTAGATTGGCAAGTCAGTGTAAATCCGGTGCACTGACTAATCTTAGGACTAACTTATTTTGAGCTTATAATCATATTTATATTCCACTGTGATTACGTCACTATAAATAAGATTAGCTATATGCTCGGGATTTAATAGAAGTTTATATTAAACAAATAATCATGAAAATAAAACATGTGAGCAAAGTGATTGACCAAGTCAAAAAATGATTTCTATTCTTTTATTGATAATAAAATGAGATTACAAATGGGTTTTAATTAGGGCATAAAACCCCAAAAAACTCCCACTTGCACTAATTGAAACTAATGCCTTAATTCTACTAATCTCATTTCCTTGATATGCTTATCAAATGTAGCTTCTGGTAGTGTCTTTGTAAACGGATCTGCAAGATTGTCTTCAGTTGCAATCTTCATAACCTTCACATCTCCCCTGGCCACATATTCTCAAATAATGTGATACTTCCTTTCTATATGCTTACTCCTCTTTTGACTTCGAGGTTCTTTCGAGTTGGCTATCACTCCTGTATTGTCACAAAACAACACAAGCGGTTTAGAACTTCTTTAGCCAAACTATTTCCTTAGCTGCTTCTGACGCGGCTATGTACTCAGCCTCCATGGTGGAATCTGAGATTGCAGACTGCTTTACGTTTCTCCAAATCACAGCTCCACCCTCAAGAGTAAACACCATTCCAGAAGTAGACTTCCTATCATCGACATCATTCTGAAAAATCTGAATCGATGTAGCCTACAGGGTTTAGAACACCACCCTTGTAGACTAACATATAATCCCTAGTCCTTCTCAAATACTTCAGGATATGCTTAACTGCTATCCAATGTTCCGGTCCTGGGTTTGACTGATACCTGCTCACTACTCCCACTGCATAGCAGATATCTAGTCTAGTACACAACATGGCATACATCAGACTTCCAACTGCAGATGCGTAAGGAACTTTTCCCATTGCATCTTCCTCTTCAGGAGTCTGGGGAGACTCTTCTTTGAAAGATGAATTCCATGGCGGGACGGGAGACGTCCTTTCTTGGAATTTGTCATTGAGAAACGTTTAAGCACTTTATCTATGTAAGCTGCTTGAGATAGAGCTAAGAGTCTGTTCTTTCTAACCCTGATGATTTGGATACCTAGAACATAACTTGCTTCACCCAAATCCTTCATTTGGAATTGAGTGCTCAGCCACTTCTTCACATCTGATAATTTCTTAACATTGTTTCCAATGAGTAAGATATCATCTACATAAAGATCCAAGAATACCACTATTTGATTTGCCTTTAGTTGGTAAACACAGGGCTCATCAATATTTTGTTCAAAGCCATAGGTTTTGATTATTTCATCAAACCTAAGATTCTAGGAACGAGAAGCTTGCTTAAGTCCATAGATGGACCTATTCAACTTGCAAACTTTTCCTTCTTGTCCAGATACTTTAAATCCTTCTGGCTGATCCATATAAATGACTTCATCAAGCTATCCATTAAGAAAAGCTGTCTTGACGTCCATTTTCCAGATCTCATAGTCGAGAGCGGCTGCTATGGATAGGAGGATGCGAATGGATTTGAGCATGGCTACCTGACTAAAAGTTTCCTCATAGTCCACACCTTATCTTTGGGTATAACCCTTTGCCACTAATCGAGCTTTATAAGTCTCGATATTTCCATCAACACCTTGTTTCTTCTTGTAATTCCACTTGCACCCAATGGCCTTAAAGTCACTAGGTGCTTTCACAAGATCCCAGATGGAATTTGAGTACATGGACTCCATTTCCTGTTTCATGGCTTCGAGCCATAGTTCTTTTTCAGGGCTAGCCATTGCTTGTTTGAAAGACAACGGATCATCATCACTAGTGTCACAAACAACCATATTGGTTTCACCATCCAAACCATAGCGAATTGGGTTCCTAGAAACCCTCCCACTACGACGAGGCTCCGTGACTGTTTGCACAGGAACAGGGGTACTTTCTTCATTTAAACTGACTTGCGTCGGTTGGACGTGAAGAGTAGGAATTTCATCATCAACTCACATTGATGACAATGGAACATTGGTTGGAGTCAATTCTTTACCCATCTCCTCTAAAACTACTTTGTTGCGAGGTTTCAAGTTCTGGACATAGTCATTTTCCAGAAAAGTAGCATTTATAGAAGTAAACACTTTCTTTTCTGAATGACTATAGAAAATTCCACCCCGAGTACCTTTAGGATAGCCAACAAATGTGCAAATTTCAGTTCACGGTTCTAGCTTTCCCTCCTTTTTCCTTAGGACATGAGCGAGACACCCCCAGATTCTATAATGGCGTAAACTAGGTTCACGACCATTCCGGCGTTCTAAAGGTGTTTTGGGGATTGATTTAGACGACATAACATTGAGAATGTCGTTCGCGGTTTCAATTGCATGTCCCCAGAACGAAGTTGGTAAAGTTGAGTAACTAAGCATGCATCTAACCATTTCCAATAAAGGTCTGTTCTAGCGTTCCGCTACACCATTTTGTTGCGGAGTACCTGGGGCAGTAAGTTGTGATAAAATCCCAAGTTCAGTTAAATGATCTTGGAACTGCATATCCAAATACTCTCCACCCTTATCAGATCGCAAGATCTTTAACATTTTACCTAATTGGTTCTAAGCCATTGCTAGGAATTCCTGAAACTTTGAAAATGTTTCTGATTTCCTATGCATTAGGTAATGACATGAGTATCTACAGTAATTTTCAATGAAAGTGACGAAATACTCAAAACCACCCCTAGCTTGTACATTTAAAGGTCCATAAACATCTGAATGCACAAGACCAAGTGGTTCTTTGGCCCTATCACCCTTTGCAGAGAATGGATGCTTGGTCAGTTTGCCTTCTAGACAAGATTCACAGACAAGAAATTCACCTAAGGTGAGTTCCCTCAAAGGTCCATCCTTTGTAAGTCTTTGAATCCTATCATAGCCAATGTGACCTAGTCTCAAGTGCCATAAATACATCATATTATCGTTATCGGTCTTTTGACGTTTATTGGTCCTAGGTTCAGCTACTTTGAATAAATCATTATTAAGAGCGAGGGGTTCGTTAGGTTGCAGAATATAAAGCCGTTTTCCAAACATGCAATACACAATTGTGATCCATTGAAGGAAATAGATATATTAGAACTTGTGAAAGTCATAACAAATTGTTCTAATTGCAACATGCAAACTGAAATTAAATTTCTACTGAAATCTGGAATAAAAAATACATCTTTTAAAATTAAGTATTTATTTCTGAACTTCAGAGGAGCTATTCCTCTAACTTGGACCTTAATGAATGCTCTGTTCCCAACTCTAAGCTTTAAGCCGCCTTCGTCCACTTCCTCCCACGATTCAATAAGCTGTAAAGAGTTACAAGCATGGTTGGTAGATCCAAAATCAATAATCCAAACGGATTTATCATTCTCTAAAACACATGTTTCTAGAAAAAAAATGAACTATAATCATT
Organism: Humulus lupulus; assembly: GCF_963169125.1. Classification (NCBI taxonomy): domain Eukaryota; kingdom Viridiplantae; phylum Streptophyta; class Magnoliopsida; order Rosales; family Cannabaceae; genus Humulus; species Humulus lupulus. The sequence continues at coordinate 172,431,273 of NC_084798.1, read as the reverse complement.
ACCTTTGTCTTTCACTACTAGAAACTTGGGGCAATCTCGTTTCCAATGCCCCTTCTCTTTGCAGTGAAAATACTTACCTTTACCTTTCTTGTTTTTCTTGTTCTTTTCCTTAGGTGTCTATGCACTTGGTTGTGCATGATAACTCTACAAAATAGAGTTATTTTACCATGTTTTATATGCTAATTGTTGCTTAGTTCTTGAGTTTTTAATTGATTTGTTAAGTTTTTAAGTAATTTTGAATTTATTGGGGTTATTTTGATTTTATATATTTTTGTGTGTTTTTATAGTTTTTTTGTTGTGAAATGTTGTAGTTAATTATTTAAGTTATTGTGTTTAGGGAAGTAAAAAATGTGTGTTTTATTGAAACTAAATGTTAAATTAAATTAAGTTGTAATTAATATTTTCAAATAATTAATATGGTTTATTTTATAATTTAAAATATTTTATCATGACTTAATTTATATTATTTTGTGTAGGAATGTTATATTTTTGTGCTTGAAAAAGTAAGGAAAATGTGACATTTTCAAGGAAAAGAAAGGAAAAAAATGGCAAATCTGAAAAATAAAGGCCCACAGTCCTTCAACAGCCCAAAGCCTCCAGTTGAAGCCTCCAACAACCCTGCCCACTTCCTGCAGTTGCACACAACACGCCTCCTGGCTTCTCTCCACGCCATCACCACCTGAAGCACTCTTTCCAGTCGTGCACCTCCAAGCAGCAGGCCCCCACAGTGCCATTCTCCTCCCAGCCTTCAGTTCGGCCCAATGCCCAGCAACCCTTGGGCCCGCCTCCCTCCTCTCAGCCCAGCCCGCCTCCTCAGCTGCCCACGGGCCCAATTTCTCCTCCTGCCCAGCAAAATCCTCTCCCACCTACCAGGCCCGTCTCCATCTGCTGCATTTCGAAGCTCCTCCCGCCAGCTGCCAATCAAGTCCAGCCGAAGACACTCCTAATCCCAGCTGCTTCAATCTCCACAGTTCCAACCGCAGCCTCTAGCCTTCAGCTACTCCACCAAGCACCTGCTTCACACAGCAACCAGCCCACACGTGGGCCTGCCTTCAATAGCCCATTGCTCTCATGGCCCACGACAGCCCACTAGGCTCAAAACACATCAGGAACACTCATGCCCCCTTGCACCTCTCTGCACCTGGCCTAGCCTCCCAAGCTCCATCACGCCAACAGCAACCACAAAGCTGCCTTTTTCCTCTTTATTTTCTCTTGAGCCCATCAAAGGCACAAATTGTCCCCTTGTCCCACAATGTCCCAAAATACCAATTTTTTTTACCCAAATTTTTCTACACATTTTACCCCAAAACATCATCATTACACCCTAAAATTTACCCATATTTGCCATATTATTATTAATTTAATCAATTTAAATTGATTATTTTAATACTCATTTTTTGGCTATAAATAAAGGATTTGTGTGCATATTTTTTAGGAGGTTACCATACCTCAAGTTCTACACTTTCAAAACCTCTCAATTCTCTTCATCTTTTTCTTCTTTTTGGTCATTTTTCCTATGAGTTTTTAGAGGAAAATTTTGGGGGTTTCTCCTCCAAATTTTCCTATTTATGTTTGTAATTTTTAGTTTGTATTTTCTATTTTAGTTATGAGTTTCTAATCTTTTTAAGATTATTAAGATGATGATGAAACAATATGTAACTAGATAGTGTTTATTTTGTATGTTGATTTCCCATTTTGTGCAATAAAGTTTATGGATTTTCTTCTTCAAATATCTTCTTTCATCTTGAATATCTTGTATTTTAGATTGTTAGAACATATTTACACTTTGTTCTTCATTTGTGCAAAAACATAATATTCTTTGTGTAAGATGTGTCATTAAATTGTACACATCCAATGCTTAGAACAAAAATATTATGTTTTGCCTTATAAATAATGTTCATTGATTTATTTGTTATTTCATTAGATTGATTTACACTAAATGCTTTGAAATTATAATTTTAAAAGTGAAGATAAATCCTATATTTTTATAAGAACTTGTGCTTAAATAGAATATCTAATTTGAATAAGTGATGGTTTGATTAATTTCTACTATTACTAGAACTTGGGAATCAATATACTTTTAAATATTATTGAACTTATATTTTGTGGATTCTATTATCTTAATAATCTTTCTTTTACTATCTTGTTTAGAATTATTAATTTAGTAATATATATTATCTTTAATTTCTATATTATTGTCTTTTATATTATTTTCATTATTCAAAAATCTCTTCAATCTTTGGAGCTAAGTTAGAATTTGTTAATTTTGGTTTAAAATTGTTTTCTTTTCGATTTTAGACAACTCCTTTGGGTTCGATCTCGTGCTTACATGAACACTATATTCCATATACGATTCGTGCGCTTGCGAGTATAAATTTTTAAAAACATACCCGTTTTGGGTCCACCAGTGCACTCGTCTTTGCAGCTTTTGCAGGCTTGGGGTTGTTTATTTGTCCACCTTTCCTCTTGTTTCCAACTTTCGAAGACAAAGCTGGGTTAGCTTCAGCCTTAGCTAGATCAGCAGCAACAACAGTAGTCTTATTTTCTCCTACTTTACTAGGTCCACCCATGATAGGCTCAAAAGTCTGAAGCTCGTTTATGAGCTGCGTTAAACCATAGTTGAGTTGATCACGAGCGTGCAGACACGATGTCATCCGAGAATTCACGGTGCCATCACGTATGTGCGGAAACAGTGTTATCCAAGCATTTACGGTGCTATCAAGAACGTGCGGATTTTATGCTCGTTCTGGGGATTCCTCAATCATGACGAACTCGGAGTTATCACCAATCAACTTTATGCTGATATTCTGCTTCCAATTAAGGAAGTTTTTTTTAGTGAGTTTCTCCATCGACAGTTGAGAAAGGATGGGAGTATACACAGACACTACTTAACTTAAAACTTCCAATTATCAATAAAATAGAAATCAATCACATTTGCTCAATAAAACTTCTATTCACACATGTTTCAAGAAATAGTACAACATATACCAAAAACAATCATATCTCTATTTCTTTAGGTTTTTAACTAATCTATGATATCCTTGTCCCGGTTGGCGAGAGTAAAAAATACCACTAGTTAAATAGAGTTGCAAACTCATTTAATAATGGACACCACTATTAACAACCTACTATTCGATCAAAATAAGAAAACAAAATCTCTTATTTTATGAGCTAGACCCACGGTTTCAATAATCATAGATTTAGTGCTAGTAGTCACCATAGGGGTGAGTCTAGTAGAATTTGACCTATAATTATCTATCTTTCAAAATCTAACATTGTCAAATTAACTAATGAACACCTTCCGTAGGGGGACGAATCAAAGCGCCTCGAGGCCCCATTAAGCTATTGACTATGTTAAACCAACGGTGGAGATCAAATAAAATCCTTAAAATAAGCTCATTATAAAATTAAAATTAGTATTTTTATTATTTATTTTTAGAAAATTAATGACTATGGTTTTCCCAAAAAAAATTTAACCAGATTAAATTTTTTAAAACCAAAGTCCTATAATTTCCTATTAATTCTAAAGTGTCACATTGAAACAAATTCAATTAAATTAGAATTAATTTGTTGCTAATCAATATTTAAGTTTAACTAATATAATGAACCTATACAATTAAGTCCAACTTAGGTAAATGGGCCTTAACAATTTGGCTTGTATGGAGGAGTGCTGGGTCCAGTATGTCGTTCCCACTACAAATGCACCCTATCTTCCATATAATGTCCAAAAGACAGGAATTTAAACCTTCGTTTTATTAATTGTTATTAATTGATTATGCCCACTATAGTCATGCAAAGCAAATGTGCCTTCACAAGTGGAATCACCCACAAGAGAGGAATTTAAACTTTACATTTTCTAATGGGCCCAAATAAAACCTATCATTTTATGAATATTTTATTTGTCAAAATACCATATATCTAACAAACATATGGGCCACTATATGCATCTAAGCCCAATTGCAAAAATACCACATATAGTGCAAACAAACATCTTATAATTGGATGGACCTAATCATGTTACTATATGAGCAATTCTATGAATTTATGCAAAAATGCCATAATTGATTTCATTTGCAAAAATACCACAATTAATTATCTAGAATTTATCAAAAAAAAATTCAAATTAATTAAATTTTTACAAAAAATAAGTCAATTTAAATGAAATTTATCAACAATTAACAATAGTTAATTTAAATTTCATTTATCAACAATCAACTTGGTTTTAGGTTAATTTGAAAAAAAAAATATTAATTTAATTTAAATAAGATTTATCAACAATTAACCAAAATTTTTAAATTCCATTTATTAAAAAAATATTTTATTAATTGGCTGAAAAAAATAATATTTTTCAAAATTTAACCAATTTTAAAATTTAAAATCAATATCTTAACTATTTTCCAAAATATCTTGTGTTGTTACAACTATTTGCTAATATTTTAACCATTTAAAAATAAATAAAATAAAATATAAATAGTTATAACAACCCTAAAATATCTCAAAATAGTTAAAAAAATTCAAATATCTATAAAAATATCTAACTAACAATATTCAAATTTCAAACAATTTAAATATTAAAAACTATAGAATAAAAAGATATTTATATTTTCAAATAAAGATTTAATAAAAAAATCAAGAATTTAAATGAAAATATCTAAAATATCTGATATTATAATTCTAATATTTTAATATATTAAAATATTTAAAATTAAGTTGTTAGTTTATTTTTAAATTTGAATTTGAATTTTTTTTAAATCCCAACTAACAAAAATATCTTATTTTAAAAAAAAATTAAATGATAAAAAAAAAATATATTTTTGGTTTTGATAATAAATAATGTATTTTCACAATTAATTTTTTTTTTTATTTTATTTCTCAAAAATTTTTTTTTTGATGTTTCGGGTACTGTTCGGCTGCTGGTGGCGCGCGCACGGGTGCACGGTGCGCGCGCGCGTGTGCGCATGGGAGCCAATGCAATTTTTTTTTGAGCAATTTTTCAAACCAAAACCATTTTCTAATTAATTTTTAACATGTTTTACACAAAATAAAACATATATAAAAATTAATAGCATAAAAAACACAACAAAATAACCTAAAAATTGCTAAAATTTACATAAAATCAATATGCTTCATAAAAACATGAAAACCATCCAATTATTCAAAGATATCAAATAATCCAATTTTAAACATGTTCATGCATGAAAATAAAGATTACCAAAGGCTCTGAGGCCAGTTGTTGGATTAGCTTATACAAGATCTTTATTTATTTTCATGTATATGTAATATTAAACAAATTAATACGAGATAGCCTAAAACATGTTTCTAAAATTGAATTCAAAGGGAAACAAAGAATAGAATACTTACAGTATACGCAGCAGAATGAAACAATTCTTCTTTCAGTTTCTCTAACTCTTGTATCCTCTCTGTCGCTGAGTATTATCAAGAAACTGAACCGATCTTCTATTTTCTTCACAATCTTCCAATGTATCCTTAGAATCACCTAGGCTAGTGTGGGAAATTCTCAACACATGAGATAGATATAGAGAGAAGAAGAGAAAATAACAAAGTGGCTTAGAAAATGACTTGTGTTTAGATAGAATCTAAAACTATCAGAAAATCAGTGGTTAAACTTATTTGTCGTCTCAGAAATTTTAACTAATGACTTCTCTCTAAGCACTCATTTTGTATACTCAATTAGGCCATTTAATTTAATTAAAAAATCAATAAAATAATAGCCATTTTGAAGCCCTAGGTCGAAATTATCATGGGCTATAGGCCCGTGAAATTTCTCATTTGATTATAAGCTCATTTGACTTAAAATCAAGGCCTATATTATTTTCTATTGATTTAATTAATTAAATAATTATTTAAATCCTTTATCAAATTAATTATTTATAATTTGAACCTTGATTTAAACTTATTTATTAATTTAGATACCAATTTATCTTAATTAATAAATTTGCCATAATTTCTCTTTTCTTCTCAAAATTACACAACTCTATGAAACTATCCAAAATTGACCTGGTCAACTTTGATAATTCTAATTGATAATTAAATAAATTAATTGAGACTATCCAAGGTACAATGGGGACCATGTGTAATGCCCCGAATTCTCCGATGCGGCTTAATGGCGGGATTAGTAGGCCGGGAGGGCCATACTTGCTTAATTATGCCATTAATTGATATAATGCATGTATATGTGAATTATATTATAATATGATGTTAAATGCATGTTGTTAACCCAAGATATGATTCCAAGAGGGGGGATGAATTGGAAATTTAAACTAATTTCGGAAATTTAAAACTTAATATGCCAAATAATGCAATAAATCAAATTTATCAAGTAAAAGCAAATAATATGGCAATCAAATAGATGAGCAAATAATCAAACTTGTAATGTAAAGAGTTTAAGGTTAAGAAATTGCAAACTCTCGAATTTTACAAGGTTCGGTAGAACTAAGCCACCTACGTCCTTGGTCTTCAAAGCTATGGACCTAGCTTTGAGTTCCACTATCGAGCCAAGTTAACGGGCTAGACTAACCCTTACAACCGGGAATTTTTCACCAAGGTATTTCCAAACCTCTTACAATAGTTTTCCACCACCAAGGGCTATCAACCTCTTTTTCGGATTGTTGAAGTGCCAATCTCACTCTAACCGGGTTGTTTACAAAACCGGTGCCAACCTCACCTCAATCACAATATGGGAATGTGTTTGATATTACAAGCAAAAATCACTCTAGAAGTATGATGATACAATGAGAAACCTAGAGTGATTAGCAAGCACACTTAGAAGAAATAAATACAAATTTTGGCTCAAGTGTGTGAATATGTGTTTGGATGATTTAAACTTTGAGAACTCTTTGAAATCAATGGATTAGGTTTGATTTTTGTAATAAATGCTCAGCCAACCGCCAATTTTGAGTGAAAAACGAGTTTATATAGAGTTTGGGAAAAAAACTAGCCGTTTATAGCCGTTGGGGGTTATTTATTGAAGCTGCCTGCCGCGAACCGGAAGTCCGGATGGGGAACCGGAATTTCGGTCTGGGAGCAACCGGAATTCCGGTTCCGGATGGCAAACAGAGAGCAAAAGTTCGAAATATGCCTATTTTCCCGTTTTTCAATTCTTTATAACTTTTAGCTCATTTATCCGATTTCAAAAATTCCAATTGCGTTGCGACCGTATCGGGATGTATTTTCTTAAAAGTGAATTTAGGATGTTTAGTTTTCATTTTGAAAAATCACCATTTTTAGTACGTGAATGAGTCAAATTTTATACTTATGACTTAAAGTAAACTTGCAATCACTTTACAAGACTAAGAAATGAAATTAAACCTTTATCTTGAGTTTCTTGAGTCTTGAAATCCATTTCGGGTCATTTCCGGAAAGTTTGGTAAAATGACCATTTTGCCCTTGGTCATAAGTTTGACTTTGAAATGCTAATTCACTTTGGTTTTTACTACAAAGTCAACAAATCATTAGTAACAAATAATAATCAAATATTTGTTAATCATCAAAACAAGGAGACTTAAGAGTTTGGGTCAACAATCTCCCCCTTTTTGATGATGTCAAATATTTGATTATTTTAAAAGGGAAATGAAATATTTTTAAATATTAATATTAGATTAGCTCCCCCTTAATGTGTGCAAGGGTTTAAAAAAAATTTGAAACTTTACCTTTGATTTTTACCTTGCATAATTTTGTAAACTCCCCCTCAATTTATTACTCATAGTGAAATAAAACGTTAGTCCAAAAATTGAGGTTTTCGCCAAAGTTAAAATAATCTCAATTTCTCCCCCTTTTGATTCATCAAAAAGGGTAGCAAAGGAATTCACAAAATAAATCAGAAGCAAACATAGATTAAACTGTTTAATCATTCATACATAAGGCATAAAGCCATGCAAACACATAAGTACACAAGAGAAAATAAACATAAAAGGATGCAAAAAGAGAAAACATGCAAATGCCTAAGATGGTGGAGCCCCAAAACGCCTCATGTAGGCCTTCATCTCCTCCATTTCGTCATGAACATTCCGGAAGCCTTGTTCCATGTCACTCCGCAAGTTGGTAAATTGAGTTGTCATGTCGGTGGTAAGACGAGAAAAAGCCTCATCGATGTTGAATGAAGAAGCTTGAGGCATTGGAATGCTTGGAGGTTGAGCTTCTTCTTCTTCATTTGCTTACTCCTCTTCTTCACTTTCACTTGCGGGTAACCCAAAGCTCTCCTCTTCCTCTTCTTCTTCTCCTACTTCAAGGTCCTCTTGCGTTCTTTGGCCTCTTTTGGGAGTGAAAACCCACTTATTGTTGATAAGAGTATACCCCAAGCTTGTGAAAGTTTTGGTACCTAGCTTATCTCCTTCGGTAGGATCAACCTTCTTTTCATCCGAGGTGGGAATTCCTAAGCGAGGTAGGATGTAGCTAAGGAGAAAGCCATATGGGAGTGACTTGACCATGTTTGGCTTATACACATCAATGATAAAGCGAAGAATGAGATGGCCTAGGTTGATGCGTGCCTTTTTGGTTAGGATAAGGTATAAAAGGAGTATATCTATGTTGTTTACCTCATCTTTATGGCCACTTCTAGGAGCAAGGTTATTGATGATAAATAGTTGGAGAATTTTAGCTTCCAAAGTGAGATTGTGAAACTTTGGTTTTATGAAAATAGGGCATTCTCCACAAAGAACTCTAGAACACTCATTCATGGCAAAAATTTCATCATTCTTAAGAGTTGTTTTTGGCTCTAGCAAAAGTCCTTCATTTGGTGCTCCTAGCAAGTTGTTTAGAGTTTCTACATCAAGTTCAAAGGAGACATCTCCAAGGGTGCCTTTAACTCCTAGTGGTGCATGGCTAGGTTTAATGCAAGCATAGAAAGCTCTAACTAACCTAGGGTATATGGGGGTCTTAATATTGATAAAGGGTTTCCAACCTAACATTTCAAAATGGTAGCTGAATTTTACACATGCTAGGCTTGGAAGGGCACAAAATTTACCTTTGATGATAGGCCTAGAGGAGCAGTTATCATGGAAACGATTAAAGTCCTCTTGATTGTAGAAGATGGTAGGCTCATTCCTTCCTTTTGCCCTCTTCTCCCTTATTTGTTCAGCATTGACAAATCTCTTGCTCTTCCTTGGGTTGGATGATGAAGCCATTGAAGTGGAAGCAAAAAGAGAATGAGATTTTTGTAGAAAAAGGGAGGATGAAGTTTGGGTTTGAGGGAGTGATTTTTGAGAGGGAAGAGAGTGGTGGCTTGTATCTTAGGTTGTAGAGTCAGAATGGGAGAATGAAACTCGTGGGTAGGGTTTTATGGGGAAAAAATGCATTTTAAAAGACAAAAAAAAAACTTAAGTGGCTGCTGTCTGCGCCAACCGGAATTCCGGTTGGTCTGTGCACAAGCAACCAGAATTCCGGTTGGTGCAGCAGCCCAGCCCCTTTTTCAAAAACGTGCCAAACTTTTTCGTTTTTAACCCAATTGACCCCAAACTTTTTCTAACACCTAAAATATGACAAAATGAATATGCTCAAACAAAAAAATCTGAAAAATGTTGAAAAACGGCGATTTACGGTAAGCTTTTCAAAAAAGTTTAAGAAAGCTAAAAGCTTACCAAAAATGAAATCTATTCAACCAAATTGAAAAATTCTTTTTCCAGCAGTTCAAGAATATTAAATACGAGGTGTGTGAAGTGACGGAATCGAAAAATATTGAAAATTGAGAAGTTATGGTAGATTTTTTGAAAAATGCCTTAAAAGGCCTTGAAAAGTAGAAATCTACCCAAAATGAGTTTTATGCAACCAAATCGAAAAATTATTTTTGCAATAGTTCAAATATGTTAAATGTGAGGTGCTCAAACTGACGGATTTGAAAATTTTTGAAAATTGAGTAAGTTTGGCGAAAAACACTCATTTAGGCAAAAACTAACAAATGTTCAATACTAAGCATACCTAAAAATTGTTCAAAGAGTAATTCAAGCATAGCAACCTTATAGGCATACTAGATAAACTTATTTAGACATATTCAAAAACATAACCACATATACTAAACACATATGCAAAAATTCACATATTCACTCAATCAAAAATGAGTTCAAAGTTCACCAAAAATTCATACCATGACCTATAATTTGTTATTCTCAAAGTCATATATCTAATAGGTCAGGTATTAAAAGACCTTTGCTTATTTATGCATTAGAATCATATTATAGTGAAATTATATATGCATAAGTAAGTAAGCAAGGAGAGATATGATATTCAAGTAGCTAGTAAACCTTAAATTTCATTTATGTTGGTCATTCCTAGCTCTCTTCTAATAAAACTAAATCTCTCATCACTAAGAGGCTTGGTGAAAATATCCGCTAGTTGGAAATTGGTGCTCACAAAATCTAGCATAATGCCAGCTCTTTGGATATGGTCTCTAAGGAAGTGGTGCCTTATATCAATATGCTTGGCTCTAGAATGCAAGATTGGATTCTTAGAGAGGTTAATGGCACTAGTATTGTCACACTTTATGGGTGTACATTCAAAATCAACATCAAAATCCTTAAGAGTTTGTTTCATTCAAAGTATTTGAGCACAACAACTACCGGCGGCAATGTATTCGGCTTCGGTTGTGGATAGGGCTACCGAGTTTTGTTTCTTGCTAAACCATGACACTAAAGAGTTTCCTAGAAAGTGACATGTTCCACTAGTACTTTTCCTATCCGTTTTACAACCGGCAAAGTCGGCATCCGAGTAACTAATGATTTCAAAGTTTGAGTTCTTGGGATACCAAAGCCCTAGATTCATTGTGCCTATCAAGTATCTAAAAATTCTCTTAACGGCACTTAAGTGGGATTCCTTGGGACATGATTGGTACCTAGCACATAGACCAACACTAAACAAAATATCGGGTCTACTAGCGGTTAAATATAATAATGAACCAATCATACCTCAATACTTGGTGATGTCAACATCCTTACCACTTTCATCCTTGTCCATCTTTATGGAGGTGCTCATAGGAGTTTTCATGGACTTTGCATTGGCCAAGTCAAACTTTTGAAGTAGATCCTTGATGTACATGGATTGACTTATGAATATTCAATCCTTTTGTTGCTTTATTTGAAGTCCAAGGAAAAAGTTGAGCTCTCCCATCATGCTCATCTCGAATTCACTATGCATACACTTTGAAAATTCTTCACAAAGAGCATCATTAGTAGCACCAAAAATAATATCATCAACATAGATTTGTACTATAATAATGTCTTTTGATTTTCTTTTAATAAAAAGTGTATTATCCGCTTTTCCCATTGAAAAACCATTTGAGATAAGAAAAGTGCTTAAACGATCATACCAAGCTCTAGGAGCTTGTTTTAAACCATATAAAGCTTTCTTTAATTTATAAACATGGTTAGGGTATTTGTGATCTTGAAAAACGGGGGGTTGAGAGACATAAACTTCTTCCATAATGTATCCATTTAAGAAAGCGCTTTTAACATCCATTTGATACAAGACAAAATTCTTGTGGCATGCAAAAGCTAATAACATTCTTATGGACTCAAGTCTTGCTACCGGGGCAAAGGTCTCCTCATAATCAATTCCTTCTTCTTGATTGTAACCTTGGGCCACTAATCTAGCCTTGTTACGCACAATGACCCCATGCTCATCTACCTTATTTCTATAGACCCATTTTGTTCCAATCACCGATTGGTGTAACGGTCTTGGAACTAACTCCCAAACATCATTTCTAATAAATTGATTTATTTCTTCTTGCATAGCTAGAAGCCAAGATTCATCGAACTCGGCCTCTTTAAAATTCTTTGGTTCAATTTGAGAAATAAACGCAATGAAATTACACAAGTTTCTAAGGGAGCTTCTAGTTGTGACTCCTTGTGAAGGATCACCTAGAATTTGGTCTATAGGATGAGCACTTTTGAACTTCCACTCATGTGGAAGGTTAGAATCCATACCTTTGCTTTCATTTACCTTTTCCACGGGTGGTTCCTCTTTGGGAGTTTGTGATGGAGCGTTAGATGATTCTCCAATGTCAAGATTTTGAACCTCTTCTCCCAAACCTACAACATCATCATCTACACTTTTGCTAGTAGGAGGGTTAGACTCATCAAATGCAACATGAATAGATTCTTCAACAACATTAGTTCTTTTGTTATAAATTCTATAAGCTTTACTATGTGTTGAATAACCTATAAAAATTCCAACATTAGATTTTGCATCAATTTTTCCAAGGTTGTCCTTGGTGTTCAAAATATAGCATTTACATCCAAAAACTCTAAAATATCCAATGTTGGGTTTTCTCCCTTTCCAAAGCTCATAAGGGGTTTTATTCATGTTAGGCCTAATGAAAACACGGTTCAAAATATAACAAGAAGTATTGACAGCCTCGGCCCAAAAATATTTAGGTAATGAGATTTCATTGAGCATTGACCTAGCCATTTCTTGAATTGTTCTATTCTTCCTTTCGACCACTCCATTCTGTTGTGGAGTTCTTGGAGCCAAAAAGTTGTGGTTAAAACCATGTTCATCACAAAACAATTCTAAGGCATCATTGTCAAACTCTCCACCATGATCACTCCTAATGGAGGTGATTGAATACCCTTTTTCGTTTTGCGCACTCTTACAAAATTTAACTAAATTTTCCAAAACATCATTTTTGAGTTTAAAAAATATAACCCATGTAAATCTAAAAAAATCATCAACAATCACAAATGCATAGTATTTACCACCTAGACTAGCAATTCTTGAAGGACCGAATAAATCAATATGAAGCAATTGCAAAGGTCTAGAGGTTGAAATCTCTTTCTTGGAATGAAAAGATGTTTTAATTTGTTTTCCAAATTGGCATGCATCACAAATTTTATCTTTAACAAAACGAATAGATGGCAAGCCAACAACAAGATCTTTTCTAACCAACTTTGAAATAGAATCCATACTAGCATGTCCTAATCTTCTATGCCACAACCAATAATTATCATTCATAACGGTTAAACATTTATTTTTGCTATCAAAGGAATCAACATCAATAACATAAACATTATCCTTCCTTTCTCCAACAAAAATTACTTCATTGGTTGAAGCATTTTCAATGGAGCATTTTGAGGATTCAAAAACAACACGAAAATCTTTATCACATAGTTGACTAATACTAAGTAAATTATGTTTAAGGTTATCAACAAGAAGCACATTTTTAATACATGGAGAGTATACGTTACCGATATCACCAATGCCCAAGATTTTTCCTTTTGAATTGTCTCCAAAAGTGACAAAACCACTTTCCTTGCTCTTAAAACTTGAAAATCTTGATGGGTCACCGGTCATATGCTTTTAACAACCACTATCCAAGAACCACAAGCTTTTGCTCTTCCTTGTTGATTCCCCATCATCAAGTGCCATCATGCACATGTTTGCTACTTCATTCTTCTCCTCATTGTCGGAGTCCTCCTCATCACTATTGAGCCAATCCGCCAACATTGCCCTTCCTTTGTATTTATTCTTCTTTCTCATTGGGCAATCCATTTTCATGTGACCGGGCTTCTTGCATTCAAAGAAAATTGGTGGATCATCTTTGCTCTTTCTTTCTTTTTCTTTTGAGTCACTTCCTCTTTGTGGCTTCTTCCCAAAGTTCTTCTTGAATTTCATGAACTTTTTATATTTCTTTGAGAAGAGTGCCAAGTCCTCCATGTCACTACATAGGCTATCTTCATCATCTTCACTAATGGCACGGGAGGAGGAAGACTTGAATGCAATAGTCTTCTTTTTCTTCTCAACTTCTTCTTCATCTTGTGCACTCATTAAAATTTCATGCTTCATGAGTGAATCAATTAGTTCTTCCAAGGGAAGTGTTGAGAGATCCTTGGCTTCTTGAATGGCAATCACTTTGCCTTGATAGGCTTTGGTGAGACTTCTCAAAATCTTGGTCACCATCTCCTTTTGTGAAAGTACCTTGCCAAGAGAATTCAAACCATTAGTGATAGTAGTGAAACGAGTATACATGTTAGCAATAGTTTCATCCGCTTTCATCTTAAAGTTCTCATATTGAGTAGAATAAATTTGAATTTTAGTTTCCTTCATAGCATTTGTTCCTTGATGAGTGACTTCAAGCATTTTCCACATATCATAAGCGGTAGAGGCTTGTTCAATATTTTTGAACACATCTCTATCCAAACCACATATAAGTGCATATTTAGCTCTAGCATTCTTAGAAAGCATTTTCTTGTCTTCTTCATCATATGCGTCATATGTCTTAATAACTTCTACACCATTAATGACATGTTTAGGAATGTAAGGACCATTAGACACTATATGCCACAAATCATAATCAATAGATTGAAGATAAGTTTCCATCCTAATTCTCCAATAAGGAAAGTCTACTCCATTGAAAAATGGTGCTCTATTTGTGCTTAAACCTTTTAACATGTTATTTTGTGAATTACTTGGAAACGCCATGCTCTAGATTGTGAAATCTAATCAAATAAATGAGCCCTTGCTCTGATACCAATTGTTAACCCAAGATATGTTTCCAAGAGGGGGGGTGAATTGGAAATTTAAACAAATTTCGGAAATTTAAAACTTAATATGCCAAATAATGCAATAAATCAAATTTATCAAGTAAAAGCAAATAATATGGCAATCAAATAGATGAGCAAATAATCAAACTTGTAATGTAAAGAGTTTAAGGTTAAGAAATTGCAAACTCTCGAATTTTACAAGGTTCGGTAGAACTAAGCCACCTACGTCCTTGGTCTTCAAAGCTATGGACCTAGCTTTGAGTTCCACTATCGAGCCAAGTTAACGGGCTTAACTAACCCTTACAACCGGGAATTTTTCACCAAGGTATTTCCAAACCTCTTACAATAGTTTTCCACCACCAAGGACTATCAACCTCTTTTTCGGATTGTTGAAGTGCCAATCTCACTCTAACCAGGTTGTTTACAAAACCGGTGCCAACCTCACCTCAATCACAATATGGAAATGTGTTTGATATTACAAGCAAAAATCACTCTAGAAGTATGATGATACAATGAGAAACCTAGAGTGATTAGCAAGCACACTTAGAAGAAATAAATACAAATTTTGGCTCAAGTGTGTGAATATGTGTTTGGATGATTTAAACTTTGAGAGCTCTTTGAAATCAATGGATTAGGTTTGATATATGTAATAAATGCTCAGCCAACCACCAATTTTGAGTGAAAAACGAGTTTATATAGAGTTTGGGAAAAAACTAGCCGTTTATAGCCGTTGGGGGTTATTTATTGAAGCTGCCTGCCGCGAACCGGAAGTCCGGATGGGGAACCGGAATTTCGGTCTGGGAGCAACCGGAATTCCGGTTCCGGATGGCAAACAGAGAGCAAAAGTTCGAAATATGCCTATTTTCCCGTTTTTCAATTCTTTATAACTTTTAGCTCGTTTATCCGATTTCAAAAATTCCAATTGCGTTACGACCGTATCGGGATGTATTTTCTTAAAAGTGAATTTAGGATGTTTAGTTCTCATTTTGAAAAATCACCATTTTTAGTACGTGAATGAGCCAAATTTTATACTTATGACTTAAAGTAAACTTGCAATCACTTTACAAGACTAAGAAATGAAATTAAACCTTTATCTTGAGTTTCTTGAGTCTTGAAATCCATTTCGGGTCATTTCCGGAAAGTTTGGTAAAATGACCATTTTGCCCTTGGTCATAAGTTTGACTTTGAAATGCTAATTCACTTTGGTTTTTGCTACAAAATCAACAAATCATTAGTAACAAATAATAATCAAATATTTGTTAAACATCAAAACAAGGAGACTTAAGAGTTTGGGTCAACACATGCATGTGAGTCCACATTATAATTACAGGGGTGTGATGGTAATTTGGCCCGTTGAGGGCGTAATTGTCTATTTGTATTCATGTCGGTGATATATTGTTGGGACCACATTATAATGTGGGTTTGTTCGAGCTATTCGGCATGAGACGATCATGGAATATTGATTAGCGGTCTAGTCGTAACAAGTTTAGGTTCGGGGCTCGGGATGAGTCTCAGGGTGATTTTAATGATTAGAGCGTTACCAGGAATTAAAGGGTAACGGGTTATAAATTATTGGTGTTTGAGACTGTTCAGAATTGCGGGAATTGGAGAGTGTTAATTATAATTAACGAGATAGGTTGGAAAGGACAATTTTGCCCTTAGGAGCCTTTAGAAACCCTTAATTGACCTAGGGGTATAATGGTCTTTTAACCCCTAGGATTGGTATAAACTATCTTTGGCTGTGAATAAGAGGAAAAAACAGAGTGTAATCAAGTGCTTGCCCGTACCTTCCTTCTCCTTCATTTTCTTTGTGATTTTTGAGCCATTGTTGAGGATTCAAGCTTGGGAAGTAAGTCTTGGGAGTTTGGGAAAGTGTTCTACCATTGAAGAGCATCACAACCTGAGTGTGAGGTAATTTTTTAGCCACTAGTTTCCTGGTTTGCTCTATTTTGGTTTAAGTTCTCAGCTTGTGTTTTTGTTGTAGATAGTTGGAATTAATGGAAGTTTTGGTTAGGGTTTAACTTGGGTTTTGATAAGGGTGTGATATAGATCAAGTTTAGGGGTTGTATTGGATGTTTGGGTGGTGTTTTGGCTTGGCTTGAAAGGTTGGTTCCAAGGAAAATCGCAAGGGAGGAAAAACCAGAGTATTGGCTGAACTGTAGGTTGGGCCGCGGCATGGCCAAGGAGGGCCGCGGCTCTTGAGGGGTGCTAAAGGAGGTCGCCTCTGTTTTAGGGGCGGGTCGCGGCATGGCTAGGTTGGGTTGCGACCCTTAGTGGCATTTTTGCCAGAAATGAGTTTTTGGCAGTGGGATTCTAGCCTTCGTCCTCGGGATCGATCCTACTACCCGGTTTAGTAGGATTCGATGTCTCGGAGGCTAGGTTTTGGTTTGGGAACCTTTGTTATTCATTTTATTGATGGAATCCCATAATTGGTTATGACCAGGTAATCGCTAAGGGGCAAAAGATAGGTCGTTCTCAAGGGTCGTTCTTATATTAATTCTCGCTCGAACCAGAGGTAAGAAAACTGCACCCCAAATGTGACATGCGTGGTTGTTCATGAGACATGTTGATTGTATAAATGTGGACATGAATTTATTATTGAATGTTTAGCAAATCTTGCTCACTTGTGCATGGTACTGGCTCATTAGTCAGAATTGGCAAAGGTGTCAGTATCAACTGTGAAGCTGTGACTCATTAGTCAAGTTCGATAGTGGTACTGGGCACTGGTCACACAGTGCTGACTCATAAGTCAGGAACGGCCTTAGCGTGTTCAACGCAAGCCAATAAAGATTAGATCTAATCGATATCTACATTGGACGACTCAAAGAGCATTAATGTCGGACCGACCTCAAGTTCGATGAATACTATAAGCGCTTGTGTGGCTTACCCATCAGTCACTCATCTGTTAAGTAGAGACTTACCCATCAGTCTCTCATCTGTTAAAGCCAGTGACTTACCCAGCGGTCACTCAACTGTTTAAGCTAGTGACTTATCCAGTAGTCACTTATTATGGCTTATCAGAACCTCAAGTGATATTCACTCGTCTGTTTGAGAGCTATAAGCCCTGTGATTATAATTATAATCAGTTGTTAACATCCTTATGCATTACTGTGTTTTCTTGCTGGGCTTTGGCTCATGGGTGATATGTGGTGGAGGTAAAGGGAAAGAAAAGCTCACCCAGCCTTGAGTGGAGAACTTAGGTGATAATGTGTACATATGCAGCCGCTTGACCACCACGGCCAAGGAGTTCTCGGAGGAACTAGGGGGTTTACCCTATTTTTGCCGCTTAGGTCAACGGGTTTGAAATTTTGAAACAGTAATGACCATTTTGAGTTGTAAATAACTTGTAAATGTTCTTGTGGGCCCATGAACAGTTTTATGTATTTAATAAAATATATCATTTCCTTTTTATTGATTTTCCACCTTAGCCTGTTAATAACACTTAGAACACGTTTTTAACCAAAGGACTCGGGTAGCAGGTCAAATTTCCAGTTCACCGTAATGGTTCTGGGGTAACCAGGGCGTTACAACTTGGTATCAGAGCGTGCCAAGGTTAAGGTTCCTGTAGACTGGCTGGGCATGTACACACATCACTGAAGTCAAGCTCAACTCATGGTTTCGTAACTATTTATGTAGTTATATGTATAACTGCTTAAATATAGTATATATGCTTTACCTGTATGTATGAGACACTATGTTAAACCTGTGCCCTGAAATATTATATGCTCAACAAATGTGTGCTAATTAGTACTGAGATTGCTGGAACATACTCATTAGTATGGTTGATTGTTGATTATTGTGTGATACATGCTAAGTGCTAAATGCTATAAACATGTATCTGCTTGCATATTTGAATGACTGTGGAATATGATAATTGTCTGCTTGTTCTTGGACTGTAAGGCGGTAAGAGGTTTAGTTATTACTACCTGACTGGCCGTGTTGATCAATGTTTCAGCAAGGTATCAAATAAGAATGAATCTAGGGCAGACAGATACTTCAGCTGGCCAAAGTGATCAGGGCTAGAATAATAATAACAGTCAGAGTCAAGAGAATGACCAGTCAAATATTCCACAGCCAGCTCCTGTAAACTGGCAGCAGATAATCAGTGATTTGCAGGCTACTGTGTTAAGACAGGGAGAAGAGCTTCGTCTCTTGAAACAACAGCATGCACCTGCAGTGGCCAGTGTATCAGAGGCACCTCCTGTGTCGGTGCCAGCAGCAGAGCAGCTGCCTGAGGTTGGAAATAAATGGGAACCTCTTTATGAAAGGTTCAGGAAGCAGCAACCTCCAGTTTTTTAGGGCAGTGTAGATCTTGCCAAGGCAGAACAATGGATGAGTATGATTACCACTATCCTTGACTTCATGAGGGTAACTGGTAATGAGAGGGTGGCCTGTGCCACTTATATGTTTCGGGAGGATGCCCGAATTTGGTGGGAGGTGATTACCCAGACCAAGAATGTAAATGCCCTGAGTTGGGAAGAGTTTCAAACTCTATTTAATGAGAAGTATTATAATGATGCTATCAGGGCAGCTAAAGCTAAGGAATTCACCAGGCTACTTCAAGGAAGTTTGTCAGTCACTGAGTATGCCTTGAAATTTGATCGTTTGGCAAAATTTTCCATGGAGCTAGTGCCCACTAATGGGACTAGGAAAGAGAGATTCCTTCAGGGGCTACAACCCAGATTAGCCCGTGATGTACGTATCACCACTGTGGCTGGGGTTACTACCTATGCACAAGTGGTTGAGAAGGCACTCACAGCTGAGAGTGCAGAGAACAAGATCTAGCGAGATAGTGCAGCCAGAAAGGATTTCAGGAGGACATGTCCTCCATTTGTGGGTTCTGGTAGGGGTATATGCCCTAGTGATCAGAAAAGGAAGGTTCCTAACACCTTCCCAATTCCAAGTCCTGATAGGCGGCCCCGTGGTATTACAATGGGTCGTCCAGGGGGTAGTGAAGCCTGGAAGACTCGTCCTAAATGCCTTAGATGCAAGAGGCGTCATTTGGGAGAGTGTAGGGCAAAGGCCTGCTACTTGTGTGGAGCAGTAGGTCATTTTAAGAAGGATTGCCCTCAAGCAAGAAAGGAAGAACCCAGAAAAGTGGACAGCTCAGCCCCAGCTCGAGTGATCACATTGACACAAGCAGAAGCTGAGGCTTCTCCCTCAGTTGTTAAAGGTCAGTTTCTTAGTGCTGGAACCCCTTATAATGTGTTGATTGATTCTGGTGCTACACATTCTTTTGTTGCTAGTAGTATTATTGTTAGACAGTGTAGACCTTGTGATTTCTATGCTGTGGGGTTTGGAGCTATGTTACCCACTGGAGAGTTAGTGGTCTCCAGGAGATGGGTCGGATCTTTTCCAGTGACAGTAGAGGGTAGAGAGTTATCAGTGGACTTGATAGAGTTGGTTATGACTGACTTTGATATGATATTGGGTATGGATTGGTTGGCAAAGTATGGGGCAACTATTGATTGCAGAAGGAAGATGGTCACCTTTGAGCCTGAAGGTGAGGATCCTTTTGTGTTTGTTGGTACTGTGCATGGACCTCATATTCCTATGAATTCTGTATTGAGGGCTAGGGATTTATTGCAAAGAGGTTGCATTGGATTCTTAGACAGTGTGGTTGATACCACTCAGGTCATGCCAGTGAGACCAGAAGATACTAGACTTGTGTTGTGAATTTCTGGATGTGTTTCCAGAAGATTTGTCAGGGTTGCCATCGCACAGAGAAATTGAGTTCGTTATAGAACTGGCACCAGGGACGGAGCCAGTGTCTAGAGCGCCTTACAGAATGGCCCCAGCTGAGTTGAAAGAATTAAAGGTACAGTTGCAAGAGCTGTTGGATTTGGGTTTTATCAGACCTAGTTTCTCACCTTGGGGTGCGCCAGTTCTGTTTGTAAAGAAGAAGGATGGTTCTTTGAGAATGTGTATTGCTTACAGAGAATTGAATAAGCTGACAATTAAGAATAAATATCCTTTGCCAAGGATAGATGATTTGTTTGATCAATTGCAAGGCAAGAAGGTATTCTCAAAGATCGACCTTCGTTCTGGTTATCATCAGTTGAGGGTCAAGGAGGGAGATATACCGAAGACTGCTTTTCGTACTAGGTATGGGCATTATGAGTTTTTAGTCATGTCATTTGGATTGACTAATGCCCCTGCTGCTTTTATGGATATGGTGAACAGAGTATTCAAGGATTATCTGGACCAATTTGTGATCGTCTTCATTGATGATATTCTGGTATATTCTCAGTCTGAGTCAGAGCATGAACAACATCTGAGGTTGGTTCTACGGAGACTGAGGGAACACAGGTTGTTTGCAAATTTCAAGAAATGTGAGTTCTGGTTATCTCAGGTATCCTTTCTTGGGCATATTGTTAGTAAGGAGGGGATTAAGGTAGATCCATCAAAGATCGAAGCGGTCAGGGATTGGCCAAGGCCAAAGAATGCTTCTGAGGTTAGAAGTTTCCTTGGATTAGCAGGTTATTATAGGCGGTTCGTGGAAGGGTTCTCAAAGATTGCTATTGCATTGACTGAGCTAACACACAAGAGTCAGAAATTTGTGTGGTCAGATAAATGTGAGAACTGCTTCTAGGAACTGAAGCAGAGATTGATTACAGCTCCGATTCTGAGTCTTCCAATAGATCAGGAGAAGTTTGTGATTTATTGTGATGCTTCTCATCAGGGTTTGGGCTGTGTTTTGATGCAATCAGAGAAGGTAATCGCTTATGCTTCTCGTCAGTTGAAGGAGTACGAAAAGAGATAACCCACTCATGATTTAGAGTTGGCGACTGTGGTTTTTGCTTTAAAGATATGGAGGCATTATCTTTATGGAGAAAAGTGTGAAATTTATACAGACCACAAGAGCCTGAAGTACTTCTTCACCCAGAAAGATCTTAATATGAGGCAAAGGCGTTGGCTGGAGTTAGTAAAAGATTATGACTGTGAGATTCTGGATCATCCAGGAAAAACCAACATGGTAGCTGATGCTTTAAGCTGGAAGGGTCCGGGACAGATTCATGGTATAAGGCTGATAGCCAGAGAGTTAGCAGATGATATGACCAGAGCTGGTATAGAGTTGCTGGTGGGCCAGTTGGCTAATATTACGCTGCAGTCTACACTATTGGAGAGGATCAAGGAGGGTCAGCTGAGTGATCCACAGCTGATCAAGATCAGGGAGGATGTTCTGGCTGAAGCATCCAGAGATTATACAGTGTTTGAGATAGGTTTGTTGAGATACAAGGGGCGGATATGTGTTCCGTTAGACACTGTTTTGAGACGAGAGATTCTGAATGAATCTCATACTACACCCTACTCTTTACATCCATGCACCACGAAGATGTATCGGGATGTGAGATCATTATATTGGTGGCCAGGGATGAAGAGAGATGTTGTAGAGTATGTGGCTAAGTGCTTGACTTGTCAACAGGTCAAGGCTAAGCATCAGAGGCCGGCAAGGTTATTGTAGCCTCTGGATATCCCAGAGTGGAAGTGGGAAGACATCACAATGGATTTTGTGGTGGGCTTACCCAGGACTGTTGGTCAGCATGATTCTATTTGAGTGATAATAGATCGCTACACCAAGTCAGCTCACTTCTTTCCAGTGAGGACTACTTATACAGTTGACCAGTATGCAGATCTCTATGTGAGAGAGATCGTGCGTCTCCATGAAGCACCGAGGTCGATCGTGTCAGATTGGGACCCCACTTTTACTTCCAAGTTCTGGGGAAGTTTATAGAAGGCCATGGGGACGCAACTGAAGTTCAGTACTGCTTATCATCCTCAGAAAGATGGGCAATCTGAGAGGGCGATCCAGATTTTGGAAGGCATGCTGAGAGCATGTGTGTTGGACTTTGGTGGATCTTGGAGTAAGTATCTGCCTTTGATAGAGTTCTCCTACAACAACAGTTATCAGTCTACCATTGGAGTTGCACCTTATGAGATGCTGTATGGTAGGAAGTGCAGATCTCCCATTCATTGGGATGAGACAGGTGAAAGGAGATACTTAGGTCCTGAGGCAGTTCAGAGGAGCAGTGAGGCCATTGAGAAGATTAGAGCTCGGATGCTCGCTTCTCAGAGTAGACAGAAGAGCTATGCAGATCCCAAGCGTAGGAACGTGGAATTCCAAGTGGGAGACTATGTCTTCCTTAGAGTCTCGCCATGGAAAGGGGTGAGAAGGTTTGGGAAGAATGGCAAGCTGAGTCCTAGATTTGTAGGTCCATTTGAGATCCTGGAGAGGATTGGTCAGGTGGCTTACAGATTGGCTTTGCCTCCGGCATTGTCGTCTGTGCATAATGTATTTCATGTATCAACTCTTCGGAGGTATGTATCTGATGTGAATCATATTTTGAGCTATGAAGATCTGGAGCTTGAGCTAGATCTCTCCTTTGAGGAGCAGCCAGTTCAGAAACTTGACAGAAAGGATAAGGTCCTCAGGAATAAGACGATACCTTTGGTTAAGGTATTATGGCAGAACAGCAAGGTCGAGGAAGCGACCTGGGAGCTAGAGTCAGATATGCGGAGTCAGTATCTCGAGCTGTTCAGGTGAATTTCGAGGATGAAATTTCGGTAAGGAGGGGATAGTTGTAATGCCCCGAATTCTCCAATGTGGCTTAATGGCGGGATTAGTAGGCCGGGAGGGCCATTCTTGCTTAATTATGCCATTAATTGATAGAATGCATGTATATGTGAATTATATTATAATATGATGTTAAATGCATGCATGTGGGTCCACATTATAATTACAGGGGTGTGATGGTAATTTGGCCCGTTGAGGGCGTAATTGTCTATTTGTATGCATGTCGGTGATATATTGTTGAGACCACATTATAATGTGGGTTTGTTCGAGCTATTCGGCATGAGACGATCTTGGAATATTGATTAGCGGTCTAGTCGTAACAGGTTTAAGTTCGATGCTCGGGATGAGTCTTAGGGTGATTTTAATGATTAGAGCATTACCGGGAATTAAAGGGTAACGGGTTATAAATTATTGGTGTTTGAGACTGTTCAGAATATCGGAAATTGGAGAGTGTTAATTATAATTAACGAGATAGGTTGGAAATGACAATTTTTCCCTTGGGAGCCTTTAGAAACCCTTAATTGACCTAGGGGTATAATGGTCTTTTCACCCCTAAGATTGGAATAAACTATCTTTGGCTGTGAAGAAGAGGAAAAAACAAAGTGTAATCAAGAGCTTACCCATACCTTCCTTCTCCTTCATCTTCTTTGTGATTTTTGAGCCATTGTTGAGGATTCAAGCGTGGGAAGTAAGTCTTGGGAGTTTGGGAAAGTGTTCTACCATTGAAGAGCATCACAACCTGAGTTTGAGGCCAGTTTTAGCCACTAATTCCCTGGTTTGCTCTGTTTTGGTTTAAGTTCTCAGCTTGTGATTTTGTTGTAGATAGTTGAAATTAATGGAAGTTTTGGTTGGGGTTTAACTTGGGTTTTGATAAGGGTGTGATATAGATCAAGTTTATGGGTTGTATTGGATGTTTGGGTGGTGTTTTGGCTTGGTTTGAAAGGTTGGTTCCAAGGAAAATCGCAAGGGAGGAAAAACCAAAGTATTGGCTGAACTGTAGGTTGGGCCGCGGCATGGCCAAGGAGGGCCGCAGCTCTTGAGGGCTGCTGAAGGAGGCCGCCTCTGTTTGAGGGGCGGGCTGCGGCATGGCTAGGGAGGGCCGCGACCCTTAGTGGCATTTTTGCCAGAAATGAGTTTTTGGCTGTGGGATTCTAGCCTTAGGCCTCGGGATCGATCCTACTACCCGGTTTAGTAGGATTCGATGTCTCGGAGGCTAGGTTTTGGTTTGGGAACCTTTGTTATTCATTTTATTGATGGAATCCCATAATTGGTTATGACCAGGTAACCGCTAAGGGGCAAAAGACAGGTCGTTCTCAAGGGTCGTTCTTATATTAATTCTCGCTCGAACCAGAGGTAAGAAAACTGCATCCCAAATGTGACATGCGTGGTTGTTCATGAGACATGTTGATTGTATAAATGTGGACATGAATTGATTATTGAATGTTTAGCAAATCTTGCTCACTTGTGCATGGTACTGGCTCATTAGTCAGAATTGGCAAAGGTGTCAGTATCAACTGTGAAGCTGTGACCCATTAGTCAAGTTCAGCAGTGGTACTGGGCACTGGTCACACAGTGCTGACTCATAAGTCAGGAACGGCCTTAGCGTGTTCAACGCAAGCCAATAAATATTAGATCTAATCGATATTTACATTGGAGGACTCAAAGAGCATTAATGCCGGACCGACCTCATGTTCGATGAATACTATAAGCGCTTGTGCGGCTTACCCATCAGTCACTCATCTGTTAAGTAGAGACTTACCCATCAGTCTTTCATCTATTAAAGCTAGTGACTTACCCAGCGGTCACTCAACCGTTTAAGCTAGTGACTTATCCAGCAATCACTCATCTGTTTAAATTAGTGACTTGCTTGTCAGTCACTCATTATGGCTTATCAGAACCTCAAGTGATAGTCACTCGTCTGTTTGAGAGCTATAAGCTCTGTGATTATAACTATAATAAGTTGTTAACATCCTTATGCATTACTGTGTTTTCTTGCTGGGCTTTGGCTCATGGGTGCTATGTGGTGCAGGTAAAGGGAAAGAAAAGCTCACCCAGCCTTGAGTGGAGAGCTTAGGTGGTGATGTGTACATATGCGGCTGCTTGACCACCACGGCCAAGGAGTTCTCAGAGGAACTAAGGGGTGTACTCTATTTTTGCCGCTTAGGTCGGCGAGTTTGAAATTTTGAAACAGTAATGACCATTTTGAGTTGTAAATAACTTGTAAATGTTCTTGTGGGCCCATGAACAGTTTTATGTATTTAATAAAATATATCATTTCCTTTTTATTGATTTTCCACCTTAGCCTGTTAATAACACTTAGAACACGTTTTTAACCAAAGGACTCGGGTAGCGGATCAAATTTCCAGTTCACCGTAACGGTTCTGGGGTAACCAGGGCGTTACACCATGGGCCTATGAAATCAAGCTCCAATAAGTTATCATAAATCTAACAAATAAATTTACTAACTTATTAATTCCTCGTGACTCCACTATAGACTCGGAATTGCACTCTTTAA
Organism: Humulus lupulus; assembly: GCF_963169125.1. Taxonomy (NCBI): domain Eukaryota; kingdom Viridiplantae; phylum Streptophyta; class Magnoliopsida; order Rosales; family Cannabaceae; genus Humulus; species Humulus lupulus. The sequence continues at coordinate 172,405,694 of NC_084798.1, read as the reverse complement.
TTCATAGAACGCTCTATAACAAATATAGATACACTATTAATTATCCATTGTTACAACCATAATTGTCACTCAATCCTCTATAGACGGTCTACAATGAGATAGGACTAAAATACCGTTTTACCCCTCGTTGTATTTTATCCTTAAAACACTTAGTTCCTTGTAAATGATATTTCAATAAACTAATTTAATTACTGAAATGAGATCTCTATCATTTAACACCTTGAACCAAACTAAAAGGAAATAATCGTTTCACTTCTTCATTAGAAGCTCTGGATGTTCATATATATGATTAACACTCCCACTCAATTATACTACTGAGTTCCCAAAATGTAAGTATGGGATAGTCTGTAGGGTAAGCTGGTAACGAACAAGTCAAAGAACTCAAGTAATACAATCAGTTAGAATACTAACCACTCAGAATTGAGATTGAATTGACCTATGGTCAACTATATGATATGACTAGAATAGATAATAACAGTATGTTTACATATCTTATCAACTGTCAATATCGGTCCAATCCGATGTAACAAATACATCTGATCTTATCTACTTTGCTAATGTTCTGGAAAGAACATAACATTGTAATGTGTAAGTAGATCATAACGTAGATTGGCAAGTCAGTGTAAATCTTGTGCACTGACTAATCTTAGGACTAACTTATTTTGAACATATAATCATAGTTATATTCTACTGTGATTACATTACTAGAAATAAGATTAGCTATATGCTCGGGATTTAATAGAAGTTTATATTAAACAAATAATCATGAAAATAAAACATGTGAGCAAAGTGATTGACCAAGTCAAAAAATGATTTCTATTATTTTATTGATAATAAAATGAGATTACAAAGAATTTGGGTTTTAATTAGGGCATAAAACCCCAACAATAGGCCCTCGAGAGTAATCCAATGGTTAGAATCCAAGAGGCGTGGATCGTGATCATTAGCATGGGAAAAGGACGCCTGGGTATAGGGAGAAAGGATACCTACGGTACGGGGTAGATGTTTTGGGACGTGGAGTGGACTTCTCATTAATGGCACAGACTGATAGGCCCAGTAATAGGGAGTCAGCACGTGGCACTACATTTTCCAAGAGTGACGCCATGAATAGCCCAAGTGTCTCCTCCCGAAAGCCTTTTGAATTACTCCTCTCAATCTAAGTCTCTACTGTCCGATGACAAGTGAAGACTTGGGGGACAAATGTTATCCGTGTTTTCACGAGAGGACACGTGGCACTCATTAGAAGAGTAATTAGGCTCCTCGAGCGCTAGTGAGGTTTCGTACTATGATCTATGGCCACGCCCCGAGGTCTGTCCTTGAGGCACGGATGTCTCCGGTGAGGCCACGTCCCGTGACCTGTCTCCAAGGCGTGGATGCCAAGCAAGGTTACGCCTCGAGCGCCATTAAGATAATCCTCATTCTCTTCATTCGCAAATTCCCCAGGTCTAGGATTCTTGTTCTTGGACCTGGAGTAGCTGCCAGGTGTAATTCGCCCCAGTTGTGGCCCACTAGAAGATCACCTGACAAATTTTGGTGACACTCGACAATCGACATTTCCCAAAATGCCGCCTGATATGGGCGAACGTGCGCCATATCCTAAGACTGTCAGATACCTGTTCCCCATGAAATTGGTAGGCAGCTTTCTGCAAATGGGTCTCGGGCATTCTACATGGTCTGTATTGGTGCATCCGATGTAATTAATTAGTATTTTACTCCCCAAATAATGGGGAATGTTGTATTAATTGTACATTAAGGACATTAATGACCCAGACCTCTATAAATAGGGTTGGGGTATCTCCTTGTAAATTGTTCCTAATTTTGGTTAGTTAAGCATTATAAACTCAGAGCAATATATATGCTGCCTGAGATTCCATTGCTCAAACAAGCTTCAAACTCACTAATACCAATGACTCGTGGACTAGGGATCTTTTATAGCCTGAACTGTTGACCCAAACTCTTAAGTCTCCTTGTTTTGATGATTAACAAATATTTTATTATTATTTATTACTAATGATTTGTTGATTTTGTAGCAAAAACCAAAGTGAATTAGCACTTCAAAGTCAAACTTATGACCAAGGGCAAAATGGTCATTTTACTAAATTTTCCGGAAACGACCCGAAATGGACTTCAAGACTCAAGAAACTCAAGATAAAGGTTTAATTTCATTTCTTAGTCTTGTAAAGTGATTGCAAGTATACTTTAAGTCATAAGTATAAAATTTGGCTCACTCACGTACTAAAAAAATGGTGATTTTTTAAAATGAGAAATAAATATCCTAAATTCACTTTTAAGAAAATACATCCCGATACGGTCGTAACGCAATTGGAATTTTTGAAATCGGATAAACGAGCTAAAAGTTATAAAGAATTGAAAAACGGGAAAATAGGCTAAATCGGACTTTTGCTCTCTGTTTGCCATCCGGAATTCCGGATTGGCAACCGGAATTCCGGTTGCTTCCAGACCAGAATTCCGGTTCCCCATCCGGACTTCCAGTTCGCGGCAGACAGCTTCGAAAAATTAACCCCTAACGGCTATAAACGGCTAGTTTTTTCCCAAACTCTATATAAACTCGTTTTTCACTCAAAGTTGGTTGTTGGCTGAGCATTTATTACATAAACCAAACCAAATCCTTTGATTTCAAAGAGCTTTCAAAGTTTATCTCATCCAAACACATTTTCACACACTTGAGCCAAAATTTGTATTTATTTCTTCTAAGTGTGCTTGCTAATCACTCTAGGTTTCTCATTGTATTATCATATTTCTAGAGTGATTTTTTCTTGTAATATCAAACACATTCCCATATTGAGATTGAGGTGAGGTTGGCACCGGTTTTGTAAACAACCCGGTTAGAGTGAGATTGGCACTTCAACAATCAGAAAAAGAGGTTGATAGTCCTTGGTGGTGGAAAACTATTGTAAGAGGTTTGGAAATACCTTGGTAAAAAATTCCCGGTTGTAAGGGTTAGTCAAGCCCGCTAACTTGGCTCGATAGTTGAACTCAAAGCTAGGTCCATATCTTTGAAGACCAAGGACGTAGGTGGCTTAGTTCTACCGAACCTTGTAAAATTCGAGAGTTTGCAATTTCTTAACCTTAAACTCTTTACATTACAAGTTTGATTATGACTTGTGGCATATAGTGTCTAATGGTCCTTACATTCCTAAACATGTCATTAATGGTAAAGAAGTTATTAAGACATATGAGGCATATGACGAAGAAGATAAGAAAATGCTTTCTAAGAATGCTAAAGCTAAATATGCACTTATATGTGGTTTGGATAGAGATGTGTTCAAAAATATTGAACAAGCCTCTACCGCTCATGATATGTGGAAAATGCTTGAAGTCACTCATCAAGGAACAAATGCTATGAAGGAAACTAAAATTCAAATTTATTCTACTCAATATGAGAACTTTAAGATGAAAGCGGATGAAACTATTGCTAACATGTATACTCGTTTCACTACTATCACTAATGGTTTGAATTCTCTTGGCAAGGTACTTTCACAAAAGGAGATGGTGACCAAGATTTTGAGAAGTCTCACCAAAGCCTATCAAGGCAAAGTGATTGCCATTCAAGAAGCCAAGGATCTCTCAACACTTCCCTTGGAAGAACTAATTGGTTCACTCATGAACCATGAAATTTTCATGAGTGCACAAGAAGAAGAGGAGGTTGAGAAGAAAAAGAAGACTATTGCATTCAAGTCTTCCTCATCCCGTGCCATTAGTGAGGATGATGAGGATAGCATGTGTAGTGACATGGAGGACTTGGCACTCTTCACAAAGAAGTACAAAAAGTTCATGAAATTCAAGAAGAACTTTGAGAAGAAGCCACATAGAGGAAATGACTCAAAGGAAAGGAAAAGCAAAGATGATCCACTGATTTGCTTTGAATGCAAGAAGCCCGGCCACATGAAGATGGATTGCCCAATGAGAAAGAAAAATAAATACAAAGGAAGGGCAATGTTGGCGGATTGGCTCAATAGTGATGAGGAGGACTCCGACAATGAGGAGAAGAATGAAGTAGCTAACATGTGCATGATGGCTCTTGATGATGGGGTAAGCATTTCTAGCCAAAGTGATTATGATAGTGAAAATGATGATGATAACTTAGAAATACCATATGATGAGTTGTGTAGTTCATTTAGGGATCTATTTAATGATTT